>NC_141381.1:27240746-28440746 GCF_017979445.1 Akebia trifoliata
ACACTAAGGTATCTCTAACTAGGAAAAGAATGTTTGGACTTGCATGATTTAGAGATGACTAGGGAAAACCTTAATCTTCATTTATTCATTTTATTTATTCCATTAGAGTAGCTAAATCCTATGCATGCATGATGCATCTCTTTTAGAAAAAAAAAAAAAACAGTGGTTTAAGCGTTAAGACGGCTAAAGGATGAGTAGACTTCTAGTGGATATCCATCTTTTTATTCTTTAGGATGGGATGTCCAATGCTGGTGATTGTCGATGGAAATAATTTGATGCATTCATTAAAACAATTTTTGTAGACCTTCCTCAAATAGGACTAATACAAATTGAGGTGTCTATAATTATTTTTCAAAAAGTAATATTTTTTGAATAAACATGAAAAATTTTAACATCTCCTCATCTTTGTAAATTTATTTTTCAACATTAATTATTATTAAAATTATAATGTAAAATTAATTTGAAAAAATACTTTTTTTTTTTTTGCTAATGTAAACAGTTGAGTCCATTATGTATCAATTTTTTTTATAAATGAACATTTCGAAACTTTCCTAAGAGCGCGTGCCATAAATATGCCTCATTATCATATTAAAATATTTCTATATGTACTTGAAGAGTTGTTACGAACATACTATCACCGTTTCAAGCTTATCTTAGATATCAATAAACTTTCCAGAAACTTCTCGTGCCTCACTGGCATATTGAAGCGTGCCTTATACATGCCTGAAAAGTTGTTGAGAACAGACTGTCACTATTCAAAACTTCTCTTGATATTTTTAGATTTTAGTGGGCCGCGTCAGATTCTTAGAGCGTTAGGTGAGAGCTCACGCATTATAAATAGACCTAGTATTCATCTCCAAAAGCATAGTTCTAATTTGGTACATTTTTCTCTTCTTTAACATATTTTTCATTTTTGTTGGGTAAGCTGGGATCGGCCTTGTGACCTTAACTTTATAGCTTTTATACGAGTAATCTCAGTGGTTAGCAGTGAAGTCACTAAGCTTCATCTTCATGGTGAGATGACCAAATTAAGATTTAATATTGTGGCTATAAAGTTAAGGTCACAAGCCAACCCCATCTAACCCCTCAAAAAATTGTGGTGTGAAGATTGATATAGCTCTACCATTTTTGAAGCCATATGCACGAATCGTTGGTTTAAATGCGCATCCCCAAATTTCTAAAAGGTTCACATCATGACTAAGCCATTTTTTTTTTCCAATTAAACAAGCATCTATATACACATAGTTTCTATGCTACAAATTCAATTTAGCAGCCTATATATTTAGTAAATTATTTGTTTAGATTTGTAATAACTATTATGTATTGTGTTTGATCAGGGGTGGAGACTGGATGGCAATTAAGAGAGGAAAAGTTTTTTATGGGGCAACTAAGAGTATGTGGGAAAAATTTGTGAGGGGAAATAGGGGCAATTTTTTTTTTTTTTGCCGCTAATATTGGTCACAATAACTCGTAGATCCTTGTAGACATTGAAAAATCTTATGGGGCCAAATGCCTGCATTACCCCCACTATAGATCCTCCGTTGTATTTGATTATTTTAAGATTCTCAGTGATTTGATTGGAGACGTGACCAACTCAAATAACCTGGCTTAACTCCCTCATCTGGATTTAGAGTGATTTGATTTTAAGTCATTTTTTAGATGTCTATATGGGCTGGCACTACGTGAAAATTGGAAAATTCGACATAAAAATTTGACGGTCCAGGACCGTCAAAATTCTTGATATTCCAAGATTTGACAATTTAGAGTTGTCAAATTTCTCTCATCCTTCATTAATTTGACAGTTTTGGCTCGTCGAAAAAAAAAATTACAATGAAAAATTCGACGCCAATTTGACCCCTTTGTCAGTCGAATTTTATGAAATTTGACGGCCCAAGGCCATCAAATTTAGGCTTTTTTCACATTGTGTGGGTTCTAATGACTCGTGGAAATGGTTATACCTTAAAGATACTTATCTTGAAAATAAATCATATTCATTGGATTATGTACTGTTTGGATCATGTGTTTTTTACACGAGTCCAAGACTCATCAGAACCTGATTCCCCCTCTCTCTACATAAGACACGATCATTCTCTAGTATGCTATACTAGAGTTTGTTCGTTCCTATGGTACGTGCATCTTTTTCAGAGTTAAGAGGGTATGGGTTAGAAGTTTCAAAATGGGCTGATTTTTTGGGAATGATCTCTATGGTGAGGAGATCATCCTCACAAAAAATCAACCCAATCTAAAACTTTTAACACCATCAAAAGTGATTTAGAATTGTGGACCGTTGATTTTTTATCATTAATTTGTAAATCACTTTTGACGGGGTTAGATGTTTTGGATTGGGCTGATTTTTTATGAGGATGATCTCCTCACCATAGTGATCATCATCAAAATCATCCGAATCTGGAACTTGTAAGCCATATCAGGCAAATTTTTGGCTCCTTATGTTGGCTCCCTAATCTTGTCATGAATCTCTATAGCACAACTTTTGCTTTATTATCATTTCTATTATCCTTTCAAAAAATACTCTTCTAACTTTATATTACCTTTTGTCTTCTACCTTATTTCCAAGAATACCCTTCAATATTTTATTGTCTTTCCTCTTCTCTTTAATTTTTAATAATATCATTTAAATTTATTGTCTTTTTTATTATCCTTTCCAAGAATACTCTTCTAACTTTATATTACCTTTCGTCTTCTACCTCATTTTCAAAAATACCCCTTCAATATTTTATTGTCTTTCCTTTTCTCCCCAACTTTTAATAATACCATTTAAATTTATTGTCTTTCCTCTTTCACTATCTTAAATATGTGTCGCATGAAAAACTCTAGTATATATAGAGGATTTATCAGGCACACCTTACTTGTTTTTTTTATTACAAGAACTCTCTTGGAGTTTTGACAACTCTAAAAGATCCGTACATTATCAAGTTTGTTGCTTAACAAATTTATTGGAGTTGGATATCCTTCATTTTAAAAGATTAAATACTCATAATATCCTTATTTTTTTAAAATCAAATATCTTTTATATCTTCCCAATATCTATTATCTCCAATAACCATGAATCAAACCTAATTTTTTTTAAACATGAGTTTTATCTTGAAATCTAAAAGATTGTGGCGTTGGATAGCTAGGTGGGCCCAATAATGATTTGGGGATTGATAATTGACTTTGAGAGTAGGGAGGCTATAGTATGTGAATTAAAGAATGAGACTATTATAAGTATTTAATCTATTAAAATGAAGTGAGTCCCACTCCAAGGTTTGGTTGGTGACAAACTTGATAAAATACAATTCCCTTGAAATTGTTAGAACTCCAATTGAGTTTTTGTAGTAAAAATGCAATAGTGAGGTTTGCCTTATACGTAGATCTCTTTATATAATAAATAGAATGGTTAACCCCCCTCCCCCTCTTTTCTCAATCTTTATCTCCCATCTCGAGGACAATTTTATTGTCTTTTCTCTTCTACCTTTTTCAAGAATACCTCCAATTTTATTGCCTTTCCTCTTGTACTTCCTTTACAAGAACACTCCTTCAACTTTATGTATTGTATTTCCTCTTCTATCCTTTTTTCAATGGTACCCCTCAACCTCAAAGAGGATGCCCAAACTTTGGAGTGGGTGTGTATGTGTGTTTGATTGGAGAGGGGGGTGGGGTGGGGAGAGGTTTCATCAACCTAAGGACCATATAAAACCTCGATCGTGGTCCTTAATTATTTAGGTCACCTGAAATACCACATTGGTCCTAATGATCCCCCAGCACTCTAGATTTAATGCTTTAGATTAGGGTGACAAAGTGGGCTATTGGGTTGGGTCCCTTCAAAAATTACCAAAAGCCAAGTCTGTAACCAGTCCATTGAGACCTCTCTCTCTCTCTCTCTCTCTCTCTCTCTCTCTCTCTCTCTCTCTATATATATATATATATATATATATATATATATATATATATATATATATATATATATATATATTGGGTTGGGTCCCTTCAAAAATTACCAAAAGCTAAGTCTGTAACCAGTCCATTGAGACCTCTCTCTCTCTCTCTCTCTCTCTCTCTATCTATATATATATATATATATGGGAAATGTTCAGCACCCTAAGTTTTACCACACACTTTAACAAACGTTTTTTGTCCTACATGGGTTAGAAGTTTTGGAATGCGCTAATTTTTGGTGAGAATGATCTCTATGATTAGAAGATCATCCTCCCCAAAAATCAGTCCATTCCGAAATGTTTAGCCCCATGTTTACACGTTGAAAAATCGTGGACCGTCCATTTTTTGTAAATCAATTTTGATGGGGTTAGAAGTTTTGGAATGAGCTGATTTTTGGTGAGGATGATCTCCTCACCATAGAGATCATCCTCACCAAAAATCAGCTCATTCCGAAACTTCTAACCCATGTAAGACAAAACGCGTTTGTTAAAGTGTGTGGTAAAACTAAGGGTGGCGAACGGGATATATATATATATATATATATATATAGGGTCCCGTTCAGCAACAAACATTTTGACAAACATTTTGGCAAAACATTTTTCAAAACATGGGTTAGAGGTTTTGGAATGGGCTGATTTTTGGTGAGGATGATCTCTACGGTGAGGAGATCATCCTCACCAAAATCAGCCCATTCCAAAACTTCTAGCCCCAGTTTACAAGTTGAAAAATCGTGGACCGTCCATTTTTTGTAAACCATTTTTGATGTGGTTAGAAGTTTTGGAATGGGCTGATTTTTGGTGATGATGATCTCCTCACCGTAGAGATCATCCTCACCAAAAATAAGCTCATTCCAAAACATCTAACCCATGTTTTGAAAAATGTTTTGCCAGAATGTTTGTTGCTGAACATTTCCCATATATATATATGGATGTTAGATTGAGTATTTTTCATCAAGGACTTGAAAATCAAATGTTTTTTCCAAGATCTCTCATCCATGAGTCAGTAAATTTCTTTCTTATCCCTGTTTTGATCCATGAAGAATGGTCAATCCCAATCTCTAGAAGTCATCAAATAGTATAGGCTGATTTTTTTAAAGTATAGGTCCACCAAGGAATGGTCCAAAAGTTATTATGTGGACCAAATGAGTGCGCCATGAGATCTTTTTCAGATGGGTTGATTCTCGTGTGGATGATATTGATGTGAGACACTAATACACAAATTCTCTAGACGTATATGAATCATGATCCTATATACAAGTATTCATATTAGAAGGTGATGAATTTTTACAGTGAGGACTACCAACTTCCATCTCTGTGCAGGTTTGGGATCGACAATGTAGTGTACAAGATCGCTACAATTCTGGATTTACCATACACGACTTAATTCTTACCTTACAAGTCTGGATTTTTTTTCCTTGCCTCACATGTCAAGAAATAGTAGTCAATATAGATGACCCAAATATCGTCAGTTTGTATTGAGGCATCAACATCAATACTCGTGAAGGTATCAACTTGCAAAGTTGGTTATTGTGGATACTATGAACTGGGTTCAAAACTGTTTTCACCTATTAACAGCTAGGTGACCATATAAACTCCTTTGCTTATACTATATATATATATATATATATATATATATATGATTGGGTTCAAGAGTTAATTTTAGGGAGTCAAAACTGATCCTTTATGAGTTAAAAATTCGATTAGGCTGATTTTTTTTTGTGAGAATGATCTCTATGGTGAGGAGATCATCCTCACAAAAAATCAGCTCATTTTAAAACTTCTAACCCCATCAAAAGTGATTTACAAATTAACAGTAAAGATTGATGATCCACAATTCTTCAAATTGTAAATTGGGGCTAGAAGTTTCAAAATGGATTGATTTTTTTATGAGGATGATCTCCTCATCATAGAAATTATCCTTAGAATTATTTAGCCCATCTTGAAACTTTTAACTCAATATATGAAAATTTTTGGCTCCCTATTGTTGATTGTCGAACATTTCCTATATATATTATATGGTCTCGTTTGGCAGCCAACATTAGGGAACCAACGCTTTATGCTATATGGGTTAGAAGTTTCACAATAGACTAATTTTTTGTGAAGATGATCTTTATAGTGAGGAGATCATCCTCACAAAAAAAAAAAAATCAGTCCAATCTGAAACTTCTAACACCGTCAAAAGTGGTTTAAAATTTGACGGTAAAAATCAACTCATTTCGAAGCTTTTGACCCATAGAAGACAAAATGCTAGCTCCCTTAGCGTGGGATGTCGGACGTTATATATATGGATCGGGTTCAACATCTAAAGTCCTAGCCAAAGTTTTGTCTTATATGGGCTACAAGTTTCAGAATGAAATGATTTTATGAGGATGATCTCCTCACCAAACATAAAGGTCATCCTCACAAAAAATAAACTCATTCCCAAACTTTTAGCCCATATAGAACAAAACACTTTGGCTGAGGCTTTGACAACTGAGCATTGTCCCATATATATCTAATCTCGTTCGGCAGCCAACACATTTGTCCTATATGGGTTATAAGGAGATCATCCTTACAAAAAAATATCTGAAACTTCTAAACCCATCAAAAGTGGTTTAGAATTGTGGATCGTCAATTTTTACCATTAATTTGTAAACCACTTTTGATGGTGTTAAAAGTTTCAAATGGGGCTGATTTTTTATAAGGATGATTTCCTCACTATAGAGATCATCCTCACAAAAAATCAGCCCAATCTGAAATTTTTAGGGTATGTAGGATAAATTTTGACTCCCATCGTTGACATATAGGACAAATTATGTTCTTAATAAATGCATTTATTATGTTGGCTTTGATAGCCAAAGCATTTACTAAATAAAAATATTTAAATCAAAAGACTAAAAGGTCATTAACATTTACTATGTACACAAATATTTATTATATAAAATACTAATATATTCTTATCTTTTTTACTAAAAAACAAAATAAGAAGGGGTATTATTAAAAAGTGAATGTGGTGGACAAAACTATTGTCCGTTGAGGTCTTGGACCTTAACATTCTCTATATATTTATATATCTATATCAACATCATTTGTCATCGTTACTATTTGAAGACGAGTGTGGTAAGGACTTTTGTGTGTACACGTAATACATGGTCTTCAATGGTGCAAGCTATACAAGGTTCTCAATTTTCTTACTCTCAAAATATGATTAGAGTTAGATGTTGTTTCAAGACAATTAATTTAAGTATTATGTTAATCAGCTTAAAAGAAGATGCCACCTTACCTAAGTTGGTATGGCGTGTGAAGTGTTGCTCGCACCATCTTGGTTCAAAACCTGTTGAACCCACTTTCACGCTCACCACTAACCCCTTTGCTTGCTTAACAAAAAAAAAAATGTTAATCAACTTCAACTATTTTTTCTTGAAGATGTCATCTTGGTGAGTTGGTAAACTCTGTGAGTTATAATATCATGGATCTAAGATCAAAACACCACCTTCACCTATTTACCCAATTAAAAATGAATTAAGTTAATTTCGTAGTTAGGACTTCCATCTTGTTGTCTCAAATTAAGTTCAATTCTATTAGTTGTTGAATAACGTAATATAAACTTCAAAAGAGTTTAATTAGAGGAAGGATTCTCTTAAACTACCCGCTCTTATCTTTGATTTCGATATGATATATAACCCTTATAGTTAATTTTTCACATGCTGTATCACCATCATCCTTTTAGAAGAAAATTTTATATTTCATTTCAACCAACCAGGTCAAAAGTCACTTTTTTTTTCCTTAAGAAAGCAAACATAAATAAAGAAAAAAAAATTTTGATTTGCAAAGATTCAAGGGCATATCTGCCCTAACACAATGTTTGAATCCAAAAGAGAACTCAAAAAAAGAAAAAAAGGCCCTACATCTAAAGATAAATTACGATAATTGAATTTGAGTCAAAACTAACCAAATCAACCCAAAAGGCAAAATAATATTTAGAGAACACCACCTCAGATATGGTTTGATAATTCTTCTCGACTTGTCCCAAGAGCATAGAAAACTATTCTCTCGTTCTAGATTTCGTGCCAACTAGAGGTCTCAGGTGAGACGAAGACGTTCTCACAACCTCACTCTTGGATTCCTCCACCAACTAATGGGTATCCATTGATACTGAATATATTTAGGATTGAACATTCAGATTACTCCTTGCAATAGCAACCCATAAGTTGTTCTTTATTTCAAACTTGTTGGAGAGATAACTCGTCTTGATTCTGACCACTTATATTAAAATTCATAAACTTACACCAACCCTGAACAACATTACAGAATAAACACATAAGTGAAAAAAGAAAGAAATCCAGTACACTTTAAGCAATCCTCCCGATATTCTGCTTGGAAGATAGACCACGATGACCAACAAAAGACTTATCAACACACTTCAAAGGAGAAGGAGAAACTTGTAAGAACATATAGTTTCCAACAAACAAATCACCCAAGAGGGGCCTACTCTCCTTCAACTTCTTCAAAACTTTAATCCATGAAACTCTAACATTAGTTAACAACCTAGCTTTTCTTCTCAAGAATCTTCTCACGGTTGGAATTCTGAGCTTCAATCTCTTTTTACTTGTCAATCTTCTAGGTCTGTACTGCCAGCTTCTTGTCTTTCCAATTACTCTTCTTTCTTCCTCTTCTTCTTCTTCTTCTTCATTTCTTAGTCTTTGGTAAGAGAAATTAGTGGTTGAAGCCATTTCAATGGAGGAGATGTTGGTTTCTGTGGAAGTATTTTAAGTACCCAGATGGATTTATGAGGAGAAGAGGGATGGGCTTGACTTTGTCGATCTCTTCACGAGATCTTACCTCTATATTTCCTAATGAGAGAGAGGTTTATTGATCCATGGACAGTTGGGTAGTTACTAGTCACAATACCAGTGTATTAAATGGGTGAGTCCTGCTAGCCTTACTAAGTTAGTAAGGATTCTTCCCTTACTAGGAGTCCTTTGGCTCACCTTGTAGCATCCAAAAACATGATCCCATTCTTCAGGCCGTAGAGGAAAAAATTCTATGAACTTTGAGAAAATAATTTTTCAAAAAAATGTTATTTTTCACTATTGAATTTTAATTTTAAATTTTAAATTTATGGGAAAGTTTAGTAGCCATCAATTTTCAAAACTTTGGATCAAGCTAAAAATAAAAAATATAAAAAATAAAAAACCTAGAGTGTTGCAATGTTAGATTGCTAATGTGGTGATCCATTTGAGCAAAACGACCCTTAGTAAGAGTTAAAATCTTACTAAGTTAATAAGGAAAGTATTTTTTAAATGAATTATGATTATGACCTTTGTGTTATTTTTAAATTGATGTGCTAAGCTGAGGAACTAATGGCATGACTACACGTGCATGGAAAAAATACTAAAATAAACCACTCTTGTTTGATACACATGGCGTCATGCCATTAGTTGATCAGTAAATTTCGAAACAGTAAATCTTTGTTCCACTACATGTATATGTATGACTCCTTTTCCTGAAATGCCAGGTGGCGTATTTGTCAATGAACCCTAATGAGTGAAGTTATTAGGGGTGCACATTGGATTGGGTAAATCCGAGATCCGAACCAATCCAAAGTCTTTGGATTGGATTGGTTCGGATTAAACACATCCACAGTTCGGGTACGGATCGAAGAAAAAAAAATCCGGTTAATTTGGTTCGGTTTCGAATTATGATATAATAGAACCGAACCAATCCGAAAATCGAACCAATTATATATATATAAAATAAAATTTTCGATTTTTTGCTTCTTTCTTCTTCTTCCTATTTGAAGAATTCTGAAAATAGAACCCTAGCCATTGTCATTTTCAATCTCAGTCGTCTCTCTCACTCACCTCACCTCACCGCCTCACCAACTCATCGGAAAACGAAGATTGAACTCTCTCTCTCTCATTCTGATTCAAAAAGCTTCGATAAATCTCTGAGATCTCTCAGGCACCTTCAATTAACGGTAAACAAATTTAAATTCTTCTCGAACAGATCTTCAATATATTTCTTATTTGTTTAGGAGAATAACATAAAATGGTTTAAATGCCATTATTTTAAACTCAAGCCAAAACCCCTTCATTTTTCTTGGAGAATTTTTTTCATTTTCAACTTATTGAACTCTCATCCTCTATCTCATCTTCTATAAAATCTACTATTTTCTACTTATTGAACCTCATCTACATCAAATTTCTTAAATGAAATATAGAAAAATTTTAATTTTTTTATTACCCCAAAGTCCACGCTTAAACAAAGTCCTACTTATTTTTAAGGTTTGAAGATTGGAGGAGATAGAATGTTTGGATTGAGGAAGAAGGTATCTATCTTCAATAAGTATGAGAACCGAGAATCGATCCGAACCAATCCAAACAAAGATTGGATTGGATTGGTTCGGTTCTATAGGGTAATTGGATTGGTTCGGTTTCAAATTTGTAGAACCGATCATGTTTGGTTCGATTCCAATTTTGCCAAAATCCGAATCAATCCGAACCATGTGCACCCCTAGAAGTTATAGTTACCCTTGATTGATGGCACTTCGCACTAACAATCGTCCTTTAGAATGATTTATATGAGTTGGGGGAACTTATTACAGGGAGCGGATCCTCTCTATAATTACTGGAGCTCTATTTAGTTCTTGTTCAACAATCTATAGATTATCCAATTGAGAAAAATAACATGTTGGGTTTGGTGATATAAAATCACCGCATTTTATTTCAAAAGATTAATGAGTTATTTCTACTTATACGGGATATTTTGATAATGTCCTTCCATTAGTTTATGAGAAATAAAAAGATTCTTAGATGGTTGTTATTGTACATAAAATGAGATTTTGGTATAAGTGAATTTTCTCTTTTATAGAGAATAAGAAAACATTGGGTCTCTCTTTACGTATGTTCTTCTCTTATAAATCCTAGAAATTCAAGGTGGTTGAAAATTATCATCACATTTTTATTACGAGTCTGTGACAACGAGAGCAGGATCAAGATTATTTATTTGAATTTGTACAAGAGATAAGTTTAGAGCGTTTGGTGCGTTTAATTGGAGTGTAAGAGGTAAGTTACTAACCTTCATTCTTGTAATTTTTTTCTTGATTAATAAAATTTTATTTTTAAATTTTTTCGTGAATGTAATTTCATTGTGGGTGGACACATATATCTTGTGTTGTGATTGTGTGTCCTTTCTCTAATCTCTTTATTGTTTTGTGGCATTTATTTTACTTATATTCTTGAGATTTTGATTGTTAAAATTAATTTAATTGTTGTTTGAAAATATTAGTTTCGATGATGAATTTTTTGTGTCTGACTTGGAAAATAACACGAAAGAAAAATGCTAAACAGATCTCGAAAATGACACTCCCTTTAATATTTTATGCACATAACCTTAATGCTATTTCTTGTGATACAAGTGGTATACTTGAGAAAGCCAATGGTTCTCTGCACATACAATGTTGAAGGCGGTGAAGCAACTAGCATGACGCACCACAAAAGATAATTTATCAATGGACTCGTTCTATTTGCTCCCATCATTTACACTTATTGCATCTACTTCAACACAATTTTTGGATAGGGTTAATAGAGGTTAGTCCCACATCAGACACCCATTGCCTTGTCTCTCTCCTTATAAGCTTGTGGGCCTCTTCATTTGTTATTAATTGATTTTGAGTTGGGACCCCAAAACTGGTATAAGAGCAGACATTTCTTTCTTTCAAACCACCCAATTCATATTTCCATGTGCTTTGATCTAGTCAGGCCCACATGTGAGGGGTGTGTTGAGTTTGATCCCACACCGAACACTCATTGCCTTATCTCTCTCCTTATAAGCTCTTAGATCACTCAACTCATTGTCAATTGGTTTTGAGTTGTACTCCCAAATTTATGCGAGGTAAGCGAATGCACTAAAGATAAATAATGGGTGCAAATAAAACAACGCTAATCATTCAAATCCAACTTTGAAGGATCCCTCCTTGCATCATGACACGTAACTTTTTGAGTTTATTTCAAGTCATTCTTTTTTATAAATATTTGGGGTACCTCCTTGAAAACATGACATGTCATGAAGCAAGAAGCGCGTTCGTTCAAAATTTTGAAGCGGGCTGGCCTCTTGAAGGTTTTTTTCTTATCATTCTATGTCTATTCTCGACTTTTCAAACAAAGTTTCTGTTATACTTCTTCATGAGAAACTCGTTATAATCACCAGAAAGATAATTATTTTCATCCCCAAACTCTCAAAAGCATTTGATCACATTTCAATATTAAACTTAATGCAAAACAAATTTAAAATATTTTAAAATCATTCTTTTAAGCACACTCAGAGAATTCCAAAGGTAGTAGATAAAGATGATATAGGGTACATGTTATATTAGGAACATTTTGATTCTATAAAAGGAGAAAAATATATATTTATTCAAGAAAAAAACTGCCAAATTTTGAGAGCTGATATTGGCACCCCAACTTTTACTTATTACACCCCAATAAAAAAAGAAGAAAATAAGTAAATGATTAAGAATACGTAAAAGTTGGGGTTTTTTTTTTTCTTTTGTTGCAGATTTCTACATTTTTGGGTTGAGTCTGGCACTCCCACCTATATGAACGAGTGTGGGATCCATTGGATTTTTCCCCGATTTCCATTTTCTCTTTCCTTCTCCCTCTTCCTCCTCCGCCAAAACCCAAGCAGCCCCAATTCTCCTAACCCATTTCTTCTCTGCAACATCTCCCCCACAAAACTGAATCATTATCCAATCTACGATCTCAGACCTCTTGGTAAACAAATTGTTCAGTGGTAGTTAAGGTTGAGGGAATAAGATCCCTTTGTAAGGTAGTGGAGCGTCATTGAGCACTACCATCAATAACAGGAACATGGGTTGAGATTATAATTTGAGAGAAACCTTTGTAATGTTTGAAGAGTGTTTTAATCTTTAAATTGGTGTGTAATAAATAATTCAAGAAATTTACATATATTTTTTCAATCTATTTATCTATCTACTATACCTCCGTTTTATGAATTCTCTTCTAGAAGATATGGTTTTAGACAAAATTGAATAGAAGAAAGAACACGATTTTATTTTATTTTTTTGGAAGGTTAAGGAACAGCAAAATTAGTTCAACCAACCAAAAATTTTAAAGCAAGGCTTTGATAATGAAAATGATCCAAATAGAACTGTGTATTTGATGATTCAATAACTCATTATACAGTATTGAATGATATTAGCGACATGGATTCTTAACTGCCGTGCTGTCCGAAGCACTTGTTCCCTACAATCCCCTGAGAGTCTGATGGGTGATCTGGTGCAGGGCTTTGGACCTTCCATAGAACTGCTTGATACCAAACGGTACGTCTGGCCCACACATCATGTGTTGTCCACACGTGAAATTTAGATTTAGATCAGATCACTCTCCATAGAAGAAATTGCACCTTAATAAAGGTCACGAAAGAGATGATCAAGTACAAATGCTATTACAAACCAAAGGATCTGAAAATAAACAAAGATATATACATGAGGTATGATCAGATTCGATGAGTAACCTTTCCTAGCGTCAAGATCAGGGGCCTCTGATGCAGAGTTTTAGCTAGATAACCCGAACACCAAAATATCATCCAAAGTAGAAAGAATATTGCAAAGGATGAGAGCTAGCTTACCGGTAAGAGCAATGAGAAAATCCAAAAGAAGAGAGGAAAGCTTTTAATAGAGCTTTATTCTTGTTACAATTGGGGTCCTGCAGATAGGGCATAGCTCAAGGTCTTGTCCACAGTCACAGCACGTCTGCAACAAAACCAATTTACAAACTTTAAATCATTCCCACAAACAGATAAAGAAGGAAAGCAAGAAGTTATCATAAAAATGAATATATAAGGTCTAGAGTTTTCACCTGATGACCGCAGCCAAAAGCCATATTCTTTGGGTCGGTAAGGCAAATGGGGCAGACCTGAATGGGTCCATAACGACGATTAAGAAAAAATATAAATAAAAAACTTTATTAGAGCATTATTCTTATCAAACATTTGAAGGCTACTAAACCTAACAGAGGAGAAAAACTAAATAAAAGGCATATGTATGCATTAGTTTTCACTTTTCAACTTGACCCATGGTACTAAATTCCTTTACTTCTAGATAATCAGTAGGTGCCCACACGTACCAGAATGGAAAATCATGTTGACATTAA
Organism: Akebia trifoliata; assembly: GCF_017979445.1. Classification (NCBI taxonomy): domain Eukaryota; kingdom Viridiplantae; phylum Streptophyta; class Magnoliopsida; order Ranunculales; family Lardizabalaceae; genus Akebia; species Akebia trifoliata. The sequence continues at coordinate 27,254,836 of NC_141381.1, forward strand.
ATGTTCAGAAAATATATTTACGGAAACAAAATGAAAAAAAAAAATCACATAAAGAAACCAAAGCAATAATGATGGAATACTTAACCAATTAAGATGTCATTCTAGAACCCACATTCAATTAAAACATAGTTGACACCTACCAGAAATGCAAACCCGACACCCCCACAAAACCAAAAAAAAAAAAATTGAAATTAAGATGATCAACCAAAAAGGAAGTTTCCAAGGGATGGTTTTTGTACCTTGTTATCAAAATTTGAGCTTTCTGGCGGAGCAGTGCCCCTAGATGTTTCATGGCCTTGATAGGGAGGTGCACTCTGCTGGAAACTGCTCGAGCGGGAAGGTTTCTTTGAGCTGAATGAATTTACACCATACATAGGTGGTGGAAGAGGAAACCTTTCTAGAGCTTTCCCATTAGTTGAACTGGTTGAACATAGGAGTGTAGATTGTTAAGGCATCAGATTTATGCACATTTCCATGCCAAAAGAGGACAATAGGGGCAAAGGCAACCATCAAAACCTAAAACAAGCAGGCTTTTTTTTTATTACCCCAATAGATGAAGTTCCAAAGTCGCTTTATATTGAGAAGGGATTTCCATCAAGGCTGCGAGAGCAAACTCTGTCTCTTTTCGGGATACTGGCACATTCTTTGACATAATCTCTGTAAAATTAACAAACTGGACAAGACAAAAGCTTCCCATTAAGGCCAAAAACTGAAATGCAACATGGATAACGGCTGGCATCAAATACAAGTAACAACCACTACTGCTTACCTGGAAATTATCAAAGGCACGAGAAGGGATGTTATCGTCAAATTCCCTCATCATGTCCCAAGGTCCATCCCCAACTCCAACTAAAATAATTGATAGAGGGTACTCGCTGCAACAAAACAAACTTGTAAGAACAGTGGGTTCGTAAACAAACTGTCACTGAAGGAGCCAAAATTTTACCTCGCTCTTACAATTGCGTCAACAGTCTTTTGCTCTTGTGGACTTAGTTGGCCACGCTCAGTATCAACACTTCTCGTTACCTGTGACAAGCCATGTGTTTCTGTGAAATTTAAGCCTCGAAATTGTCTGAAATTGCAAATAGGATAGCCTTGGACAGGATAAGCAATTCACCCATCCTGGCATGGCCTGATATGTTGTATTTATTTTTAAACATAAATTGACTTTGAATCAGTATTTATTAACTCAAACTACAGTTGTAATCATCCTTTGGGTATGATCATGATTATATCTTGACACAGAATAGTTGTATCTTATTTTTCTTTGGCCATTCCTCCTTTTTATTTCTCAACGGACCCATGCAAGATCAGCATCAGCAACAGCTTCCTCGTAGTTTCCTATTTTCTCATCTTCCTGACATAGGAACCAATAATAATCATGTGATCCAAGAACAAACAATGTCACTCATCTCCTGAGCACACTCGTTAAGGCCAAGCCTTCATATTACAGCCTTGTAATGCTATTTCCACAATAGACTATATGGTGTAACATATGTGATAGAATCACTTCCATTTCCTTCCTCTGTTTGGGTGACCGTCCTAGGTTGACAAACCATTGACCAAGTTGATGACTAACCAATACGGACAGTGATAATTAGTTCCCTTTGGTAAAGGTAGGAGATCATTTCCCTCCCTATTTTCATACAGTTCATCTACAATTTCAAGCTAGGCTTGGGTTTCTGATACCTCCAGTCATAAAAATACTCGTATTTTCTGATAACGTGATTTCCATTTTTCTTACGAAAGAAAACATATTTTAACGGACAAAGTTCAAATAATTGGAATTGTCCCGAAGAAAGTATCTTGGCACTGCTACAATATGATCCATCCATGATAGCTCATAAATGTGGGGAACATGCATGTGTATTAGAAACAAATTGAATGCGGATATAATCAAATGGTTGATAAGCAACTAAATTCCATTGCTTGCATCATTGATCATACAACTTAAAACAGTGTATAGCTTGATAGTAGAACCAATAGACCATGTAACATGGTATTTGCTATTTGTTCATGAGCTACCAAATCAAACATCTCATAGTTCAGGCGCGCGTACATGGGGAACCAACCAACAATCAGAAAGCAAAACTTATGAAACAGTGTAGAAAGTGGATTGAAGTTAAAGTACCTGCCCATCAGCAATTATCAACAAAACATGGTACTGGCCACCGCTTTGGTCAACAATAGTCATAGCCATTTCAATAATTGGGGCAAATGATGTCGGTCCTACAACAGGAAAACAGAAAACCATAAGCCAGAAGAACCAACCTGTCAAAATTTGAGAAGTGCTTCAAACCAATAGTAAGGAAAATGAACAAGTAGAAATACAACCTGCCAGTTTTAGATGAGGGACTATTTCCTTGTATCGTGATAAAGCCTCCTCAAATCCATTACAAAGTCTCTCCTCTGGATAGAAGCTAAAGACTTCTTGATCGTGCGTTGAAGCTGTCAAAATATGGAACAAATACATATAATCTCCATAATCCTAGAAGTATTTTTGGAACAAATTCAATGGAATGCATTTTCACAAGAAAATACCATCTCCAAATCCAAAGCAGGGGATTAAGTTATCCTCATCAAAAGCAGATAATGTTCTTCCAATAATCGATATTGCTTGTTCATAGGGATTTTGAGTGTCCCCTAGGTGATGTAAGCTTCTTCTGTTGAATGACCTTGCACCTAATTTTCAAAGCAAGTTTAGCATTTTGCACTACAATCCCCCAAAAAGAAATTCTACAGATCTAGATGAGGCCAAAACCTGTCCAATCATTGCTTTTTGTGAAATCAATACCAACAATTAGATTAGAAGATTCAAGACCGGCCCGTGCAAGAGCTTCAGTAACCTATGGGAAAAGTAAAGTTGTGATCATGCTCATTATTTTTGTAAGAGTACATAAGTCACTATAACTGCTAATCGACGATAGTGGGTAAAATGATATAAAAATTCAACAAAAAAAATAAATGGTTATATTGAAAAGACTAATGCTTATTGAATCAATATTCAAGAAGAGAGAGTGTGATCAACAATTTGCAACCACTATGAGCAATGGACACCAAGTTTTTTATTCTTTCAATAGGTAGTTCTTTAAATAAGTTTCTGTTTAATAATAAATTAATCACGTATTATATGTCATGTGATTTGCAGAAAAAAAATTCATTTTTTTTTCCGGGTGTTTGATAAGATAATGAAAATCTAATCTTCACTATTGCTAAACACCAAATGGTTTAATTGTCCATCATTTGAAGCCATGAAGTACAAATTATTAAACTCAACCAACATTTTTAAAGGAATTCTATAGATAAAATAAGGGATCGAGTAGTTGCACACCACGTGTTTCTGGTTGCATAACAAAAATACACCCCCCCCCCCCCCCCCCCCAAAAAAAAAAAAAAATTAAAAAAAAAAAAAAACTTCATACTTTCATAATCTCTCTTAACCTACAAGTTGCACTTCATTAGGATAACTTGCTTGTCTATCTTCTTGGCTCTTTTTATTTTATTTTAAAGATATTTAATTATTTATTGGTTAATTGATTGAGTTAGAATGATTTTCTTTACTGGAAACCTATCTTGATCCCATGGGCAATCTGATAAAAAATTGGTCATCTTTTCTTGCAAATATTTTTGAACAAAAGATAATTTTTATAAGCTTGGTCTCTCTTAACCTATAAGTTGCACTTCATTAAGATAACTTGCATGTTAATCTTCTTGGTTTTGCTCATGTTCTCTTTGTTTAATTATTTATTGATTAATTGATTGAGTTAAAATGGTTTTCCTTATGGAAACGTATCTTGATCCCTTGGGGAATCTGATTAGAAATGTCTTTTTGCAACAAATGAAAAATTGAACAAGTAATAATTTTTTATAGGCATGGTTGAAGAAGAAGTAAAAAAAGGAATGCAACTCCTCTTTTTTATTTTTTTAATGTTTTGGAGTGCAATCATACAAGTGGAGTGCAAGAGGGATTGTTTTAACGTGATGGAACGCTTTTGGTAATGGGTTGTGTGCAACTAGTCGGTCCCTAAACTAATCTTCAACTTTGATAAATTTGGAGATCAGTTCTTGAAAATAGTATGCCCAGTGAGAGTTCCAAGCCGCATGGATGAAAATAAGGAATGAGAGAATCAAGCAAAAAAAATTGTTGGACGTTCACAAGGCAATCTTAATTTTCTGGAATGGGATGTATCTTTTGAGATGAGCATGTTGTGACATTGACAATACTTGCCAATCTAATTAGCTTGAAACACCCGATGAAGCAAAAGGACTGAGAACCCAGGAAAGCCTTTCACCATAAATTTTTAAGTCCCCTTTAGGTGAAAGACGAATCCTCCAATAATCCTTGTAACTGCAATGAAGATGCAGAATCCACAGACACAAGCAAATATCATCAAATTTAAGAACTTAGTAAAGTGTACTCTTAGAGGTTGCATAGTGTTATTAATTGGACAAAGGTGGTATAACATGGATAGCTACACTTTTAAGTTTCATTTTCCACCCTTCTTAAGAAATTTATCAGAAAAGTGGATAACTAAGTTCAGGGTTTGGGTATATATTTATCTTTTGTGAGCTAGAGGAAGACTACAAAGGATTTTGATTAAGGAATAGATAGAAAATATGGGGAAACTTGAGAAATACGTGAAGATGGCATAAGAAATTAAACAGAGAAACAAGATTTGATCAATTGGCATCAGATAACTTTGGGAGATGGCTTTGAAGATGACATATTGATCTTCTGGATAGTAGTTATGCTTTTCTAGACTTCTAGTTGACAAAGTCGAAGAAAGAAGCCCAATCACCAAACCTACCTACACTTTCCAAGTCTGTTCCTTTTGTAAGAAAAGTTGAGATCTAGAGCACCAAACTGACACTTATGTAACCATACGACATACGATGTAAGCACTTCTATTCATCATTGTCAAGACTTCACCTGTTGGCGAGGACTTGGCGCCCATAATAATTTGTCCATGATAGGATGCCAACTTTGATGGTTATTTCTGGATGCTTTCCCCGCTATTATAAGAAACTACAAATGAACTCAGGAACTAGTTTATTTTGATAATCAAACAAAAATAATTATGTATAACTGAGCCTATATTCTGGTGAAATGAATATTGTCATAGTAAAACACCTTTTCAATTAGGCATATACCTTAAAAGTATTTGGCAGACTCCTGTTGAAGGGAGACGTCACCTCATTCAACAATTTTAATAAAACACTAGTTCCTCCTTCACTCGACAATATTTCAGAATTATTGATATTAGCAATAATAATATCTAGTCAAGCAACTCTACAAAACCATAGATGTTATGGAAAGCCAACCAATGTGCTCCTAACACATCATTACCCATGCAACCATTGTCAAGTCTCTAAAAACCATTAGAGAACATTGGAAATGGTACTGTTATAGTTTAACCAAGAAAGGTCCTCAAGCACTAAAAGGGGTTGTCTAGTTCTAGATGCTTTATAGCATTAACAACAAAATTGTGTCCATTCGTTTTTCTTTTTCTTCTGAAGGTTGTACGTATTCTTTTTTCTAGAGATGAAATTAACAGATAAACATTCAGACTGAAATCTCATGGTTACAAATATAAAAATCAAGGATAAACTCTTACCTGTTCCAGGGAATTGTAATTGTCGGCTATCCTTGAATACCTTCTCTCCAACTTCCGTTGAGGCGCACTGGCCTGAGGAGCATAGTTTGATGGTGGAGGTGCATAATTCTGGGGTGGTGCATAGTTGTACTGAGGTGCATAATTTTGATTTTGGTGTGGATGAGCATATGGTGATTGTGGATACCCATGATTACTAAACGAAGAAGAACTAGACCCAACCGACGAAGAAGAATGCCTAAAACTCGTTCCCTTTGAACTTCTACCCCCCATCAACTCTGTATTCTACAATGATTCTCCAATGCTAATGAAGTCAACAACTAATCCAATGAAAAACCAGAACCTACAAATTAAACCAAACACAATAAAAATCCTAACAAATGATAATGACAATGATAGTTACCAAAGTACCTCAAACTAATTTTTAACTCCAAAATTACCATAAAACAGAATTTACCATCTTGTACAAAGCTAAGCAGAAAACAATTCTAAAAGAAATGAAGAAATTCAAGTAGAACAAATTAATTTAAACTTCAAATTACCGTAAACTGAATTTACCTCCTGGTACCAAGCTAAGCAGACAATTGTTCAATTCTCAAAGAAATGAATAAACCCAAGCACCTAAAATTGAAATATCTGTTTTACTAGTCGACTTTATAAAGGATGTTCCTTCAAATAATGAAAATTCCAGCAAAAACAGACCTTTTCCTTCCAAATATGAAACAAAGACCAAAGGAGGCGGCTGATGGAGACTGATTAAAACTTTAAGATAGGCTGACCTTTATAGATGTTTCAAAGAAGTTTACCTATTTAGCATTTTTCCCACCTAAATTAGAACTTATATTACCGTCCAATTCCTGAATCCAAAATTAGGGTACATAAATCAATGTCAACTGTGGAAAGAAGACTACGCAACATCGAAAACAATAAATCTTTAAGGAGACCTAGCGTAGAAGTAACTGAGAAAAGTCAATCAATTAAAAACTATTCCTCGGCATGAACTATAATCCAATAAAGAGGACTAAACAATCCCTCAAACTCAACCATAATTTTAGCAGAAGTAACGAAGTTTAGGGACAAAATCTTAACAATAATCCCGGAATCCTTAAATCTCGTCGCATTTCTTACCAGATCAGGGATTTTTTAACCCTATCTTGAACACCAACATCGTAGATAAGAAAAAAAACGCGATTTTTAGGCAGAAATAACAAAATTTAGCAGCCAAATCTGGCACAGAGCCTCAAATCCATCCGCAATTCTTCCAGATCGGAGTATTTTGAAATTTTATCCTAATTCGACTACCTCCATTCCCAAAATTCACGCTATTTTAACAAAACTAACTAAAATATAGAGGCTTAATCTTGAACAGTAAGCCTGAAATCTTACAGCATCTCTTCTTCCAGATCGGAGTGCTTTAACCTTTATTTTAAAAACAAAATCGCTTTTCTTCAACTTCAACACTACTTTAGCAGAAATCACCAAACTTAAAGCGTAATTTTTCAAAATTGAACTAAAATCTAATCGCATTTCGTTCGAAATCAGTAATTTCCCGTACCTACACAGAAACAATGGATTATCTGCAAGACTTCAACATTTTCTGATTTCTTCTAGGTCTTCATCTTATGTATGAGAGAGAACTTCAATGGTAGATCGCGACTCGCGCACAGAGTTACCTCCACGTCTCTATCAAGTACTCGAGAGAGAGGGAGAGACTGAGAGAGCGGGTAGTGTGGTAAACTTGTGATTACGGCGACTGAGATTCCTTAACGTAGGTTCGCAGAACCTTCCTCACAAAAGATTAAACCTTTTTTAATAATTATAAATTATAAAGTATTAAAGGTAAAAGCAGAGACCATCATCGTAAGAGTTGAGACACGAGGAGAGAGAGAGAGATGACAACTCTTCCAACACACGTCAGCACATTGCGCCACTATGTGACACGTGGGACCCACCGTTATACCATAACCCCTACAACACTAAGCTGACGTAGTAGTACACAGATGACCACAAATTTATTCCTCGAGATACCATTAAAAAAATCAACGGTTCTATATGCACTATAACGTCACCTCAGAGTTGGATCATTGTCCCAGTAAAGCATTTTCCTAGATGACAAACGAGGGGGAGGCGGAGACAGCATTAGAGCATATCCTCTACAACTAGAATTCAAAGCGTTGGACACGGAATGTCCAACTAACCACTGAGATGGAAGCATCCTTTTAGGGATTCGTAATTAAACTTAGGAAATTATTATTTTCTTTTAATCTCCACCGTCGGTTATCAATATTACGATATTTATGTTTTTCTATAAAATGGAATCGAAGTCCTTAATCCGAGTCTCCGGGTCCAACTTTGAAGCGGTCAGGCCGCTTCAAAATTTTGTAAGAAACCCCCACTAGCATGACACGTGGCTTTCTGTATTTATTTCACACGTTAACATTTTGGGAGCCTCTTGAGACACACCACGTGGAATACAAAGGAGAGGGTTCTACCGAAATTTTGAAGCGGATGACCGCTTCAAAGTCTTTTCCCCTACTCAAGCAATTTCTGAACCACGTGGCAGAAAATTTGATGTTGCGTCGATTAACGTTACTCCACCTGCAATTATAAAATAAACTTTTCCCGGTTAGAGCCCCGACAGATTTGCATTTTTACCAACCTCAATTTCCAGTTTGTTACAAACCGACGATTGATGTCATGTCGCCTTGACCTTGTCTTATCTAATAGACTCATAGACAATGACTTAACTACCCTCAACTTCAATTAATAGGTAAATATACTTCTTTTTTTTTTTTTTTGGCTAAACAAATCAATCATCTTCAACGACAAAACCTATATTTTCGATCATTTTGATATAATAAAATAAAAGTTTACTAGCATCTTCAATCTACTTCAACCTCCAAACCTCAAGACCACATAGGGTTTCCAAAGAAGTAGAAGATAAAATGACTTTATGAGAAAATATATCTTAGAATACAATGTGTTGCAATCATAGTAACAAGATTTATGTGATATTTATTTGGTAAGGACTCAATTCTTGTAATTTGGATAAATTTGAAAATATTTTCTAATTTTTAAAAAAATATATCAATGATGCTTTTAGGTTTCTTACCAAAATCCATCATCTTAGACCTCCCTAAAATTTCTTTCTTGTATTTGAGATTTAAATGTTAAAAAAAAAAACAAAAAAACAAATTAAAGTGAGAGAGAATTTTTTTTATCATATTTCAAGATTAATCAATAAATTGTTGATTAATTTGTCAATTCTCGGATTTATTCAATTAAACCCTTCTTTTATTAACAGGGGTATCTAAACTTACATTCGACTAGTGGGATCAAGTGAGTTAAGGCCTGAATCAAGGCATATGGGTCCCTCCCCCAAACACGTGCAATGCCCACACATTGCACACATCAGGTAGGTGAGGGTACACTCTCGCAGGTGGCCTTGAGGAGTTACAACTCACACTGGGTATCAAACACACAACCTTCGGATGCTCACTACTTATTGGGTTTGCAATTTCCATTGAGCCAACTCTTAGGGTTTATTCGATTAAACCATAATTTAGAGAATTATATATATATATTATGAGTGTGATTGCAATCTTCTAGAATGGTTAAGTAATCTTACATGTGTTTGGTAGATTTTTTAATGAATTGGATTTAATTATGGGAATGTTCAAGGGACAAACATTGTGACAATGATTTTTGTCTTATATAGGTTAAAAGTTTCATAAGGACTTGATTTTTAATAAGGATGATCTCCTCACCATAGAGATCATTCTCATCCTCACAAAAAAATCAATTCGGTCCAAAACTTATAACTCATATAAGACAAAAATTGTTGTCACAATGTTTGTCCTTAGAACCATCCCAATGTAATTAAATCCAATTTCAAGAATAACTCCAATAATGGGGAAAAAAAATATTCAAGGAAGTAAACCCTTTGAGAGGTGAGCCAAACATTAGAAAAATAAAAATAATATTATGGACCCCAAGATTCCCTTGGGGCTTTTTGAGGAGTATAACAAAATTTTGATAAAACTATTTTTACCTCCACAAAATAAAAAGGTTTTTAAATAAAGTTGAGTTTTAAAGTCACAAGCTTGCTATTTGTCCAAGGTGCAATTGACTAATTCTTAAATCAACACGAGGAAAAAGTATTGGTCACCACGATGGTGGCCCTAGCACACTTCTTTATGATCATTTATTTTGAATGATTGGGACGTTTCAAGGATTTCGGTTCGGTTACTGGTTAACGATCCCATTTGATAATCTTTTCAGATCAATTTTGGATCAATCATACTCCGACCCAATAGAGCCCAATCTAATAAGATGTGAGAAATTATGTAAATGACATTCATTTTTAGAGACCGACTAGTTGCACACCACCCTTGAAAAATAACTTTTTAACCTATTAATTGCACTTCATTATTGCTAATGTTAAGATTTAGGGTTATTCACCTTCTCGTGACTTCGTCTTCTCTATTCATGTAAATTGTAAATATACTTATTATACAATCAAGTATTTCTTACAATAGCTATTGAACAAACTATAATTTATGCAAGCATGGTTGAAGAAGAACAAAAAAACAAAGGAATCCAATAATTTTATTTTATTTTGAATGCAACTATCAAAATGGAGTGCAAAGGGAAATTTTTAAGTAATCGAGTGCAATTGGTAGTGGGTGATGTTCAACTAGTCGATCCTATCTTTATTTTGTACATCGAATTGAAATTGATCAGATCCCTAGATTGGATTTGGGATCCTAAGATTGATATTCCATGTAAAACTCAATCCATAAAGGGTTTGATCTAATTCTTCTCAAAACAAATTCGAGTAGGATCTAATCTCATTAGTCCCTAGATCACATCCAATACAATCTAAATCACCAACCATTGTTTTATAATTCTTAGAGTCCACTTGAAATTTGTTTAACAAAATTAGAAAAATAAATAAATAAAATTTTATTGAAAATATTACAATTTATTTTTGAATATTGAATAAATTTAATATATCCATCCGTCTTATTTAAGCCCACTTGTGAGTCAACTGGATCTCCTACAGCTAGGCAACAATGATGCCAACATTCTGACTTTTTATGATGGCATCATAACCATACGAAGCAAAGACGTGCCAAGTGCCATTTTTTTTTTAAGCGCACCCATTTTTTTGTCAACCTTTTATCGTGGTCAACATAAAATTAAGAAGGAAAATGCTAAAGTAACATTAAAATGTTTGATCCTCACATCGCAGATGTGGATGTGTGTACAAAATTATAGATGTTTTTCTTTGAGATACGAGCGAAAAGCATCTATGGTTATTCGTGCACCTCCACATCAGCAATGTGAGAATCAATGTTACTTCAGCTTGACTCAATTAAGAATCACATAAATGAATAATGATTTTCTGGGTCCCCCTTTGACATACTCCCCTAGCGTGGAAGTTCATAGAACCATATTTTTTTCTCGAACAATCGAACTCGGATAGAGTGTGTTGATCTTGTTGGGTTCTTAATCGATCACCATGGAACTGAGGTAAAAAGTTTGTTGTCTTTTATCTGTACCTGTCTTCATTTGAAGATACTTACAATGGTTATCCATTTTCAACATATAAGTACTGGACAGTTGAAGTCCTTGCAACTTGTTGCTGGTTTGACATCGGAACGAGATGGTGAAATTAGGAAAGCTGCTCTAGATACACTTACTACTGCTTATAAGAATCTTGGTATATAATTCTCTATGGTACTCCAGTTTTATAAACCTATGAATCTTTAGGTCATAGTTATTGAGTGCTTTTACTTGAACTATAAATCTTCATACGTATGAACAAGTTTTAAAATGCCGACTTTGAAGGACTGTTTAAATCAAGAAATACATTAAATATTTTTGAGTCAATGTTTCATCAGTATTGGCCGTACCAGTACATATTGGTTGATAAACTATTTTGAAACATGGATAGGAGTTTATATCCCTTTTTGTTTCAGTTTTGTTATCCTTGCCTGTTTGCCATTAATTTTCACTCCATTGATATTGATTTGAACAACCACATTGAACTTCAGATGGTTTATGTTTAATAATTGATAATTTCTTGGCCTTTTATAACAATACATGATTACGAGTGTTTCTGTATACACTTTTTTTGGGCGATTTCTTTCTTTTTTTACAAATTAACATTTTTTGGCCTTTTAACACTTGCATCTATTTTTAGGACAAATCATCAGAAGTTCGAAAAGCAGTAGAAGCATTCGTTGGTGAAATTTTGAGAGTTTGTGGTCACGTCGGCATCACAAGTGCATGAATTCAGTCCTATTTGTCTCGTTTGGGACCATGAGAGACAGATAGAGATGATATATTTGCAGGGGAGGAGGAAATTAGGAGAATTCAACTTCCAAATGGCTATGAGAAGAGGATATAGAGAGAGTAGGAATGATAGTCAAGCTGGAGATCTTGAGTTTAAATAACAATAGAAGCAAATGAGGTTTTGAGTTTTTCATTTGGATTTTGGCAGATTTTGGTGGCAGTGGTTTTGTATTTCAGAAAAATAATTAAAAATGACCCATTTTTTTTTCATTTATAAATTTAGGAAAAAATATAAATTTTTTTTTATTTATTACAAATCAAGAAAAAATGACTGTCTGTGACAGTCGTTTTTTCTGACTATTACTGTCGTTATTACCGACTGTCAAAGACCGTTGTTTTTTCGACTGTCGAGGATAGTCGTTTTTTCCGACTGTTTTAGACTGTCGCAATTTAAAAACCACTCCTTTTAAAACGACCCCTATTCCGACTGCAGGGGCAGTCCATTTTTTCAAAAACGACTGTCATGGACAGTCATTTTTAGCGCATTATGACGTAGTGTCTAGTGTTTTAAAATTGCGACACACCGACTATTGACATTAGGATTCGCATATTTAGGATAGTGCATTGAACATGTGCCTCAATCCATCCACTTATAGTACATTTTCATTATTTTCTTACTAGTAGGTCATATGTGTAAATGCACATGTAGTATAAGTTTTTGTTTTTATTTTTATTTTTATATAATTTAAGATAATAATTAGGGTGATTTTAAAGAAACAATGATAATTTATTTATTTTTAATTTTAGAAAATTAACTATAAGGATGTGGGATTATAATTTTATTGGATTTTGATGAAAATGACCTTAATAACGCAAAGTTTAAAATGTAAATGTGGTGGCATTTTTAACCTTCCAATTGTGTCGAACTATTTTACAGCTTTACTCCACTCTCTCTTATTATAATTATAAATAATATATATGGGCCATGTTCAAGTTTTAATTATTTGGCCAACGTGTTTTGTCTTACATGGGTTGGAAGTTTTAGAATGGGCTGATTTTTGGTGAGGATGATCTTTATTGTAAAAGTTCATCCTCATCATAAATCAGTCAAATCCAAAACTTTTAATCTTATCAAAATGGTTTACAAAAAATAGATAGTTCACGATTCTTCAACTTGTAAACATGCAATTAGAAGTTTCAGAATGAGATGAGTTTTTGCGAAGACGATTCGATCTCCTTACCATAGAGATCATTCTCACCAAAAATCAACCCATTCCGAAACTTCTAACCCATAAAGGACAAAACTCGTTGGCCCTTGAATGTAAGTTATCAAGCCAAGTTGAACCCCTTGAGATGTCTAGCTCCCAAGCATGCCCGACATTTTTTAATCAATTATTTTTCATTACTAATTTTCATTGAAATCTTAATACTTATCTTACCAAATGTTAGGATCACATGGTCATTTTGCATTAGTTTTGGATAAAATTTCTAAATATCCATGTCTCACCTATATTATAAATGACAACCATTATCAATGTTCTATATTAATAACATTGTAGATTATATAACCCCTAAGGGTTGGTAAGATGGTTGATCAATACCACGCCTTGGGCACAAGAGGTCTTCACTCTCAATGACCTATTCCAAAAATTACTTGGTGCGTGTGGGAAGTGATTGTACTTTTCTCGATGATTAGTTGGTGTTTTAAGAGGCCAAGATACCTCAACACTACTCGGCAAAGCCAAGAGAAGCAATTGCCTCGAGTGATTTTTTGCTCACAGTGTCAAAGTCGTTTGATATGTGGTGTGAAAGACAAAATCGACATAGAGAAAATTTCTCTCCTACCCAACTATCCTCTGCCCAAAATTTTTTATTTTTAGATTTTAAATCTTTAAAAGGGTGGGCCGACCTACATGGATTACCACATTGGCAATCTAACACCACAATCTTCTAGATTTCATGAAAAAACTCATATTGAAAAAAAGAATTTTTTTTGTTTGATTGAATTTGTTGAAATATATGATTACCGAGAACCCAAATCTAAATTTTAAATTCAATAGTGATCTCTTTTTTTCAAGTTCAAGAATTTCATCCTCTATAGCCACATGGCATCGGATCACATTTCTGAATGACACGATCAAGAACAAGGGATATTGTTGTAATTTCAGTATATAATTAAATTTAACATTGACTAGGGTTATTTTCATAAATTTATGTATATATTTCATGGACATGGATTAATGGGTATTTTGTAATTTGATTATTTGTTTTGATAATTGACATCTTAGTAATTTTGACGTATATATGTTGGAGTTGAATAATTTTGCAAATTGTTTGCTGAAATTTCTTTAGAATTTAGGTGATTCAAGCAAATTTTTCACAAAGCAAATCATTTGCATTTGCATTGTGTAATCAAGTACCATAAAATTGAATTTCAACAAATTATTTTGCATTTCAAATAATTTGCTTGTTTCAAAAAAAGGTGATTTAGACATGCCCCACATTTTTATCAATATTAGAGATACACCCATGTTTTCAAACTGATGATAAACCCCCTATAACCTAAGTTTTGTCTGACAAACTAATAGAAAATGTTGTAAATGCCATTCTCTTCAACCTCAAACGAAAAACTCTAAATTTTTCTTCATCTACCATTTTAAACTTTTGAACCTCATCTTCAACTCATCTTCTTTAATATATTATAGAAATTCCTTGATTTTTATACTCGAAACGTCATCCTTCCTCTCCAAAAATCCTATTTTGATCTTAGGGTTTAAAGGTTAAAGGAAATAGAGAAGGTAAAAAAAACTTCAATCTTCAAATAGTTGAAGACACAAATTTTTTTTTTTTTTTGCCAATTCAATCTCTTTTTCAATGTCATGTACAAACCCTAGATATTTCAACCCAAAATTCGAATAGTCTTTAAAATATCCTATTTGCTCAATATCTAACTTCAAAACCCATAAATAATGGAATACATGTTGAAGCATGTTATGCGCCTTCTATTTCAACATCACATACCTATGCATGTTCTTAGGTTGAATGAAGGTGTCAACAGGTCACTATTCATATGATAATTAAAGATGAGGGCATTTAGGTCTTTATAGATTGGTCTTACATAGAAGACCCAGATCAAAGGTGTATGTCATCAAAGCACAGGGGCTTCTCTAAAATTGACCATAAAATGGTTAATGGAATTGGAATGATTATAGGATACACCATTATGAATTTTGATGATCGTTTTTCAGAGTTATTATTACCACAACAGCTTTTGCTAACGCCACATCAACTGTATTACATAAGAATTTGTGTGGCATTAGTAAAAGTTGGTGTAACAATATCATCTCTCTCTATTTTTTTACCTCCTACGTCCATCAAGAGCATCATCAGTATGGACTCTTAGAATCTGCCACGTGGATTCCAAATGCTTCAAGATTGGATCTCATATCGGACATCTTGACTTGAAAGTGGATAGGAACCATAGATTCTTTTTTTAATCGTATCGCGAGGAACGCATCTATGGTTTCATACACTTTCACGTCAGGGTGTGCGATGTGAGGTCCAATCCCGAGGTCAATTCAGCATTATTCATTTATCAAAGCTTAGATATTTGATAAAGACATCTTAATGGTGGTTCTCTCCATCTTTCTTTCTTTCTCGTTGTCGTCTTCTCTTCCTTCCCTTCCAAGTAAGAGAAACCAAACTCTGATAGACTGGTTGGTATTCGGTAGCTATGGTTCTTACGTGATCTTCTTCAGGTTTTCTTTCATTTGTTCCTCTTTGATTCAATTTTAACATCTGTTTTTATAAATTTCAATTTCTATTGTTAACATCTGTTTTTATAAATTTCAATTTCTATTGTATTTTTTGGGATACCACTTGCAATTTATTTATACTTTCTTGCTCGGATTCGAAATCTAGGGTTTATATTTGTCTGCCAAACCTTCATTTGTGGATTTTAACATTTCGAACAACTCCGAAAGATCAATAATTCGCATAATTAATCGAATAGTTTCGATTTTTATTCGACATGAAAGGATTTGATCTATTGGTGATAGAGATTCATTAATCGAAATGGCTAGCGCTGGAGATGAAGAATCTGACTCTGTTCTCAGTGATGTAGAGGGCGACGATCCGGTCCCGATCGTCCTCAAGGATCCGTCTCAAGAAGATATAAGCTTTGAGAGATTTCGAGAGGTTCTTGCGGAGCTTGAGCGCGAAAAACAAGCTAGATTGGTTGCAGAGAATTCGAAATCCGAGCTTCAAGTGTCGTTTAATCGCTTAAAAGTTCTTGCACACGAGGCAATCAAGAAACGAGATGAATGTGCGAGGCAGAGAGACAAAGCATTGAGGGAAAATGAAGAAGCTTTGAAGCTGAATGAGAAGATATCAGCAGAATTAGCTGAGGCTCAAAGGGTGAAAGATGAAATTTTGAAGCAGAAGGATGAGAGTGATCGGTCCTCGAGATCGGAGATTGATGTTGCTGTTCAGTTGCTCGTGACTGGAATCGAGAAGATCTCTGGAAAGGTCAATAATTTCAAGAATTTCTCTGAAGGAGGGCTTCCAAGATCTCAAAAGTACTCTGGTTTGCCTTTGATTGCTTATGGAATCATCAAGAGAACAAACGAGATTGTTGAAGAGCTTCTTAAGCAGATTGACATTGCAACTAAGTCTAGGAATGATGCTCGTGAACGGATGGATCAGAGGAATTATGAAATCGCCATTGAAGTTTCGGAGCTTGAAGCTACAATTAGTCGATTGAGGGACGAGGTTGCAAAGAAAGATTCTGAAGTAGAGAGGTTAGAGAAATCAGTCACGGATAAAGAAGTAAGGATCTCTGAGATGGATTCAGAGATGTTGAAGAAGCTTAATTTGGCTGAGAAGGAATCAGTAGAGCTGAAGCAGCTTGTTGATGAGTATGATTCTAAGTTGAAGATATTAGAATCAAAGATCAATTCACAGAGGCCGCTATTAATGGAGCAGTTGAGTTATGTATCAAAAATTCATGACCAAATTTACGATGTTATTAAGATAGTGGATGCTAATCAATCAGATCTGTCGGAGTTGTCAGATTCCTTGTTTCTTCCTGGAGAAATGGATATTGTGGAGAATCTACGCGCTTCTTTGGCTGGGATGGAATCCATTTATGAGCTAGCCAAGATTACAATGGAGAAGGTAAGAGATAGTATGGAAGAGAGAAGCCGGGAAGCAAGAGATCTAAACGAGACAGTTGCTCTATTGACGAAGGAGAAACATCATATTGGGTCTTTACTCAGAAGTGCACTGTCTAGAAAGATGACATTGGATCCGTCGTTCAAAACGAGTGAGATAACACATGTTACAGAACGTGGTTTAAGGGATGCAGGGAAAGATTTCAGGGTCAGTAATGCTTTTAGGAATGATAATGTTTCACATGGGAAACAGGGTACTGATGAGATAGAAGAGGATGAAGTCTATACTCTGGTAAATATTTTCGAGTTGAACTACTTTCAACAAAATTTAAGCTTTGATCGAAGGTGCCACCTCGGTGAGGTGGTAGTGTCTTTGTGTGGTAATACCACTGGGATCAAAACCCACTCTAACATGGGCTTAGACCCATAGCTTAGTTGGTTTGACGCATTGCAAAATAACTTTGAGGTTATGGGTTCAAGTCCAGCTTACCCATAAAAAAAAAATGAAAGAAAATTTTTGCTTCCTTATGTATTTTACTTTTTCAAACTTGAAGTGTTTTCTATGTGTTGTTTAGGCTGGTGCCTTGGAGAACATTGTTAGGGAATCTCAGCTTGAGATCATTGAGCTTCAGCATTCCGTGGAAGAACTAAGGTACCTTCCCTTTTATTTTGAAATATATGTGCATGTTCCTGAATTCAGATGTTTGCACATGAATGCATTTGTGATGTTAACAAGGAGTCATTGTAGTCGGGGTTATTTGTGGTTGGAAACATTGATGGTGTTCCTTCCTTCGAAAACTATAAGGATTAATTGAAGGATATGACTGGCAATGCAATACTAAAGACATAGTCAAAATAATTTGGCCTTGTACTTTGTTTGAGCTTTTTATTTTTTATTTTTTATTAATTGCATTCCAAACATGCGTTTTCAGTACTTCTGTCAACTCAAAAGAAACACAGAATCTAAGAAAAAAAGAGGAAAAAAAAGAGATTGGAAACATGGATGGTGTTCCTTCATTCAAAAACTATAAGGATTCATTAAAGGATATGACTGGCAATGCAACTCTAAAGACATAGTCAAAATAATTTGGCCTTGTACTTTGTTTAAGCTTTTTTTTTTTTTATTAATTGCATTTCAAATAAGTACTTTTATCAACTCAAAAGAAACACAGAATCAAAGAAAAAAAAAAAGATTGGAAACTTGTGGGTTGTGCACTCATAAAAAGAAGAAATTTAAAATTGGTAGGTAACAAGAATAAATATGTTTGTATTTGATGCTTATTTTCCTTTGGCACGAATGTTTTCCCTCTGCTGAGTAATATTATTCATTTTTGCATAATGGGTTACTGGATTAAGGGCAGAATCAAGTCTTCTTAAAGCTCACGTGGAGGCTCAGGCCAAGGAGCTCAGTCAAAGAAAGCATCGCATAGAAGAACTTGAAGAGAAGGAGAGAACTGCAAATGAGAGTGTAATATACTTTCCTGAATGTTTTCTGAGTTTATAAATTTACTGAAGTAATTTTTTCCCCTTTTTATTTGTTGATTAGTCATACCAAATAACTAACATATTGGAATGCCAAAAAAAAAACAAGAAGATCATATGAAATGAGTAGCTCTAATCGGAATCTATGAGTTAATCCTGGAAGCATCATTGATGAGTATGTGCTTTTCTTCCCATCAACTACTGATTTGGTTTAAATATATATTTAAAGGTTGAAGGCCTTATGATGGACATTGCGGCTTCTGAAGAAGAGATTGTGAGATGGAAAGTTGCAGCAGAACAGGAAGCTGCAGCAGGCAGAGCTGTTGAACACGACTTTGTAGCACAGGTATGCTCACTTGGTGGCAGGTAACTGCCTTACTCTTTTTTTTTTTTTTTTTGGAAATACGTTGCTCTTGATTATAAATAACAGTAAAACTGATGGTGAATATTTTAATGGCCCCGATGGTTGGAAAACGTGTCATGAAAAAACATTTTTTAGGAGTATGGGATTTTTTTTTTGACAAGTAGAAATCATTATTCATAGTAACCTGGGGAAGGGGATCCAAAAGTTTCCATTCTGATACAATTGATACACTTGGGGTCTTCTCCCTGCAAATATTCTCATAAAAAGATCTTATTGGAAAGAGCCTAATGGATTCCTTACACCAAATTGTGGTATCTGACCTTGTGAATTATTATTATTATTATTATTTTGGATAAGCATAACGATACATAGAGCAAAAGAGAAACAAAGTGAAGAGGTGGTTAAGAACTATATTAAATGCTCTGAGGATTTTACTTCTCAATTGGTTTCTATCGTCCTCTGAATTTATTTTCTTGTAATTTTATTCTCTTCCTACTTTACTTGTTTTTTTGCTCAATTTGTTTTTTTTTAAATCGGCTGAAATATTTTACTCTTAGATTGGCTTCTCAATCCCAAATTGTCTCAAGTTTCTCGACTTTGGGTCTTCACATAGGTTCTTAACCTTTCCCTGAATTCTAATTTGGGGTCGTCACACAATTTTTCAACCAAGGTCAAACCAAATCCTGTATTTGAGATTGAAGGATTCTCAAATCATTTGATTTCCAATCTTAGGTCTTCAAGTCAACCCAAGTTCTCACTTGAGGTTGAAGGGTTCTCGACCCTATTCCCTGATTCTCAATTTCTTGGTCTGTATGGAATCTAGAGTAGTGGACACATGCATATATGGTATAAGTCGATCTGATTACTGAGTGAGGAGATACGATCGCTTCAATTATGTAGTGTTAAGGCTTGATAGTCTACTCTTTCGAGTTCGTATTCGTGAATCTTTTATTTGGGGGTATGTTATCAGAACACTTGTTTGACACATTGAGTGCTCAGGCTCTAGTGAGGAGTCTTTATTTAGTGCTAACTGCCTTGGCTAAACCACTAGATGGAGAAATTAAAGCTTTGGCAGTCCACAAAATTCTTTCCAAGAATTTTCCAGGACAAGTAATCTCTAGGATTGTCACTGATAGTCACACACCCTATCAGTTGCAACTCTGATATCGTACTTTAGCATTGTTATTGTGATTATATAATTACTGATCGAAAAGTGATTATCATGATTGTTACTTATGCCAGATTAATCTTTCATAATAAAACCCACATTTACTTTTCAAAAAAAAATAAAACCCACATTTCACATTGTTTCCACTTTTAGTTTCGATCGCATTTCTTTTTTCGAATTCTAGTAATTTTGATGACAAACTGCAGTTGTCGGCCATCCGTCAAGAACTTGATGAGGCAAAACAAGCAATGTTAGAGTCAGAGAAAAAGCTCAAATTCAAAGAAGAGACAGCAGCTGCAGCCATGGCAGCGAGAGATGCAGCAGAGAAGTCATTGAGATTGGCAGACTTAAGGGCTTCGAGACTGAGGGAGAGGGTGGAGGATCTTTCCCGTCAGCTCGAAGAGTTTGATACTCGAGAAGACTCCCGGAGTCTTAACAGGCAGAGATACTACATATGCTGGCCATGGCAATGGCTGGGGCTGAACTTTGTCGGGTTCCATCAGGGGGAGACACAACAGCAGAGTTCAAATGAAATGGAGCTTTCAGAACCCCTTCTCTAAATAGAAGGTATTACATGTATTTTTTATAATCTTCAAAAAAACAAAAAACAAAAAAAAAAAAAAAAAAAAAAAAAAGGTAATCTAATGTTACTTGTTACATCTTCATTCTTCAATCCAAGGTCTAGCTTGATCGAGGGAACTCGTACATGTCACTGTTGACATATATCTGAGACAAAGTTCAGCTAGATTTGTGTAGCTTGCAATTCATCACATATATATAGGAAAACTAGCCTAATTTGTTAATTAAATCACTTAATTGGCTCGCAAATCATCATGACTGCTTATGTGATCAAGTCCTCTGTCATGGACCTAGCCCATTATCGCTAGCACCTGTTGGCACTCAAGACCGATCACCACCATCTATCTTAAATTAGTCTTACCCTCGAGTGCCCTAGAAGTTCCCTGAACTCCAAGGCACTATCATATGTTCACAAGTGAATACTTGCACACTTGTTTTACGTTCTTAAAAGTTTTACAGTTGTAAGTTTGTATACAAACGAGGCTTCCAATTCCTTTATATGTATGGAGAAGTGGAAGGGTTATAATCGCACATGACATATGGTTTGCAATGATTTCTTAGAACATATTACTCTATACTGTAGACATCTCCTACAAAATGTCTAGATACTTTTTAGGATTTTCCTACTATGTACATTTTGAAACATTATTGGAAGAGTCGTGATGATATGATGCCCCCCCCCCCCCCCCCTCCCCTCCCTCTCTCTCAAAACCGTAGATCATTTGCCTCAGGATACACAAGAAAAAGATTTATAGTTATGCGTATCTCGAGGCAAATGAGGTGATGTTAGAAAATCATTACAGTTACTAGAATCCTCTTAATTTTTTATCGTAGTCCAGCAACGCTCTAGCACTCTATGAGTAGGGCTGACAATGGGTTGGGTGTGGGTCGGATGAAACTATTTCCATATCCTTTATATCCGGTTATCCATATTCGATTATTTGTCCACTTTTTTGAAGGATATCTGTATCTAACTTGTATCCAAATTTCAAGCGGATATCCAAGTAGGATATATGTACCTGATTGTGAATATGATGGAAAAAACCTTTATTTTGAATTGTACATATGTTTTATTCTGAATTTGTCGTGTTAAACTCGGATAAACGGATAGTCATGTTGGATAGGACACATATTCCTATCCGACCCTAAAAAGATTTGAATTGGATAGAATGTAAATCCACATTCGATCCTAAAATTTTTTGGATAAAAATAACTCTGAATAACTTTACCTGAATTCTTAGTTGGAAAAAAAATTTATACCCATACCCAAATAATTCGGGTAGGATGAGTCGGGTAAGCAGATATCATCTGACCCATTGCCAGTCCTATCCATGAGCCTTTATAGAGGACTAGATTTCGGTCGGGCCTAGGGTAAGGGCATCTTCTTTGGAGTTAAGGGGGTAAAAATAGATAAATAATAAAGTTAGAGGGGTACAAGAGAAAATAACAAAGTTAGAGAGGCATAATTAAAAAAGAAGGCTGTTATTGGCACTCCAACTTTTACTTATTACACCCCAATTTTTAAAATTATTTATCACGCATCAATTAAATATTAAAACACACTCTTCAACCTTTACAAAGTTTTGGCTCAAATTGTAATCTCCACATTACAAAACATTATAACACTTTTGTTCAAACAATTCCAGTTGTTGTTTACAATTACGATTACGGCTCATATAAAATTCTAAACCTAAAAAATGGAAATTGACCGAAAAAAAGAAAAAGAAAAGCAGGAGACCTTTTATTGGCACCCCAACTTTTACTTATTCTCATCCATTCACTTGTTCTCAGCTCCAATTCTAGATCCCACCAATAATCAAATACTAGAGTTTATTTTGAGAGGTGATGTCAACCCTCAGTAATCCAACTCGGGACATTCTTTCTAAACATATCGAATTAGATTGAATTAATGAATCTCTCCTTTGTTGGAAAAAATGATTAATCAATCACACTAGTAAATCATACCTTATTTCTTTTCCATTTGTAAGTACGATAATATTAATATTAATATTTACTCCATGTATTCATTAAAGATATTATTAAGCACATAACATTGCATCTTGTCTGTTTTAAGGGGCATTTTGTTTGGATTCTAGATTCCAATTATTGTCAATATTCAACGTTACGATTTAATCAGATTATAAAAATAATTCCTGCATCCATAAGAGTTAGAAATCTGCAAAAATATTAAAACATCCTATATAAAAAATATAAGACCTTGATGAAAATATTTCGATAAATAGTAAAGTTCGACTGAAATATTCATACAAAATATGCACATGCAATCGTCCATGTTCTAATTAGTTATATATATTCATAATTTTTTCATACATATTTAAAAGATAAAAAATAGGTAGGATAATGTGAGAATGTATTTCTTATAGATTATAAATTATAATAAGTAAGAATGTAATACATAATAATTTGTCCATTTAAGAAGGTGATTTACATATGACATTATTATAACTAATTGATGTTATTAATATGACATTATTATTCTTATTTTCATGAAGGGTACGGTAGTTTTAGATGTTGGACTCTTAAATACTTATGCCAACATGTAATTAAACATTATTGATATTTATTTTACCACAATTCATATGACTATTTATTATAGTTTGATGACTTATAAATGTTTTCATGCATATTTTATTATTTCCTACACTTTCAATGAAAACTTCTTCAAAATTTCTCTCATTTCATACTATTTCTATAATTTTCTTGCAAATTGTACTGATTTTCATATTAATCAAAATATTTTCACAAAACATTTCCATTTTCAAGATGACTGAAATAGACATTCAAATGCAAATAGGTGCCCTTTTTGGTTGTGCTCGCACTTCGCTCTCTTTCCTTCCATATTTCTTTCCACACTCTCAATCGATCAAAATGATGGTTTGTTTATATTGGTAGCTCATTCCTAATCCCCAAGATTTAAGGATACTCATCGGACTCTCAATTACGGATGGAAATTTTGCCTTTACCCGCCCCCATGGGGTCGGTTTTTCCCACTTTTAAATGTTTTTAGGGCGGGGATAATTTTAATATATCCCGTCCTGCCAACCTGCCCCAATTATATTTATATATAATAGAGTTACTATCAAGAATTACCACTAAGCGAAATAATAATGGGGCCAGAATCGGGTTTAGCTAAACCCACCCCGTTGCCATCCCTACTGTCAACCGTAATGGTGAGTTGGTGACTCCACCAAGGTTTGAGCTCTTTATCTCCCCGTAAGTGGTAAACTTGAATAGCGAATGCCGAAATCAAAATGTAATACCTTGTTTGTAGGTTTTGTATTAAAGAGATGTCTTTGCGCTTCGGTACAAAATATTTTATTGCATAACTACAGAAATAGGATCGTCAAAAAAATTTCTGAAATCAATTTTATGGGTATTTGGTGAAAAATAATACAAATGATTTGTGTTGTGAAAAATTTGCATGGATCACCTAAATTCTTAAGAAATTTCAGCAAATGATCTTTTATTCAAGAAATTAATCAAATTACAAAAATAATCTAAATACTTATTACAAAAATATGCACATAAATTAACGAAAATACCTCTTATCAAAGAAAATTTTAAATTACGAAAATAGCACTCAATACTTGTTACAGTAACAAGTTTATGAATTCACAAAAATACATCTCACCAAACATATATTTAATTACATATGAAATTACAAAAATATCCCTCATCATGGGACTATTTTTGTACATATACATGTTATTGCAACTAATACTAAAGGCATTATTGTAATTTGAACAGTTTCTTTGAAGGAGGATGTTTTCTAATTCCAATATGCAAGTTACCATACCTTTGATAGGGATATTTTATAAATCCATATGTATTATAGTGTAGAAAATAATGTAGGCATTTTTATAATTTGAATAATTTCATTTTTTTATTTTTAAGATGGGGGTTCTTAACCCATATACCCAACTAACTGGGGTGAGGCAAATGGCCTCTTATAGCATCATATGTCGTCCAAATCCCCCGGGTAGATGCAATACCCTACAAACCACACATACCGATAAGTAAGTAGGGATAAATCTCTATGGGGTAGACAACGAGGGGGCTTGAACTCAAGACCTCTATCTTTTTAGAAGAATGCCTTGGCCACTACGCCCAATGCTCGTTGGTTGAATAATCTTTTTAATGAGGTCGAACAATTAATTTTTTTTTCCATGTTTTATATTAAAAATAAATCATTGCAAATTTTTTTTTTTGCATTGTAAACACTGAGGGAATAGAAAAAATGATTTCATAAGATATTTTCTAATAGCTACCGAGCAATAGTAAACTTTTCATCTCAAAATATTTGCAATACAAATGATTTGCAAATGCGAAGTATTTGTAGCGTATCAAGGAGGGCCATTGTGCCAAACAATGTTGGATGATGCATCTTTTCAATTTACAGTCAACCTATAATTATGACCTAGGATTTGTTTGTATGTGAACACTCTTGTCAAGCTCACTTAGTAATTTGATCAAACACTCATTAGACTTAACCAAACACTTTATATGCTATACATTCCAAGACTTGTTTGATAATGACAATGAAGGGTAACCTAACTAATAGTAGTAAATGTAAAGAAGATAAATAACTACGCAAAGAAAAGAGTAAGAACACAATGCCCATAACACAAGATTTTATGTGATTCACCCAAATACTACATTCATAGAGGTATAGCGTTAGAACTTGATTTCACTATGAAGAAAGTGGGACAAATCGATATTAGGACTCCTTTTATCACTTAGATTCACATTGTTCTAAATCTCAATCTTTTCAAACCTCTCAACGTCTCATTTCTTGGGTTTTTTTCTTTCTCTACTCTTTTCTCTAAAAAAATTTTAGACTTAAAGCTAGACTTCTTATAGCAAAAGAATAAAACATTTTTTAGAAGCACCACATAAGTGGGCCATTTACATAAGTTACAAGCTTAACCCAAATTACCTTGGATCGACCAAAAAAAATACACACTTGGACCGGCCTAATTGATTTTTGAGCCATACTTCAACAATCTCCACCTTGGCGAAAAACTCTTCGACCCTTGGAAACGTTGGAACCTCAATGTGTTAATAACACCTCCACCTTAATGAGAAACCTCTTATCTCCATGTACTTCAAATGGGGAGGTGCCCTCCAATCTCAATAAGCAATGAGATAGAACAAAGGGTTTTAAACTATTTTTTTGGGAAAAAAAACTGAAAATTTGTTAGGTTTGGACTGTCGAAATATTTTTAAAATAAAATTTAGTTTTGTAATTTATTTGTTAGATTTTGAGATTTTTGTGTATATAACATTTAGTTCCACATTGCTCACAAGTAAGATAGTGGTGTACCTTATAAGTAATAGTCAACATAGTTAGTTATATTTGTATTACATTTTTGAGTCTTTGATTTGGTGCTTCGCACCACCGGCGCATACACACTTGCGTTGTGCGAAAGGGCAATTGGGCTTTGAGGTGCACTTTGCACTTTGCACGTACACATCGTGGCAAGGAGCTGGGGAGCCTTAAAATTTTCGGGATACAAAACTATCCAACAGTTATGGTTGATCCATCACGTGTAATGGATCGGATGCTATCTGCACCGCACGATCAAGTTAGTATCCGATCGGGAACGATGGATCAATATAGTATCGGATCGAGAGCGACCCGGTGCATTGAATCAAGTTAGTACCCGATCAGAGTCGATCATGTGTGTTAATTCGTGATTGGTATCCGATTAGATCCGGTAGATCAAATAGCAACTGATCAGATGCGATCAGAACCACTAGATTATACATATTCAACTAAAAGGTATGAGTTAAAAGGCATGAGACACATACCTTGAATAGGGTGCAATCTGTATTGTTAGATCTCAGATCAAACACAATCTAACGGCTATTAAACCAAGAGACATTAAATCACAAATCTTGATCAACAGACACAAAAATGATTATAAAAAGTCAATAAGAAATTAGGTTTCTTCACTGAAAATTTATGTATTCTCCTCTTCTAAGCTTAAGCTCTAGGCATCATTAGTTTTGTTTCGTTTTTTATTTTTTTATTTTTTTCTAGTGTTTTAGACTAAATCGGATTGTATATAATCCAATTTAGTAACTTGAGTGTAGACTTATTTGTATCTTGAAGGCATTTATTTTTTGATACCTTGTATACTTTGCTTCAACTAGTAGGGAAAATATTTGTCTTGAAATCGAATCAGATTCAAGCCTAGAAGTTAATTTTCTTCCTTCATTGAATTACTTCTGTTTTAAAAGTTCGAATTTCTAACATTTACATGGTTCACCCAAATACTACATCCAGGAAGTTATGAGTGTTGTAAAGGGTGAAGTCTCATTTTTGAAAAACATAATGCCCTATCATTAATATAGTTCTTCCTTTACGTTAAAAACATGTAATACGAGTTTTATTATAAAATAAATATTTATATACATTGTTATTTATAATTTTTCTAATTTCAGTTTCATACCCTTAGTTCGGCCCTGCAAGTGAACTTTTCTGGGTGTGAACTCTTGGAGTAGTAATTAATTTAAGGTACTGAAATTGATTAAGAATCAACACAACTTATGATTTATTTTTACACTTTCTACATTGCTCTTGGGTTTCTAGACAGCTCTAACATGGTAACAGAAAGGGGTGTCAATGAGTACAGTTGTAATCAGATTAGAGTGGAGTCTAAAAGGAATCGAACTTTAGTTTGAAATTTTTTATTAAATCATATCTTTACTAGATCAAATTGTAATTATGTTATTGATATATGTTTTGAGTTCTTGAATGAAAAAAAAAAATGCTTTGCAATGATTGGTACTTGCAAGGCATTTTCTTATTTTTCTAATATTTTGTAATGAAAAAAAAATGTGCATGTAAAGAAGATGAAATTCTACGTTTCCAATTTGACTTTTTTTGACAATTGAAATAGATAACAATTGACAAGGCTTCAATTTGGTTAATTCGGATAAATTAAGAAAAGTTTCGTAAAATAATTGGGATACAAATGATATTTTCGGGTTTCTTACTTAAAAAAAATATATATGTTCAACATCCAATAAAATTCTCTCATTCTCGAGATTTGAATGTTAAAGAAAATAAAATTTTTAGGATGAAGGATAAAAATCTTGACATATGCCACAATTAAACGTAAAGTCATCGATAAATCCATGATTCACCAATTTAATTGATTGGTCCCCTTTTCATGTAATTTTGGAAAAATTCGGAGAGATTGTTGTGAGTATGGTGACAGCAACAATGTCTACTCCCCAAGAAAATCATTACGTGAGATTAGAAAATCATTTAACAAAATAAAAAGAAAAAAAAACACAAAAAGCAGAGATTAGAAAATTTGTTTATATATTATATTTTATGTTTTCTATTGATATTGTTGCAGCTGTACCCGGGCCATGGTGGTAGGTTGTCGAAAATGATGGTACACATACAGACATTGAGACACTGGTGATGCTTTTATTGTTTAATAGATAGCAATAATATGATAGGGACAGTGACAGTGATAATGATAGTGACAGTAACAGTGACAGTGACAGTGACAGTGACAGTGATAGTGATGATGAGGGCTTAGACCCATAGTTACAGTTGATTGACATATGGCAATCTCAACTTTGGGATCATGGATTCAAGTCTAGGTTACTCATAAAAGAAAAAAAAAATACAATAACAACTGACTCTCCTTATAGTCTCCTGACGGCATGTGCATATAATAATTTTTTCTCGAGATACACAACTCATATGTTAACGAGGATGTATAATTGTGTTTCCTGAGAAAAAAAATATATATATTGTTCTATTCACATGCCACATAGGGAGTAAATAGACGGCTAAGCTGATTTACTGATTTATCATGATGATCTTATAATAATATTTCATGTCTCTAATATTAGATGAGGCATTCTCATAACACAATAATTAGAGATGGAACTAATAATAGATTTTCTTTGGTCTTGAAACCCCAAGTCCTCAAAGTTACATTGTAGTTTAAGCCTATATATCTTATATAAGAATATAATCAAAGATTCTAAAGAAAACTTCATGAGGATTACCAATTGTAATTGATAGGCACCAAGTGAAGAGCAGATTTCTTGTGGACAGTAATACCAGTTAAATGCTCATCCATATTTATGTCTTCCTTCTTCATTCCACTGGGTAATTTCCAATCAAAACAATAAAGGAGATTCGCAAGTATGATTTCCATCATTGAATTTGCCATAGTAATTCCAGGACAACCCCTTCGACCTGCTCCGAATGGTAAGAAATCAAAATGTTGTCCTTTAAAATCGATGCAACTATCCATAAACCTCTCTGGAATGAATTCATCTGGGTTTTCCCAATATTCAGGGTTTCTTCCAATGGCCCAAACATTCACTAGGACGCTGGTTTTGGGATACACGTCGTATCCGTTAATCTTACAATGACGCATACATTCTCGTGGAATCAATAATGCCCCTGGTGGGTGAAGTCTTAGAGTCTCTTTCACCACCATTTTAAGGTACTGAAGTTGATGAAGATCTTTTTCTTCCACAATACCTTTGTTTCTAACACAAGTTCTGATCTCTTCTTGCACTTTCTTCATGGATTTTGGGTTTCTAGATAGCTCTGCCATTGCCCACACCATGGTAAGAGCAGATGAGTCTACTCCACCAAGAAAAATATTCTGAAATTAACATATTGAAGCAATTAAATATCTTAGTGATTCTCCTATAATCAGATTTAGAAATCGACTAATTAAAGCCACATACACACACACAAAAAAGAAGGCGAGGATCGTAGCTCACCATAAGGATTGCCTTGATGTGATCTTTCGTGATATGAATTGCACTTTTTTGATCCCTTATTACTCCAAGCAAGACATCTATGATGTCTTCTTGCTCTGCTTTTGTCCTCTCAAGATCGAGGTGTTCATCGATGACTTGCTGGTAGAAAGTGTCCAACTGCTAAAAACACTTCTCAAGTCTCCCACGGAGTCCAGTGAACACATCGATGATCCACCCGATATAAGGAATAAAGTCGGCTGCAAAGAAACTACCTAACATGTCTATGGCCTCAACAACAATTTCATGAAATTTATTGCCATCGAACTCTCTTCCATCACAACTTTTACCAAAAGCAACCCTACAAGTAATGTGGGCTGTGAGAGAAAAGAGCTTCTCAGTGAGATTAATAGGACGTGATGAAGATTGGGAGATAGAGTTAATCATAAGTGCAACCTGTTCTGCCCTCACATGCCCAAATGCTTGCACCCTATTCATGCTAAAAAGCTCAAGAACGCAAATTTTACGCATCTCCCTCCAATAGTCACTATAGGGACTAAAAGCAACATCTAAGAAATTGTAAGAAAGATGCCTCGAGCCTAAAAAAGAAGTTCTACTGCAAAAGTTGATGTCGTAAGTCTTCAAGACCTCTCTTGCCATTTCGGCTGAGGAAATGATTAGTGTAGGTTTACTACCAAATTGTAAAAGCATGATGGGACCGTAAAGCTTGGAGAGGTTCCATAGAGAACGATGAGCCAACTCACCAAGTTGGTGCAAGTTACCTATGATGGGAAGCTTAGGAGGGGTAGGGGGAAGGTTAAAAGTTTTGTTCTCATGTTTCTTCTTTTGTGTAAGAAGCAACAGGAGGACGACGACGACGACGACGAGAAGCAGAAGGAGAGACAGCCACAAAGACATGTTCTAGACTGTAGAGAGGAGTTAGTGTGCAAATTAGTGAATTTTATGAGTGAATGGCCCCCTTTAAATAACCTGCAGTAGGAATGTAAGATCCTTATCAGTGAAAAACAAGTGGCCTCTACATTTCAACTTCTGATTAAAATACCCACCAAAAAAAAAAAAAAAAAAAAACCAACTTTTTTTCTTCTAAAAAGAAAATATGCTCAATTGCAAACTTGTTACTGTGTTCTAGACATAAACGTGCATTGAAAATTGTAAAATTATCAAAATGGTGCAATATTCATTTTAACTCAGGAAACAGTAAATTATCATTTTCGAAAATAAGTTATTTTACCAAAATGATAAAATTTTAAATGAATAATATTACATTACCAAAAACACACATCCCCGTTTTTTTTATATAAAACAGTGTACATATCCCCTGTTTAACTAAAGAAATATTAATATAATTGTTTTAGTACAATATGATGAAATAAACTAAATTTTGAAGGGAAATATCCTTGTATTAACATAATTATATTTCTATCCATTTACTTAAACAGGGATTCGTAGAATGTTTTATAATAATAAAAATGGTGAAACGGGCATTTTTGACATTAAATACTGTTCATTTAAAATTTTATTATTTTGGTAAATTAACTTATTTTTTAAAACGATAGTTGATCATTTTTGAAATTAAAATGTATAGTGCACCATTTAGGTCATTTAATATTTATGTACCATTTTGGAAAATTTTGTTAAAAAAAGTCATTTTGATAGTTTTGTAAATTTTATTTTTTATGAAACTAAATATAACTAGTGTAAGAAAATATATACAACAAACAATAGAAAGCTTTATTTCAAAGATTTGGTCAACTAAATGAATCATGTTTCCTCTTTCCACTCTATTTAGAGTCAATCTTTTATCATTGAAATTGAGTTCTAATGCATTTTCATTTCTCTATCCACATTGTGTTGATTCTTAGTTAATTTACCAAAACATGCACTAAAATTTGAAAATTACTAAAATGGTGCACTATTCATGTTAATTTCGAAAATGGTAATTAATATGTTTGAAAATAAGTTATTTTACTAAAATGGTAAAATTTTAAATGAACAATATTTTGATACTAAAAAAAAACCTTTTAACATCTTTTTTATAAAACAATATACACATTTTAAGTAAGCCAGTAGAAATATAACTGTTTTAGAAAATTTTAGAAAAGTAATACATTACTTATTTTTAAAAAAAATTAAAAAAATTAAAAATTTTCTTGAAAACCGATAGTTGGATCGCCAATTTTCCTAAATAAATATATGTTGAATTATTTATAATATTAAATATGATTTCTGCATTTATAGATAATATAATAAATTATACTATAAAGTATATAAAGTTAATTTGTTTTATATTTTTTTTATATATTATATTAAAATAATAATTATAAATTTTAGTACTTTTTATTTTTCTATTATAATAATAATTATTTATATTATAATTGTTTATTTTTATTTTTTGTAAATCAAGATTAATTATGAGAGTTGTTATTGCACTCTATTTTTTAACTATTACACCCCAATATTTTAAATTAATTATCACATGTTACAAAGGTTTGGCACCCGAACTTTTACAAAAGTTCTTAACCGATGAGCTTAACCAAACAAGTAATTACACAATGTGTATAAGACTTAACACTAACACTCCATTTTGACTGAGTAGTTCAACTTCACATAAGACTTAAGCACAATTTTGATTGATTGGTTCAGCTTTACACGTAACTTAACATTGACAACTTAATTAGTTATCAATGTACAACCACTTTGATTGGCTTCACAATGACAACCAATTTTGATTAACTTATGCTCAATAATTAGTTGTTATATTAATAATTATTATTTGTAATTATTATACTTACAAATAATATTCATAATTACATATATTAACAATATTATTTTTGACA
The DNA here is from genome assembly GCF_017979445.1 of Akebia trifoliata. Lineage (NCBI taxonomy): Eukaryota > Viridiplantae > Streptophyta > Magnoliopsida > Ranunculales > Lardizabalaceae > Akebia > Akebia trifoliata. The sequence goes on from NC_141381.1 coordinate 27,287,136, forward strand.
ACCAAAAGAAAAATGAAATAATCAATACTATTTGTTATATTAATAATTATTTATAATTATTATATTAAAAAAATTATTAATACCTACAAATAATAATTTTTTTTATAAATAATAATTTTTTTATAATTATAATTATTATATATATTTTTTTAACAATTTTTCCTAAAATAAGATTAAATTATTACAAAAATAATATAGTATTTTATTATTATTAAATAATTACTAATTTTCATACATTTAAAAAAAAATAACAATATAACAAAATTTAAAACATTAACATTTTTTTCTGATTTTTTCAATATGAGAGAGCATGGGGACCTTTTGACGAAGTGAGAGTGAGTGAGTAGGAGAACATGAACCTGATACCTTCGTGAGAATAATTTGACATATTTCAGGTCTAGTTTTCATATTTTAACACAATTACTAAAAGGAAAATTCAAATGTGTCGGATGCCAATAAGAGTGGAAGAAAACTACATGCTACCTTGTCAACCGATTTCACAACATGAAAAATGTCTATATTTGACGACCTAAGGTAATCAAATTTCATAAAATTCGACAGATCAAGGCGTCAAATATTTTGTTGTCAATTCTTTTATTTTTAATAAACCGAAACTGTCAAATTTATAGAGGATGGGAGAAATTTAAAGACTCTAAGCTGCCGAATTAGGGAACCGATAAAAATTTTCAATGTTCATGGCCCATCAAAATTCGATTTCTAAAATTTGTGCGTTTTGACTTGTCAAATTTTCAGTTCTCACATAATGTTCCCCCTTACTTTTTTGTTTTGGAAAATGAAAAAATTCATTCCCTGATTATGGGTAACCTTTATTTCACCTCCCATGTAATACATTACTTTGGTTCCTAAACGAATAATGAAAAAACAAATAAGCAATCTTCTAAAAAAGAAATATGTAGAAATCTCTCTATTGTAATAAGTTGAACATAAAAGAACCATTTCATGATCTCATGAAGACTAATGTTATCTTTATAATTTAAAATTAAGATTGAGATTTGGTTATGAAAATTATGATATCTCAAGAAGGCTTAAGATTATCTTTATTATTTAAGAATGAGAACAAGATTAAATATCAGGAATGATGTTGAAAATTGTCCATTCCTTTTAAGGGGTGAATGAGATTTCAAATCAGTCAAAAGTCATTATTACTTAGGGTCATTTGTTCAAATGGATTACCACCACATTATCAATCCAACACCACAGTCCTCTAGATTTCATGGAAAAATTTAGATAAAAAAAAACTTAAATTTTTTTATTCTTTTGAGCTTGATCCAAGGTTTTTAAAATGGATGGCTACCGAAATTTCAACTTGCTCCTAAATTTAAATTTAAAATTAAAATTAAAATTAAAATTAAATGGTGATTTAGAAATTTGTTTGGTTAAAGTTCATAGAATTGTGTCCTTTACAATCCTAAGCATTGAATCATGTTTTCAGATACCACAAGTTGAGCCCAAGGACCCTAAGTACTTAAGGCCAGACGGATTATTAAACAATCCCTACAAATATTATTGAAAGGATGTAGTTGCCTATATGTCAACTACTTATCAATAGGTAATTGGGGTTATATATTGCATGTTAACTAAGCTTTTTGGGTGATCAATTTTTCATTTTGATAACAAATCAATTGTGATTATTTTCATGCAATAGGTGATTGCCAAAGTCATATCGTATTGATCGATATTGTATTCATCTCTATTTGATCAAGTGTAACCAGTCTTGATTATCATTCACCACCACTTTTAATAGCTGATCGTACCCCAATTAACACTTTAGGGTGCATTATGTGAGGGGAGCTACGATGACCATATGTTTGACTAGCAGATTTCCTTCCATGTGACACACCCAAAAGTATTAATAAATGCCTTTTTAATCTCCAAGGACTTTCATGTTATGATTCGTGAATATACCTCAATCGTGAGGAATTCATGTAAATCGTTGTTTGTGTTATTGCATCTTAATTTTTTAGCCTCCATGCAGCATATTTTCTTAACATGTCAACCTCACGAGATGGGGAAAACACACAAGTTTCCCTTTCATAGGAATCTATTTTTGAGAGAAAAAATTCCCAGCTCTGCCGTCCATTTCCTCCCTAATGATTCTAGAGTAGCACATGTTATGTCAGATGAGAGTAACCGTGCAACCATCCAACCATACGCACTAGAACGAGTTGGGATTTACTATCAATAAAAATGGATATTAGCTGTAAAGTAACTAATAACTTCCATGTTTCCATAAGATGTGAAATTCAAAACACATCCCACGATTTTTGTATTGGGTGGTGTTCGGAGGCCTTAAAGAGAGTCAAACATTGTGCCGAATATTTTTTAAATATATGGGTTATAAGTTTTGGAATAGGCTAATTTTTATGAGGATATGATCCCTTTGATGAGGAGATCATCATCATAAAAAATCCGCCTATTCCGAAACTTCTAACCCCATCAAAAGTGATATACAAAAATCTGACGATCCATGATTCTTACAAGTTAAACTAGGGTTAGAAGTTTTGGAATTAGCTGATTTTTGGTGAGGTGATCTCTTCACCATAGAGATCACCCTCACAAAAAATCAGCCCCATTCCGAAATTTCAAACCCCTTGACCCTCTTTAGGGCCTCCAAACGCTTCCCTTTTGTGTTTCTACCACATAAAGGAGATGAATAATAATGAATGCACACAATTTTTGGTAAGTGACTGACGTGTCAAGAGCACAAAACCTCATATCTTTTTCCAGTGTGTCCCGAAGAAAAAGATCTATGGTTCTGTGCCCTTACCACATCAGCCGTGTACCAACCGCGTGCATTCATCATGACTCAAAGTAGATACATATTATCTCATAGTTGATTTTAATAGCTTAACACCCAACACTTGTGAGTCATGCTACACTTACATCATACAACACTTTCTATATAGAGCCATTGCTTTTTCTTCACTACACAACACTCGCATCTCAAGGAAAAGCATCTATAGTGCTCTGCACACTACCGTCAGCATAATGCTGGGGGCAGTGTTTTAGGAAGTCAGTTTAGCATGTCTCAATCCAATTTTTAAGAAACTGTGTTGCATACTTGTGCGACCCCCATCCTAGGGGGGGGGGGGGGGGGAATCGTATAATTAGGAACTAGATCAGCTTAGAATTAAACTTTAATTTGGAAAAGGTCTTAGGTCTTGTTTCAAAACTTGTCGCATTATGTGAAAGTACTTTTGTGGAATTATTTCAAAGTCATGATAAATTGATAATCTAAAACTGATGCTCTCTGACGTGGCAGTGCATAGAATCATAGATCTTTTTTTCCGGGATACACAAGGAAAAAGATCTATGGTTATGTTCACTTGCCACATCAGAGAGCACATAAAGAGCACCAATTATCACTAGTCTTATTTTCATAAGATGCACTTTCTTAGAAGCATTTTTGGCACAATTGGACGTTTAGTGTCTTAGAAAAATTCTATCTTGCCATGGACAGACCATGTTCTATATACTCTTACTTTTTTTTTTTTTGGGTTTTGTTTAATATATATGAGTTATTGGGAGAAAGATTACCGATGAATAAATACAACGTGGTACAAGAAAAAAATAAAATAATTTGGTTTGAATTTGTTGGGAGTTTAGTGGGGGGTGGGGGCGGAACATGGGTAAAGTCTAGACCAACTCTTTGGAAAAATTCGAATAAACCCATTTCTTTTAGTGGAAGGTACGTGGGTAAATAGGATTGGCTGTAATAATGTAGGTTGACAATTTTATAAATTAATGTGGCTGGTTTAAGGTATCATTTGTTTAAGGGAAAATTATTTAAAGGATTCTGATAGAAGGATTTATTTCTAAATAGTCCTTAAGTTTAACGCGGTAGTAGGATAGGACATTTAGTAAACTTTTTTATTTATTAATGGTCCCTCATTATTACCGAACTCATCATTTTTTTATTTATTATTTTCATGAAGGGTACGGTAGTTTTAGATGTTGGACTCTTAAATACTTATGCCAACATGTAATTAAACATTATTGATATTTATTTTACCACAATTCATATGACTATTTATTATAGTTTGATGGGTTATAAATGTTTTCATGCATATTTTATCATTTCCTACGCTTTCAATGAAAACTTCTACAAAATTTCTCTCATTTCATACTATTTCTATCATTTTCTTTCAAATTGTATTGATTTTCATATTAATCAAAATATTTTCACAAAACATTTCCATTTTCAAGATGACTGAAGTAGACATTCAAATGCAAATAGGTGCCCTTTTTGGTTGTGCTCGCACTTCGCTCTCTTTCCTTCCATATTTCTTTCCACACCCTCAATCAATCAAAATGATGGTTTGTTTATATTGGTAGCTCATTCCTAATCCCCAAGATTTAAGGAGACTCATCGGACTCTCAACTAGGGATGGAAATTTTGCCTTGACCCACCCCTATAGGGTTGGTTTTTCCCACTTTTAAATGTTTTTGGGGCGAGGATGATTTTAATTTATCCCGTCCTGCCAACCTGCCCAAATTATATTTATATATAATAGATTTACTATCAAGAATTACCACTAAGCAAAATAATAATCGGGGCCGGAATCGGGTTTAGCTAAACCCACCCCGTTGCCATCCCTACCGTCAACCGTAATGGTGAGTTGGTGACTCCACCAAGGTTTGAGCTCTTTATCTCCCCGTAAGTGGTAAGCTTGAATAGCGAATGCCGAAATCAAAATGTAATACCTTGTTTGTAGGTTTTGTATTAAAGAGATGTCTTTGCGCTTCGGTACAAAATATTTTATTGCATAACTACAGAAATAGGATCGTCAAAAAAATTTCTGAAATCAATTTTATGGGTATTTGGTGAAAAATAATACAAATGATTTGTGTTGTGAAAAATTTGCATGGATCACCTAAATTCTTAAGAAATTTCAGCAAATGATCTTTTATTCAAGAAATTAATCAAATTACAAAAATAATCCAAGTACTTATTACAAAAATATGCACATAAATTAACGAAAATACCTCTTATCAAAGAAAATTTTAAATTACAAAAATAGCACTCAATACTTGTTACAGTAACAAGTTTATGAATTCACAAAAATGCATCTCACCAAACATATATTTAATTACATATGAAATTACAAAAATATCCCTCATCATGGGACTATTTTTGTACATATACATGTTAGTGCAACTATTACTAAAGGCATTATTGTAATTTGAACACTTTCTTTGAAGGAGGACGTTTTCTAATTCCAATATGCAAGTTACTATACCTTTGCCAGGGATATTTTATAAATCCATATGTATTAGAGTGTAGAAAGTAATGTAGGTATTTTTTTTGAATAATCTCATTTTTTTATTTTTAAGATGGGGGTTCTGAACCTAGACCCGACTAACTAGGGCGAGGCAAATGGCCTCTTAGAGCGCCATATCTTGTCCAAATCCCCCGGGTAGATGCAAATACCCCTCAAACCACAAATACCGATAGGTAAGCAGGGATAAATCTCTATGGGGTGGACAACGAGGGGACTTGAACTCAAGACCTCTCTCTTTTTAGAGGAATGCCTTGGCCACTACGCCCAATGCTCGTTGATTGAATAATCTTTTTAATGAGGTCGAACAATTAATTTTGTTTTCCACATTTTATATTAAAAATAAGTCATTGCAAATATTTTTTTTTTTTGCATTGTAAACACTGAGGGAACATAAAAAATGATTTCATAAGATATTTTCTAATAACCACCGAGCAATAGTAAAATTTTCACATCAAAATATTTGCAGTACAAATGATTTGCAAATGTGAATGATTTGTAGTGTATCAAGGAGGGCCATTGTGCCAAACAATGTTGGTTGATGCATCTTTTCAATTTATAGTCAACCTATAATCATGACCTAGGAGTTGTTGTGTATGTGAACACCCTTGTCAAGCTCACTTAGTACTTTGGTCAAATACTCATTAGGCACTTAACCAAATACTTTATATGATATACGTAAGAAGACTTGGTTTGATAGTGACAATGAAGGGTAACCTAACTAATAGTAGTAAATATAAAGAAGATAAATAACCATACAAAGAAAAGAGTAAGAACACAATGCCCATAACACAAGATTTTACGTGTTTCACCCAAAGACTATATTCACAGAGGTATGAGCATTAGAGTTTGATTTCACTATGAAGAAAGCAGGACAAATCGATATTAGGACTCCTTTTATCACTTAGATTCACATTGTTCTAGATCTCAATTTTCTCAAACCTCTCAACCTCTCATTTCTTGGGTTCTTTTCTTACTCTACTCTCTTATCTAGAAAAAACTTAGATTTGAAGTTAGACTTCTTATAACAAAATAACAAAATCATTTTTAGAAACATCACATAAGTGGGCCATTTACATAAGTTACAAGCTTAACCCAAATTACCTTGGATCAACAAAAAAAAATACACATTTGGACCGGCCTAATTGATTTTTGAGCCATACTTCAACAATCTCCACCTTGACGAAAAACTCTTCGACCCTTGGAAACGTTGGAACCTCAATTTATTAATAACACCTCCACCTTAATGAGAAACCTCTTATCTCCATGTACTTCAAATGGGGAGGTGCCCTCCAATCTCAACAAGCAATGAGATAGCACAAAGGGTTTTAAACTATTTTTTTTGGGAAAAAAAATTGAAAATTCGTTAGGTTTGGACTGTCGAAATATTTTTAAAATAAAATTAATTTTGTAGTTTATTTGTTTGATTTTTCTTAAGTTAGATTTTGAGATTTTTGTGTATATAAGGTTTAGTCCCACATTACTCACAAGTAAGATAGTAGTGTACCTTATAAGTAATAGTTAACATAATTAGTTATATTTGTATTACATTTTTGAGGCTTTGATTTGGTGCTTCGAGGTGGTGCGAAGCACCACCGCGCATACGCACTGGCGTTATGCGAAAGGGCGATTGGGCGTTTAAGGGGCTTTGAGGTGCAATTTGCACTTCACACGTACGTATCATGGCAAGGAGCTGGGGAGCCTTAAAGTTTCCGAGATACAAAACTATCCAACGGTTATGGTTGATCCATCACGTATGATGGATCGGGTGCTATCTGCACCGCACGATCAAATTAGTATCCGATCGGGAACAATGAATCAATATAGTACCAGATCGAGAACGATCCAGTGCATTGGATCAAGTTAGTACCCGATCAGAGTTGATCAGGTGTGTTGATTCATGATTAGTATCCGATCAGGGACGATCAGATCCGTTAGATCAAATAGTAACTGATCGGACGCGATCAGAGCCACTAGATTATACATATTCAACTAAAAGGTGTTGGTTAAAAGACATGAGACACATACCTTCAATAGGGTGCAATCTGTATCGTTAGATCTCAGATCAAACACAATCTAACGGTTATTAAATCAAGAGACATTAAATCACGAATCTTGATCAACAAACACAAAAATGATTGTAAAAAGTCAATTAGAAATCAGATTTCTTCACTGAAAATTTATGTGTTCTCCTCTCTCTAAATTTAAGCTCTAGGCATTATTTTTTTTTTGTCCGAATATTTTAGACTAAATTGGATTGTACATAATCTGATTTAGTAACTTGAGTGTAGACTTCTTTGTATCCTGAAGGTATTTATTCTTTGATACCTTGTGTACTTTATTTCAACTAGTAGGAGAATATTTGTCTAAAAGAGATTAAATCAGATTTAAGCCTAGAAATTAATTTTCTTCCTTCATAGAATTACTTCCGTTTTAAAAGTTTGAATTTCTAACATTTACATGGTTCACCCAAATACTACATCCAAGAAGGTATGAGTGTTGTAAAGGGTGAAGTCTCATTTTTGAAAAACATAATGCCCTATCATTAACATTAGTTCTTCCTTTACGTTAAAAACATGTAATACGAGTTTTATTATAAAATAAATATTTATATATATTGTTATTTATAATTTTTCTAATTTCATTTTCATACCGTTAGTTCGGCCCTACAAGTGAACTTTTCTGGGTCTGCCCCTGACGCAATCCATTCATAAAGGGTGTGAACTCTTGGAGTAGTAATTACAGCTAATTTAATGTACTGAAATTGATTAAGAATCAACACAACTTATGATTTATTTTTACACTTTCTACATTGCTCTTGGGTTTCTAGACAACTCTAACATGGTAACAGAAAGGGGTGTCAATGAGTACCGTTCTAATCAGATTAGAGTGGAGTCTAAAAGGAATCGAACTTTAGTTTGAAATTTTTTATTAAATCATATCTTTACTAGATCAAATTGTAATTATGTTATTGATATATGTTTTCAATTCTTGAAAGGAAAAAAACTGACTAATATCCATAATTCAAGACGTTTCCAATTTGACTTTTCTTTACAATTGAAATAGATAACAATTGGATAAATACAGTGATTCCAGTTGTAGATAATTCTGAACCCTATCCATTGACACCCTAAGTAACAGCCGTAGTAAGAAAGTTCAGATTTGATAATTATTTGGCAAGGCTTCAATTTGGTTAATTTGGATAAATTAAGAAAAGTTTCGTAAAATAATTGGGATACAAATGAGGTTTTCGGTTTCTTACTTAAAAAACAAAAAAAAAAAAACATCTTCAACCTCCCATAAAATTCCCTCATTCTTGAGATTTGAATGTTGAAGAAAATAAAATTTTCAGGATAAAGGACAAAAATCTTGACATATGCCACAATTAAACGTAAAGTCATCGATAAATCCATGATTCACCAATTTAATTGCTTGGTCCCCTTTTCATGTAATTTTGAAAAAATTCGGAGAGATTGTTGTGACTATGGTGACCGCAACAATGTCTACTCCCCAAGAAAAATATTGCTAGAGGAGGAGAGGGGAGGGGGGAAGTTTTGTTGAAATTACTTGATTATGTTTTTCCTTTTTTTTTTTTTTTTTATTAATTTGGTACACATTTAATTTTTTTTACAACTAGAAGGTGGCATGTACAAATGAGCATGTGTTAAAGAGACTTATTTGTAATTTAAAATATTGATTAAAATTTTTTTGGATATTATGTAGTAAATTATAATTTGAAAAGTGACCACCTGATTATATAGTCGTGTACTGCAATTTTCTTGATTTTTAAATAAAATAACTTTAATTATATTAAATTTAACGGTAAAGGTGGGGGCATTTGTGAGGTCCAAATTTTTTGCATCAAACCATTTGTGAGACATTAAATGGTGATTTTGAAAATTACATGATAAAAAAGATATTTTTGTATTTTTAAAAATTAATTAATATGATTTCAGGTGACATCCAAATTTTAGTGTCCAACGACTTTTAATCTGCCTTGTCTCCTTATAATAGTAAAGACAAAGGTATGGTTTTTTAGGGTGATTTAGACATAGGTCATTTGGCCCCCCACATTATTGAGACTTACATCCTCATATTTTAATCAATATTTGAGATACATCCCCATGTTTTTAAGGTTGATAGAAATATATGTATTCTAATTTTGGGGTACAACCACTTCTAATCCGCCTTCTCTCCTCATAATAGTGATGATAAGGCATGGTTTTTTGGGGGTGATTTAGACAGGTCATTAGGCCCCACGTTAGTTAGACACACATCCCCATATGTTAGTCTATATTTGAGATACACCCCCATATTTTTAAGATTGATATAATTTTGAGTTGACTCAGTATTAAATTTCATTTAAACCAGTTCACACAGCCAAGTCAGAAATTCAATGCGTGAGATTAGAAAATCATTTAACAAAAGAAAAAGAAAAAAAAAAAAAGAAACACAAAAAGCAGAGATTAGAAAATCGTTTATATATTATATTTTATGTTTTCTATTGATAATGTTGCAGCTGTACACGGGCCATGATGTTAGGTTGTCGAAAATGACGGTACACGTACAGACACTAAGACACTGATGATGCTTATATTGTTTGATAGCTAGCAATAATTGTGATAGTGATAGTGACAGTGACAGTGATAGTGATAATGAGGGCTTAGACCGATAGTTACAGTTGATTGACATATGGCAATCTCAACTTTGGGGGATTCAAGTCTAGGTTACTAAAAGAAAAAAATAATAATAATAACAACAGACTCCCCTGACGTGGCATGTGCATATGATAATATTTTTTCTCGAGATACATAACTTCATATGTTAATGAGGATGTATAGTTGTGTTTCCTGAGGAAAAAAATATATATATATAGATCTATTCACATGCCACGTAAGGAGTAAATGGACGGCTAAGCTGATTTATCATGATGATCTTATACTAATATGTCATGTCTCTAATATTAGATGAGGCAATCTCTTTTTTTTTTTTTTGATAAATAGTAATTCATTCATATAATAGAATGAGGTCGGTCGAGATGACCAACCAGACATTACAAATCGACAATAAACACCAATAAAGCAACAAATCCCATCCCGATTATGCATAAAATCTTTCAAGAGTAGACCCCTAAACTCCATATAGACTTTGGACCAACAAAAATTAAATTACAAAGTAGAAATAATCATATCTGAGCAATCTTTTTGTTTCCCTTCAAAGATACGTCTATTTCTTTCAAACCACACCCCCGAGTAGATTGCGAATGATGTGATACTCCACAACCCCATTTTTGCACCACCAAAAGAATCTCCAATTGCCTGACCAAGAATTAGATGAGGCATTCTCATAACACAATAATTAGAGATGGAGCTAATAATAGATTTTCTTTGGTCTTGAACCCAGGACCTCAAAGTTACATTGCAGTTTTAGCCTATATATCTTATATAAGAAGATAATCAAAGATTCTAAAGAAAACTTCATGAGGATTACCAATTGTAATTGATAGGCACCAAGTGAAGAGCAGATTTCTTGTGGACAGTAATACCAGCTAAATGCTCATCCATATTTATGTCTTCCTTCTTCATTCCACTGGGCAATTTCCAATCAAAACAGTAAAGGAGATTTGCGAGTGCGAGTTCCATCATTGAATTTGCCATTGTAATTCCAGGACAACCCCTTCGACCTGCTCCGAATGGCAAGAACTCAAAATGTTGTCCTTTAAAATCGATGGAACTATCAATAAACCTCTCTGGAATGAATTCATCTGGGTTTTCCCAATATTGGGGGTTTCTTCCAATGGCCCAAGTATTCACTAGGATGCTTGTTTTGGGATACACGTCGTATCCGTTAATCTTACAATGACGCATACATTCTCGTGGAATCAATAATGCCCCTGGTGGGTGAAGTCTTAAAGTCTCTTTCACCACCATTTTAAGGTACTGAAGTTGATGAAGATCTTTTTCTTCCACAATCCCTTTGTTTCTAACACAAGTTCTAATCTCTTCTTGCACTTTCTTCATTGCTTTTGGGTTTCTAGACAGCTCTGCCATTGCCCACACCATGGTAAGAGCAGATGAGTCTACTCCAGCAAGAAAAATATTCTGAAATTAACATATTGAAGCAATGAAATATCTTAGTGATTCTCCTATAATCAGATTTAGAAATCGACTAATTAAAGCGACATACACAAAAAAAGAAGGCAAGGATCGTAGCTCACCATAAGGATTGCCTTGATGTGGTCTTTGGTGATATGAATTGCACTTCTTTGATCCCTTATTACTCCAAGCAAGACATCTATGATGTCTTCTTGCTCTTCTTTTGTCCTCTCAAGATCGAGGTGTTCATCGATGACTTGCTGGTAGAAAGTGTCAAACTGCTGAAAACACTTCTCAAGTCTCCCACGGAGTCCAGTAAATACATCGATGATCCACCCGATATAAGGAATAAAGTCGGCTACAAAGAAACAACCTAACACGCCCATGGCCTCAACAACAATTTCATGAAATTTATTGCCATCAAACTCTCTTCCATCACAACTCTTACCAAAAGCAACCCTACAAATAATGTGGGCTGTGAGAGAAAAGAGCTTCTCAGTGAGATTAATAGGATGCGATGAAGATTGGGAGATAGAGTTAATCATAAGTGCAACCTCTTCTGCCCTGACATGTCCAAATGCTTGCACCCTATTCATGCTAAAAAGCTCAAGAACGCAAATTTTACGCATCTCCCTCCAATAGTCACTATAGGGACTAAAAGCAACATCTAAGAAATTGTAAGAAAGATGCCTTGAGCCTGAAGAAGAAGTTCTACTGCAAAAGTTGATGTCGTAAGTCTTCAAGACCTCTCTTGCCATTTCGGCTGAGGAAATGATTAGTGTAGGTTTACTACCAAATTGTAAAAGCATGATGGGACCGTAAAGCTTGGAGAGGTTCCATAGAGAACGATGAGGCAACTCACCAAGTTGGTGCAAGTTACCTATGATGGGAAGCTTAGGAGGGGTAGGAGGAAGGTTAAAAGTTTTGTTCCCATATTTCTTCTTTTGTGTAAGAAGCAACAGGAGGAGGAGGAGGACGAGAAGCAGAAGGAGAGACAGCCACAAAGACATGTTCTAGACTGTAGAGAGGAGTTAGTGTGCAAATTAGTGAATTTTATGAGTGAATGGCCCCCTTTAAATAACCTGCAGTAGGAATGTGGATCCTTATAAAAAAATAACAAGTGACCTCTACATTTCAACTTCTGATTAAAATACCCACAAAAAAACAAAAAAACCAACTTTTTTTTTTCTAAAAAGAAAATATGCTCAATTGCAAACTTGTTACTGTGTTCCAGCCATAATATCAAAATGGTGCAATATTCATTTTAACTCAAGAAATAGTAAATTATCATTTTCGAAAAATAAGTTATTTTACCAAAATGATAAAATTTTAAATGAATAATATTACATTACGAAAAACACACATTCCCGTTTTTTTTTAAACAATGTACATATCCCCTGTTTAACTAAACAAATATTAATATAATTGTTTTAGTACAGTATGATGAAATAAACTAAATCTTGAAGGGAAATATCATTGTATTAAAATAATTATATTTCTATCTATCTACTTAAACAGGGATACGTAGAATGTTTTATAATAATAAAAATGGTAAAACGGGCATTTTTGGCATTAAATACTGTTCATTTAAAATTTTATTATTTTGATAATTAACTTATTTTTTAAAACGATAATTGATCATTTTTGGAATTAAGTGCACCATTTAGGTCATTTAATATTTATGTACCATTTTGGGAAATTTTGTAAAAAAAAGTCATTTTGATAATTTTGTAAATTTTTTTTTTATAGAACTAAATATAACTAGTGTAAGAAAATATACACAACAAACAAACAGAAAGCTTTATTTCAAAGATTTCGTCAACTAAATGAATCATGTTTCCTCTTTCCACTCTATTTAGAGTCAATCTTCTATCATTGAAATTGAGTTCTAATGCATTTTCATTTTCTCCATCCACATTGTGTTGATTCTTAGTTAATTTACCAAAACATGCACTAAAAATTGAAAATTACTAAAATGGTGCACTATTCATGTTAATTTCGAAAATGGTAGTTAATATGTTTGAAAATAAGTTATTTTACCAAAATGGTAAAATTTTAAATGAACAATGTTTTGATATTAAAAAAATAACCTTTTAACATCTTTTTTATAAAACAATATACACATTTTAAGTAAGCCAGTAGAAATATAACTGTTTTAGTGCTTGATGTTTCTTTTCAAGATTTTGTTTAGGGAAAATTCTAGAAAAATAATACATTACTTATTTAAAAAATTCAAAATTTTCCTGAAAACCGATAGTTGGATAGTCAATTTTCCTAAATAAATATATGTTGAATTATTTATAATATTAAATGTGATTTCTGCATTTATAGATAATATAATAAATTATACTGTAAAGTATATAAAGTAAATTTGTTTTATATTATTTTATAATTTATCATTTTTATAATATTTTTTATACATGATATTAAAATAATAATTATAAATTTTAGTAGTTTTTATTTTTCTATAATAATAATAATTATTTATATTATAATTGTTTATTTTTATTTTTTGTAAATCGAGATTAATCATGAGAGTTGTTATTGCACTCTAATTTTTAATTATTACACCCCAATATTTTAAATTAATTATCACATGTTACAAAGGTTTGGCACCCGAACTTTTACAAAAATTCTTAACCGATGAGCTTAACCAAACAAGTAATTACACAATGTGTATAAGACTTAACACTAACACTCCATTTTGACTGAGTAGTTCAACTTCACAAAAGACTTAAGCACAATTTTGATTGATTGGTTTCGTTTTACTTATTGCTTAAACACCGTTTTGATTGATTGGTTCAGCTTTACACGTAACTTAACATTGACAACTTAATTAGTTATCAATGTACAACCACTTTGATTGGCTTCACAATGACAACCAATTTTGATTAACTTATGCTCAATAATTAGTTGTTATATTAATAATTATTATTTGTAACTATTATACTTACAAATAATATTCATAATTACATATATTATCAACATTATTTTTGACAACCAAAAGAAAAATGATATAATCAATACTATTTGTTATATTAATAATTAATTATAATTATTATATTAAAAAAATTATTAATACCTACAAATAATAATTTTTTTATAATTATAATTATTATATATATATATTTTACAATTTTTCTTAAAATAAGATTAAATTATTACAAAAATAATATAGTATTTTATTATTATTAAATAGTTACTAATTTTCATACATTTAAAAAAAAATAACAATATAACAAAATTTAAAACATTAACACTTTTTTCTGATTTTTTCAAAATGTGAGCGCATTGGGAGCTTTTGACGAAGTGAGAGTGAGTGAGTAGGAGAACATGGTCCGCTATCTATCTATACCATGAAAAGTGACATTCCAACTGTTGGTTTTCTAATTTTCTCCATCCTTGGAAGATGTTACCCGGCAGAAAAAATACAAAAAATTAATTTTACAACAAATGTTAATTGATCCAACTAAATTGAACCCACATCTGATACCTTCGTGAGAATAATTTGACATATTTCAGGTCTAGTTTTCATATTTTAACACAATTACTAAAAGGAAAATTCAAATGTGTCGGATGCCAATAAGAGTGGAAGAAAACTACAAAAATGTCTATATTTGACGACCCAAGGTAATCAAATTTCATAAAATTCGACAGATCAAGGCGTCAAATTTTTTGTTGTCAATTATTTTTTTTAATAAACCGAAACTGTCAAATTTATAGAGGATGGGAGAAATTTAAAGACTCTAAGCTGTCGAATTAGGGAACCGATAAAAATTTTCAATGTTCATGGCCCATCAAAATTCGATTTCTAAAATTTGTGGGTTTTGACTAGTCAAATTTTCTTGTCAAAATTTTCAGTTCTCACATAATGTTCCCCTTACTTTTTTGTTTTGGAAAATGAAAAAATTCATTCCCTGGTCATGGGTAACCTTTATTTCACCTCCCATGTAATACATTACTTTGGTTCCTAAACGAATAATGAAAAAACAAATAAGCAATCTTCTAGAAAAAGAAATATGTAGAAATCTCTCTATTGTAATAAGTTGAACATAAAAGAACCATTTCATGATCTCATGAAGACTAATGTTATCTTTATAATTTAAAATTAAGATTGAGATTTGGTTATGAAAATTATGATATCTCAAGAAGGCTTAAGATTATCTTTATTATTTAAGAATGAGAACAAGATTAAATATCAGGAATGATGTTGAAAATTGTCCATTCCTTTTAAGGGGTGAATGAGATTTCAAATCAGTCAAAAGTCATTATTACTTAGGGTCATTTGTTCAAATGGATTACCACCACATTATCAATCCAACACCACAGTCCTCTAGATTTCATGGAAAAATTTAGATGAAAAAAAACTTAAATTTTTTTATTCTTTTGAGCTTAATCCAAAGTTTTTAAAATGGATGGCTACCAAAATTTCAACTTGCTCCTAAATTTAAATTTAAAATTAAATAGTGATTTAGAAATTTGTTTGGTTAAAGTTCATAGAATTGAGTGCTTTACAATCCTAAGCATTGAATCATGTTTTCAGATACCACAAGTTGAGCCCAAGGACCCTAAGTACTTAAGGCCAGACGGATTATTCAATAATCCGTACAAATATTATTGAAAGGATGTAGTTGCCTATATGTCAACTACTTATCAATAGGTAATTGGGGTTATATATTGCATGTTAACTAAGCTTTTTGGGTGATCAATTTTTCATTTTGATAACAAATCAATTGTGATTATTTTCATGCAATAGGTGATTGCCAAAGTCATATAGTATTGATCAATATTGTATTCATCTCTATTTGATCAAGTGTAACCAGTCTTGATTATCATTCACCACCACTTTTAATAGCTGATCGTACCCCAATTAACAATTTAGGGTGCATTATGTGAGGGGAGCTACGATGACCATATGTTTGACTAGCAGATTTCCTTCCATGTGACACACCCAAAAGTATTAATAAATGCCTTTTTAATCTCCAAGGACTTTCATGTTATGATTCGTGAATATACCTCAATCTTGAGGAAATCATGTAAACCGTTGTTTGTGTTTCCCCATCTCGTGAGGAAATCATATTTAGCCTCCATGCAGCATATTTTCTTAACATGTCAACCTCACGAGATGGGGAAAACACATGTTATGTCAGATGAGAGTAACCGTGCGACCATCGATAACCATACGCACTAGAACGAGTTGGGATTTACTATCAATAAAAATGGATATTAGCTGTAAAGTAACCAATAACTTCCACGTTTCCATAAGATGTGAAATTCAAAACACATCCCACGATTTTTGTATTGGGTGGTGTTTGGAGGCCCTAAAGAGAGTCAAACATTGTGCCGAATATTTTTTAAATATATGGGTTATAAGTTTTGGAATAGGCTAATTTTTATGAGGATATGATCCCTATGATGAGGAGATCATCATCATAAAAAATCCACCTATTCCGAAACTTCTAACCCCATCAAAAGTGGTCTACAAAAATCTGACGGTCCATGATTCTTACAAGTTAAACTAGGGTTAGATGTTTTGGAATTAGCTGATTTTTGGTGAGGTGATCTCTTCACCATAGAGATCACCCTCACAAAAAATCAGCCCATTCCGAAATTTCAAACCCCTTGGCCCTCTTTAGGGCCTCCAAACACTTCCCTTTTGTGTTTCTACCACTTAAAGTAGATGAATAATGATGAATGCACACAGTTTTTGGTACGTGACTGATGTGTCAAGAGCACAAAACCTCATATCTTTTTCTAGTGTATCCCCAAGAAAAAGATCTATGGTTCTGTGGCTTTACCACATCAGCCGTGTACCAACCGCATGCATTCATCACGACTCAAAGTAGATACATATTATCTCATAGTTGATTTTAACAGCTTAACAACCAACACTTGTGAGTCATGCTACACTTACATCGTACAACACTTTCTATATAAAGCCATTGCTTTTTCTTCACTACACAACACTCGCATCTCAAGGAAAAGCATCTATAATTCTCTGCACACTACCGTCAGCACAGTGCCGAGGGCAGTGTTTTAGGAAGTCAGTTTAGCATGTCTCAATCCAATTTTTAAGAAAATGTGTTGCATACTTGTGCAACCCCCATCCTATTTAGGAACTAGATCAGCTTAGAATTGAGCTTTAATTTGGAAAAGGTCTTAGGTCTTGTTTCGAAACTTGTCGCATTATGTGAAAGTACTTTTGTGAAATTATTTCAAAGTCATGATAAATTGATGATCTAAAACTGATGCTCTCTGATGTGACAGTGCATAGAATCATAGATCTTTTTTTTCGGGATACACAAGGAAAAAGATCTACGGTTATGTTCACTTGCCACATCAGAGAGCACATAAAGAGCACCAATTATCACTAGTCTTATTTTCATAGGATGCACTTTCTTAGGAGCATTTTTGGCACAATTGGACGTTTAGTGTCTCAGAAAAATTCTATCTTGCCATGGACAGACCATGTTCTATATACTCTTAATTTGTTTTTTTAGGGTTTTGTTTAGTATATATGAGTTATTGGGAGAAAGATTACCGATGAATAAATACAACATGGTACAAGAAAAAAATAAAATAATTTGGTCTGAATTTGTTGGGAGTTTAGTAGGTGGGTGGGGGCGGAACATGGGTTAAGTCTAGACCAACTCTTTGGAAAAATTCGAATAAACCCATTTCTTTAAGTGGAAGGTACGTGGGTATATAGGATTGGCTGTAATAATGTAGGTCGACAATTTTATAAATTAATGTGGCTGGTTTAACGTATCATTTGTTTAAGGGAAAATTACTTAAAGAATTCTGATAGAGGGATTTATTTCTAAATAGTCCCTAAGTTTAGCGCGGTAGCAGGATAGGACATTTAGTAAACTTTTTTATTTATTAATGGTCCCTCATTATTACCGAACTCATTACTTTTTTATTTATTATTGAATTCGACACTGGTAAAATCCACCCATTTGCAATTTTTGAGTATTTTTTTTACTAATATATATGGAAAGATTGACTAAAAACTTGAGATAATGACTTGTTTAGATGATTTCAACCCAAAAGTTTAATTCATGATTGATTTTCATCCAAAAACTAAGAAAAAAAAAGTGAAAAAAATCTTAATTTTTTACATACATCTTCTAAATATTTGAAAGAAAAAAAAAAAAAAAAGCCTTGAAAATGACTTCTTCTTTATTCTTAAATTCTTTCTGACAGAATATTGGAGTCTTTGAAACTCGATTAAGATGCCAAAAAATTCAACTTTTTTTTTATGAAATCGATAACCTTGAATAGTTAGAACATTCAATCGGAAGAAATGTAGGAGTTGAGGTCTAGGGACTATGAAGAAAAGAAAAATTTATTGAATGGACATTAAGAGAGTGCCTAAAACTTAGGGACTATTTAGAAAATAGTCCCCTACCAGAGTCTTTTAAGCAATTTTTCCTTTATTTAATCTCCGAGAAATAATAGTCCAAAAATAATAGAGAACAGCCTTCATAATCAACACCTTTTCCTAAGGATTTAGTGGTGGTTAAATTAATCTTTTTTTCCATTCTACTCTATACTTTATTCAGGGGATTTGGGACCAGCATATTGTAGTGTAAAGGAAATACCACATGGTAGAAAGCAAACTAATATAGTACCAAGTACAGCCCAATAAATTAAAGTAGAAGTTCAACAAATTAAAAGGGAAAATATATATAATAATCTATCAATATTTTATTTTTTTGGATGGCAATGTTAACAAAATTTATTACTAAACCGTTCGAGGCATCCCCACAAGTCACTAGGCTTTCAGTGATACATAGTAATTTTTCATATCAACTCCTTTGTTTACCATGTGAAAACTGAAAATTTTGACAAGGGAATTTGATGGGCTAAAGCCCACAAATTTTATAAATCAAATTTTGATCTTCTATAACTATTAAAAAAATTTATATTCCTCAATTCGACTGTTTAGAATCATCAAATTTCTATCATCTTTCATTAATTTAATGGGTTCAATTTGTCTAAAAAAATGAAATTGACAATAAAAAATTTGACGTCTTAATCCAAGGAATTTTATGAAATTCGACAGTCTTAAGCTGTCAAATATAAGCTACCACATACAGACATTGAGACACTGGTGGCATATATTGTTTGATAGCAAGCAATAATAGAGATGGTGGTAGTGACAGTGACAGTGACAGTGATAAGGAGGGCTTAGACCCAAAGGTCTGTTGATTGACATATGGCAATCTCAACTTTTTGACATCATTTTGATTCAAGTCTAGCTCACTCCTAAAAGAAGAAAGAATAATGACAACTGACTCCCACCTATACTCTCCTGACGTGGCACGTGCATATAATAATATTTTCTCCCTCGGGATACACAACTTCACATTTTAATGAGGATGTATAATTGTGTTTTCTGAGGGAAAAAAAATATATATGTAGTTCTATTCACATGCCACAGGGGGAGTATGTCAGGAAAGAGCTTATATCAGATGGTTTATCGTGATGAACTTGTAACAATATTTCATGTCTCTAATATTACATGAGACATTCTCATAACACGATAATTAGAGATGGAGCTAATAATTGGTAATCCTCAAAGTTACATTGCAGTTTAATCCTACATATCTTGTATAAGAAGATAATCAAAGATTCTAAAGAAAACTTCATGAGGATTACCAATTGTAATTGATAGGCACCAAGTGAAGAGCAGATTTCTTGTGGACAGTAATACCAGCTAAATGCTCATCCATATTTATGTCTTCTTTCTTCATTCCATTCGGCAATTTCCAATCAAAACAATAAAGGAGATTCCCAAGTATGATTTCCATCATTGAATTTGCCATAGTAATTGCAGGACAACCCCTTCGACCTGCTCCGAATGGCAAGAAATCAAAATGTTGTCCTTTAAAATCGATGGAACTATCCATAAACCTCTCTGGAATGAATTCATCTGGGTTTTCCCAATATTCAGGGTTTCTTCCGATGGCCCAAACATTCACTAGGATGCTTGTTTTGGGATACACGTCGTATCCGTTAATCTTACAATGACGCATACATTCTCGTGGAATCAATAAGGGTGGGTGAAGTCTTAGAGTCTCTTTCACCACCATTTTAAGGTACTGAAGTTGATGAAGATCTTTTTCTTCCACAATCCCTTTGTTTCTAACACAAGTTCTGATCTCTTCTTGCACTTTCTTCATGGCTTTTGGGTTTCTAGATAGCTCTGCCATTGCCCACACCATGGTAAGGGAAGGTGAGTCTACTCCACCAAGAAAAATATTCTGAAATTAACATATTGAAGCAATGAAATATCTTAGTGATTCTCCTATAATTAGATTTAGAAATCGACTAATTAAAGCCACACACACACCCCCCCCCCCCCCAAAAAAAAAGGCAAGGATCGTAACTCACCATAAGGATTGCCTTGATGTGGTCTTTCGTGATATGAATTGCACTTCTTTGATCCCTTATTACTCCAAGCAAGACATCTATGATGTCTTCTTGCTCTGCTTTTGTCCTCTCAAGATCAAGGTGCTCATCGATGACTTGCTGGTAGAAAGTGTCCAACTGCTGAAAACACTTCTCAAGTCTCCCATGGAGTCCAGTGAACACATCGATGATCCACCCGATATAAGGAATAAAGTCGGCTGCAAAGAAACTACCTAACATGTCCACGGCCTCAACAACAATTTCACGAAATTTATTGCCATCAAACTCTCTTCCATCACAACTTTTACCAAAAGCAACCCTACAAGTAATGTGGGCTGTGAGAGAAAAAAGCTTCTCAGTGAGATTAATAGGATGCGATGAAGATTGGGAGATAGAGTTAATCATAAGTGCAACCTCTTCTGCCCTCACATGCCCAAATGCTTGCACCCTATTCATGCTAAAAACCTCAAGAATGCAAATTTTACGCATCTCCCTCCAATAGTCACTATAGGGACTAAAAGCAACATCTAAGAAATTGTAAGAAAGATGCCTTGAGCCTGAAGAAGAAGTTCTACTGCAAAAGTTGATGTCGTAAGTCTTGAAGACCTCTCTTGCCATTTCGGCTGAGGAAATGATTAATGTAGGTTTACTACCAAATTGTAAAAGCATGATGGGACCGTAAAGCTTGGAGAGGTTCCATAGAGAACGATGAGCCAACTCACCAAGTTGGTGCAAGTTACCTATGATGGGAAGCTTAGGAGGGGTAGGAGGAAGGTTAAAAGTTTTGTTCCCATGTTTATTCTTTTGTGTAAGAAGCAACAGGAGGAGTAGGAGGACGAGAAGGAGGAGGAGAGACAGCCACAAAGACATCTTCTAGACTGTAGAGAGGAGTTAGTGTGCAAATTAGTGAATTTTATAAGTAAATGGCCCCCTTTAAATAACATGCAGTAGGAATGTAGGATCCTTATCAGAGAAAAACAAGTGGCCTCTACATTTCAACTTTTGATTAAAATACCCACCAAAAAAAAAAAAAAACCAACTTTTTTTCTTCTAAAAAGAAAATATGCTCAATTGCAAACTTGTTACTGTGTTCCAGACATAAACGTGCATTGCAAATTGCAAAATTATCAAAATGGTGCAATATTCATTTTAACTCAGGAAAAAGTAAATTATCATTTTCGAAAATAAGTTATTTTACCAAAATGATAAAATTTTAAATGAATAATATTATATTACCAAAAACACACATTCCCGTTTTTTTTTATAAGACAGTGTGCATATCCCTTGTTTAACTAAGAAATATTAATATAACTGTTTTAGTACAATATGATGAAATAAACTAAATTTTAAAGGGAAATATCATTGTATTAAAATAATTATATTTCTATCTATTTACTTAAACAGGGATACGTAGAATGTTTTATAATAATAAAAATGGTGAAATGGGGATTTTTGACATTAAATACTGTTCATTTAAAATTTTATTATTTTGGTAAATTAACTTATTTTTTAAAACGATAATTGATCATTTTTGAAATTAAAGTGTATAGTGCACCATTTAGGTCATTTAATATTTATGTACCATTTCGGGAAATTTTGTAAATAAAAGTCATTTTGATAATTTGTAAATTGTTTTTTTTATGAAACTAAATATAACTAGTGTAAGAAAATATATACAAGGGAAAATTATGAAAAAAATCCAAAAAAAAATTATCTATAAAAAAAAAATCTAATTTTTGAAAAATTAGAAAAAAGATACAAATCTGGTCATTGAAGGACCGATTTTTCTCTCTCTTCACTTTTCTATCATCTTTCTCTCTCCTCTACATTTAAAAAAAAAATCAATTTTTTTTAAAAAAACCGATCTTTCAATGACCGGATTTGTATCTTTTTTCTAATTTTTTAAAAATTATATTGTTTTTTAGAAATATTTTTTTTTTTTTTTTTTTGAATTTTTTTCTTAATTTTCCCTATATACAACAAACAACAGAAAGCTTTATTTCAAAGATTTGGTCAACTAAATGAATCATGTTTCCTCTTTCCACTCTATTTAGAGTCAATCTTCTATCATTGAAATTGAGTTCTAATGCATTTTCATTTTCTCCATCCACATTGTGTTGATTCTTAGTTAATTTACCAAAACATGCACTAAAAATTGAAAATTACTAAAATGGTGCACTATTCATGTTAATTTCGAAAATGGTAGTTAATATGTTTGAAAATAAGTTATTTTACCAAAATGGTAAAATTTTAAATGAACAATGTTTTGATATTAAAAAAATAACCTTTTAACATCTTTTTTATAAAACAATATACACATTTTAAGTAAGCCAGTAGAAATATAACTGTTTTAGTGCTTGATGTTTCTTTTCAAGATTTTGTTTAGGGAAAATTCTAGAAAAATAATACATTACTTATTTAAAAAATTCAAAATTTTCTTGAAAACCGATAGTTGGATCGCCGATTTTCCTAAATAAATATATGTTGAATTATTTATAATATTAAATGTGATTTCTGCATTTATAGATAATATAATAAATTATACTGTAAAGTATATAAAGTAAATTTGTTTTATATTATTTTATAATTTATCATTTGTATAATATTTTTTATATATGATATTAAAATAATAATTATAAATTTTAGTACTTTTTTATTTTTCTATTATAATAATAATTATTTATATTATAATTGTTTATTTTTATTTTTTGTAAATCAAGATTAATCATGAGAGTTGTTATTGCACTCTAATTTTTAATTATTACACCCCAATATTTTAAATTAATTATCACATGTTACAAAGGTTTGGCACCCGAACTTTTACAAAAGTTCTTAACCGATGAGCTTAACCAAACAAGTAATTACACAATGTGTATAAGACTTAACACTAACACTCCATTTTGACTGAGTAGTTCAACTTCATAAAAGACTTAAGCACAATTTTGATTGATTGGTTTCGTTTTACTTATTGCTTAAACACCGTTTTGATTGATTGGTTCAGCTTTACACGTAACTTAACATTGACAACTTAATTAGTTATCAATGTACAACCACTTTGCTTGGCTTCACAATGACAACCAATTTTGATTAACTTATGCTCAATAATTAGTTGTTACATTAATAATTATTATTTGTAACTATTATACCTCAATCTTGAGGAAATCATGTAAATCTTCGTGTTTGTGTGTGATTGCATCTTATTTTTTTATTCTCCATTGCAGCGATATTTTCTTAACATTTCAACCTCACGAGATAGGAAAAACACACAGGTTTCCCTTTCATAGGAATCTATTTTTGAGAAAAAAAATTCGCAGCTTAGCCGTCCATTTCCTCCTAATGTTTCCAGAGTAGCACATGTTATGTCAGATGAGAGTAACCGTGCGACCATCCATAACCATGCCCACTAGAACGAGTTGGGATTTACTATCAATAAAAATGGATATTAGCTGTAAAGTAACCAAAAACTTTCACGTTTCCATAAGATGTGGAATTCAAAACACATATCCCTCGATTTTTGTATTGGGTGGTGTTCGGTATCAAACATATTTTAAATGTATGGGTTATATCAATGTACAACCACTTTGATTGGCTTCACAATGACAACCAATTTTGATTAACTTATGCTCAATAATTAGTTGTTATATTAATAATTATTATTTGTAACTATTATACCTCAATCTTGAGGAAATCATGTAAATCGTTGTGTTTGTGTGTGATTGCATCTTATTTTTTTATTCGCCATTGCAGCGATATTTCCTTAACATTTCAACCTCACGAGATAGGGAAAACACACAGGTTTCCCTTCATAGGAATCTATTTTTGAGAAAAAAAATTCGCAGCTTAGCCGTCCATTTCCTCCTAATGATGCCAGAGTAGCACATGTTATGTCAGATGAGAGTAACCGTGCGACCATCCATAACCATGCCCACTAGAACGAGTTGGGATTTACTATCAATAAAAATGGATATTAGCTGTAAAGTAACAAAAAACTTTCACGTTTCCATAAGATGTGAAATTCAAAACACATATCCCACGATTTTTGTATTGGGTGGTGTTCGGTGCCAAACATATTTTAAATGTATGGGTTATAAGTTTTTGAATGAGCTAATTTTTTATGAGGATATGATCTCTACGATGAGAAGATCATCCACATAAAAAATCCGCCTGTTCCGAAACTTCTAACCCCATCAAAAGTGGTCTACAAAAATCAGACGGTCCATGATTCTTACCTGTTAAACTAGGGTTAGAAGTTTTGGAATTAGCTGATTTTTGGTGAGGATGATCTCTTCCATAGAGATCATCCTCACAAAAAATCAGCCCATTCCGAAATTTCAAACCCCTTGGCCCTCTTTAGGGCCTCCGAACGCTTCCCTTTTGTGTTTCTGCCACATAAAGTAGACGAATAATGATGAATGCACACAGTTTTTGGTACGTGGCTGACGTGTCAAGGGCACAAAACCGCATTTCTTTTTCCAGTGTATCCTGAAGAAAAAGATCTATGATTCTGTGCCCTTACCACATCAATCGTGTACCAGCCGCGTGCATTCATCATGACTCAAAGTAGATACATATTATCTCGTAGTTGATTTTAACAGCTTAACAACCGACACTTGTGAGTCATGCTACACTTACATCATACAACACTTTCTATATAGAGCCATTACTTTTTCTTCACTACACAACACTCGCATCTCAAGGAAAAGCATCTATAGTTCTCTGCACACTACCGTCAGCACAGAGCCGGGGGCAGTGTTTTAGGAAGTTAGTTTAGCATGTCCAATTTTTAAGAAAATGTGTTGCATACTTGCGCAACCCCCATCCTATTAAGGGTGTGTGGGGGGAAATCATATATTTAGGAACTAGATCAGCTTAGAATTGAGCTTTAATTTGGAATAGGTCTTAGGTCTTGTTTCGAAACTAGTCGCATTATGTGAAAGTACTTTTGTGGAATTATTTCAAAGTCATGATAAATTGATGGTCTAAAACTGATGCTCTCTAATGTGGTAGTGCATAGAATCATAGATCTTTTTCTTCGGGATACATAAGGAAAAAGATCTATGGTTATATTCACTTGCCATGTCAAAGAGCGCATAAAGAGCACCAATTATCACTAGTCTTATTTTCATAAGATGCACTTTCTGAGAAGCATTTTTGGCACAATTGGTCGTTTAGTGTCTTAGAAAAATCCTATCTTGCCATGGACAGAGCATGGTCTATATACTCTTAATTTGTTTTTTTTAGGGTTTTGTTTAGTATATATGAGTTATTGGGAGAAAGATTACCGATGAATAAATACAACGTGGTACAAGAAAAAAATAAAATAATTTGGTCTGAATTTGTTGGGAGTTTAGTAGATGGGTGGGGGCGGAACATGGGTTAAGTCTAGACCAACTCTTTGGAAAAATTCGAATAAACCCATTTCTTTAAGTGGAAGGTACACAGGTAAATAGGATTGGCTGTAATAATGTAGGTCGTCAATTTTATTAATTAATGTGGCTGGTTTAAGGTATCATTTGTTTAAGAGAAAATTACTTAAAGGATTCTGACAAAGGGATTTATTTCTAAATAGTTCCTAAGTTTAGCGCGATGGCAGGACAGGACATTTAGTAAACTTTTTTATTTATTAATGGTCCCTCATTATTGCCGAACTCATCACTTTTTTATTTATTATCGAATTTAACACTGGTAAAATCCGCCCATTTGCAATTTTTGAGTGTTTTTTTTAACTAATATACACGGAAAGATTGACTAAAAACTTGAGATAATGACTTGTTGAGATGATTTCAACCCAAAAGATTCATTCATGATTGATTTTCATCCAAAAACTAAGAAAAAAAAGTGAAAAAAATCCTAATTTTTTACATACATCTTCTAAATATTTGAAAAAAAATAAAAAATCCTTGAAAATGACTTCTTCTTTGTTCTTAAATTCATTTTGACAGAGTATTGGAGTTTTTGAAACTTGATTAAGATGTCAAAAATCCAACTTTTTTAGATGAAAACGATAACCTTGAATAGTTAGAACATTCAATCGGGAGAAATGTGGGAGTTGAGGTCCAGGGACTATGAAGAAAAGAAAAATTTATTGAATGGAGCATTAAAAGAGTGCCTAAAACTTAGGGACTATTTAGAAAATAGTCCCCTGCCAGAGTCTTTTAAGTAAGTTTTCCTTTATTTAATCTCTGCGAAATAATAGTCCAAATATATTAGAGAACAGCCTTCATAATCAACACCTTTTCCTAAGGATTTAGTGTTGGTTAAATTAATCTTTTTTTCCATTCTACTCTATTCTTTATTCAGGGGATTTGGGACCAGCATATTGTAGTGTAAAGGAAATACCACATAGTAGAAAGCAAACTAAAATACTACCAAATACAGCCCAATAGATTAATGTAGAAGTTCAACAAATTAAAAGGGAAAACATATAGAATAATCTATCAATATTTTATTTTTTGGATGGCAATGTTAACAAAATTTATTACTAAACTGTTTGAGGCATCCCCTCAAGTCACTAGGCTTTCAGTGAGACATAGTAATTTTTCATATCAACTCCTTCTTCTGTTCACCATGTGAAAACTGAAAATTTTGACAAGAGAATTTGATGGGCCAAAGCCTACAAATTTCAGAAACCAAACTTTGACGGTCCATGACTATTGAAATTTTTTATATTCCCCAATTCAACGGCTTAGAACCACCAAATTTCTATCATCTTCCATTAATTTAATGGCTTCAGTCTGTCTAAAAAAATGAAAATTGACAATGAAAATTTTGATGCCTTGGTCCGACAAATTTTATGAAATTCGACAGCCTTAAGCTGTCAAATATAGATTTTTTTTTTTTTTCACATTGTGGTTACTGTTTCAAAGATAATTTGAGTTTTGAACCAAGTGTGGCATGGGGAGACTTACCCAAAATATATCTCTATGTTAAAATTTTGAGAACAACCTATTACAATTGAGCAATCAGCCTCAAAAGCGTTCTAGAACATGGATTACTAAAGAAGAATAAAAAATGGATTGACTCTCTTTTATAAGATTACATCAATCCTAACAGGGTTCACAACGTGAAAAAAAAAAAACCATATTCTGCGGCCAAGGTTGTTGGATATCATAAAATTCAATGGATCAAGATGTCGAATTTTTCATTGTGGAATTTTTTTTCTTCAACGGCCCAAACTGTCAAATTAACGGAGGATGAGAGAAATTCGATGGCTCTAAGCCGTCAAATCTAGGGAACATAAAAAATTTCAATGGTCCTATACCATTGAAATCTGATTTCTAAAATTTGTGGGCCTTCACCCATCGAATTTTCCAATTTTCACATAAAGGTTTATATGGTAATTGATAGAATCCTAAATAGAAACAAATTCTAGTTCAAGGAAATGTAGTCTAATCAAAACTTATCATAATCTACATGAGAATATGTTTTAGTGTATCGCAATGCATCTTATTATACTTTAAAAATTATTAGTTTAAAGAGAAATCTTGAAGTGTCACCCAAGTGCCATATAATTAAAGAGGCTAATTTTATTTTCTCCCTCTTTTAAAGAACTCCTAGCTTTATTGTTTTTCTCTTCTACCACTTTCTAAGAATTTTCTATTTAACTTTATATATTATTTTTCTCTTCTCCTATCTTTTTAATAATATTCATATAATTTTATTGTCTTTCTTCTTCCCCTTCCCTTTTTCAATAATACTCTCCAATTTTACTATCTTTCCTATTTTACCCCCTTAACCCCAAAGAGGATGCTCGTGCCATAGACACACAGGCATACTCTAGTATATATGGAATAAAATCAGCTGTATTAAATGTAATATGGAGAACATAATCCCACTCATAGGGTGGGGAGGGGTTTGAAACGGCCAGCCTACTGCAAAAAAGAAAAAAGAACCTTCTCCTTTATAGAGCACATGTCCCTACCACATTTAGCTGAATATTTGAGGTAGCCTTAAGTGTTCAAAATGATGACATACCCTTGAACCTTGATCTTTTCTTATAGACTAATCAAAAATTACCTAAAAACCTTTGATTTTCTTACCAAACAATCCATTTTTTTGTCCAGCATACCCCTTAATCTCATTTTTATTTTTTTTTATAGATTAATGACAAATGACTAGAAATCCCATGATTTTTCTTTCCAAACCTCAATTTTTCTTCCCAAAATCAATCATCTTCAACCACTTGGATAAAATGATGATGGTGATGATGATAACAATGCTGAAGAAGATGATGAGGAGGATGAGGATGGCAATGACGATGATGATAAGAGTATTGAAGTCATTTTCATTTAGGGACTGACTAGTTGCACACCATTAGTTGTTGGTTGCATTCTAATATTAAAAAAATGATCTTTTTTAAGTTGTTTTTTTATTCATAACTGAGTATCCTTGTAGATAGTGAACCAAACTCATATCTGGGCTTTGCCTAATTCATAAACCATGGTATTGTCCAAGGACTAGTCCCAGGGCACGTGCAATGCCATCACATCACATGCTTTAGGTAAGTGAGAGTGTCACTTGGGTGGCCCCTGAGGAATTAGTGCTCATACTGGGTATCGAACTCATGACCTGCGAGCATCAATCACTTATTGATTTGAAATTACCATTGAGATAATCCCTCAGGGTTAAAAAAAAACCCCGTTTTTAATTGACTAATTGCATTTCATTATGGTAATCTTATAATTTAGGGGCCTATTCATCTTCCCATGTCTTCTTTTATTTTGTTGCTCTATTTTTTTCTCTTTGGCACCAATTGAAGGTATTGCTTTTCTAATCTCTATTTAGGCTTTATTTAGAAATTGATCATAAAAGCTTAAGCTTGGACCTTATCTCTTGGAATTCTATGATCATTGATCAGCCTAAAATTTCCACATGGATTCCAACGAGTTTTCTTAACTCTCGCCATGACTTTAAAATTGTCAAAATCAGTCCTTTATTAGTTTATCACCCCGGATACATGATGATTAAAAGAGATTTGTGATGTTTACGCATAAATTAGACTATACAAAAATGATTGAAACAACAATAATTTATGTAGGAAAGATTGGGGAAGAAGAAGAAAATGAGTGCAATATCTTTTCTATTATTTTTAGAGTGTAATCATCCAAATGAAGTGAATTTTTAAGTGATGGAGTGCAATCAGTAGCAATGGGTGGTGTGCAATTAGTCAATCCCTTTCATTAATATATGAGATAAGACCAAGTTCAAGGTACCTGTCTTCAAATTTGAAAAACTAGGGATATATTTGAAATATTTATCAAAATTGTGGAGGGGATGTCCTCATTTTGAAAACGTTAAGGACCACATGTCATGAAAAGGAGAGGATTTCCCCAAAATTTAGAAGCATGTACGGGCAGGTCACTTCAAAGTCAGATATATTCATGTAAAGGTTTAAGCCTTAAGGGTTTCTTTATTATCATCGGAACAAGAGTCGCAATGTAGCCAACCTCAAACATTTGGTATAATTCTTTGATGATGGTGTTCTTATGAGCATGGTTAAAATTTCTCTAAATTTTTTCTAAAATTCGTAAAATTCTCTACATAAGGGATTAGGTGATTAATTTGGTGAAACGACAAGTGAATCGATGATTAATCGATTAATCGCATAATATGGTAATAATTTAACTTTTTACCTTCAATTGTTTTCTTCAACATTCAAAACTCAAGAATCAGATAGGCTTTTTAGGGATGTCGAGATGATTGGATTTAGTAAGAAACCCAAAACATCATTTGTATGTTCCTCAAAATTTTACGTATTTTTTAAAGAAACCTTCTTGAAGTAACTGAATTGATGTCCCACCAAATAATTAATTACCAAATCCAAACTTTGTTACTAATGCTAGCACAAACTTAATTATAAATATTTGGAAGTTATGGAACATTTATAAATTGAAACTAAGATAGAAAGTATATAGCTACTCTTTTGAAATTTTGGTACAAAAATTATTTTGTAATTGTGAGGTAGATGGATAAATATGATTAGTTGTAATAAATTACTTTGACATTTTATAAATGTGGACAATTCAAGGGATTACTTTTGTTATATGTTCAATGTAATAATCCAAAAATGTTAGAAAACCATCATCATCATGTCATATTTGTTGAGAGCCAACTCTTGTAATATTAAAAGAGACATTTCCTGTGTAGACCTATCTGTTGTAATTTTATAACAAGAACTCTCTTACTTCATCAAGTTTGTTACTTTAACAAACCTAACTTTATAGATGAAGCAACCACAATTAACTTTGTAAGATTTTAAATCTTGTTAAGGGTCATTGGCTCACATGGATTATAAAATTAGCAATCCAAAAACTCAAATTCAAAAGAAAATTTAAATAATAAAAAAAACTTTTTGACCATGATCGTAGGTGTTGAAAATGGATGGCTACTGAACTCCGAAATTAAAAACTAAAATTGAACGGTGAAAATTAACTCTTTTTTTTTTTTTTTAAAGTAATTAGAATTGTGTCTTTTATAACTATGTGGCATTAGATCGTGTTTTTCGGATACAACAAATTAATGTGGTTAGAATCCACTCCAAGGTATGTTTAGGAACAAATTAACTACATAAATATGAATTTTATGACATGGATCCCCACTCTAGGGTTGGCTTGGCAACAAACTTGATAAAGTGAGGTTTTGTGGGTAACAACTTTTTAAAGGAAGGTTCCCTTGGAGTTGTCAGAAGTCCAAGGGAGTTTTTATAATAGAAATGAAAGGAACTCTGTTGTAGACGCTCTTGCTCCTTATGATGCCAAGACTTCTCCTCGATTCATGTAATTGATTCAGTTGATGATCTCCCTTTGATAGCTCGCAAAATGTTATTGGGGGGGATGCTATTGTTTACCATCTTTAAAATACTTGTAAAGTTTTTACCTGTACTTTGTTTTTTTTCTTTTAATAAAATTTATACTACTTGCTTAGAAAATAAAAATGTATTGTTATATGTTTGTGCCTTGGACATAATAGATTGTGCACTTACTCCGTTTGTTGTTTTTAGCCATCATAACTTTTGTCGTAGAAGCACTTCCATATTTTTTATGGACAATAAATTCATGAGTCAAGCTGGAGTGACCTCAAGATTGGATCTCGTATCGCACATCTTGACACTAAAGTGGGTAGGAACCACATATATATTTTCACTCGTATCTTGAGGTAAAGCATATACAATTCCCATACACTTTCACTTCTGAGTGTGCCATTTGCTTGAAGTTACTTTAGCATTATTATAAATTCATAGCCAACTCCTTTTAGAATTTTCATGGGGGAGAATTTCAATTTTTCTAAAAGAAAGTGAGAATGAGACACTACGTGAAAATTGGAAAATTCGACAGAAAAAATTGATGGGCCAAGACCCACTAATTTTAGAAACTGAATTTTGACGGTCTAAGACCATCGAGATTCTTGATGTTCCCAGATTTGACGGTTTAGAGCTGATGAATTTCTCTCATCTTTCAATAATTTGACAGTTTTGACCCATTGAAAAAAAAAAATTTGACAATGAAAAATTCGACGCCAATTCAACCTCTTAGTCCATCGAATTTTATGAAATTTTATTGCTCAAGGCTGTCAACTTTGGGCTTTTTTTTTCACATTGTGAGATATTGTAACCAACCCTGGCTTTCATGGATTACAAGATCAAATAGATCATCGATCATAATTTACAAAAAGATACTTTAATCATAATCTCAATTTTCAAAAATAGTAAAAATAAATTAATCTTCTTGAGATAAAAATTTGGTCAAAGTAAGGAAAAGTCATAATTTTGGTCTAGAAGGGGAAAAAAATCAATAATTCATATTATTAAAGATTATGCAATTGATTACATAAAATATTAGCCATAACTTGATGATGAATAGTCATAAACATCCAATCATGCTTGATGATGGTCATTGCCTATCTATACAATCCATCACTGTCGCATCCCGTTTATTTTTTAGTCTGTCGGAGTCAAAGGCCCACTAAATCAGGTTTGCCGTGATCTCTCCCATAGCATATGAATAAGGGTCATATAATTCAAATACAAGAACTCTCATTAAAGAAATTTTAGATAAAATGAAAATCGACATCGTGAGGCATTAACTTGTGTAGTAAGAAGGTTTGTGAAAACAAAGAGAAAGATAGAATTTTTATTGAAAATAAATAAATAAATACTAATAAAGGGAACAAAATGATTTAGGTTCGATGATAGCAATTGAGTTATTGCCGAAGAACACCGCTCCAAGATCAATGTGCTCAGGAGAGTTTGAGCTCTGACACCATGAAGAATTCTAATTTTTATTGAGAATTCTTGAATGATCTTTAAATGAACACTAATAGAGTATTTATAGAGATTACATCAATCTAAATATGAAAACTAGCATAATATATAAATATTCTACTTTATTAATATTCCTAATGTAGAATATCCTAATTGATATTATTAATATATTATTTTCCATCCCGCTACCATCCTTTTCTGATGAGATACATTGGTAATGATATAATATATGTCATGCATCATAATATAATTGCATCCAATTATCTAACAAGTGTAACATCTATCTAATAAGATATCAAATTGGAACCTTATCAAATTGGATCCTTATCATAAACCAAATTGTCAATCTAGACCCAAAGTTAATGGATCGAACAGTCCCAAGGTAGAGTATATCCAGTTTATAATACAAAAGGCAAATCAAAAAGTGATTAATATCAAATTTGCTAAAATTCTAAGCCATCAAAATATTCTTCCCATTTAAATTTGTCCAAACCCAAGGGCATTCATATAGCCTTCCAACAAACACCCCCCAAACACCTGATAGTGAGAGGGTTAATCTACATTTATAACAACAAGACCGACATCTACTGAAAATTCAGCAGCTGCATCTTGTGACTAATTGATTAATCGCAGAATATGGTAATAATTTAACCTTTTACCCTCAAATTTTTTTCTTCAAAATTCAAATCTCAATAACCAGATATGATTTTTAGGGATTTTGAAGATGATTGGATTTAGTAAGAAACCCAAAACATCATTTGTAAGTTCGTCCAAAGTTTGCACATTTTTAAAGAAACTTTCTCGAATTAACTGAATGGAAGTCCTACAAAAAAATTAATTACCAAATCCAATTTTTGTTACTAATGCTACTCATGAGGAGCTTTCTAGTAGAAATACTTCAGCACAAACAAAGTTATAAATATTTGGAAGTTATGGAATTAAAATTTATAAATTGAAACTAAGATGGAGAAAGTATATGGGTACTCTTCTGAAATTTTGGTATAAAATTATTTAGTAATTGTGAGGTAAATGGATAGTATGATTAGTTGTAATAAACTATTTCGAACAATTTTATAAACTTGGACAGTTCAAGGGATTAATTTTGTTATCT
This sequence comes from Akebia trifoliata, assembly GCF_017979445.1. Classification (NCBI taxonomy): domain Eukaryota; kingdom Viridiplantae; phylum Streptophyta; class Magnoliopsida; order Ranunculales; family Lardizabalaceae; genus Akebia; species Akebia trifoliata. Next base: position 27,321,318 of record NC_141381.1, read on the forward strand.
GTTCAATATAATAATAAAAAAATGTAAGAAAAAAATCATCGTGTCATTATATTTTTGATAATCCAAAAATGTTAGAAACCATCGTCATCATGTTATAGTTGTACAGTGCCAACTCTTCTAATAATAAAATGAATAATGATGAATGCACGCAGATTTCGTACGTGATTGGGTACGCGGCTGACGTGTTATAGACACAGAACCACACATCTTTTCCTGTGTATCTGATGAAAAAGACATGTGGTTATCCGCCGTTGCCACATCAGCCGCACGAAGACCAGGTGCTAAAACCAAGTGCATTCATCATTATTCTATTAAAATTGCTAACCAGATCGTTTTCAAATTAGGATGCCCTAGCTAATCCCACCTACTTTCCACTATAAAGGGCACCCGCTGAAGTGCGTCACCTCCAAGGAACACTCTCGCATCAATGGATTCTATAAAATTACAAAACTGACTTTAATAATAATAATAATAAGATAATGAAGTTAGTAGGATATGTTTATGAAAAGAAGTAGCAAAAATGTTGAACATTATTTGGATCCCACTTCATTACATGGTAGAGACTTGTGTAAGTCATTCGGGAGGATATAAGATTAAATATCTATATATATGAAGAAAAATTGCTTATATAACTCTATAATCTTCAATATTTTCCTAAGGGGAAAAACCCAGCAATCCAATACCACGGTTCCATCATGCCAAAAAATAAAAAGACGTACAGAGAGTGTCGGCCAATATTTAATGATCAAGAAAAATATGTTAAACTTCTAATAAAAATAAATTTAAAAAAATCTAGGGTGGGAAATTAAATGAAAGTAAAAGGATAGATGAGAAGAGATCCACAGGTTCCCTGGAAAAACTTTCTAATTTTCAAAAACAATGGAAAAAAATGTGGGGATGCATATATTTCTTAGTCTTTTTTTTTTTTATGGAAAATGCTGAAGTAACATTGAAATTTGCATCATTTTACACATTGTTAACGTGGATGCGTGCACAGAATCATAGATGTTTTTCATCGAGGTAAGCGTGAAAGCATCAATGGTTCTGTGGGCACCTCCACTCCAGCAATGTGTGAAACAATGTAAATTTAAATGCTACTCTAGCACGGCTCTTTTTTTCACTTTTTAATTAGTGCTTTAAAATTCAAAATGTTGATGTTAATTGCATAATAACAAAATATAAAGACCTCATTGATTCAATCAAGTTTTATTAACGTCTCCGTGTTGACTTTTAATTCTGATAAAAAATCAGCCCAATCCAATACTTTTAATTCATATATAGGACAAAATCATTGTCTCCGTGTTGACTCTAATGGTAGCTTCTGTACAGGACCCTATATGTTCACACCCACTTTTAACCGTGTATTTCACTACCATCGTTTCCATCAATTAAGCAACTATTGTGCGTGTGTGCGCCATCATTATATCACAACCATCCATCATGGCCCTCACACTGCTGCAACAACATCAAAAGGAAATATCAACCATTTCTTTCTTGGATCCAATAATATGAGTCATTGATTTTTTTTTTCCCCTACCCGGCCAAAATCATGATTTTTCCCTACTCTAACCAAATCTTGATCTCGAGAAGACATGAAAGTGTATGGGAACCTTGGATGCTTTTCCTCAAGATACGAGTGAAAAAATATCTATGGTTCCTATCCATTTTCATGTCAATGAGGTCCAATCTTGAGGTCACTCCAGCACAACTCATGAATTTATTGTCCGTAAAAGAAAAAAGGAAGTGCTTCTATGACAAAAAGTTACGACAGCTAAAAACAACCAAAGAAGTAAGTGCGCAATCTATTATGTCCAAGGCACAAACATATAACAAGCATTTTAAAGATGGTAACCCAGCAGCATCCCCCCAATAACATTTTGCGAGCTATCAAAGGGAGATCATCAACTGAATCAATTACATGAATGGAAGAAGAAGTCTTGGCAGGGTGAGAGCAAGAGCGTCTATAACAGAGTTTCCTTCACGAAATGAAGAAAAAACTTTGAAGCAGGCAGCCCGCTTCAAAATTTTGAATGAACCTTCACAATGTGAAAAAATCCCATATTTGACTGTCTCAGCCCGCTAAATTTTGAGAAATTTGACAGACCATCCCGTCAAATATGCCTATCAAATATTTTCCTATGGAATTTTTATTTTGACAACCCTGAACTGTCAAATTATTGGAGGATAAGCTTAAAAAAAACAAAAGAATTCCATAGTCTATGGCCATCGAATATGGAAGTTTAACAAACAATAGGAAGGTCCTTTAATTCACTAATCACAACAAACGAAACAATAAAAATATCAAAAAAACAAACAAAAATCATAAAACAAAGATCACTCATATAAACTAGATCTTGACCACTCAAGAAACTCAATTCACATCAAATCTAATTTGATACAAAATACAAAATGTATTATTGCAGCACCACCAATTAATTCACAAAAAAGCATAGTAAAACAAATTGTTCTAAAATTAATACAAAACTACTTCTCACTGAAGATGCAGGACACCAATCATTGATGCACCCTCCCAAGCCCATTCATCATATTGTTGACCTTGGACTTGCTTTGTGTTTCTCTCTCTCTCTCTCTCTCTACAAGGAAACCAGCGAAAATGAAAAAAAAAAAAAATTGAATATGATTCCTCATCTAACATTCTAACATGTAATCAGAAGTGAGAGCAATTATTACCCTCCATTTAGGACCCAATGTCAGTGGTGATTCCTAGTTTTCATGTGCGGATTTTTGTGAACCATGCCCTACTTAGGAAGATCAATCAATTACATCTTGTATTGTTTGTTGCTTCTTAGCTATTAATAAAAAACAAAATTTGTTACGTAATTTAAAAATAAGAGAAAAAAGAAACCATTTGAAGACTCAGGGGAGGGACAAACCATTCTCGGCTTGTTGGTATCCTTCATGAAGTTTCCTCTTTGAAGCTTCAAGTTTTAGTTGTACCGAAACATCCTCTGAACCCTTTGATTTCTGGTAGTCCAGTTTGTGGAAATCATTAGATTGCTACTTTATATTGAATTTACAAATTATGTTAAGAGATTCAAAATTATTGTACTTACGTCTTATTGATTAGATAATGGTAGTTTCTGCTGAAGCCTCGTCTCATTGTTGGTTTTGTGCTCTGAAATTAGCTTTGGAGGTCTTTGAGGCCAAAACAGGTTGAATTTTGAGTTGAATAATTTTACTAACATCAAAACTCATATATAGTAGAACTTGAATAAATTATGTTAGCTTAAAGAACAATAATGGTTAAAACTAAATGAATGGGAAGAATCAAGAACTGATGGGTCCAAAGGATTCTCCATAGTTACACCTTGGAGTTTACCACAAGTTCATGTTCTACAATGAACTCAAAAAGTGGTAGTAATAAACAAAAACATAGCACTCTAAATAAATAGTTCAAGTTAAATACCTGCAAACTGTTTGACATAGTCAACAACCTTCCCTACATTTGTCGATTACAACTTACAAGCGTCATGCATTCCAAGCACTACCAAGCATGACTAACAATTTGACACACTAATAGTGCAGAACGACATTCATTCGTTAATCCAAACCATAAACCCTAATACAACAACGAACAGTAAAATAAACCCTAAAACTCATGCATCAGCCAAATGAAAGGCAAACACTAAAACCTAATACATCAAGTAACAATAAGATAAACCCAAATCCTAATTCTCAACTTTCTTATAAAAAGTGCGTATACACCATCATATCAAATGCATAAATATTGTCAAAAAATTGTAAAGAGTTTCATATTCAAAATTTAAGCAAAATAAATTGGATCTATTCGATCTGAAATTTAAAAAAAACAAAAACAAAACAAAACAAAAATAGATTAAATCAACAGTTTAGGATAAGTTGTGAATTTGAGCTCAAACTCTCGATTTTTTTAAAAGAACACCTAAACGATCCGAACTTCACAAATCATGAAGAAAATGTGAAATGAAGTCTATAATCACAAAAAACTTTGAATCTGAACTCAAAATCCTTACCTTTGTTAGTAGAATTTCATCCAATTGATCTGGAATTCTTGAAGACAAACAAGAAGCTCACGTTTCTCTCAAAGAATCCAAAACAAATTTTACAAGGAGAGAAAGATTTCCGTTGTTCCCTTCATTTCTCAAAGGAGATCAAACCAAGATATCGTGAGAGAAATGAGATCAAGAGAGGGAAAACGATAGAGAAAAAGAAATCAAGGGAGATTGAGACGAAGAATAAGAGAGACCAAGATGGAGAATGAGAGACAGATCAAAGGAGATCAAGAGAGAGATGAGATCAGGAGAGGAACAATGAGAGAAATTGAATAACAACAACACAAGCGGAGAATGTGTGAGAGAGAGAGAGAGGAGATTGAGAGGGAGATGAAATCGAGAGTTAGGTTTTATTGTGTTATTTGTTTATTAATAAATAAAACCCCAAAACTATTTGATGGCTTTGGCCCATCAAATCCTGTAAAAAAGATTTGACAAATAAGAGCCGCCGCATACTGCAGTATAATTTAATAGGTTTTCACGTAGTGCCTCTACATTGAATTCCTCGTGGCATTTCAAAGGAGGTATTAAAATTTTGGTGGAAGTGTAGGAGCATGAAATAAATATAAAATACCACGTGTCTTGTAATGAATAGGATTCCTTCAAAAACACTGACCACCATTAAAGAGTCGGTTTCTATCACTAGTGACCTTGATCGAAGGGTCCATGAGAAAAAGGCCATTTAAGAAAACTTTGAATTCTACAATGTTATTTGAAACCTCTCCAATGAAAACACTACAATCATTTTCTTTCGTGAATATCCCTGAAAAAGTCTTCAAATTTTGAGGAAAAAAATTAGGATTGGTTTCCATTCAAGTTATAAACAAAAGAAAAAAAATTGGTATGATTAATCATATAACTGATATCAATTAATGATCAAAATCAATCATTATAAGTCAGTTATGGAAATATTTCAAATCTAATTGCTTTTTGTCATTGCAATGTTTGTTTATGCATCCACCAAAGACCTTATTGGGTTAGTATCAGGGTTTTAAAACTCGTTCTGACATCTCATCTTGTCCATGAACGTGACCGAGTTGTCTCGAACAAGTTTTCCGATACGTTTGATCGTCTCATTCAACAATGAGAAAAACTGAATTGTGGTTTTAAATCTCATCCGATACGTTTGACTTGTCTATCTGTCTCGTTGGTGGACGCTACTGAGACATGTCGGACGAGTCATCTCGGTCTCGGGCGAGATTTAAAACCATGGTTAGTACAGGGACACCAAACCCTTTACATAAGGAAAACAATAAAGTCAGGTCAGGAATCTATTTTCTAGGAAATTTTTAGAAACTATTTTTCATATTATATATGTCCCTTTAATTTTCAGCCCATCTCAAGACCACTCAACAGTGCACGGTCCGCTTTTCAGGCCAGAAGCACATGTTGGATGATTTTAACCGTCCAACCGATTCCATCTATTTTTATTGATGTAAAAGGTGGGATTCCATTGAATGGCAGTTCCTGAACATCCTGAATTTTTCAATTCGGAACCTTTCGATAGAGCTAACCCAATCACCACCTTAGCCATCTTGGAATCTAACCGAGTGAGGGCATAGTAACAAAGTTCAGATTCGGTATAATTATACAAGTTGTGATTTTCTAACTCCCCCCTGACAAACTCGCCCCAAACTCTCCTCATGTGGTTGTGCATAGAACCATAGATTTTTTTTCTTTGGGGATACACAACTGCACATCCCATAAGTATGTGAAGTTGTGTATCTCGAGGAAAATTTTGGTTTTATACACATGTACAGCAACGTGGGGAGAGTTTTTCAGAGGGGGGTAAATCTATAATTATTCTAATTATATACGATGGGGCAGTTCAGTTAAGTCATGTAAATTAAGGACATTTCCATAAAAAGAATTGAAATTTCTTTTGGGAATAGACAATTAAGGTTTTTGGGTTTCTTACCAAAATCTATCATCTTCAACCTCCCTAAAAAATTTATCCTGAGTTCTTAAAATTTTGAAGGTGAAGGGTACAAAATGCTGCCATATCTGCGGCTAATCAGTAAGATTTAATATGCTACTCACTTATTCAAAAAAACAATTAGGAGAATTTTGTGACTATGGTCAAGTGGTGGGGTAATTTCAGCAAGAAAATCAAATCATGATTGAGAATAAATTTACCTTTCCAAGGTCGCCAAGGGCGCTCCACAACTACCTATTTTGGAGGTCAAAATGGGATCGAACCTGTGTCCTCATGATATAGTGTGGAATGTAAACCGATTGAACTATGGGATCGAACATTCTAAAGAAAAATGAGGAAGAAGAAGATGGTTTACAATATTGTAATAAACTTGGGACGAAGAATACACATGTATTTATAGAAAAAATAATGAAATATTTAATACAGTCACGTGAGCTTTTGATGTAACGCCTTGATACAGCTGTCAATTTTCAGTTTTTCACGTGAACTATTGATGTAACGTCTTGATAAATTTGTCGATTTGTATGTCAAGCTTTCGGTTATCTTAAATGTAATGCCAATTTTTTTTTCAAAAAACAAAAATAAAAATTGATTTTCTAATCCTCTAGGAAAAATCTGAAATAAAACTAGATTCAATTTAGATACAATAACATTTAATGAAATAAGCAACATAAATATATAATTTATTTATATTTTCTCGCATGTTTATCTGATTGGATCCCTATCTATTCAGGATATGGTTGATTATTTATATGTGTGTCAGTTGGATTGGGTCTTTATTGTGACCTAAATCCCGATTATGACCTGAATTTTTATTTTTGGGATTTGGAGATATTGAATTTTAGGTATAATCCAACCAGCCACTGGGACTGTACCTTTATCTATAAATTACCTACAAAGAGATGAGTCATCTCGATATCGTTCTTAAATGAGTGGAATAATCAATATGAATAATCCTTCATGTTGGCTTGTTCAAGATGTCTCGTCCGAGTGTCTTTTAATCCACCCTATTATATATAAAAATAAAATAATTTATCAATATATATACATACATATATATACATATGCTTGTGTGTGTATATATTTATATGTGTGTGGTAAAGAATTATAAATCGAGTTTAATGGTTTATTTCATCCTACACAAGATGACGTGGATAAATAACTCGATATTTGTGGAGGCACAATGAGTCAGAATATCAAATTTTAAAATCATACTCTATTATATTTTTTATTTCTCTATGTAATGACCCAATATACATAGGTTCACAATAAATAACGTCTTCACCATCTACAGTAAGTTGAAGGGGGAGAAAAAGAAAGACAATAAAGTGGGTGTTAAATTAAATGGAAAAAACTATGGGAGGAAAAGAAAAATTAAAGGATTGCGTTGAGGCACATAGTAATCTACGTTATCTCATAGACAACAGATGCCCCCACTCCTGTTGAATCGAATATGCAAATGGATTGCTAGCGAATTTGCCTTCAAGATACAATAGAACTCAGTTGTGCCAAAATTGTATATTTTCTCAAGGTTTTCACTTATCTTGAAAAAATCTGTCACACAAAATTTTGGATACACGAATGCCTTTTTTTTATAAGAAAAACATGAAAATGAATTTAATTAAGAAGAGCGAGAGAGAGAGAGAGAGAGAGATTACTTTTTAATCACATATTTTTAAATTCAAATCTACTCATATTTATAAATATTGTAGAGATTCCAACATTTTCCAAGAGGTATAAACCTAGGGGTGCCAATATCATTAACCAAGAGGTATAAACATTGGGGTGCCAAAAGCATTAATGGGTGTCACACAATGAATAAAATCATTGCAACTTTAGAGTCTTGAAACCGAACAACATCCCAAAAATGATGTCTTTTATAAATAAATAAATAAACATGTTGGAAAGAAAGTTATAACTACTAGATAGTTATCCCATAAGTATAGACAGTTATCCCAAAAATAATAAATTATATCATTTTAAAAATCACACCAAACTAAAAAATAATTTAAAATTTACTCAAAATAATAATAATTTTATTTGAATCAACACTAAAAAATGTAAAAAGTATTTATTTATTTTTTAACAATGGGATTATATGGACCCCATTTCTTTGTTTCAATCTTTATATCTACAAATTGTAGTAGAGTGGGGTTCACCTTTGTATTTTATTATATCGACTAAAATTTGCCCATACATCTCCTTTGGAATTAAAAGGGGTAAAAGATGAAAGATAGTAAAATTAGAAGAAGTATTATTGAAAAAGCAGGAGGGGAGGAAAAAAAAGACAATAAAGTTTAAGGGGGTTAAGAGGAATGGGGTGGGTAGTATGGACCACACTCCAAAACTATAGTTGGAGGGGATGTTTATCCTCAAAACTATAGCTTAAGTGGGCCTTATAATTGTGTTTTATTATGTAGATATGTCATTTCTCTGTAAGGTTGGTCATCCTCCTGTAAACTTACACAAAAAATTAAAAAATTAACTTGATTGATAATTTCTAGTTATAAGATTCAAGTATTTCTTTTATTACTAGAATTCCAATACTTATAGTAATCCAAATGATCCTCGGTAAAGAAGAACAAGATCAAATAATTGAAGAAGAAGAAGAAAGAGCTTACTCTTCTATATCCCTCATCCAAAACAAAGTTAAAATGGTATTTATAAAAGAAGAAAAACAAATAAAATCTAGTTCTATTCTAATTGGCATACTTACTAAAAATATTAAATACTATTTATAGGAAGTCTAAAAATAGTAAAATACTAATTACTTCATAATTCAATTAAGAATCTTAATTACATAAAAACTCTCTTTTGTAACAATTTCAGAATTACGATCGAATTAGAGTTACTCGCGGTTAAAGATTCTATAAATAGAAAGTCCATCTTTGACCACCAAGATATATGATAGCAGTAACCACACTTCGTTTTACTTGAACTTTTACACTAAACAGTTTCTCCCTATCATCATGATTTGTTCATAAAGTCATGGTATGTTTTTATTATTGGAATTCTACTCATAAACCCGTTCATAAAGCCACTGATATAAAAATATTAATGTTTTCTAGTTCTTGTACAAATTTGTTTTACAAATCAGATTTGATTTGTTAGGATTTGGATAAATTCCAATTAATAAGATTTTATCCACATCTTTAACTTATCTAATCATATACAGATCTAATCCTATCTAAATCTCCATCAATAAAACCTGGTGTATCGTAGTACAAGTGATTACAATGCTTTAGATCTTTAATTAATCTTATCTTATCCAACTCTAGCAAATCTAATATTATATAAATCTCCATCAATATTCATCGGTGTATCGCAGTACACTTTCTTACAGTGCTTCATATCAATACGTTAATAATATCTTATCAACTTGGTTAGTAAAATCTGTAAAATCTTTCTTTCTTCATACCTTTTCACACCAACCAATAACAAGGTGAACTCAAATCCTTTAGATAGATTTCAAGTTGTTGATATCAACTATTTAAATCATCAACCTAGAAAATTTGAATGGTGGATCTTAACGGTTTATGTTGAATCATCAAGATCGATGATTGTAATGGTGTCCATCTCAACAATTTGAATCATTCATCATGATGAACATGTTAAAACATCGATATTGACAATTTAATAACATTGATCATGACGACTGTAGAAGGTCGATCCTGATAATTGGAACAAATTAAAGTTAATCTCAATGATTTGAATTGCCGTTCTTGACAATTTGAATCATCAATCTCAGTAATTGAAGGGGGTGAGGGGACTTTAATTAGAAAGGAAAAGCTTACTAAATTAACTATCAAGTTACCGTGGAAAAAAGTAGGGTTTGTTTAGAAAGAAATCCATTTGTTATGGTTCATCAAGTTTTCTTCAATTATTTTTTTTGAATCATGACATTGCCATGCATTCCTTTTCTAGTTCTTTGTGGGCAAATTATATGTCCATACCTGCTCTCAGTATCTATGTCTCCTTCTTCAATAGCGTACCAATACACACAGGACATTATAACAAAATTTTCCTAGATATTAGTAATTGCTTTCTAGAGATTAAATGAGAGGTAAAAATAAATTTTCTTAGACATTGGTTTTTGTACCCTAAGGACGCAATTAAAAAAATTAAAGAAACGTTTTTCTTGGGAATCCCTTACATCTCAACTATTTGTTTGATGTGAAGAAAAAATGATCCAAGGGGAATATGGAAGAAATTAAATCAAGATGTAATCACACACTAAAAACACAAAGATTTTATGTGGTTCTTTCAAGATTGAGGTTTTATGTGGTTCTCTCAAGATTGAGGTTCATACATGGATCCTTACCATTGCTAGAAAGAGAAATTCCTTTGTTACATATTACACCCTTTCACCAAATAACGAAAATATATACCCCTTAAAAAACCTAGGGTTTAACGTATACCTATGAAATTAAGGTATTTTAGAATGATGAACAATACTCCTTATTGACCAATACCATCAAGCTCCACAAATCGTAACATGAATGGAGATCAAGGCCATTGTTTTCCAATTTCTAAACAAGGCTATCAATATAATTAGGTTACAAAACAAGTAAATTTGAATTATTTCTTTTTCCCCTATTTATTATCTAAAATGGTGATACTTAGACAACTTCTCTACAAGGAGTTTAAATACATTTTGCGTCTATCCAATATCTATTTATTTTTTATATCGTGGGTATCCCCACCCTTAAGGTGGGACTAATCCTGTGATCACACTCACTGCCCCCTCGAAAAGTCCTATGTGCAATAGGTCAAGTCAAGGATCAACATGAGCCTGGAGGGTGGCCCCAAGAAACTCATAGCTTTGTGGGGTTTCGAACACTTGAACTACTCTTTGCTGAGGAGCTTATCAAGGCTCGGCTTGCCACTAGGCCAACCCCTTGGGGTTATTTTCTATCCAATATACTGACCCTACCATATTTCATATCCATCCCGAAGTGCTTCCTACTTCTTGTAAGGATCATGTGTTCTCTCAAGAAGCTCTCACAGTCCTCTATATCTCCATTTGATCAGAGTAACCCAAATGTTGGCCGCTATCTGATACTACTTGAAAGAGTTTCACTGTCGGAACTTGATCCGTGGAAAAACACCCATAGTGTTGTGCTCAATGTAATTGTGCGTCCACTATTGGTCTTGCTCATAGTCAGCCACAACCAAAAACCCCAAAATTCTCAGTATGTATCAAGTGGTCTTCTTGACAAAGTTGTAAAAAAATAAAGGAAGGATAAGCTACTAAATGGATAAGGAAATATGTAAGATGTAACCTGGGCTTGAGTAGAATATGCGTCGTCTTAAAACGAGTCAATTTTGTTGGTCGAAAAAATCAAAGTAAGAGGTACCAGGATTTGGTTGGTTTTGCTAAACAAACAAATTTTCTAAGCAAGTCTAGGAGTGCTGGACTGGCAGCAATACGAATGTTCAATTGTGTCACTCCCCCCCGGCCTTTAAAAGTGTTCCTTTTAGAAATTGCGTGTGAGACCGTATCCCTTGTCACAAACACATTCCATACGATTTGATTGAAGGTTTTTTCGACAAGGAAAATGTTGAACTGACTTCCTTAGACAACGCGTTCAACACTGTGTTGACATGGCAGTGTGCAGAGAACCATAGATTTTTCTATTTGTATCTCAATGAAAAATATCTATCATTCTCCACACACTGACACACCATTGCAGTATCCAAGGAAGTTGGTGTAGGACAACACTTTCGATCGACAAAGAAGAGTCGTGATGGAGTGACCTCAAGATTGTACCTCATATCTCACTTTCTTGACGTGGAAGTGTGTAGGAGCCATAGATGCATTTTCACTTTTATCTCGATGAAAAGCATTTATGGTTCCCACACACTTCCACGTCAAGAAAGTGAGGTATGAGGTACAATTTATTCAACAAAGATTTGAAGGACTATTGCTACAGACATAGCAAAGGAAAAAAAGTTAGGTAGACATATCAAGATAAGCCTATACCAAAGCATTTATGGTTCCTACACACTTCCACGCCAAGAAAGTGAGATATGAGGTACAATCGTGAGGTTACTTCAACAATATTTGACAAAGATTTGAAGGACTATTGCTACGGACGAAGCAAAGGATAAAAATTAGGTAGACATATCAAGATAAACCCATACCAAAGCATCTATGGTTCCTACACAGTTCCACATCTGGAAAGTGAGATATGAGGAACAATTGGGAGGTCACTTCAGCATTATTTGACAAAGATTTGAAGGACTATTTCTACGGATGGAGCAAAGGAAAAAATTTGGTAGACGTATTCAAGATAAACAACAACCCCCCCCCCCCCCCCCCCCCCCCAGCCAGCCAGCCAGCCAGCCAGCCAAAATACATAGTCCATGGAAAAGAAAATTATCAAATAGAACATGTCCTATAATTCAAACAAACATAAAGATGATTATGGTACCTTGCAATTAAAGACTTGTTATTATTTTGTCAAGGATATTTGACTTTAGAATTTAGATATAAATTAAAAAAAATTAATTTTACTTTATTCCTAAAATACACTTAGATATTGGTTAAATCATTCATATAAATTCTAGTAAAGATACATAGATGTAAATAATCATTCTTACCTATTTATCAATGACTCCTTTATCAAAATTATAAAATGGTCTTGTTAACTTGTGCCCTTAGGGCACACGTTAAAGTGCAATAAATAAACTTTAGAAATTGGAATCCAAGGATATTTTAGTTTTAAAAAAAATTAAGGGCGTTTTCACTACAAAAATCCAATTACCAAAGTGTAGTTATTGCACTTTAACGTGTGGCCTAAAACAAAATCCATTTTAAAAACAAGGATGACAAAAGAGTGACATCAAAATATAATCATAATTAGATTAGATGAAATGGAAAGGATTTGATGAAACATGGAGTAAATGATCTAATAATTTTGAATTGGATTAAAATTTTGGATTCCAATAAGGACCCGATTAAATAACATAGGAAAAAAAACACATGTTTCTTAGTATTGGTACATTTTATTTAGGGATCCATTTCATGAAAATCCCTCAGAAGATTAAAATTGGATTACTAAATTCAAAGAATAAAAAAAGTTAGGTAAAAAAAAAAACATATTGATGGAATTCATATTGTTTGAGCGAGGAAATCAGATTGTGATTGAGAAGGGATTTACCTTTGAAAGGAAGCAATAGGTCCACAATGTCTTAACGAGGTGGCCTAGTTGGGATCGAACCTGTGTCCTCATGATGTGGTGTGGAACATTAACCGATTGAACTATAGGCTTGAACATTAAGATGAAAAATGAGGAGGAAAAAGATGGTTTACTTTATAATAAACTTGGGATGAAGAATATATATGCATTTATAGAGAAAATAACAAAGCATTTGATATACACCTGTCGATTATCACTCTCAACATTTGATGTAACGCCTTGATACATCTGTCAATTTTTCGATTATCTTAAAGAGTCGTGATGAATGCATGCGGTAAATCATACGCAGTTTGTACACGATTGACGTGGCAAGGGCATAGAACCATGGATCCTTTTCTTCGGGATAAAAAGGAAAAAGATCTGCGATTCTGTGCCCTTACCACATCAATCGCGTACAGACCACGTATGATTTACACTTGCATTTATCATTAGCCTATCTTAAATGTAATGCCATTTTTTAAGGAATAAAATAAAATAAAATTTATGCTTTCGATAAATATATATATATATATATATATATATATATATATATATATATATATATATATATAAAACACAATGGTGGACCCAACTTCTTTTATTCCCCCCCCCCCCCACATAAAGAGGGGTTGGGATTTAATCTCTCTAACAATTTTTTTACTCCATTTTCTTTCATCTTCTATTACTTTCTAATAATATCCTTCTAACTTTTTTGTTTTCCTCTACTACCCTACTTTCTAAGAACACCCCTCCAACTTTATTGTCTTTTCTTTTTTCCCATCCTTTTCAATGACATTCCTTTACTCTCTTGAAGGATGCTCAAGTTGACATAATAACAAAATTTGGGGAACCCAAAACCTTGTTGTTGGAATTCATGCACTTGATTTCCTCCCTTGTTGGGGAACCCAAAACTTGCATGTGAAACACATAAAAAGGGAACGAGAAAAAGTACTGGTTGTATGAAAAAAAAAAGTGTGCTAAAAAAAGATGAAGAGGTGGGGTGTTTCTTATAATTGAGTGTAGTTTTGTATATAATTGGTACAATATTAAGAGAATAAAAAGAAAAGAAAGATTAAAAATGATGGAAATTCATTCTCATTTTCAAGTTTGTAGGAAATCCAACAATAGCAACCCCTATTTCTTCTCTACTTTGTTATTTATGCCCCCTCATTTTTTTTCTTTTGGCCCCTCTTTATCTAATAAGGTACTTGGAAACGAAATGAAAGTGGTATCCTTAAAAAATAAAATAAAAAATAAAAAAGGAATGACTATCTAGATACTAGGTGGATTATTAGATTTGGAATATTGGTGTGCTATATAAAAATTGGTGTGTCAATGAAAGTAATATATATTGATTTTGTTTCCAATTTCCAAAAACCTTGACTTCTCTCTTACAAACTATCTTCAAAACCGATGTAGTTTTTGAAGGTTAAAGGAGAGAGAAAATCTAGAGTTGAAGACAAAACTTATAAAATCTACCATCAAAGAGTATGTTGGCAATTGCAATTACCTCTATATATTATGTCTTTGAGAATTCATGTAATCAATGAGCAGTGTGCTGCATACTTAAAAGACAAATCATAATTCTCAAGCTAACCATGGGATTTCCATTGTAATTCTACCTATAAGCTTCAAAGGGTAGGAGGTCAGAATAATATATGCAGTTGCTCCATCCCCTAGTTTCTATAGGCAAGCATTGCATTAGATGCAGTAATACCATGAGAGAATTCATAGACATAAAAAAGAGAGACCATTATGAAAAAGTTAATCGATCTCTACCTGACATAACCCATAGAAGGTACGCCTTGAAAGGAGTGTTCCTCATGATTTCAATATTCATGTCATCCAAGTCGAACATAAAGGTCACAACAGAGATAATGAGGAAATTGCAGAAATAACAACACCAATCTGTAAAACTCACACCACATAGTTTGAAGTAGAACTGCTTGAATTTAAAATAGAAGTAGAGTAGACCATGTCAGTACCTCAGATGTAATGCATTCTGAGAAATATGGAGCCAATGGTGTGTCAATAAGCACCAATTTGTAATGCTCACGCATATTTTGAGCAATTGCTGCGAGAGTAGTTGACATCATTTTCATTCCCAACTCTCAACACCACCACCAGCAACAACAGTTGGTTTAGTTACTATCATCATAAGATTCGAATTCCTTCCATAGAAGTAGGTTTTCCTGCAAGAAAGAAAATTCCAAGCCTGTAAGTCTTCTTCCCCAAGTAAAAATAAATTTCCCTAATAATTCTGTCCCTCAATTAATGAATACGAGAGTGTAATTTCTAGAAAGATCTCAAGGAGAATATGTTATCATTTGAGACCAACTTACATTTTACGGCACTTTGTGGAAATGCATTTCCAGCTTCCAATGAAAATGCAAAGCATGTAGCTACGATGCAATTCTTGTTACCAACAACTAAGCTTCTGAAAGCACTTTTCAGTACCAAAAGTGTGAGAAGCACGCTCTGGCTTCGATTCCAAACACCAAGTATGGTCTCAGCTTTTCAGTGGGGATCTGGTCCCATAACAAGAAGGCATATATGCAACTGAAAGTTCATCGAACAACTAAGATCTTCGAAGACTATCTGCACCATCTAGAGTAGCAAGCTTGGAGGTTGGGCCAATCAGAAGAAGGGCAAGTAAGTGAAGTGGTGGAGTCACAAAGTCAGCTCCTTCTCCTGTTGGTCCTCTTACCTCAGCATCTCTATTTTGAGGGTTTAAACGATGTAGTCTATAGTCCCTTTTCCTATACACTTCAGGAAGCACACATCATATATCAAATTTTCTAGCCAAAGATGAGTGTATATAGAGAAAAAATATATATAAGGAACTCCATTTCCTTAAGAGGATATAAAAAATAATGATGGGAGAAATACAACCACATCCACTAAGATGACACCACAAGATTTGCTAAACCATGATCATTATCATCAAGGGTTTATCCACAAAAATCTGGGGTATGATTGTTCAAACATGACAACACTAAACAATAAATCTTCATTGTGCTCTGTTAATGCCTATTAAGATGCATCACCTAACACAACTTTTCATTATATGTCTTCTCCAAAACAACTTCAAATGGTGATGGTATCAAAATGGCAACAAGATGACATTTTAATTTTTGAATTTTTGTCCTCTCTCACAACTAAACAAATATATTCATCCAAATGGAGTATTCCGAAACTTTTAACCCTATCAAAAGTGGTTTACAAAAATCGGACAGTACACAATTCTTCAATTTGTAAACTAGGGTTAGAAGTTTTGAAATTAGCTGATTTTTAGTAAGGATGATCTCTTCACCATAGAGATCATCCTCACAAAAAATCAGCCCATACCAAAACTTTTAACCCCTATTTTGAAAAATGTTTGGCGCTCTTTAGGGCCTCCTAATGCTTTCCTATTTTAAATTCATATTTAACATTTGTCGTAGGGGCACACGTTAACAAAACCTATTAAAGACTTGAGAGACCAATTTTAATCAAATTATCATTTATTAAAACATACTTTATGTAGATACCCCAATTTGATCGAACAAGCCCGAGAGCTCATTCGAATAAAATATCAAAGATCAAATCGAGAGTATTTCGATCAAAATGGGACCCACTTGAACCAATCAAAGATAATTAATCAGGATCGTCAAAAATCGGGTTTGCTTGGCCATATGAGCCAAACAGCCAAGCATAGCTTTGCCTGGCCGTTTTGGTGCATATGGCCAAGTCAATTTTTATGTTGGTTTTTGTAAATATCCCATTTTTGCATCTGCCTGATTTGACAATTCATCATCCGATTATTATGAATTTTTAATGATGAATGCAGAATATACCAAAAAGTCGAAAGTTTGTGAGGCCCTCTCCAAATTTTTTCGAATTTCTTCTGTTTCATTTCTCGTAATTTCATCTCTCCTCTTTGGCACGCTCAACATAGAAATTATGCACACTTAGAATCACTACACTCTACACTCGATTTAGTAAATATGCACACTTAGGTTCGTCACACATTTTGATAACTTATACACCTCGCAACGCTAGGAAAATGTGACCTCAAGACTTAAAAATATTCATATTGGGACATAAAGAAGTCGTACGACAAAATTCACAAAATTGATAAAATGACAAAAATACCACTCCATGGGTCCCACAGCTCCGAAATATTTCGAAGTACAAATGTTATATTCAGAATGTGATTTCGAATCTAACGAGACTAAAACTGATAAAAATGAAGAATTTTACAAAAAATTAATAATGATTAAAATACCCCTTAAATCTAATGTTTATTTAAAAACCTCGATTCTTAGGAAAGCGTGAACTTTCGACAATCTTCGATTGCATGAAATGTTGAAATTTAAAACATGATCAGAAAATCAAAATTAAATTTAGAAAATTAGTCAAACCTCAATTCATTCAGTGGAAACGATAGACAATATTTCCAAATCAACCAAAATTAATCAAATCACTCGATGACCAATCGGATTGAATAAATTCACAATTCATAAAATAAATAAAAAATTCATCAATCAATTAATAACGAATTAAAAAAATTCCAATCGATCCAATCAAGCAATAAAATTTTAACAAATTAAGTCAATCATTGATCAATTCTAGACCAATCAATCAACTTCATCGTACTAGTCAAAGTCATCGTTGAGTTTAACTAAAATAATCAATTTGAAAATTAACCAATCAAAGGGAATTTCAACTAATTAACATTAAAATTTATCAATTAATTGAACTCATATTTGATCAAAAAATTTTAATCAAACCAATCGAAAACTTTAATTAGTCTTGAATCGATCATTGACCCAACCTTACCACTCAATAAAGTCGAGTAGCATGGGATCACTCCCGCACCACATACGCCAAAATGTCAAGGTCTTTCTTCTATGTGTCGGCCAACAAGAGAAATAAATAATAAGAAAAAAGAAACTTTCAAAAAATCTCAATGAAAAAAGGAAAATGCTGGAATGACACAGGGCATTACTGCTATTCTCACAAGTCTGACATATGATGTGCACATAACCATAGATGTGTTTCCTCGCAATACGAGTAAAATCCATCTACGGTTATGTATGCATGTGCACGTCAGAATTGTGAGAATCACTGTAAAGCTCCCATTATCGCCACTTTATCACCAACATCAGCATCCCCAAACCATCCTCATTCGACCTCTATTAGCAGCCAACAGACCACCCTTCTTTGTTCCCAAACAACAACCACAACTATCCCTTTTCTCTCTTCTTCTAACGCCCACCATCAGCAGCCCCAAACACCCCTCAGCATCTCAAGTTCTAACAACCCCAAACCCCCCTTCATTTATTGTTTTGGCACTCTTTCTCTCGGTCTCTCCGGTTTGCTTTATCACTTTCTCAAATCCGTTTTCTCGTCAATCCCTCAGGAGCTTCCAAATTCTGAAGGATACACAATAGCCGCACTTTTTTTGTGTTTTATTTTGTACTCCTAACAATCTAATGGGTAGATCCTGTTAAAGTTGTGCCAATCACATTGTCGGATTGTAATGATCTCTTTTTCCCCTCTTATTGCGTTGTTTCATGTGGGAGAGAAAATTTGAAGTTAGTTGGTTATACAGGTTATAATTCTTAATCATCTTTTATGTATGTATTATTTCAACGGATTTGGTATTTATAATGTTTTTCTTTTGATAATCATTTATGCACATAATAAAATATTAATTATTTTGATAATTATCCAAGTATGTTATAATATTCATCCATTTTGGTAAATATTTATGCATGTGGTGAATTCTTACCAGTATGAAAATTATTGATGTATGCGATATTTTTTTTACCAATTTGAAAATTTTATGCATGTGGCATATACCGATTTGAAAATATATTTATACATGGGATATGTTTTACCAATTTGGAAATTATGCATATATCTCTATTTTGTTAATTCAGATATTTGACGCTTGAAATCGCCTCGACCCTTCTTCACTAAAGAGTGAATAGGGGTCCGATTTATTAGTAGGGGACTTTGAAAGAAGAGAGTCGCCACTTAGTTTAGGTCTAGGAACCATAAATAACTCCAAATGGACATGGGTCGATCTACGGATCGAAGAGATAGGCAAGGGGTCAGATTACGGGTTTCGGAAGGTGTTAGGCACCGAACCCGCCCGATCAAGATGATCGGTCTCTATTACAATATAAAATCATCTTATTGTCAACATACAAAAACTACGATCAAGGTCACAGTTCAATCATCATCATCAATTTATGTTGGGTTTGCCAAACAAATCATGTGGCTAAAATTATCCCCATTTGTTACATGATTACTCTTTGAATTCCAAAAAATATAAAAGGATTTGAAAAAACCCCAATTAGCTTCATGATCAATGCAAGTATTTTCCAAAATGTCCAAAGTAGAAATTGCCAAATTGGAACTCAAAGAATTTTCAAATTGGAAATTCGAAGTTTCCCAAATTAATATTCAAAAATATATGATGAATTCCCAAATTAGAATTTTTTAAAATGGAACTTTCCCAAAATAGAAGTTTTCCAAAGATATCATAGTTTTGAGTTAGAAACTTTTAAATCCATGAACTTTCCAAATATAAAATTGCAAAATCATCTAAATTAGAATTGCTAAAATGTGAAATTCCTAAAATAGAAATTTGTAAATATATCCCTTCCTTAAATAGAAAATTATACAATTTTCATATCAGAAAATTCCAAATACCGATTTTCAAAACGAAATGAATGGGAATTTTCGAATTAAAAAGATGTGGATTTACCAAGGATCACTAATTTGGAAACTCATGAAATAACAAAAAAAAAGTTCATAATACCATGCTTACCAAATTGTAAATCAACAAGTACCAATGCATACAAAATATTGGAGATCGACAAACACCAGTGCATACAAAATTTTCAAACTCAAATGATTCTCAAATTGACTCAAACGGGCAAGCATCTAGGACCATCAATTTTTTCAAAACAACTACCATGCAATGACATATCTCAATTTTTCAGTAACATTTATCATTCAATCGACATGCATACTCGTCATGCTAAAAAAATATATATCATCACAAACTCATTGTAAAAGTATTGGACCATCATGCTTAAATACAAGGATCATGTCACCACAAGTTTATAAAAATGCATAAAAAATAAAAATAAAATAAAGACAAAAGCACAACAACTTCTTTCCTAATCCTATCAATATGCAAAAAGACACAAACATATATATAAACAAAATATCCTCCTAATCCTACTAACATGCAAAGAATAAAGATAAAAATAAAACATAAAAATAAAAATGAACAAAAAATAAGCATAAAACCTAAACATTCTCCTCTTCCTATCAATATGAAAATGAATAAATAAATATAAAGAAACCCCTAACCCTATCAATATACAAAAATGAATAAAATCTAAAAAAAACCTAAAAATATATATATGTATTGTCCTCATCAATATGCCAAGACAAATAAAAAAAGTCATAGACAAGTATATAAAAAAAAAAATTTCCTAACCCTATTGAGATACAAAACAAATAAAAACATAGAAAAATATTTAAAAAACCTCTTCTAATCCTACCAATATGCAAAAATAATGAATAAAAAAACGTAAACTAAATATTCTCCTAGCCCTATCGATATACAAAAAATAAATAAATAAATAACAAAATGCATAAAAGAATTCTACTAATCCTATTGATATAAAAAATAAAAGTACAAAATAAATAAATAAATAAAACTTACCTATAGAGAGGTGATAGGATCTGATTCCTTCGTATACGACCTCCAAAGCTTGTGAGTATCCGCTGCCAAGAGACGAGGACAGAGAGATGGATTGGGACGTTGGTACAGCAACCAACAGAGAGAAAGGGAGGTTGGGACGTTGGTACAGTAACCAACAGAGAAGAAAAAGAAGTTGAGAAGGATGACGTTGTAGCGATGGGTCAAAACAAGGGCTGAGTAATAAGGACGTGAAGAAGATGGGATGTGCAGCAAGATGGAGAGAGGGAGAGTGGCTGTGTTGCAATGGAGCTGTAGAGACGTGGAGAGGATTAAATGTAGTAGAGAAGGAGCAAGTTCAGCCACCCTTCTCTACTATTCTTTCTCATTTTCTTTCCTTCTCTCTTCTTTGTTATCTAACAGAGCAGGTTCTATGGAGCATAGCAGCAAGGGGAGGACATGAAGAGAGATAGACGAATGAGAGAGGAAGAAAAAAAAGGTGAAGAGAATCTAGAGAGAAAGCCTCCAGTCGAAGAGAGAAAACGTTCTCTCTTTAAATAGAAACTAAGTTTCTATTTCGTTTTTTTCTTTCCCAAATTTTCTTTCTTTTTTTTTCTCTTATTTTTACACGTCTTTCTTTCTTGAGTTTTTTTTATTCCCTTTTGGAGAATGATGGTGGGGATTCCCCGCTACTCGTACCACGTTAGTGGTCTCTTGTTAATGCGTCGTGATTCGTTTTGTTTCGAGTTTTTATTGGTTGATTTTTTTTTATTTTTTTTTTAGTTTTATTAATTGATGAGCTTTGTTTTGGGTTTGGTTAAAAAATTTAATTTGTATTTTATTTCGGATTTTAATTTGATTTGGTTGATTGAGTTCAATTTTGAATTTTAATTAGATTTCGATAGAATTTGAGTTCGATTTTGCATTTTAATTGACTGATTTTAGTTGATGGAGTGATTTTTAATTTGATCGGTTGGTCAATGTTGATCGATTTGATTTTAATTGGTTGAATGATTTTTAATTTATTTTTTATTAAGTTTGATTACTTGACTAAATTTTGATTTTTTTTATTTTAATTTTAATTGTTTGCATTTCTTAATTTGAATCGTTTAGTTTTAATCGTTTAATTTTAATTGTTTGGATTTTTTTATTTGAATTGTTTAATTTTTAATTTGAATTTTATTTTTTAGTTTAGATTGGATTGTTTACTGGATTTCGATTTTTATTACATTTTCCTAAGGATTGGGATCTCTAAGTTGAATTTAGAAGTTGAGGGACATTTCGGTCATTTTTATAAATTTTTCTAAATTTTTCTGTTTTTGTCGGTTTGGGTCCTGTTAGACTCGAAATCATGTTCTGATTGCAATGGAGGTACTTTCGAGGTCTTTCGGAGGTCCGAAATTTATAAAGGGTATTTTCATCATTTTATCGATTTTTATAGACTTTTACGAATTTTAACGCGAGGTTTCTTTCAGTTCCGACGTGATTATTTCTAAGTTTCAAAGTCATTTTTTCCTAGTGTAGCGAGGTCTCTAAGTTATCGAACTATGTATCAAACCTAAAGCGTACATGCTTGCTAAATCAAGTGTAAGGTATAGCGATCCTAAGCGTGCGTGAATTTCTATGTCGAGTCGTAACGAGTAGGGGAAATGAAAAGAGTGAAAATGGAATGAATCAAGGACAGTACTCACAAGCCTTCGAGTTCTTTACGCTCATCATTAGGAATTCACGGTAATCGGGTGACGAATTATCGAATTAGACAGATGCAAAAATGGGGTGTCTACAACGCCACTACAACATTTTTTATCTACAGCGACGGATTTTTCCGCCATTACAAGGTGATTTCTCCGCATGTAAAAGATATTGCGACAATAAGCAGCGGAAGCAAGATTCAACGGTGCTGCCTCGATCGCTAAATGTAGCAGCGGATAATAGGTTCCGCTGTTGAAGGTAATACCATTAGCTGTGGCTCATAATATCCGCTGCAATAGGTCAATTTTTAAATTAATAAAATATACAACATATAGCGACGGTCCTGAATACCCGCTATAATAAGTCAATTTTTAATTAATAAAATATACAACATATAGCGACGGTCCTGAATACCCGCTGCAATAGGTCAATTTTTAATTAATAAAATATATTTTTGTTATCATTTTTGTAATTTTTAATAAATTAGATTCTTTTTGTTAAATAATTGTTGTATTAGATTTTTTTTTTTATAATTTTCCCTAAAAAGAACTCACTAAACCCAAAAATAATAATAATAATAATTTTTATAGTAGCGAACAGATTAATCCGCAATGCTCAATTTTAAAAAAAAAAAGAAATTTGAGTATTTTAGTGGCAGATAGTCTAATTCGCTACTATATTCAATTTTTTTAAAAAAAATTGATAAAAACAATGATTTTGTAGTGGCGGATATATATTTCCGCTGCTATATAGATTGAATAAGCATATCAGGGGTACGAGGGATCCCTAAAGCAGCGAACACAATTATCCGCTGCAACAAATTCTATTTATAGAAACGAATAAAATTATCCGCTGCAATAAATATATTAATAGAGGCAAATAAAATTATTCGCTGTTATAAACAGTCGCTATAGATCAAAAATGTTGTAATGCGCAGGTAGAATTTTTCAATTTAGAAATTTTACATATGTTCATAATTTTTCAATTTAGAATTTTTCAATTTAGAAATTTTGCCGTGTTCATGATTTTTCAATTTAAAAATTTTACATATGTTCATAATTTTTTAATTTAGAAATTTGATACAAGTAGAATTTTTCAATTTAAAATTTTTACATATGTTTATAATTTTTAAATTTAGAAATTTTGCATGTTTTCATAATTTTCCAATTTAGAAATTTTGCACATGTTCATGATTTTTCAATGTATAAATTTTACACATGTTCATAATTTTACATATGTATAAATTTTTCAATATTAGAAATTTTGTATATGTTCATAATTTTTTAATTTAGAAATTTTACATATGTTTATATTTTACTGATTTAGAAAGTTTGCATATATTCATATTTCACCAATTTGGTAATTATCCATGATATGAATTTTACCGATTTGGAAAATTTTCACATATTCATATTTTATCAATTTGACAATTACATGTGATATGAATTTTACTGATTTGAAAACTTTATATGTGACTATATTTCATCAATTTGGAAATCATATAGGCTCTGATTGATGTAAAATTGCATGGAAACTTCTTGTGCACGTGGCATTTTTTATTTTAAATCTCAATTTGTGTGAAAACTCGTTACGTGAGCCTTAGGATGTGGAATAAGATTTAGGTTTTTTCATATTTTTTTACTACGAAATTTGATAAATCATTTAGATATTTAGAGAATTTTAGCCTTAAGATTCGTTTGGCAAATTCGATATAAAATAATAATGATTAGACCCTACCTTGATTTTAGTCTTTGTCCATTGACCATAGGAATTTCTTCCAACGTAATAGAGACCGATCATTTCGATTGGGCAGGTTCGATGCCTAACACCTTCCGAAACTCATAACTTGACCTCTTACCCATATCTCTTACTCGTAGATCGATCCGGATTCCCTTTGGAGTTATTTTTAGTTTCTAAACCTAAACTAGGTGGCGACTCCTAATTATTTTAAACGTTCTTTTATTATTTGAAAAAAAAGTGTGTCGAAATGCTTTTAGCTTTTTCTTTGTGATATGTAGGTTTAATTTACACTAGCCTTACCTCAAGAACAATCAAGGATAATTCTTCTGACCATACCTAGCATACATCCAATTTTGTTAGGCAGTTAGAAAACCCATGTGTGCATGAGATTCTCTCTTCTAATCACCTTTTAATTCTCTAATTACCCATGTTATCAAACCTCATAATTCTCTTTCCCCAAAGGTCCTTTGGTAATCTACTTATTCTCCTAATCTTGACATAAAATTCTTTTTGGTCTCTACTTAAAACGAGTTCCCTCCTCTAACTTTAGTTTGTTAAGACACGTTAGGAGTGCTTCACAATTCTACCCTTCCAACCTTCTTCAAAATTCAAAGAGGTTCCATGGCATTGAATGTAAATTGATCACCTTTCAAAGCTTGTGACCACTTTGTCTACCCTAGAGAATTCTCTAAAACTTATGCCTAATAACCAACTTATCTCTAGTTTGTTGAAGACTCTCCCAAGGAAAATGATTAAAGAGGTCAAAAACCTATCAATTAGTTACATGTCATTTGACTTGGTCTTTGAGGAGGGTAAAGTCATCTTATACCTTAAACTTTGAGTCAATTTTGAGAGAAATCGACCATTTCTTTAAAATGGGTTTGTTTTGTCCTCAATGGGACATCATGCATTTGCTAACTTTTTTTGACATTTTCTATCATATTTTCTTATATACCTTGTAACTATTGTATTTTTATAAAAAAATAAATTGAGTTGATAATCTAATGATTTAGAGAATGTACCATATAGAGGTATGTCCATAATTGAATGAATGATACATTTTAGATTGTCGATATTTACTACTAGAATAAATAATTATAGAGAAAATAATTTTGAAGTGTTAACTATGAAATACTTTTACAAAAAAAAAAAAAAAAAATACACATATATCGTAAATGATTTATAATCTTCGGACATTCAATATTTGAATCTACATTCTGACTCATGAGTTATGGGTCAGATCGTGGACCTGAATTTTAGGGTGTCACAATACACCAAGGCAAGTAAGGGGGAATAACTAAATCTTTCAATAAAAGAAAAAATAAAATTAGAGAAAAAGAAAATAGACAATCAAAAAGAAAAAAGAAATGATATAGTAAACTCCTAGCTCGCATGAGCATAAACTGTGAATGACTAAAAATACAAAAAAGAGAGTCTAAAAATAGATTTTTCAATCTTGAACTTGACTCACATCTCGAAAGCAAAGAGAAAGTCAAGAAGATAACATGACTGATAATTCTAAGAAAAAAATCATAGAATAGGAAATCAGAAAAAGATATATTAGGAAATGCAATAAGGGCATGCCCCAATTCTACCAATCCTATTTAAATATTATTTTTGGTCCTTTTATCCATTTATTTTTTAACCCTAATCATAGCCTACGTTTTTCCCACAATAAAGACCTCTCTGATCAGGTGAAAGTTTGAAGGTAACCAACAGTCTGATGATGGAATTTGAACAAGTTTGGTAGCAGAAAATTAGAAGTCATTGATCTCGCGGTTCAACTCACATTCTAAAACCATTAGTCATATTGAGAGAAGCATCTAGATAAGGTACTTAAAAAAAAAAAAAAAAAAAAGTAACAAAAATGCACTTAAGCATGGGCAATAGAAAGGATTGAAGATCATTCAGCTAAACTCATATACCAAGACCATAAAGAAAGTTGTTGATACCGAGAATATAGCCTAGATGGGACATTAAAAAAATAAAAAATAAAACAAAATAAAACATAGTTTGAAAAGGCATAGCGAAAATCCGAAAGGGCGTTGTGAGTAAAAAAAATCAAACTATGACAAGATCAAAACTACTGACATGATGAAAATCTCAAAAAGGGCATCGATGTGCAAAAAAGAGTAAAAAATCGAACTTGGTGAAAATCATAATTGGTACTAGAGGCAAAAAAATGTTTTAAAAAAAACAAAAGACGAGCAACCAAAATTTTCACCATCTTAACTCCATCAGCCCAAGTACAACCTTTTGTTCATTCTTTCAAGCCTATCCAATCACTTCGAAAAATTTTCAACCTACTTGAACATTTTACATTTTTCAAAGTCAACTTAGTTTGGGGATTAATTTAAATGATTTAAAAAATGATTGAGAATTGATCTAAGTTATTCAGACGAAACATTCTACTTCGATGCTCCAAGATGTTTAGATCAAGCTCATGTATTCGCATTTAAACTTCTTTTGACTCAAGCAATTTTCACGAACTTTCTAACAAAAAATAAAATACAAAAAAATTACTCTTTATTTTAAGCATTGCATTTCACATTATAATAATAATAATAATTAAAAATTATATTTTTTGACCTATGAGGAAAAATCTAGAATTTATATCAAAACAATAGTTTTAAAACAAAAGGTACATACACCTGAGGCCAATAATATCAAAAAATATTTTTTTCAATTCATTGAATATTTTACATCTCTTGTTTGAGTATGCAGAAACAAGGAAGAAAGATGTAGAAAATAAAGAAAAATCAGGTATGGTCGCATAAAAGATAGAAAGCATCAAGACGGGTCTCTCAGTCTTGGATCCTCCATCTACATCGTTATCACTTGTTCTTAGACAAGAGAATCATAGAGTTTTCAAAACAAAAAAATCGTAATTTTCATATTCAAAATTTGATTTTTTGGATTTTAAAGTCGTAGAAAATTTTGGTTCATGGTTCACCTTCGAACTGGGGCACATTTTTGCCTGGCCGAACCTTACCTTCGGCCAGCAAACTATTGACTTGGCCTTAAGTCACCTTCTAACCAGAATAGTTTCATTCAAACATTTTCGAAAATTCCATTTTGTTTATGATAAAATTTTCTTGGAATCCAATCCTTAAGGAGTTCCCCTACTTTCGTTTTTAGATCTAACTTATCAATTTTTAAAAGAAGAGTATTTTTATCCCCGGTAGAGCATACTCTTCATGATGGCAACATGATTAGAAATGCATTCTTAAGAAAAATCATAAATATTGTGAAAGGAATCCTCCATCAAATGCTTTTCGACATGAGCCTAGGCACATGCCTAAATTGCTTTATGTTCCTTAGCATGAGCTTAAACTGCATGATGTTCCTTGATATGAGCCTAAACTACATGATGCTCCTCAGCGCGAGTCTAAACTGCATAACTACTTATCGGCATATGCTTAAATTGCATGTATTCCTCAGCACAAACCTAATTTGCATGACAACTTCTCAGCACGAGCCTAAATTACATGACAACTCCTTAGCACGAGCCTAAATTGCATGTTGTTCCTCGCCATGAGCCTAAACTGCATGTTGTTCCTTGACATAAGCTTAAACTACATGTTTACTCCTTAGGAAAAGTCATAAACTTTTTGATAGCTCCTCAGCATGAACCTAAGTTACACAACTGCTCATCAACATAAGCTTAAATTGCATGTTTGCTCCTCAATAAGAGTAATAAATTGCTTGGTTGCTCATCAGCACGAGCCTAAATTGCATGATGGCTCTTCAGCATGAGCTTAAATTGTATATTGTTCCTTGACACGAGAATAAATTGCATGTCATTCCTCAACACAAGTATGAACTATTCCCAAAAAAATAAGAAGCCAACTAGAAATTATTAGACTTTTACTAATCTATCCCTTGATCATTTTGATTGGTGAGACTCATGGGCGAGTGAAAACCCATCAAGGTCAAAGAGAAGAGAGATAATTATGACCTTTCATTGAAATTTTAGTGAAAATAATAAGAACTTGAATATTTAAGACAAATCTATCCACAAGAGTTTTCCCAAAATCCTATAAATAGGATTAAGACAAAAAGAAAAAAAAAATTAGAATTCTAAAATTCTATAAAAATCCCTTCTCAAACTCCTAAGGCTTCCCAAAATTCTGTCCAAATAACCACTCATTCTCTCAAGAAGCCAAATCCAAGAAGAAGAAAAAAAGGAGACCAAGGTGGGAAAAGTTCTAGTTCAAACCCCCCTTTTAATCTCATCTACTCTTACTATCCCTTTCTTTATCTTTCAAGCAATTTTCTTTTATTTACATGCTTTTTAGTTTAGTAATGTAGATATTCAATTTCTAGTCTAGAGGTTTGGGGGAGATAGTAATTCTTTTTAGAGGTAATCTCTCCCAATAAGTCCTTAATAAACTCCTTAAAAGCATTAAAATAAGTTGTTTTTTACTTTCATTTATTTTATGTAATTTAAATTCTTAGATTAGTTGTTTACTTTCATTTACTTCCCTTGCACTTTAAAATTCTTAGAATAATTATCTTTTATTTACTTTCTTAGAAGTAATCTTCTCTTGATAAGTCCATCTCATGCATACACTTATGCGCATACTTACTAAAATGGCTACAAGTAAGGATGTATGACTTGCTCATCATCTTAATTTTCTCATTTTTCAAAATAAAACTATAGGCAATTTTTCCTAATTCTCTTCATAACTCCCTCTATTTTCAAAATCAAAAAAATAATTTTAAATGCTTCATTTATGGTCATATTGGTAGTCCTGTAGGATAAGAGGGACAAAGTGTCTAACACCTTTCTTGTCTCTTAACCGAACTCCCTTACTTAAAATTTCTAGGAAGACCTCTCCCATTATCCTTTTTGAATACTAAAATCACTGCAAGCCAAGAAAAACGAATTTTAAAATATTTTCATAATGTCCATTCACACCTTAAATTAATGGTGGCGACTCCAAAAACCCAAGTAAATGAGTTCAAACCTTCAAGGGTTTTGAAGCACATATATCTATATTTTATTTAAAAGAATTTAATTTCTTAAATTTTATATTTTATATATGTATATATATGGAAATGTTCAGCAACAAACATTTTGGCAAAACATTTTTCAAAACATGGGTTAGAGGTTTTGGAACGGGCTGATTTTTGGTGAGGATGATATCTACAACGAGGAGATCATCATCACCAAAAATCAGCTCATTCCAAAACTTCTAACCCCATCAAAAATGGTTTACAAAAAATGGACGGTCCACGATTTTTCAACTTGTAAACATGGCGCTAGAAGTTTTGGAATGGGCTGATTTTTGGTGAGGATGATCTCCTCACCGTAGAGATCATCCTCACCAAAAATCAGCCCATTCCAACATGTTTTGAAAAATGTCTTGCCAAAATGTTTGTTGCTGAACGGGACCCATATATATATATATATGGATGGCGTTATTACGACCCCTATTACAACTCATATTGTGACACACCGTTTGTCTTATATGGGCAAAAATGTTAGGAATGAGATGATTTTTTGTGAGGATGATCTCTGTGATGAGGGGATCATCCTGGCAAAAAATCATCACATTCCAAAACTTCTAACCCCATCAAAATTGATTTACAAAAATTGGAGGGTTTAAAATTTTTCAACTTGTAAACATGGGGCTAGAAGTTTCATAATGAGCTGATTTTTGGCAAGGATGATCTCCTTACCATAGAGATCATCCTCACAAAAAATCAGCCCATTCCAAACATTTTTGCCTATATAAGACAAAATGGTGTGTCGCAATGTGAGTCGTAATAGGGGTATACGGAACCCGACCATATATATATGGGAAATGTTCAGCACCCTAAGCTTTACCCTACACTTTAACAACACATGTTTTGTCCTACATGGGTTAGAAGTTTTGGAATGGGTTGATTTTTGGTGAGGATGATCTCTATGATTAGAAGATCATCCTCATCAAAAATCAGCCAATTCCGAAATTTTTAACCCCATGTTTACAAGTTGAAAAATCGTGGACCGTCCATTTTTTGTAAATCATTTTTGATGGGGTTAGAAGTTTTGGAATGAGCTGATTTTTGGTGAAGATGATTTCCTCACTATAGAGATCATCCTCACCAAAAATCAGCCCATTCCAAAACTTCTAACACATGTAGGACAAAACACATTTGTTAAAGTGTAGGGTAAAGCTTAGGGTGGGGAACGGGACCCTATATATATAATTGTTATTATTGGCTAAGCAAAATGTATTTTATTATCATATGAGACATACTAACCTTACTAAGTAAGGTCTTTAATCTTCGCCCATATTAGATATCAAACACTATGTATTTCTAAATTTCAATGAAAAAATTAGAATAAAAAATTATAAATATAAATAAATAACTTAGTAAGAAAAGTATTATTTCTTTCTCAAACTAAAGCTTAACCATTTATTACTTTAAATTAAAAATATCTTAAAACACTTTTTATATTTTATAGAATTTTTAAAAAAAGATATTGTATTATGAAAAAATTCTAGAAAATTCTAAAAATAAATGAATAATTTAAAAAATTCTTAAATAATTTTTAATATATTTAAAATTACACGTTAATGACAAGATAACTAAACATGTCAAAATGGATTAAGTAGGTTAATGCCCAAAACCCATACCCAACCCATTAAATAATGGTGTTAGACGCTTGACAATTATGACCCAAACCCAATTAGGCTTGACCTAAACCCACTTGACAATTATGACCCAAACTCAATTAGACTTGACCCAAACCCACTAACTTTGAGTTGTATTCACAGGTCGTGTTGAAATTGCCACCCTTAATGTGATCATCTACCAATGCTTTGGATCTCCCATCAATTATACGTGTCTCATTTTGAGAACAGAAGACCATCAATCAAGGTCCACCCTATCTGTACTTTGTAAATCCTCTTTAAGGTCCAAGCTGTCCACTCTGCAACTGTAGTTCGCATTGCTACAGAGTAACAGAGGATAATTGAATTGAAAAATAAAATAAAAAAGAAGCTTAAAATCCCTCCGTTTCTTCTTCCCTCTGAATTTGATCCTCTCTCGTCTCTCAACCATGGAAGTTCTGGGATTCCCATCTCTCCATACTTTAAACCCTTCACTGACGAGAAGAAAACTAAAAGGAAGAAGTGATTGCTTCAACTTTTCACAACCATCTTCTCTGGGATTCAAACCCTTTTACAGAACCCATTACCATGTAACCTAATCTTTCCCTTAAATTTTTTTTTTTTTTTAAATAAATGGGCATTTATAGATTGATTCCTACTCGATTTTATGAAATGGGTTTGTTTTAATTTGCTTCAGAATTCAAGTATTCGAATGAGAGTGAGCGTAGAAGACGACCCAGCAAAGCAGATGAAGGAGATGGCTGCAGCAAAGAAGAGATGGGAGGCTCTGGTAATTTACATCATACCAAGTTATGATTTTGGTTTCTTTTGATTTGCATTTCGTTTTTTCAACCATTTCAACATCTTGCTTATGTTAATTAATTTGTTTTTGAGTGAGTTATATCTTAGAAGAGTTTTGAGATAGGTATTCTAGATTTGAGAACATGGTAGGCTTAAAATTTGGGTACTAGTTTGGTTTAAGTTTCAATTTTGTTGCTACTAAGGCTTGATTTAAGTGGGTTTAAAATGCCATTTTAGGAAATCCACATTTCCTTTCTTCAATCATCATGTGTGAGGTTTTCTAGTTCATGTTCTCAATTTTGACAACTCAAAGCAATGAATTTATGTGTACTAGAAGGTGGCATGTGCAAATGCACATATACCAAAAGTGTTTATTTGTAATTTAAAATATTGATTTAACGGTTCTTAAAGATTTCGTTGTAAAAAATATATTTTTGTAATTTTGAAAACTAACCAACGTGATCATAGGGTGTAGGCTTGCAATTTTCTTGGTTTATGATCAAAATGACTCTAATTATATTGCGTTTAAATGTAAAGGTGGAGGCATTTGTGAGATCCAAATTTTGGTGTCGAACTCCGCCTGCTCTTATTTTAAGATTTAAACGTAAAGGTGGGGGCATTTGTGAGATCCAAATTTTGGTGTTGAACTACTTCTACTCCACCTTCTCTCATTATAATGGTAAAGATATTGGTTATTAGGTTACTTATGAGGGATGATAATTAGCTCTCTATTATTTTATTAAATTTCATGGTAGTGTCATATGTATTGTAAGACAATGTAGGTATTGTACTTAGAATGTATTAACAACAATCAAATAGTGAGCAATCATTCAATTATCATTTATTAGTGGCTAAAGCGCCATCTCATTACATGGAAAAGCACTAGAATATTTGAAATTCTAGCTTTTGGCTTTCCATTTAAATAAATTTATTGTCTTATATTTGTGACTACTTTTTCGTAGATCAGGGAAGAAAAAGTGAAGGCTCTCACACCAAGGGAAGCTGGATACGCAATTCAACTCACTAACAAAACCCTCCTTGATGTTCGTCCCTCCATTGAACACAAAAAGGTGCTCAATTTCTTCTTCCAATTTATGTATTTAAGCTCAGGGTTTTGAATGCGGGTGCATGGAAGTCTTGCTTACTAACCGTCGAGTTTTTCTTGAATGATTTTCCACTTCTCTTTGTGCTAATGTATCCTCTCTTTTTCATAACTTGCCAATACTCTCTATGGTCTTTTTATATAGCATTTAATCTGTTCAAAGGGTCATTGACTCTTAGCGAATTTTGATCGCTTTCTGTGGTCTTTATCCATCAATACCTTTCCTATGTTTTGGCAGGCATGGGTTAAAGACTCAACTTGGATTCCCATCTTCGATGTTGATAGCAAGTTTGATGCTGGAACCATTTCCAGAAAGATCACAAATTTCATGATGGGTATCTTAATGATTGCTATCTCATTTTTCATGAGTGATTGAAAATTTTCTATTACTAATGTACTTCATTCTTCCAAGACATTAATGGGTTGCCCAATGACCCAAAAGACTGGGTGTTTTGTTATAAATAACAAGGGGCACTTCACATCCATTGTTGGCAAAGATAAACTTTCTCTATCCATTATTAGTGTCCTCAAAATTTCTCCATTTTTAAAAACTTTCAGTTTCTTTGTACAAATTTAACCAACACACCCTGTTAGATGCTTTCGCCTGACTGATACTGTCTACTTAATTGTTGTAGTACTTGGATTCAAATTCACAGGTGTGTTAGTGCATCACGATTGCCAGGATCAATGTTCCTTCATGTCCATGTCTAAAATTGTCACACGTGTCTGTCTAAGTTTCTTATGCACGCTTCTTTCTTTTGCATTTTCACTGATTATCTCAGAGAGAAACAGTTTGGGAGATTTCTAGCACTGACATGCCATAATAACCTACAAATACTCAATGATTTTGCCTTCAAGATCACTAAAATGCATGGTTTCTTGCCTCTTATCATATCCAGCCCGCTAAGCAGGTAAAGTCTATGTGTGTTGATACTACAACCTGGGTTCCTAACCCACCTATGCACAGTAACAAGTAACCACTTACCCTTTTGTCGATCAAAAATAAATATTTAGAGTTGGAACACTTCATAAGCTTTATTAATATATCTACTAGTCCCTTTGGAGGTTGGGGAGTGAAATTTTATATTTTTCTCGATTGTGTAGGAGGTTGGTGGAGTGGCATACCTACATTGTCCTATGATTAGTATGTTACACCCTTGTCATTCCTCTAGTTATGTGTTATTTCATTATCATTACATAATGTAAATTACCCATTTCTTACCATTTTGTTACAGCCAGTTCATATCAAAGGTTGAGGAGAAGTTTCCAAAAGATACTGACCTTATTGTTGCGTGCCAAAAGGGGTTGAGGTGATCTTTTTACAAACTGAAAGAATATTTTACTTTTCATGCCAAGAAGGATTTGGTTACTTTAGTTTTAGAGATAATTGCATTTTTTATATTAGGTAATCATGTGAGGTTGTTAGTACTTCCATGTTCCAAAGTTGTAGTTTTAGTGTACTCTTGGACCCCAGAGCAATTTTTTAAGCCATCTAGAGCTGTTTTGGTTAAATAAAGAATTATTATTAAAGTGAAGAGAAAATGGAATAAAAAAAGGCTTTATGAGAAAGGCTCTCATCACAATCAGCAAAGATTAAACCTCCTGAAATTCCTTCTTCATCTCCTTAAGTTCATTTTTTATAGTCTCTCTATGCAAATGGGGTGAACCCATCCAACTTAGGGGCTTTATTGCAAACCTCTTCCTCGATAATCATTGATTCAATATTCTTAGGTTGGCTATGACAAACACTAGAAACCGAGTTTGTACATAGTTGGTTTATATTGACAAGGTTCTGAATAGATATTGGAGTAAAATCTAACTATTTCCACCTTAATTTGCCCCTCCACAGCATTATTTCCACCTTTAAGCCATTTGATGCTAGACATTTACTTCCAACAAATTACCTCCAATATAGCTTATTTGAAGTGTTTTTTTCTAGAGTTTCAGTTTACCTAAACATGATAATATTTAGGTTACAGTCATATTTCTGTTTCCAAACTGTGAAAAACCTAATTGATAGTTGAAAATGTTGCATTAACCTACTTTCAAATGAGGCTGTATACATATATTATGCACACAAAAAAAAGGACAAAAAATGCCTTTAGAGATATGTGTAGAGACTAAATAATAATTCAAGCATAAATGTGTACCTAGAATCAATCTATAATCATTTATAAACATCAGTTATGTCAAGAAGACTTGATTACAATCTCATATCTTTTGACCTTTCCCCAATGCTTTGTCGTGTTTCAAACTTAACCATATGTGCCTGGCAGATCCCTTGCTGCATGTGAGCAACTATACAATGCAGGTTACAAAAACCTTTTTTGGGTTCAAGGGGGTCTGGAGGCTGCTGAAGAAGAAGTAAGATGTGTTTTAAGCAGTTCAAATTATTTTCCTTTTTTCTGTATTTTTTACTCTTTTCAATGATGTTTTCTTCTTCAAGTCCAATAAAATCTCTCGACGTGTGTTTGTTTTTCCTTCTTTTCTTTCTTGGGAGCAGGATCTTGAAAGGGAAGGTCCTCAGCCTTTCAAGTTTGCTGGAATCGGTGGGATCTCGGAGTTCCTTGGGTAACTATATCTCATTCTTGGTACATTTCCTTTGAAAAAAAAAAAAAGTGTCCCTAAAGAAGTTGTGAGATTCTTTTGATGCATAAACCAAGAATCCACATTTTTTTTCTCTTTTCTTTTCATTAGTAAGATGGTAATATATAATGTACCTCCGTCTTATTGAGACCTGATATGTGATCAGAATCTACATTTTTATATTTATTTTCAATGAGCTTTGGTTTAAGGATTAGTCCCTTCTATATACAAGTACGCATGCTAAGTGGGCAGCAGTCACTTTCAAGAGGTCCCACCTAGGAGATCTCATCATTCCCCACTGTCATCTAACAATCCTTGGTTCGGCAACGTGAAGAGTAGACAATTCCCTTGACTCCTTACATGACTCCACATAGAGTTTAATGGGGGAATGAGATTGATGTTACCAATCCAAATATTTTGGTTAAGGCGTAGATGACGACAATGAACATGAGATGTATTATGCAATTCAATTCTGTCAAAGACCCCTAGGTCCAGGTTGGTTGACTTATTGCAATATAACTTTGAGACATGGTTTTAAATCTCGTCCGAGACCGAGACGACTCATCTGATACATCTCGGTATCGTCCACTAACGAGATGGATCGACAAATCAAACATATTGGACGAGATTTAAAACCATGGTTCATTTGTCTCATTATTGAACGAGACGACTCAAACATATTGGAAAACTCGTCCGAGAAAACTTGATCTCGTTCATGGACGAGACAAGATGTCAAAATGAGTTTTAAAACCATGCTTTGAAGTCATGAGTTCAAGTCCAGCTTACTCAAAATGATTTTAAAATCTAAGAACGATATCTTCTGTTAAAAGTATTT
The DNA here is from genome assembly GCF_017979445.1 of Akebia trifoliata. NCBI lineage: Eukaryota > Viridiplantae > Streptophyta > Magnoliopsida > Ranunculales > Lardizabalaceae > Akebia > Akebia trifoliata. The sequence continues at coordinate 27,357,556 of NC_141381.1, forward strand.
TTTACCACTTTTTATCAAGAAGTCTTCTCATTATCTATACTTGTATTGTTCTCAGTTGGACTGATCAACAACGAGCCGCAGCTGCAAAGGAAGGCTGGAGTTACAGATTAGTTTTCTCCGCCCGTTTGGTATGAGTTTCACTGCCAATTCGGAACAAAACGGCTTAAACATACTTGCTCGATGGTGCTAAATGGAGTTATATTCCATCAAAAAGGACTAATTCCTTTTGGTTAATGGTTTACACAGGTTGGACTTTTTCTCCTAGCAGATGCTCTGTTTCTTGGGGCTCAACAAGCGGCTCGATATCTTCAAGACCTGAGGTCTCACTGAGACACCAACAGCCAACGTTGAACGTGTTTGTAGTTAAATGTTCTTAGAGATTTCCGTTCCTACATTCCCAATCATTCTGTCTATTGAGCTTGATTGAGTAGCCTTACGATGTGCTCACGTGTTATCGTGACAATGGACCTGCTGTTTAAAGCCGACTAATGCATTCTTCTCGGATCTAGGTTACCTGCTAATATCCACAAAATGCAAAGTTTCGCATTTCCTACTTCTTGCAATTACTGGTTTGTGGTTTATTACGTTACGATTGTTTGGTTGACTCTTCTGAAAATTATTGAAACACTTTGCAATTGCTTGGTTGAGTAGACCTTTAGAAGCACAAGAAATTGTAAAAAATATTTGCTCAGAATTTTTATTTTTGTTTTTTTGCATGAGATTGTTCTTCCTTTGTCACTTACACTTTGTTTGCATCGTGGTTTTAAAACTTGTTTTGGCATCTCATCTTGTCCATGAACAAGACCGAGTCGTTTCAAACAAATTTTCCAATATGTTTGAGCTGTCTCATTGATCAATGAGACAAATGAACCATGGTTTAAAATCTTGTCCAATACATTTAAAATCTTATCCGTCTCATTGGTGAACAATACCGAGACGTATCACACGAGTTGTCTCAGTCTTGAACGAAATTTAAAACCATGGTTTGGATTGAGAGAAATGGAGAGAAGAGGAGAGAAATGAATCAGTTCTCTCTCCATTTCTCTTGTTTGAGAAGTTAAGTGAGAAGAGAGAGAAAGTTAATGGAGAGAAAATAGTTCAATTTTGTTCTCCCTTGGAGAGATTTGGAGAGAAAGTGGTAAAATAGTACAAATTACTTTCTATTTATTATTTTCACTTCTCTTCTCTCCTTTTCTCTCAATCAATCCAAAAAGACTCTTAGGGACCGTTTGGAAACTATTATCATAATGAGTTATTAATCCAATAACCTAATCGACCCAGTAATTGACGGATGTTGATGATCGCTTATCTAAAAAAATGTGCGGCAGAGGATGAATGTGGACGCTTGATTCTCGTGGGTGGTACAATACAATATCCTTAATTGAAGTTAAATGACTTAAGTACCCTCAATCTTTTAGAATTTTTCACACAGACAACAATAATCTTTGGCGTAATGGTCAGGGTTATTAATGTAAAATATCCACAATAGTAAATCATTGCAAAACTAGGGGTATTTTGTTTTCTGCTTGCTCTTTTTTCTTGATTTTATCTTTTTCATTGGTTGGGTAGATGGGGATAAGAATAACAACCAAAAGTTTTCTGGAGCAGCACCCTAAAAGTTTCTCTGCATTTTATGGTCTTGTTTACTCGAGGTGAATTATATTACAAATTACATAATGTCTGCTTAATACAAATTTGATGAGACAAGGTTGAGCAATTATATTCAAACCTACTAAAATTAATATTTTTAAAATTATAAATATATCTTTGAATAGATAAAATAATCTAGCTACAATAATATAATAAGATAAAATAAAATAAAATAAATTATGTCAACAAGAAAATGTTGACTATTATTAATGCAAATTCTTATTAATTAGTTTATTAAATTACAAAAATATCCACGAATTATATCATCTTTATATTGTGATGAGAGAAGGGTGAGTATCGTTTATTTAAATTCATGTTAGTTAATTTTTTTAAGTAATTAAAATATTATTAGACTGTGTTAAATTATACAAAATGCTATTAAATTATATATATAAGGGCATTTATGAAAACAACCAAGTTTTTATCAAGATTATCAAATCAATCTTGTTTTGTTAATACTTGTGGAGAGGTTTTTAGGTCCTTCCATTTCTCAAGATGTACATTTTTTCGGATGGTGTTGATAATCTTGATTTTACCGTTGATTTCCATCAAACTTCTTTCGAATAACATTTTTTTGTTTATAATGGTCGGAGACAACTAAAGAAGGTTGAAGGCTCTGGTGCGAGGACTGTCAACGTTCATTCGATGATTTTGTTAATACTCAAATGAAAGAAAACAAATAATTGAGAAGATCTACAATGAACTTGTAGAGTGGTTTTTTACTTGTAAATTTTCAGTCATCCAATTTTCAACTCACCCAGTTCCAATTTATCGCATTCCTAACTTTCCCACCTCCAATTCTTCATTCAACTTGATAGCTTGATTTTTATAGATGAAATCTAGAGATATGTGTCACCATCCGTCTAGTCCAAATATTTAAATGAGTTGTTGAACTAAGGTACACTTTAGTGTTTTGGGAGATGAACCCATCACTTGTTAGTAAGATTGAACTCGATGTGTAAGTGTTGCAATTTATTAAATTTGAAATAAAATATTTCTAATACATGGTATCCCATCAATTTAATTCAGATATTTTTGTATCTTATTTAAAGTGAGCGACTATACTTAAATTTAGATACGAGTTAGGGTTTATATTAGATATGAGTTATGAATCAAATATGAACTCAGGGGGGCTTGCCTTGTTTTTTAGAATAATAATTAAGTTGGGATAAAAGTGATTACCTCAATACCTATGAAAAAAAACAAAGAGCAATTCATTTACTATATTATTTGCCATTTTTTTTTGGGATACATTCAACTCATGGGCAAAAAGATAAAGGTAAATTCATCAAATTGTCTATAAAATAATTATTTGTATAAAAAATATAATTACAAAATTGGATACTTATTATTTCATAATTATTATAAAAATAAATTGATTCAATAATCAATCTTTAAGCAAATTTTTAATTTAAAAATTATAAAATAATCTTTAAATTAATTATGAATATAATTCTTACTTTACATATATACTTATTACTGAAATTCATATGCATACTCACATGCCAACGATTATTCTTTACTGTTATCTTTATATTTATTATTATAATGAGAGAGGCCGAAGTAGTCCGTCTCTCTCATTATTAACCAACCTTTACATCTAAACTTAAGGTCATTTTAGTCATAAATCATGAAAATGGCAATCCAAGATTTTATAATCATGTTGGGTAGTTTTAATCTTTAAAATGCCTTTTATTTAATATTTAAATTAAAAAAAAAAATCCTTTTGAGACATGTTTGTTTGCACATGCCACAATACTATTAAAAATTATAAATATACATATATATTGATATATATCAATATAAAATAAATTAATATTTTCTAAAATTCCTTTTAATAAGTAATAAAATGTAACTAAGATAAAAAATACAACCAAAAATTAAAAATTCCACTTAGAGAAGAACTCTGGTCCGTAGCTCTAGAAACTACCCGTATATTATTGGGAGAAGGAGTATCAATGAAACCACGGTCAATATTTAACTATGGTTAGGGTCTACCAAGGATAAGAGTTGGGTTATAAATTAAGAATCGGTCAACAATTCAACAACAATTGCTGGAAACGTGTAGCGTCAGATAAGCCCCATCACAACCGACGCACGCATTACCTATTCTTGGATTTAGGGTTAGGGTTTCTTCTTCATAGAAAAAACCTATCGATCTCATAATATAGTTTCTTTTATTTCGATCTTTCTGCAAGTTTTATTCTTCGATCATGGAGTTGGAATGTTTGACAGAGTTTCCTCATACACACATGGATCGTCGTCCAAGGAAGAGGCCGAGGTTAGCTTGGGATGTTGTTCCTCAGGCACCTAAGGTAAAAAAAATAAAAATTCCCTTCAGATCTGCTTAGATCCGTTGATTATATGTTGTTTTTTCCTAGATCTGATTATGTTTATCTATATTTGTTTTCAAATGAGGTTAGATTTGCATGTTTGCGTTCTTTTTCCGGGTTTCTTTGACGATCTGATGAATTTGACTATTTTTCGTTAAATTATATGAAGATTTCATGTATTTTTTTTTACTGGATCTAGTTTATTTTGGTTTTTAGTACAGGATCTTATATTTTTCGGTTGATTTCTTACAGGATCTGTTCATCGTTTGCTTTTTTTCTTTATTATTATTTCTAATTTTGTACCCGTTTGTGTTGTTTTTCTTTATTTTGGAGTAATTAGTATGGTCAGGTCTTAGCAAAGATAAGAGATTTCTTCCACGTATTAGGGTTTTTAGCCGATTTAAGTAGGTTTATCAACATATCCGATGAAGATCTATCAGAACATAAGGTTTTCTTTATTTTTATTTTTATAATATTTTTCCCCGTTTTCTGTAAGGATTTTTTTTTCATCTCTTTAGAGGTATTTCTGTGTTTTCGGAGTTTTCTTTCTTTTTTTACTTGGTTAGTTGGTTTATTATTCTTTGTAGTTTTTATTATTTTGGTCACTCTTGTTGTTTAAAAAAGGGCTCTATGCATGAAGCATTTATTTTAGCCCTTATCTTTTGTGTGAATTATTCTAGACTTGATGGACTTCCTTTGGTTGATTACAAGGGTAGATCTTTTATTCTTCTTCCTTTTATTTGTTCAATCCATGATGTGTTGACAATAACTAAGGATATGTGTTGGAAAGGGTTGGAAAGGGAACGTATAAATTTATTTTACTTTGTGTTGAGTAGACATGAATGGATGGCTGTGTGTAGGCCCAGCCAGGGATGTTTTGTGGGCAAGATGTTGGAAATGTGACAAGCTATGCACCACCCTCAGACCATACTAGTTCTACTCTATTTTTAAAGGGAGTTGCTCGAAATGGTTCTCCCCCGTGGCGAGATGATGACAAGGATGGACATTACATGTTTGCGCTTGGGGATAATTTAACTTCTCGCTGTAATTACACTATCACAATTAATGAATCTTTACATTCGTTTTTCTGCGTCTCAATCTTGTTCTATCAAATTATCTACTTATTTCATTAACCATGTATTAATTTCATGGTTGCAGTACAAATTGGGCCATATTTTGATTTGCTTTCTTTGTTAGATTATTTACTATTTATTTTACTGCCCTTTTGGGTCCTTGATTTAGGTTTTATGAAAGTAAATCTTTGTTCTATTTGTTTTTTCTCCTCATCTATCTATTATTTTCATTATACCAGCAGTCTTTTTCTTTGAATGAAAAAAAATTAGATTATTTTTTTGCATCAGTAGTTTGGAGTCTAGTTGGTTTTATTTTATTTTTTCTTATTTGAATGCAAGCATTTTGATACTAACATTGAATATCTTAGTATTACATCATCTAGTGCTCTCCTTATGGGTTTTCTTTTGTTGTGTTTGCAGATAGGATCCAAAGCAAAATGGGTGAAGGTCAGTTTTTTGCACCTTAAATCATAAGCAATGATCGTCTGTCTACCCTTATATATATGTATATATTTGTTATTTTCTATCATGATTATAGATTTTATCGTCTTTTCTCGTGATGTGAAAATAGCCTTAAATATTAATAAGCTTATTGAGGTATTCTTTTTAGAATTACTGTTTGCCTTAAAAGTTCAATTCTACTTTTCATTCACATCCATGCATTCCTTTCTATTCTCTTATCCAGGTACCTTTGGTCAGGTTTTGGAATGCTGGGATAGAGAAAGGAAAGAAATGGTCGCCATCAAAATTGTCCGTGGAATTAAGAAGTATCGTGAAGCAGCTTTGATAGAGATTGATGTGCTACAATATCTTGCAAAGCATGATAGAAATGGGTCTCGGTGAGTCTTATTATTTTTTATATAAACACTATACCCATTGATCATATATTTTGTAATGTTTTCCGTGTTCTTTAGTAGATTCAAGGTTTTTTTTTTTCTTTTTCACATAAGCCGTTAAGCGGGTTATTCTTTGCAGTTGTGTGCAAATACGGAACTGGTTTGACTATCGTAACCATATCTGTATTGTAAGTATATATGATTGAATTGTGATAGATTGATTTCCCCAATCTGATGAATATTTTGGGGGTTAAGACTTGTGAGTGGATTTAAATGGTTTTAACAGGTATTTGAGAAGCTTGGACCTAGCTTATACGATTTTCTACGGAAAAACAATTATCGCTCATTTCCTATTGATCTAGTCCGCGAGCTTGGCAGACAACTGTTGGAATGTGTAGCATGTGTGTAGTCATCACTTCTGCCATTTTTATATATCTTTTCAACATTTTTGGGATCATTTCTTGTTAGTAGATATATAATCAAGGGATTCAGTCAGGTTTTTCCATTGGTTTTATTTAATTTATATATCCTGGTCTTGCACATCATTGGCAGTCCTCTCTGCCTATGCTTGCTATTATCAGTTAAATTGTTTAATCAGTAGATGGTTGTTATGTTGAATTATGTGTCCACTGCTACAAGTGCTTATGTTTTGGTATTATATTTATAAAATTTGCAGTTATGCATGATTTGTGTCTCATCCATACTGATTTGAAGCCAGAGAACATACTCCTTGTTTCGCCAGAGTATGTAAAAATTCCAGAATTCAAGGTTAGTTATGTTTTAAAAAATGGATCTCATCTTCTTACTACCTGAAATTGAAAAACCTCTCTTTCTCTTATTCTTTGCCTACCTTGTTTTATTATTATTTCATTGGTTATCCAACACCATTAAAATATTGTTGATGTAAAGGTTTCATCTCGATCGCCCAAGGATGGGTCTTACTTCAAGAGACTTCCAAAGTCAAGTGCTATCAAGGTGATTGATTTTGGTAGCACAACCTATGAGCATCAGGATCATAGCTACATCGTATCAACACGGCATTACCGTGCACCTGAGGTTATTCTTGGTATGATGTTATTGACATCCGCATCTCCCTTGTTTCCTACCTCGATCTGTTATATTCTTCTTTTATACCTATTCTTTATTTTTTTGGGTCTCTTAAGAATAATCAGCAGCTTTGTACTACTGTTAACCATTGTGATTTTGTCCTTGCAGGACTTGGATGGAATTACCCATGTGATATTTGGAGCATTGGTTGTATACTTGTAGAGCTGTGCTCGGTAGGCTATTTTAATTATTTGATCTTTTGTTTTTTGTTTTTTTTTGGTGTGCCGTCTTTCTATATGATGAGGATGTTTATTTTGTATTTTTTTTTTTTTTTTGTTGCAGGGAGAAGCACTGTTTCAGACCCATGAGAATTTGGAACACCTAGCCATGATGGAGAGGGTTTTAGGCCCATTGCCTATGCACATGTTGAAGAGAGTAGAGTGCGTATTTTGTTGAAGCCCCTTTTCATTCTACTAAATTTATATAGATCTGGTAGTTAGATCCCCTTATATATATATATATCTGTTTATTATCCAGCCGGCACGCAGAGAAGTATGTGAGAAGGGGTAGATTGGACTGGCCAGAGGGCTCTACGTCACGAGAGAGTATAAAAGCAGTATTAAAGTTACCTCGACTTCAGGTATGGTGCTTGTTAATTACATTTGTTTATCTTACATTAATGCATGATGAGGGATGATGATGATGGTGAATTGTGCTTATTATTTCCTTTTATCATGTCAGAATCTAGTAATGCAGCATGTGGACCACTCGGCTGGGGACTTGATAGATCTACTGCAAGGTCTCCTGAGGTATGATCCATCGGATAGACTGACAGCTAGAGAAGCCCTCAGACATCCATTCTTTACCAGGGATCACAGGAGGTCTTAAAACAAAAAAGGGGGGGGGGGGGGAAATTTGCTTCTGGGAGGGGACATCTCTCTAGAGTAGTTCTCTAATGGGCTTGCTGCTGCTGCTGCGGCGGCGGCTGCATTAGTGACAAAACTGTGTTCCTAGTGCAATCACCAAGGAGGAGGATGTTTACATTACAATGTGTTGTAGAAAAAGATCTTTTGTGGAGCACAGATTACACTGTGACTCCATTCTTGTTAATATAAAGAGGAGCTTTGACTGGCAAAGTGTAGCCATTTACTTTGTTTTATTTTTTGTGCTTCATTCATCTTCATCCTTGCTTTTGACTGGTAACCAATGAGTTTTTTTCCTTTTCTATTTACTGGTAAAGCGTTATAATTTTGTTACATTATATTTTAATACTTTGTAGAATCATTATTCTAAGTAAGAAATTATATTTAATTACATAGAATTTAATAAGATTTTGATCCTGATTTTTTTTTTTTTTTTAAAGATCATGAGAAAAAGCACTATCGATAGTTTCTTAAAGTTTATTATGAATATAATAATTATTGGAAATGCACTTTGGAATTTTTATTGAATAATGATAAAAAAAAATTATTTTATTAATAATAGGAAATTTTTTAGCAAAGAATTAAGGACGCTTTTAAAGTATTACAGTACATCATTTGACTATTAACTGTGATCAATTTAGTTGGTCAAAAATGCCCTTGTCTTGATCGATTCACTTATTTCGACTTTCTGACCTCTTTGGGTACCAATGACAGATTTTCTACTTGGATATTCTGTGTCCACAACTGGAAAAATAATGATACAGTGCAATTTTATTTATGTGATTTAATTGGTATAATATTTCTCTAAGTTCAAGCACCAAATATTCTTGTGTGAGAGAGAGAATGAATTTAAGATTTAATTAATTTTAATATAAAAGATAGGTAAGGACTTATCAGTTGGGGTAGAGAGAGGGGGGAGGGGAGGGGAGAGAGAGAGATTTCATATTATTTCAGATAGGTAAAAGAACATAGCTTGTGAAACCATTATCCCCAATATGTATGGCCAATGTTAGGACATGGGTTTTTTCTTTTTTTGGATTCTTTTAAGTCAAGATATAGGGGGTTGATTGGGAGTTTTGTAATACCTGAGAATGAATTTGGCCTTTGTCCCTAATGAAGTGAAAGAGCAACTGAGTTATGTAGAAGAGGGTAGTTATTTGTCGTGGAAGGTGGTTGTAGTACCAGCAAAAGCTGTTGATGGTGTAGGAATGGATTGTTGCAAAGATGGAAATGGTGAGAACAAGTTATTTTGTTTCTGAAATTTCGTATTAGAAACGAAGAGCCCATCAGCTTTCACAATGAAATAAAAATGACCAAAATATAACAAAAAAAAGAAATTGAAAACCAGAGGGGTAGGTAGATAATACCTCTGATTTATGCATGAAGTCATCTAAATCTACATCAAATTCATAGAACATGGGACTAACCGAAGAAAGCTTCATTGAGAGGAATTGAAAATGCAAGTCAAAGAACACCAAAGTGATCAGTTAAGTTTCATTTAACAAAGATATACAAACAAACAAACAAACAAAAAAAAAAAAACAGAATTGGAAACAATTCAAAGATCAACATGCAAAAATCAAGTAACAATGATAACAAATTTGAAAGAGAATATATTCTCTGACGATTCCTCAAATAATAATAAGAAAGAAGAATGAGTTTGCTTTACCTCAGTCATTGCATATCCCTTGGTAGATAAAGATTAAAGATAAGTCGCGGAGGGAGACTTGATTTAGTTTATGAAAGCAATTTAGTTTATGATTTAATCAATAGATCTGCAGAGAAGGTGTAGAGAGACTTGATTTAGTTTATGAAAGCAATTTAGTTCATGATTTAATCAATAGATTTGCAGAGAATGTGTAGAGATGGAGAAGACGAAGAGGTGTCATATGACTTTGGTTGATCTCTCAAAAAGATACGTGAGGGAATGTTGCAACGGTTGCTGTCAAAGAGAAGCAATTAAAACGGTAGTAGTCAAAGAGAATGGAGAAGAAGGGATAATTAATATTATTAAGAATTATTAACAGAGATGACATGATAATCTCACTAAAAGACAAAAAAACATCCGAACATTTTATTTTTATATAGGTTATAGGTAGAAGATATGTTGTTGCCCGATTGGTTTTAAAAGAATAGTGATTCTTGAAGCTTGGATTTATGCAAATATGAAGATTAATCAACCCGAAGATGGGGCGGAGGGCATAAAGAGGAGTGTAAGTTGGTTTGGTAATGGAATACCCCTCTTGGGAGTGATTTGTCCTAAGCATCAACGGTCATCAAACCTCTTAGGGTGTGTAAAATAGCGAAGTTCTTGTAAAACAGAAGGTCATAACCATTAGCCCACAAATACCAACCCCCTCAAAATATATATATCCCCGAAGAGTGTACATTTATATGGAAACCTTAGGGATTGCTTGCTGGTGAAAACCTATAACTCGTTTGGTGGCCTGAATGTTTACAGGAATCATTTATTGCCGAAGCCCATGTAAATGTTTTGTTTGGATTCGCAAAGTTGGTGAGGATGCTGACAGTACGAGCCTAGCTGCTGTTATTGTCATTTGTGCTGTACAATGCCTAGATGATGATTGATGAATAAGACTTGCTCAGACTTTGCAACCATTACCGAAAGACTTCCGAGCCAATTTAACAATAACATTCAATGGGAAATAATAGCTAGTAAACTATGAGATAATTTAACAATTTGTGCCTTACAGAGATGCATTTCAAGACGTTTTGTTGAGATTGGACACCTGGGAACAAGACATACTCTTGCAAAATTCACCAAAAAATCTGTCTCGTTGTTTCAACACTCCTTTTCCAAAGAAAGCGCCAGTTCATTTTCTGCAGCCTAGGTAGGCCTAAAACACGGGCATTCTTTGTTCAGACTCATCATGGGAATACATACACATAATCTGGTGATTCACAATAAATTCACTGGCTCATCTCATGAACAAGAAAGGTCTATGTGATAAGTATGGTCTCAAAAAATATATAGTTTTGAACACTTTCATAAAGAACCATTGGAATATGTTTGTGTATGGTGACTACAACCAAAATGGGAAACAGCAGGAATGTTTGCACAAAAAAAAAAGTAGGGAGCAGTTCATATGTAAACCTAAAATAACATGAAACAAACTTGTGAAATTAATAGCACCATGCAGAGACCCTCTTTGTAACTCATCAAGTAAAGCAGTCTCATTCAAGCTTCTACTTCAAAGCTGTTCTCAAAGACCCCTGCAGCATTTCCAACCAAATACATCAATGCACATGCCATCTCAAAGAATTGTTGCACAAACACAAGGATGTTATGTCTCACCATTTCATGCAAAAAACAAGAATATTGGTTTCTTTCTATAACGTAAGAAATAGTAGCTAGTAGTGAAATCAAATCCATTGGGAAGGCAAACTTAGTCTTTTGAGGCTGGGTAACTGGAGATTCGAGTTGACTCCATGATAACATCTAATAGTTACGTCAAAGTAAGTTAGCATCGCAAGATTCCATTGGATAGAGTTGGTTCCCATCTACCAAAGTGAACAAAGAGCAGTTACCACAGTTTGTATCTTCTTGGTGAAGAATCAAGTTAGTAAATGTTGCAAGTTTCACTGACGAACGTTGATCGTCTCTCCCCCAACCCCACCCTACCCAGTTTGTAACTTCTTTGTGAAGAGTCAATTGGTAAATGGTAGCAACCTTAACCAAAGAATGTTGAGCATCATATCTTGAAGCATAATATAGTGTTTCCGGGGCCAAATTCAGTGAGTTGTTCAGGGAAAGTGTGATGAAGATTATAGGACAGATACAGGATGTGGTGGTTTGGGAAGTAGTGGAGAGTTTAAGACCATTACGTATGGAAAATCTTCTTGTGGGCCTGAGGCCTTGTTGGAAGACTTGAGGAGATTAGTGAACCTTTGAGTTTGGCAAGCTTATGGTTGAGAAGTGAGATTGGGATCACCAGACGGATGGTGATCTTACTAGTAATAGGGCTGAACCTGGGAGGGTTGGGCGGTCAATCCAGGCTCAACCCAAGTTGTAGAACCCTTAGCCTGAGCTCAACTCAACCTGACCTTCGAGTTAGAGCTCATTAACCCAAGCTCAACCCAAGATTGAGCTTAAAAAATCGTGTTGAGCTCAGGTCAGCCCAAGTTAAGGTAATTTTGAGCAAGCCTAATTTCATTTTCAAATTAGGCAACTTTGGGCAGGTTGAACTCATTTTTCTCTCTTCAAAATTTATATAAGAACGACTCTTAATCTTAAAAATCTGTAAAATACTATACTTAAACATATGTAGCAATAAATTTAAATATAGAAAGAAAAATCAATAATAAATTTTTTTTCTTAGTTTTACAAATATATTTAGGAAGAGAAAACTATTGTTTTTAAATAAATAAATAAAAATATTTATATGTAAATATATAGCGTCGGGTTCGGGTTGAGTTGGGTTGCCCGGAGGTCGGAGCCTCAACCCAAACTCAATTTGGGTTGAGATTTCCTAGCCCAGACTCAACTCATTTTCCATATAACCCAGCTCAGGCTTGCCCATCAATCGGGTTAAGTTCGGATTAGCCTGCCCAAGTTGCAGCCCTAACTAGTAAGGTTAGCGTTGTGAAGAGACGTAGGAGGATGAGTAATAAGGATATAGAGATGACGGGAACCAAGGGCGGAGCCACGGGGCAAGAGGGGGCAGTTTCCCCCTTCAACTTCATGGTTAGTTTAGATATACCCTTAGGCTTATGAGAATATTTGAGATACGCTCTTATTTCTGAAGTTCTTGCCCATTCTCAATTTTATTAAAAATCCCTCTATGATGAATATTTTAGCTACCTCTTGTGTATTCCAAATGATGATATGCTCCATCTTTTACAGAGTTGCCCCCTCTCCCACAATTTTAGACACACCTCTTCATTGGGTACTATTTGAGATAAACCCCTATTTTTTCCAAATTGATTACATGCCCCCTTTGAGCCACAGTAGCAAAGGACTGGATTCACTAATCATTCGGTGGGGCTTCAAATCGGTTAATTTGAATAAATTTGTTTAAAAAAAAAGGAAATTTTTTCAAGGAATATATAAATTGATGTTTTTGTGCTTCTTACTAAAACCATCACTTCAACTTCCCAAAAAAAAAATCCTATCTTAACCTTAAAAAAAATTAGGTTGAAGTGTAAAAATGTTATCACATTTTATGATTGATGAATCATTGATCTTGATTCGTCAATTTAATCAACAAGTCCATCATTTGAAGAATTCTATTTTCTAAATAATTAGAAGAATTTTGTGACTATCCTTTGATCTGGTTGCTCACCCTACCCACGCATAAAACTATTTTTTAATATAAAAAAATAGATGATTTAGACATCCCTCTACATTTTGGTAAATATTCAAGATATCTCTGTGCTTTGTAACTAATATCATAGCAGTGTTTAAAACAGCTAAATCGATTGCGAGCAATGTCCATAAAAAATCTGATACCTGGAAAGGGTTCTCTTATGGCCTAATAATTCATGAATTAATGCAATTCTGAGTAGAAATAAATTGTGAATCTAGAGATAAAATACGAAAACGAATCAACAACGAAAATTAAACAAAATTAGGATTGAAGGATCGTGATTCGTGAGAGAGGTTGTATGAAACAATGTACCTGACTTTCTTGATGAGGATGGATTGGAGTTTACGGGCGAGATCTTGAGATCTGATCTTGCGCTCGAGGTTCTTGCGAGCTAAGATGCGTTTCTCAGAGTTCTTGAGGTGATGCGTTTGCTGGGCCTTTATCAGCCTTTCTACACCGCTCGAAATCATTTTACGCTCCATCAAATTCAATGCCCGGTCTAGGTTTCCGTCTCGTACTTCCACTTTGATCCCTCGCCATTGCTGCAACATTGGGATTCTAGAGAAGACCGATACATGCCTCGTTATCGAATTCATTTCTAGGGTTTTGGTTCTATTTGGGGATTTTTATTTTTTTCGTCGGTCTTGCCAAGAAGTGAGACTAACTAGGGGGTGCGGTGCACATGGTTCGGTCCTACAAATCCAAAATCGAAAGAGTCGTGATGATCTGTATACATAATCGTTAATGCTTTTTACTCGTATCACGAGGAAACACATCTATAGAGTTAGTGATAATTTAACTACCCACGTACTCAATCGACTACCCTAATGATAAAGTTGGGAACCATATAGATCTGCACTCCTCGCGATACACCTTTCCCTCGGAATACATTTTTGTGAGGAAGTGCAGCCGTATATCTCGAGAAGCACAGATCAACTATTCCAAACTTCATGTCAAGGTAGTCCACTGTGTTTGCCACGTGGGATAGTAAAACAAAAACAAAGCGCAGATCAACTATTCCAAACTTGTCATGTCAAGGTAGTCCATTGAATTTGCCACGTGGGATAGTAAAACAAAAACAAAAAGGCTATTTACAAGCTTAATGGAGACGTGCTCATTTGTCTGAACATCTGTACCTACGAAAGCAAGCTAATTCACCAATTAAATTTCCTAAAAAAGAGAAAAAAAATCATAAATTAACAAAGAAAAACATCAAAACTAGAAGGGAGAAAAACAATGAACCCAAATAAAAATAGAGTTCCCCAAACAACCCACTACCGATTTTATCACCAAGATTGAACTTGTTCTTAATATGAAGCTCCATCAAACAAAACTCAAAACCATCGTCAAAACTGATACATTAACCTTGAAAAGTAACTTAAGACAAATTAGAACCATATATGCTTCCCATGGAATGATGGAAATGTTCGGTTTTATGATACTCTTAAATCGAGAATTAAACTTAATCAATCGATTTTTTTTTTACAACCCAAAATCGAATCAAAACACATTAAAATTGAACCAACCCAATCTAAAATGCTTTGATTTGATTTGATTTGCAGTTTGACCCGATCCAACGTGCACTCCTAAGACTAACTATTTATGATTCTAAAACTAGATTTAATCCGATTTGAATCAGACAATCTTTACTCCCACTGTTTTAAAATTCAGACCATATCCCATGTTATTTTCAAGAGAGATTCTATTGACACACCAACTTTTCTAAGAGCATCTCAAGATTTGTGCTAATTATTCTTCATATCATATGAGTTAGGGTGTTCCTAGTACAATTTGGTGAGGCAATAGAATCCCTCTTTCTCATTTAAAAGAAGAGTAATGATTTTTTTGACTCCCTCATGTGGCATATTCAAAATACTTTTCTGATGTGGCATGTTATAGAACTATGGATCTTTACTTCTTGGGATACACAAATGCACATATTTATGGGAATGTGCATATTTGTATCCTGAGACATAAAATCTATGGTTCTAGAACATGCCATGTCAGGAGATTATTTTGAGTATATCACGTGGACGGTTGTGTGGCCTCCACAAAATATTTTTAAGAGAGATTTTATTGCAACACCAACTTTTACTAAAAGCACCCTAATTCATAAGAAATCACCAAAAAAAATTAACACACATCTTGAGTGTTGTTAGTACAATTTGTGTGGCAATAGAAATCCTATATTTTTATATAAGAAAACACTTTTATTACTAACTTAGTAAAATTTCAAATCTTATTAAGGATTGTTAAGTTCAAATGGTTCCTTACAAAAAATTTAGAATTCTTTTTTTTTTTTTTTTTTTTGAAGCTTATCAACGGAAGCGAATCCTCTATATCACCTGGTTCTTGTACCACAATTTTAACGGATGAGAGAGAGTTATATTTAAAAAAAATAAATAAATAAATAACATCTCAACCCTCTTGTGATCATGACTTAGATCTAATTCAAAAAATATATATCAAAATCAAAAATATTTTTTTTTTCTTCAGATTCATGTCTTTAAAAATGAATGACTAGTGAACTCCCAAGATTTTAAGTGTGGGATCTAATTGTATCGATGACATGGCATTTTTTTAATCGTTAAAAGTGTGATACTAAGGATTTGCTTCCATTACAAACTCAAGGGCTGCAATAGCTGAACTACATGAGCGTGATGTGTGCCCCCCACAATATTTTTTATACGTAGAATCTTGAATAAAAAAAATTATTTCACAGTTGCACAGACTAAACTAATTTGGGACGGTTGTGTGGCCACACAAAATATTTTTAGAGAGATTTTATTGCCACACCAACTTTTGCTAAAAGCACCATAATTCATATGTAAATCACCAAAGAAGTAACCCACATCTTAGGTGTTGTTAATAAAAGTTGGTGTGACAATAGGAACACTTTATTTTTATGTAGGAAAACACTTTTCCTATTAACCTAGTAAAATTTCAAATCTTACTAAGGATCGTAAAGCTCAAATGGATTACCACATCAGCAATCCAACACCACAATCCTCTCAAATTCATTGAAAAACAAAGATCATTTTTTTTTTTCAACAAAGAATTTCTTTTGCTCAAATGGATTACCACATCAGCAATCCAACACCACAATCCTCTCAAATTCATTGAAAAACAAAGATCATTTTTTTTTTCAACAAAGAATTTCTTTTGATCTTGATCCAAGGTTTTGAAATTTGACAGTTACTGAACTTCCACCTAACTCTCAAACTTAAAATCAAAATACAACAGTTTTTTTTTTGGGAAAATTTTTGCTTCAAAGTTCATAGAATTTTTTCCTCTACAACCCTGAAGCATTGGATCATGTATTTGGATGTCACAAGGTGAGCCCAAGGATCCTTGGTAAAGTTAGTCGAAATCATTACCAAATTGGCAATCCAACACCATGTCCCTTCAGATTTCATGGAAAGATTCAAATAAAAAATAAATAAATAAATTGGGGCTTGATACACAGTTTTAAAAATGGATGGCTACTGGACTCCCATTGAACTCCTAAGTTTAAAATTAAAATTTAACAGTAAAAAAAAAAAATTCTAAGTTTTTATTATTATTTTTTTTATTTTTAAGTTCATATAATTTTTTCCTCCACATCCATTGGCATCTGCTCATGTTTTTTATGTCACAAGATGAGCTCAACGACCTTTATTAAGATTTGAAATATTACTCAGTTAATAAAGCTGGACTCTTTTGAATATAAGACATGGGCAGAAAAAACTCTTTCACAGTTTCACTAATTTGTTACGTGATTCAACAAATCATAATTTTAGAACTTACCTAGTCAAGGCAATTTTACTCAGTAATTTTAGGGTTTTTTTTAAATAAAGGCTATTTTGGTTAAAATGACATGGGACTAACTGTTAGGGTTTGTACTCTATTCATCTTATCCACTTCTTCACTCTGAGAATTTGAGTTACAAAAGGCCAAGTAACCATCATTTCTCCTATTTTAAGATTTTTCTTCTAAATCCTTTTGTTTTCTAAAGAAAATCGATTTCTAAAATCATCTTAATATGAATTTTTTTATATTTTAATTTTCATCTTCAAATAATTAATTTAACCCTGCAAGTGAAATTCTCTGAGTCCTCCTCTAAGGGAAGTTAAGTCATTTTCATTTGTCTATTAAACAAGATAAAGGTCGATGAGAGCATGTTAATGGAAATTGTTAGAATTTAGAGGGTTGAATTTTAAGTAATATTTTCTATTATATTTAATTTGAAAATCAAGAATTATTTTAAACTTCTTCTCTCTTTTTCCATAAGAAATCAATACTCAAGAGAATAACAAAAATAAGGATAATCCCTAAATAAATAGTGGACATATGCTATATTATAAATTTGCCTTCAAAAGCCTCCAAATGAATAAGAAATGAATGACTTGCTCTCCAAGGACCAAAGTGATCATGACATCTATATTTGGTCTTCAAGCCTTGGCTATGTATTTTATGTGCCCAAGTGCAATTTGTCTTTAAATCGTGAAAAATGGAAGTTATTTGCACCCACCGTTTGTAATGACTGCACCCAATTAAAACATATTTTGGAGTGGGATGTATAGAAGAAAGTGGGTACACTAAGCATAAAGTGATGATGCAAATAGAGCAGTCCCCAATGAAAGCACTCTTAAATTTAATTTCAACAGGATATTAAAAAATATTCCAAATTTTCAATTCAGAATAAAATTTCTCTTCTATCTTATAACTTTCTTTGAGCACTTTTAAATTACTAGCAACTAAAAAAAAGAGTTATGATAATTTGACTTAGTCATGTGTAATTAATCGACACCTTTGATGTGACAGGCTCGAGAACCGTAGATCTGCTCTCCTCGGGATATAAACTTGCACCTTTTACGATGAATCATTATTTTGTACCTCAAGGAGAGTAGATCTACGATTCCCAAGTCTATCACATCAAGGGTGTCGATTGAGTATGCCTCGTGGCTAAATCAGATTATCATGATTCAAAAAAAAACACACACACACACACACACAATTCTCAGGCAAAATTTATTTATTCACCAAATATACCCCTACATTTTCTTTAAATTTGGAGACTTTTTTTTGTTTTGATGATGGGGTTATTTGAACTTACGGTCAATTGTGGGACCAGAAGAGCTAGAGTTAGAATTTGGGCCAAGTCGTATGGGTCCCTCCCTTCCCTTGGGTACTTGCAACGCTCATACATCACACGCACCGTGTAAGTTAGTGAGGGTGCACCCTCGTGCATGGCCTCGAAGAATTTAATACTCATATTAAATATCGAACTCAAGACATAAGAACTTTCAACCATTTATTGGTTCGAAATTGCCATTGAGCCAAAACCTTCAGAGTTGGGGAAAAAAATAACTTTTTCTAAACACTATCACCAATCGACCAATTGTGCAATCAAAATGCTCATTAAAGTGATTCAACAAAAAGTTGAATAACTTAGAATTGCAGCAAAGTTGTCTCAAAGAACATGATTTTTTATTTACCAACACAACATTCAAACGCGGTTCTTTGCTGAACGTGTCGGGCCCATGAAACCGTTTTGATAACTCCAAGGCTGTAATCCATAATCCTTATTAGCAATCATTTCATGTGGGCCCACGTAAAAATAACTCATGATGTATCTTAACTAGTCGGCTACATAAAATTTTATGGTTGTTATTTTGTCGTTATATGAGGTTCAGACATCAATCAAAACAAGTCAGAAACAGTTGGTTTATTTAGGTACACATCCCGGATTTTTTGTGAATATTAGATATACATCTCTATGTTTTCAGACTGTTGATATTGTGCTTTGACCTTGATCTTCTCTAATGGACTAATGTAAAAGGACATAAATGGTTCAACTTCATCTTGAATCCATCCATTTCAACCTCACCTTAACCTCTGATTTTTTTTATCCAAAATTTTATATTACTTAAATACCCCCCACCCTTAACCAAAAATTCTTTATTTTTTTTTTCTTTTCAAAATTGTCCATCTACAAGTTACTCATGTTAAAGCCATTATTTTCAACCTCACTTTAACAATAATCCTTTATTTTTCTACCAAAAATGCCATCATCTTCTGCCTCTCCAAAAATCCTTATATTTTCTTGAGACTTAAATAGATAAAACCTAAAGGTTGAAGATAGATGAATTTGGGAATAAAAGCAATGGTTTTTGGCTGAATGTTGTAAATGGAGGTATTTATGACATTTTCTATTAGTCATCAACTGAAGACCAAGGTCAAGAACGCACGTTCTCATCAGTTTTAAAACATAGGGGTGTTTCTCAAATATTCACCAAAACGTAGGTATCTATATCAATCAATCGTTACTGACGCCGTTAAATTCTTTAACGCTGTCTAAATTCATCGTCACTTCAAAGCAAATAAATCACTTAATCACACTCGTCAATGTCTGAAAAGCAAAACCTGTAGCCATGAAAGTGATCCGTTTGGGCTCTCTATTCTTCTTTGTCTTCTGTAGTTTTGTTCTTCAAAGGTTTCTGTTTCTCTTCTCCCCCAATTTGCTCTTATTTTAAAATTTTCCTTTCTTATGCGAAATGTCTAGCAAAATTAAACATTCATTGAGATCATGAATGAGATGCAAACGCCCAATCTTGGAAATTATATTTTTTAATAATTTCAAGATAATTTGGTATCATAGATGCTAAATTTACCTTCTCATGGAATTAATGAGGAGTTTTAAAGAATACCCATTTAAGGAAATTATCTGCATTTATTTCTTTATTTATTTTACATAGTTTTTTAGTTGAATTAATCTGTTATCATGAAATTAATAAGGAATATAAAATACCCATTTCAGAAAACTATTTGCAGCATTTTTTATTTATTTATTTGCTTATTTTTCAAAGTTTATGAGCTGAATCTGTTATCATGAAATTAATATGGAATATAATATACCCATTTCAGGAAACAATTTTCAGCATTATTATTATTATTATTAATTGTGATCAAAGGAGTTTAGTAGCTAAAATGATTAGTTTCATTGAAAAAAAACGAGGAGAAAAACTAAACCAATTTAACAAAATTTTTCCTATAGTTAAGAGATTGGCTTCTGAACTGATCTGGTTGATCAAATTGATACGGAATGAAATATCCCGTTCCAATTGTTTTGCAACAAAAGGTTTATACGATCGTAATGGCTGAATTCCTCAGATTCATTACATAGAGGATGAATAAAGCATACCCATTTGCGTAGAATTAGTTTGCTTGTTCTTTACTTATTTATACGTTTATACAATTGTGACATTGATGCCTAGGATTTTAGTTGTTGAATCAATCAGTCTTGTGAAATTAAAGTAAAAAAGAATGCCCATTTCAGGGAATTATTTGAGGCTTCATCCGAGGGGCAAGACGAGCATGCCAATTTCCCTCCTAGAGGTTGGAACTCATATGATTCCTTTTCATGGATTATCTCTGAAGAAGAATTCCTCCAAAATGCAGATATCATTTCTAAGAGGCTACTCACTCATGGGTATCAGGTTAGAAATAGTAAATTTGATTTTTTTTTTTTTTTTGGGCCAATTTGTATTTAAGACTGTATATATTGCAATATGAGAGAGGATTGAGACTCTTTCCACATGAGATGTAATTGCTTCTTTGTTTTCTTTTATTCAATTCTTTGCAGTATGTTGTGGTGGACTACCTATGGTATAGGAGGAAGGTGGAAGGTGCGTACACAGATTCACTTGGATTCGATGTGATTGACCAATGGGGAAGGGTTATCCCTGACCCTGGAAGATGGCCCTCTTCTAGGGATGGGAAAGGGTTCACTGAAGTAGCCAACAAAGTACATGCTATGGGTTTGAAGTTTGGGATTCATGTCATGAGAGGAATAAGTACACAGGCAGTCAATGCAAACACTCCCATCCTGGACATCACCACGGTCTTTCTCCTTCCGATCATTAATTGCAATCTCTTACTTTCCTTTTGTAACTCAATGGTTAAACATTCATAAAGAATTTCCTAGTTGTACTCACCGATGAAACTTTTGGAGCAAAGCCAAAACAAGTTAAAAAAAGGGGAATTGAACAAGTGAAATCAATATTGTGATTCTCAACCTTAATTAGAACTAAGATTTATTTTTGAACTTTTGTTTGTGATTTTATTAGGGACATGCCTATGAGGAGTCTGGACGACAATGGTGGGCAAAAGATATAGGGCTGAGAGAAAGAGCTTGTGCTTGGATGTCACATGGTTTCATGAGTGTGGATACCAAATTGGGAGCTGGAAAGGCCTTCTTGAGGTCTCTGTATCAACAATATGCCGACTGGGGTGTAGATTTCGGTAATTCGATATTGCCAATTGGAGATTTGCGTTGTTTGTGTTTTTTTTTAATTGCTGATGCACATAGTAAATTATTATGATATAAGGGCTTAGACGCATAACTCAGTTGGTTTGACACATTGCATAGTAACTTTGAGGTTGTGGGTTCAAGGTCAGCTTACCCATAAAAGAAAAGTACGATGATATACACCTGAACATACAAGCCATATTAAGTCACATATTTCTATCACAGATAAATCCCTTGACGGATCCTGTAACCTTCTGTAATGCTGAATAACATGGTAATATGTGTGTACCACAATATAAGTCTATTCATATGCTTCTGTGATCACAATATGACAAAATATTTTTTGAATTATCATCTGATTTTGGTGGGTCAAATTTTAATTTCGTAAATGTTGATTATTTTTTATTTTTTCTGGTTTTCACGCAGTGAAGCATGATTGCATCTTTGGTGATGACTTGGATGTTAATGAGATAAGCATAGTGTCAGAGGTACACTATGACAACTCTGTTTTTCTATCGCAATAGTAGTTTTAAAGTTAAGATATTTGATTAGGAGCTGACTGAGTCATGGAGGAAACTACATACAGAAAAGATGATCCATAGAGAACCCTTGTGCAGGTTTTGAATGAGCTCAGCCGCCCTATATTGTATTCTCTCTCTCCGGGAACTAGTGCGACACCAACCATGGCCAAGGATATAAGTTCCCTTGTGAACATGTATAGGATAACCGGGGATGATTGGGATACATGGGGGGATGTGTCAGCTCATTTTAATGTAACGAGGTATACTAGTGTTCTTCAATTCAATTCGAGATATTTCAAAACTAAGGAGTTTTTTTGTTTTACATCTCATATATACTTGTGCGTCAGGGACTTTGCTACTTCTAATATGATAGGAGCTAAGGGCTTGCAAGGAAGGTCATGGCCTGACTTAGATATGCTACCATTGGGGACGCTTACCGATCCAGGTGATTGACCTGGCACACATTGAATTGCCCATATCGTGAAGATCATCATCACAATAAATCAGTCCATCCTTGCATTCCTAACCTTGTGAAAAGTTGAATTAAATTTGAAAATTTTGGTCCTTTCTATTAAACTGTTATTTTGATCAACTTTGTGTATGGTCCCCACTCCCCACCATCAGGCAGGATTTTGGATGTCAATTCTAGGCATCACGGATCTGTTATATAGATTAGCCCGACAAAATTCGTCCCTCAACTGTCTCTCTCTCTCTCTCCTGTGGGTATCATGAGTGATCAATAAAGCTGTTATTATAGGGCTGTTGATACACCGTTTGAAACAGAAAAACACACCATCCTGGATTCACATCTCGAAAGCAGTGGTCAGTATAGTGCCATAGAAAATGTCACTTTTTGCTGCTACATCAGAGCATCAATCCTGACCATAGTTTTTCAAGATGTTCAGTCAGGATGGTGTTTTTATATGTAACAAAAATGGTATGTTAAGATATCTTGACCCATACACATATCCTGGACTCTTGAAACAAACATAAGATAAATTAGTCACACTTTCTTTGACTGAAACTAAAATTCTTTAGTGAAATTATATCCTTCACATGTTTATGCACCAACGAATTATTTTATGCCTGAAAATTTTTTAGGCAGAGGTTTAAGAAGTTCACAAGGGAAACTTACCTTGCATGAACAACTGGAAAGCCTCATTTAGCTTTCATCTTTCTATATTTACCAGGATCAAATGAAGGTCCTCACAGAAAATGTAGACTCAGTCTTGATGAGCAGAGAACTCAGGTGTGTAGACACAATTTCTAACTAGAAAGTTTGTGATATATATTTTACATAATTGCAGTTTTGCAACAATACAAATTTTGTGTCAACAGATGACTCTATGGTCTATGGCTAAGTCTCCTCTCATGTTTGGAGGAGACCTGAGGAAGCTCGATGAGATCACTTATACTATCATCACAAATCCTACCTTGCTTGAAATAAATTATTTTAGCATGACCAACATGGAGGTATGTTTCCCAATTTTCCATGTTAGAGCTTTCTTTGAAAACAAATCGGAAGTCCACAACATCATATCTTCTTTATTGTTTCTTTCAGTTTCTGTACATCACTGGAACTAATGGTCTCAGAAATGATAATTTGATCTGGACCCGTCGATCTACAAATCTAAAGGAAATGAATACATTGGATACACATGTTCTGGGTCTCACTAGTTGCAAAAATCACAAGGCGAAAGGTTGGAGTATTGAAGTTCTTGACCAAGAGCTTGAACGGACCTGCTGGAAAGATAATTTTGGAAGAAAATATAGACGGCCATTTTGCCTATACAAGAGAAAACCTCTCTCAACATCGTACGGAATCCTTGTTTAAAGTTTTTCATTAACCATCATCATCATCATCTTCTATACTTTATTCCAATGGCTTGGGTGGGCAACATGAATCTTATTTTGCCATTTAACTCTTCCTATTGGAGTCATTTATAAATTTCCTTGAATGCAACTGGTTTTAATTTTGTGTTTCTGAATCTAACGACTCGTTTATTTCAACGACCTTATCTCTGTTAAGCTCAAGACATGAACGTTATTATGAATATTATTGTTGCTCTTCTTGCTTTTATTTATTTTTACCAAAGTCACTCTATTTTATGTTGATGTAGGGATGAAGAGATGGTCTACAAACAACAATACCAAGGAAAGCTTCATTTATTAGCATCAGACTCGATGAAGTTTTGCTTGGATGCATCTCCAAAGCGAAAGCTTACTTCTCGAGAGTTGAAGAGCACTTCATTTTCCCCGTGCAGATGGGATGCCAATCAGGTATCTATCTACTTCTACCCAAGGTACCCAACCTTTTAATTTCAAAGACTACTTTGAGAGGTAGTTTCTATGCACTTTGGGTCTCCATTAATTTAACTGGAAAGCCTTGCTGATGATTATTATCACAAGCAGCAAAGTTTTATAACATGGCTTCCTTCAATGAGTTGGGTATTGGTTTTGATTCAAACTTAATCTTTATGGAATGAAGCGATCAATGCTAAAGAACATGCAAGCAACATTATGATTAGTTAACTAGAAATTTCTAGGCCCAATCTTTTGCTATAACAATGCAAACAATAAAGCAAAATATGCAGGTCATAGAAGAAACCAAGCCTGAAACTGTGAATTATGCCTCAATTTAAAGGAGTAAGCTATGCATCCTTTGAAAAAAGTAATTTGGAGTCGTTTATGAGCATTCCAGAATTTAAATATTCTTAGAGTCTCAAAGCGGAATCCTCTAAGCCCGTCTCAAGGAGTCATTTTCTAATAGCTTGAACAAAATGAGTTCCACATACTCGATTTCATGTGGGCCCCTCGTTGTTATACAATTCTAACTTTTTTCCTTTGTTTTTTCAATATTTTGCATTTGACCATGTTTACCTTTTCTTGGTATGAGGTCTGGATTTTTTTTTTCTTTTCGAAAGTTATATTCATAGAATGACATTTAACATGTCCTACACTTTGCAGATGTGGGAACTAAAGGTAGATGGGACCTTAATGAACAGCTACTCTGGACTATGTGCAACTGTGAAGGCAGCAAAAGGTGATCGATATCAAGTTACAAATATATAAAATCTTACCCTCTCTAAAGAAAAAGAAAAAAAAACATATTTGAAAGCTAATGCTTTTAAATAACTGATTGATTGTTCATGCAGCTAATGCCAATTCCGGTGGAATTCGTTCTTGGATTGCAACTGGAAGAAAAGGTTTGATTTGCTAAGATTCCCAATTTTTCTTTGTCTGAAAAGATAATCTTGGTCTTTGCTAAAGTTAAAATGTTTCGGATCATCCTTGGCATCACTCTTACCATACTAACTAATAAGAATAAATTAATCAAAATTCACACCATTCTTGTTTTGGGTGAAATTTAGGTGTCTACTTATATTCCTTTTATGTATTTTCAATCGTTCTGATTTCTTTCTTTTTGTATAGGAGAAATATACGTTGCTTTTTTCAACCTAAACCCTGGAAAAACGATAATTTCTGCAAAGATGTCGGATTTGGCTAAGGTGCTCCCAGGTAGAAACTTGAACCAAGATACGTGTACTTACAGCGAAGTATGGAGTGCAAAAGACTATGGAGTTGTGAAGGAAACAATATCACTGGAAGTAGCGACGCATGGTTGTGCATTATTTGTCCTGAATTGTAACTAATTCATACTGAGCAGAACCTCTTTTTTAGAGCAAGTTTCACGCAATCTAATATGATTTATTTCATGAGCTTGTTTCTTCCCATTAAGATAAACTCTTCGCTCGATTCACTTTGGTGCGTATGGATTTTCCATCACTTGTGCAAAACCCGTTCTTGGTAAAAGCTAAATTTGCAATAAATGAACCTGCATTCAAATTATTGAATAAAAGTTCCTTAGAGTGGAACACAACGGCAACAAAGCCTAATCCCAAAGACTTAGGTTCAGCTAAATGAATCTTGTTCCTTATTCGATTCTGTCCAAAACTTGTTAATGAAGAAAGTGTATTTATATTTGCTTTTACCATCTCTATCTACGTTCGTTTGAATCTTCTTCTCGTTCTTTTAGGACATTCAACTCGAATATTTCTTCTAATTGATTATATGAACGGCCTTCTCTGAATATGCCTAAACATTCAGTTGTTTTGAAGATTTAGTTTTCCATGGTGAAGAATGATATTTAATTCTTCAAAAAGGATTGTAATTTATCAATTTTTTCTTTAAAATGTCTTATTCTCTATAAAAGAAAATATATCATTCATAAATCACTAAGGAAGATAGAAAAGGCACTACTAAAACTTCCAAAATTGGGAAATTTTTTTATAAAATTTGTTTGGTAATTCATTTTTAGCAAATTTGTTAGGTATCTACTGACTAGAACTTTCTCAAGTAAATCTTTGTATTTGGTATGCTAGTATCGAATCTCTCTATGTTTAGGATCGGTAGTTAGCTACTGAACATTGTAAAAAAGAGAAGTGTTTGAAATGTTAGATAAATCTGAATCTAAAATATTGATTCTCAAATGCGGAAATAAAATAAGAGAATCGAAATCTGAAAAAATGCCCAAAATGCATACCTCCGACCACTGATTTCACACGCACTTCTTCCACTGATTTTCTGTCTCGTTTAGCACTTCCAAACTTGGATACACTCACGTTAGATGGTATAGACTGAAGAAGATTAAGAGAGAGTATAGAGTTTGGGGGCCAAACGGATCTAAATATAACCGGATTTTAACGAGGCTTCCATCAAGTACTCGCCCACATTTTGATTGGTTACCACAAGTGATCCATTCGTGGGTTACGTTTCTTAACGTTTCTTAACTTCAAGAAATGTGTCATCAAAGACACTGTAGGCTACTAAATAAATCCGAAAAAGGGGGTTTTATGGGTTTTAATAGATCGAAACTAACACAAAACTCATTTGGGTAGGTGTAGTGAGAACTTGACAAAAAAAATAAATAGAATTAGGTGTGTATGATAAGACATTTTCTTAAAGGTGGATATTGCGAGTAAGTGGGTACAACGAGCCATATACGTGTGTGCAAATAGAGTCACCCTGTGTGCAAGTATTGTTAAGAAGAGTCAAAATTTGAGGGAACATTAGGAAAAAAAAAAAGCCTGTATGAGTGTGCCTTACGTAATTACACATCTAAATTTTTTATGATTTAAGATTTTCCTATATTTTAAAATTAACATATATTATATAAAGTTTTTTAAATTTTCATATAAACTAAATATTGTAACTTAAAACGAGTCATTTCTTCTAAAATTTATTACTTGTAAAAAAAAAATGAATTTCAAAATTTAAAAAAAAAAAGTCTTTAAAGCATATATTTAGTGGATCAAAATATTATTAAATTCATACTTTGTAAATAATATGTAATGTTTTAGAAGAATTTTTTTTATAATGATTTTTTTCCCATTCGATGCTTGAGAATTAGAGCCAACGGGTACTCGTGATGTTTGGTGATTCTGGTTTCACTTATTTTAAGACCGGAACTGACCCATTGATACCCCTAGTTACGAGCTTGGATTTGTAGTAATTTTAAATACACATGGCATCATGCCATTGATTCATCAGTTTAGCATAGAAATTCCTTAACAGAAAATTCGTACTCCCGAACAACAAGAAATTTTTGCTCACATCCCAATAACCATTTGAGAAAGTTTCTCTTTGCTACCCGTACATCCTCTACCACAAATTTTAATTTTAAGATTTCAAATCTTAAAATAAATTGTTGGGTCATATAAGCAATCCAACACCACAACCTTTTAAATTTTATGAAAAAACTCATATTAAAAAAAATAAAAAATTTCGAGCTTCCATTGAATTGAAAGTGAACGGCTACTGAGAAACCAAATCTAAAAATAAATTTCAATGGTGATTTGTTTTTTTTTTTTTTTAAGTTCATAGAATTTCGTTCTCTACAACCTCATGGCATCGAATCATATTTTTAAATGCCAAAGGGTGATCCGATTAAGAAATTTTCTTTTTCTCCTGTTGGGAGGAGAGATAAATTTTGAGAGTTGCTATTTATTCCACACCAATTAAGGATATAGACACATTCATTAGGCCTCTTCCCACTGAATGATTTTTTGCTCAGAGGACCGGGAGAAAATTTGCTCACCGCCCAACAATCGTTTTACATGTGGTGTAATTGACATCAACAATAGAGAGAAAAAATTTCAATTTTACGATTTAAAATTTTAAAATTAATCATTGAGACCACATGTATTATCATATTGTCAATCTAACACCATAACCTTCTAGATTTTATGAAAAAAAACATATTAAAAGAAAAATATTTTTCAAACTTGATACATAAAATTGAAAATGGATGGCTACTAAGTACCCAAACTTAAAATTAAAATTCAACAGTAAAAAATAATTTTTTTTTTCTTTTTAATTTAATTCATAGAATTTCCCCTTCCACAACCCTATGACATTAGATCGTGTTTTTTAATGTCACAAGGTGATTCCATTAGGAAATTTTCGTTTTCCACCGTGAGCAGGAGAGAAATTTTTTCTGATTTGTGCCACATGTCTAATAGTTGTTGGACGGGAATTGGATCCTCTGTAGCGCCATTTTTATTACCTCTGTAACTCTTGTTCTACAGTCCATAAAACATCAGATTGAATAAAAATAACTAGTCAATCTTCTTTTGCTCATGGTTTAGATCAGATTTGAGAAAATAAATCTATTAAAAAAAAAAAAAAACTTTTTTTTTACGCCTATTCAAGTGTTTGAAAATCGACGCTCAACATTCGTTTAATTTTAACGACTGGATGTAACTGTCTTGCTGATATGGCACATCCTCCCCCGTTGATGAAAGCTACAGAGAGCTAAGAAAAATCCGGGTACAGATTATCTGCCCCACTATTGGATTCGGAGCACAAACACTAATGCTGGAGTAACATTAGATTTATTGCGAGTTTTACATTTCTGACGTGGAGGTACGCATATAACCGTAGATGTGTAAACTCGTATCGCGAGGAACTAGAATCTACGGTTATGTGTGCACCTCCACGTCAAAAATGTAAAAACCGCAGTAAATCTAAAGTCACTCCAGCACGACTCGAGCAAAAAAGCACTCTCACGCACACGTGACACGTGGCCTTTCACTCAAAGAAACTCCTCGGCGCCATTTCTCCGCGTATATCGCCTCTCCATGTGTAACACTGTAAGACCGTACATATAGAACTAAAACAGAACACGACCTCCTCTCTCTCTCTATAGTCTATATGCGATTTCACAGAGTTTCTATAATGGCGGATATCTTTAATCTGCATCGCGGAACAGAAATCTAAAGTTACTGTATTGCTCTGTCTAGAAGGTAAGATTTCTACTAAAAACGCTCTCTCCATTGCTGAATCTTCTATCAATTATTAACCGATTTAAACTCTCGTGATTACTGATCGAATCGAAGTTCGTTGTTGATTTCTGAGTTGATCTTGTTTTTTTATATATGATTGTTAATTTTTAATTGAAATCTGATCATGTATTTGTAATTTTATTTATTTATGTAATTTTGATTACATGTTATTACTCGTGATGTTTTCTGATTTGATCTTGTTTTATATGTGATTTTCGGATTTTTATTTATTTGAATCTAATTATCTATTTCTAATTTTATAAGGTCTCTATGTTATTTTGACTAGGTGTTAGTTATTCGTGATGTTTCTAGAGTTCTAAAGAGATCTTTTTTTAAAGATTAGTTTTCCAGATCTTAGTAAGCATTTCTTACAAAGGAAAGAAAGAAAGAAGAAAGAAGAAAGAGGTTTCAATTGGACATTTTTACATCAAAATTAGACATCAATTGTTGTTACAAAACAGCAGAAGGGTTCAATCCCAAGTCTATATTGTCTTGAATTAGTTTTTGATCATTTTGTGGTAATGTTGCGAAGAGCTGCTAGGGATTGGCAATTGAGAGTTCAGTTGTTGCAGTATGATTGGATATCACATAGCATTTTGATATGTTTAGTTTTTGTGCTTAAGTGATCTTTCCAAGATGTTTCAATTCCAACAACCAGTATATGTTTATATTTCCATCCTCTCATATCGATAGGACCTTTGATTGTTATTTTCAAATGTTCTTCCAGCATTAAGACCAATGGATTCTGAACTGGTTGCTGGTTTGAATGAAAGTGTCCAAAATAATTTTTGTGGAGATGAAACATTTGGGTCGGAGGATAAAGTCCATCGTAAAGTACCTTTCATAATTGGTAAGTTTTTGCTCTCGTTTTTTTGTTTTTATGGTACTTGTGTTGGTCGTGTAAAAGAACACGCAAGAATGAACTCGCATTCAGCAGAGAATCCGTATTATTATAGTTCTTTGCCATCCCCACCCACTGTGCACAATAACTATTATTTCATTTGCAAGTTCATTTTGTTCTCCCATTCCATAATATTTGTTTTTGAATCCTCTGCCAGAAACATTTTTCTAAATCTTGATCATTGCTTCTTATTATACCAAAATTTATTGGCTCTTGTTAATTTTTTTAATGTATTTACAGGTGTTTGTGGTGGCACTGCATCTGGAAAGACAACTGTTTGTGATCTGATTATTTCTCAGCTCCATGATCAACGGGTTGTTCTTGTGAATCAAGTAAATCTCTTCTTCTCCTTGATCCATAGCTTTATCTGGAACATGTATCAATTTTAAAATTTAGTGGACATAGCACCAGGGCATGCTCTGATTGCTTTTTTTTTTGTTGGTCCCATCAATGTTTTGATGAATTTCTGCTTTAGAAGAATTTAAGAAATTTGAAAAAAAAATAAAAAATGGTTCTGTCAGAAATTGCCAAGGTCCTTGATTCTTGAAGCACATTGTCATTGTTGTTGATAAATGCATTGACCTGGTCCTAAATTGAGTTGTCACTGTACCATTTAAATTTTTGCCTCAACTTTTTGTGCTAATAATTCTGTTCCAATCAACCAGTTAGTAGTCATAGAACCCAGGAAATTCCATCAGGAGAGCAATTTCTGAATATTGTAGCTTGTGTATGACATGTGCATAAAATCATTTCCATTAGGAGATCAACTTATATATGCTGTCTAATTTGTTTCTTCTTTACAAATGATGAATTGTATGTGCATAAAAATATTTCCATTAGATACTGAGAAGCACCACTTATGTGAATAGTATCACATAACTATTTCCATTATAGATTTGCAACCCAGGACATATGCCAAAGGAGCGTATATGTAAAATATTTTCAATATTCGAATGGGACCCACCAAGAAATTGAGTGGGTTCACTCAAAGGTTCCATGAAGCCATCTTGTCCATAGAAAATTGTTTTGTTCACAGCAATTCATCATCATTGACTATCTTTTGTTGATATGTAACAGGATACCAACACCAATCTTTTCGTACGCAAATCTTCAGGCGGTTGTGAAAAGAATCCCCCACAATTATATTATTATTTCTGGTCATCTAAGCATTACATAGTTTATATTTAAAGAATTTACTGTAACGTTACGTTCGCGAGTTTTGTGTACCATCCTGTCTTGTAAAATTTGTTTGTTCCGTCAACTTATCAATAAACTAAATGAGATAGGCATAAATAACATTTAAAATTACTATATTTACAGGACACTTTTTAATTGTTGAGTGTTGAAGGCATGCACCTAAGGACCACATAAAGATGGGAGAAGCATATTTAGCACTTTTCTTTGTCAAAATGATTTTGTTTTTTATTTATTTTCGGTCCTTAAAAATATCCCTTTATTTTCTTAAGTTCTTTTACATTGTTATAATGACAATTTGGATTCTTTCTCTTACTCATTAAAAAACATACCTCAGATTATATGATGCTTACGATGATTCTTCTGCTCTTCATGGATCTATAAATGTTTCTGATTTTGTAGGATTCATTTTACCTCAAGTTAAGTGATGAGAAATTAGAACAAGTTCATGAGCACAACTTTGACCATCCTGGTAAGCATCTCTTTTACCTCTTATACTGTTAAGAGGTGGCGAATTTTTAGAATGTCTGCCAACCTGACATAACCCTCCTTTATCCGGGCTCGGGATTTCCAATGTAGTGCAAAAGAAACACTACAGGTGGATTTTACCTCTTAAATTGTACACCTTAAATTTCCAATTAAAATATCTCATATCTAGTATAGGGTACCAAATACAATTGCTTTACAAAAAGTGTTCAAGCTATTTGTTCATGATGTGTTTGATAGTAGCACTAGCACATGTCCTCAATTTTCACCATACAATTCTATCAGGGTTAATCATGTCTTTGAAGCATCTAACCAATTCAAAATGGCTTTAAAGATGCTCCAGTGATAACAAAATTTATATATTGTCATCCAAGAATGAATTCAGCTGTCATGAATTACAGGTCTATCATATATGTTGATTATTGTACCGATGATAAAATTTTAGTTGGAAACTTCTATTTCTTCTTGTATTTTGCAAAGGAGGAATTTCAAATGTAATATTTTATGACCTTTGGATGTGTAGTTTTGTAAACTTCATTATATATTCTCAAATAGCTTAAGATACCAATTGAACAATTACACAAGGCATGGTCTTCTCTATCATCATTGTCTACACTTCATCCCAATTCTATTTCACCATTTAATCCTATATATGGACTTCAGTAATTTTGACTTACTATGACAATAATTTAATTAGCAAGAGCTTGAATTTTTTTTAACAAGGTGTTGGATGTAAGCAGTTTAGTAGGCTTGCATTGCCAGGTTGGGAGCTGATATAAAACTTGTTCCAAATTTTTTCTCACGAATCTTAATTTGTTCTCATACTATCACGGCACTACTACTTATTGATGTGCATATTGGGATTAAAATATTTTTGTGTTTGTTCGTGGATTTACAATCCTACAAATGCTTCTTTTCACAATTCACCAAATTATATATGCTTTATTTCTGCATTTTCTTCAGATGCCTTTGACACTGAGCAGTTGGTTTCTTGCATGGAGAAATTAAAACTTGGGCAGGCAATTGATATCCCGAACTATGATTTCAAGAGGCATATGAAGCTACCATCCCGCAAGGTACTAATACACATTTAATGGACATAGGTTTTCTTGAACAGATTTGGAAGAAATTACCATGATGACTTTCTGACTAATTATTTCATGAAGTTCTTGAGACTTAACTATTTTAAAAGCTTTTGTAAGGTTTTTCTTTTTTTTAACCAAGCACTGTCTTCCATCCCTCTACATTGAGAAATTTAGACATTGAAACCAAATACTGGTAAAATGATTGTGCTCTATCTTATTATAACTTGACCTAATTTGTAAATACTTCAATGTGAGTGTTGACATAGTATATTCTTACTCCAATATTGTTATTATTTCCGGTTTTCTGGGTTTTGTTCTTGTTCCACACCCTTTCTGCTCTTAAGAATTTACTGATTAAAAAGAAAGCAGCTGTTAAACCTTACCCCAATCATGTTCTTTGGATACCCTTTCCATCTATGCAACTAGATTCTCAACAAATTGCTGAGTTGTACCCATAACATAAAATTTTATCCGATGCAATTGGATTCTGGCTCCCTATTTTTATATGGTTTTGTGCTATGCTGTTGCAATGTTTCTTTTAGTACTATTTATTATAGTTTTAATGAAGGAGCTGCTTTGATTCCAATTAATAATCTGCCGATGTTGAATATATGTAGGTTAACCCATCAGATGTCATAATTTTAGAAGGAATACTAGTCCTTCATGAACCGCGTGTCCGTGATCTTATGAACTTGAAGATCTTTGTTGATACAGGTTCTGTTCTTCAATTTCCTTCTGTTTGATGTCATTTAAAGAGTGCATAGCTCCATGACAATGAATTTGGCAAAATAGTGAGGAAGAAAGTGATGAGGAATTTTTTCCATGGGTTGGCATTATAATGATGCTTGAATTATTTTAACCTTGTCTCTAAAAATGAAAAGTTATGAAAGAATCAAATCAATATCATCCTAGCTCAAAGATGGCATTGGCCCTTCTTAACCATGTAAAACATTGTAGTATTGGAAACTATAGATACATTCTGTCTATTGAACATGGTGATCGAAATAAAATTTTAATTTCTTGTGAGATATTTTTCAAAATACCCCAAAGAGTAACATTCTATTCTTTCTACTAAGTTCGCTAAAAATAGTCTTTTGATTACTTATAATTCCTCTTCTTAATTAGGGGGAAAAATCTTTTGGGAAGCTTGGACATTTTCTGAAAAGAGAAGTGTTACTCTCATTTAAGTCACCTGTGTATATAGCCTCTTAACCTGAATATCATATTTGTTAATGAGTAAATGATTGGTCAATATTCTTGATCTGGAAGTGATACTGATGAGAATATTCGTAACTTTGCACCAAAGGAAGATGAGATATGATCTTTCTCCATTTGTTGTCAAAATTCATAATTCTTTCTCAATTGTTTGCATTAGTGGATAAGGTTGAATTTGTAGTTTGATTCCATCATTAACCTGCTCATTTGTATTTGGGGCCTTCAAGTGTGGACCCTTACCCTGATAGTCTTCGTGAACAATTCTTCTAGTGCAGATTCTGATTTGCGGCTGGCAAGGAGGATAAAGCGTGATACTGTTGAGAGAGGCAGAGACATTCAAGCTGTGCTTAACCAAGTTAGTGGACTTTTGAAAGTTATTATTATTGAATAAAAGATATAGTAACTTAATCTTATGTTCTTACAAATTTTTTGGTGAGAAATATAGCTAAAGTTTCACAGTTAGTGTGAGGTCCTGGATTATTTGGCATTCCTAATTTGTTATATGAAGATAATTCATACACAGTAAATATTGCAATTTTATATTTCCGCAAGAAAAAAACGTTTTATATCTGAATATTGAAAGTTCCTGCAGTAAATAATTACTTTGTTTCTTGCAAAATTATAACTAAATATTGTTTTTCGACAACTTTCTCTATTTAACACTAATTATTACAAAAAATTATTTATGAACCATTTGTATGGTTATTTTATACATTGTTACTTTATACCAAGTAGACTCCAAAATTGAAATTTATACCTCACTTTGAGCATGTCGTATATTTAAATGACTATGATATTATTTGTTTATAAATGTTTTTTTTTCCTGTGATCTGCAGTATGCTGAGTTTGTGAAGCCTGGATTTGATGAGTTCATACTTCCATCAAAGAAATATGCGGACATCATCATCCCTCGAGGGGGTGACAATGATGTTGCAATTGACTTGATAGTGCAACATATTCGTACAAAACTTTGTCAGCATGATCTATGTAAAATATACCCAAATGTTTGTGTTATTCATTCAACGCTCCAGGTAACTTCGGCTTCATACTTGCTCGCGTACCATTTTTATGTTCTCTTATTTTTTTTCTTCTCCTGGAATTACTATTGAGTATCCTTTTGACTTTATGTATTTAATATGTTAGCCTGCAGTTTTCTGGATAATTTACTTCAAAAATTGTCATCCATACCTTCAATGATGTTTTCCAGTTTCATCCAGATACGTGAAATGCATACACGTATACGTGATATTAGGACAACGAAGCATGACTTTGTCTTTTATGCAGACCGACTGATACGCCTGGTATAACTCCGTATGAGAAGAATTGTAAAGTAATGTTTGATTTTTTTTTCTTTTTTTCTTTGCCCATATGATTGTATGATGGTTCTAAATGTTTGTAGGTTGTGGAGCACGGTCTAGGTCACCTTCCATTTACTGAAAAACAAATTTTCACCCCAACAGGTAATCATGCCAATTTCATTTGTTTCTCTGTGTATCTGGGATTTTGCTGGTTCTTTTGAACATAAACCAGATACTTGTGTTTTTTACAAATATTTGAGTACGTTGTTTCACGAACCCTTCTGCTCACACAAGGAAGCAAGAGCAACCAACTCAGAACCACACAACAAAGTGCTATGAAACATAGTTGAGAATTGTTATCCTCCACCAATTCCTTTGGAAATGCATTAATACATAATTCTTGAGTCCTCTTGGTTGCTCCATCCTCCATCATTGTGCCCACAGAGAGAGAAGAATTACATGGGTAAGCAATCAACAGAACAGTTTGGAATATTTCAGGAAGCAACAAGCGGAACAACAAACATGACAAAAAAAAAAAAAAAAACTAATTAACTAAATACCATATATATACTATAACATCAGAGTGAATAATCTTTAAGTACAGCATTTTATTTACCTTACTATGGAAAAAAGTCTGCGCTTTCAATTGAGTTCGTCAATCATCGACTATATATTTATTTCTTCTATGAACTGCAGGAAATGTTTATACTGGAGTGGCTTTCTGTAGAAAATTATGTGGGGTCTCAATAATTAGAAGGTAAATATTTTTTCGGGGGGTGTGTTCTATGTAACATGTCAACATATACAAGATGACTCCATCTCCGATCACTTGACATTATAATGAACTTCTTAAATTTCGTATTTCTAGGGTTGCATGCATGCATGGATGTGTGATATTTGTTTGTCACATTCATACACAACACCAGTCCATAATATCTCTTTTAAGTGAATACCTGTCCTCACTATAGTTTCTCTGCATATGTCAGTGGAGAAAGCATGGAGAATGCCCTAAGAGCATGTTGTAAGGGGATCAAAATAGGAAAAATCCTTATCTATGGGGTGCATAACAACAGTAGACAGGTTCGTGGGGTTGATTACTATATCCCATGTACCATTCACTTTTGCCAAACCTTACTTTCTTAGAATTTCGCATATGGTCACAACCTACTGCAGCTATTATATGAGAAGCTACCCACGGACATTTCAGGCCGTCGTGTGTTATTGCTTGACCCAGTTCTCGCAACAGGTTTGAAACATACACCAAATTTATAATTTTCTCTAAGAAAATATACCTAAAAAAAGAAATTCTACCATCTTATAGGAAATTCTGCTGTCAAAGCTATATCTCTACTGGTCAGTAAGGGCGTACCGGAGTCAAACATCATCTTCCTTAATCTTATAGCGGTAAGGTAGTATTGACGTGTTGTTTATTAGTGTGTACTCTTCTATTCTTTGTTTGATTGTTTCTGATAATTGGTTTTGTAATGCAGTCTCCTGAAGGCATACATAATGTTTGTAAGAAATTTCCAACACTTACACTTGTGACATCGGAGATTGACGTCTCATTGGACAAGGAGTTGCGTGTGATTCCTGGTATGGGTGAATTCGGTGGTGATCGTTACTTTGGCACAGATTAGAATGCCATCACCATAACCAAGATTACAAACTTGAGGAGAACATTTCCTTCTTCTTCAATCGAGAACACTTTGTATCCTGCAGCCCAGATAAGTACTATTCAAATTTCAGTTTAATTAGTACCTAATAATCCTCTTCATTTATAGGAGAATCATATGAAAAAAAAAACATGACTTGGATGAACTTTTCAAAAAGAAAAATAAGATTAAGGTAGAATTGCCACAAAGGATTTCAGCTGAAGGATAATTCTCAAGGCTGCTTGGTAGGGTTAGTGGTTAGCATAAGGAGTTCAAGAGGTATGAACCTAAGACCTTTGTACAACCTCCACAAGTTCTTACCTCTTAGCTAAGTTTATTGGTATGATTGCACTCAAAAAAAAAAAAAAAAAGTTTACATTCCTTTTAAAACTCAATTCAATCTAATACTATTTTATCTTCTTTAGAAATTGCACTCTTTCTTTATAAGTTTAAATCTTTTTCACTACTTGAGATTGGTGCAGTAAGTAAGAGAGAGGGTAATAGAAGTGAGTTGCAATTGATAGGGATTTTAATAAGAGAAATTTGTCAAAATGGACAACTTTTCAAATTTATTTACCAAAATGGAATACTATACATCTTATTTATCAAAATGGTAAAAATAGTAATTTCCAAATTTTGCTATTGAAAATATCTTTTTATCGGGAGGAACGTTCTAACATTATATAAAATACATTCTAATCTCGTATTCGAAAGATCCTTCTAACATTGTATAAAATACATTCTAATCTCATATCAGAAAGATCATTTTAACAAAAAAGATATTTTCGATAGCAAAAATATGAAAATTATTATTTTTACTATTTTGATAAATAAGATGTATAGTGCTCCGTTTTGATAAATAATCGAATGTTTTGGTAAACTTGCCTTTTAATAAAATATTTTTTAAAGATTTGAATGCAACCAATGACTTGTAATTTGTAAGCATGACTTGTAATCTGTAACTAGCCTGTGTATAATAGCATCATAGCCCAATAATTTTAGTCATTGCAATTCAACCACAGGAGGTTTTTTACAAGGAAAAAAAATTATAAAATCAAAAGGTTGAATTATCCAATATAATATATATAATTTTTGTCGGCACGCCAAGAGAATAATTATATTTTTCTATAATGTCTATGAGGGACGTAGACTCAAACTCCGCACACAAAAAAAAAAAAAACTTGATCGGATTCCAGATAAATGTACCTCACAGAATTATAATAATAATAAAAAATTGTATTTTTCACTATTAATCAACATTTTTTAATTTGGGAGTTCAATGACTCAATTTTTGAAGTCTTTGATTAGGTAAGGAGAAGTTATCCTAAAAAGATTATAATAATAATTAACCATGAACTCTAGATGGTTGAAGGCTTGGAGCGTCAGTTGTGTTAAATTAGATGAGACGCTTCAAAACGTTTAGGGAGAATTACTTAAAGGACCCTGATGAAAGGATTTATTTCTAAGTAGTCCCTAAGTTTTGCACGATAACTTGATAGGACATTTAGTAAATTTTTATTTCTTAATAGTCCCTCATTATTGGTAAATTCACCATTTTTTATTTATTTTTGAACTCAGATGCTTTTTAATTTAGTGTCAAGTTCACAATTTTTACTATCGAACTCACCACTATTTACTGTTGAGTTCACCACTTTTTATTTATTATTGAACACTTTTTTATTTAGTATCAAGTTCACAATTTTTATTGTCGAACTCACCACTATTTATTGTTAGTTCACTACATTTTAAATAAAAAGTGATGAACTCAACATCGATAAAATCTACCCATTTTCAATTTTTGAATTTTTTCGACTAAAATACATGAAAAGATCGACTAAAACTTGAGATAAGGACTTGTTTAAATGATTTCAACCCAAGAGAACCATTCTTAATTTATTTTTATCAAAAATTAAGGAAAAAAAAATCTTAATTTACATACATCTTCAAAATATTTGAAAAAATCCTTAATAATGGCCTCTTCTTCGTTCTTAAATCCTTTCTAACGGAGTGGAGTCTTCAAAACTCGATCAAGATGTCAAAAATCCAATTTTTTTTTTTATGAAAAATGATGAATTCAAAAGGTTAGGATATTCAATCGTGATAAATATGGGAGATGAGGTCTAGGGACTGTTAAGAAAAGAAGAATTTACTAAATGGACTATTGAGAGACCGCCCAAAATTTAGAGACTATTTAGAATAAATTTCCTCCACCAAGGTCCTTTAAGTAATTTTTCCAAACATTTATCTCGTCTAAAATAAGGGCAAAAGCATTTGGGGCTGGGGAAAATATTTCCCTCTAATATTTGGACAGTGGACATAAAGATTAACAAGTCACATGATTCTGAAAATTGGATTTTGAGATTCTCAAAGTCTGATTTCTGTTTACCTTTGTCAAATCTAAAAATTAAAAAATAAAATATTTTATTTGAGTCACATGTAGGAATGATATTCTTAACATGACCAAAAACATGGGATTTTATTAACATGTGCCCTAACGGCACACGTTAAGGTGCATTAAGTACACTTTGGAGCAGGTGCCAACTAGTTTAGTTAGTAAAGTTTTAGGTGATGATCCTAGAGACTTGGGTTCGAAACTTCAAATCCCGCTACCACCGAGTTACTGAATTTATTAAAAATAAACTTACCAATATATATACCTTGAAAATAAGCACTTGAGAGTATTTGTTGTTAAAAAAAAATTGAACATCTTTTGAGGGTATTTTTGGTAGGAAATTGAATTTCTAAGTTATTTAATGCACCTAAACATGTCTCCTTAGGGCACATGTTTACAAAACCCAACAACACAATGTAAGAGGGTTCAGATGGAGTTTAATTGTGTTCCGATCATAATTGTGTCAATCTGTCTAATATGATTATCGAATGGGATTTATTTAAATTAGGGACATCAACTCATTTTAATTTATTTAATTATTGTATCATTAATACATGTTAACCCATGTATAATTCATTTAAATCATCAAACATAGGAGCTATCCCAAATAGTAATAAGTATTTGATTTTTTTTTTTTTTTATTTAATTTGGTATTAGTTTTGGCGGATATTGGTTTACAGTTGTGTGACTTGTACCAATGGTATTTTGTTTTTGGTTTTTGAAAATGAAAACTTTTTTCTTCCACTTGATTAGAAGTTTATAGAGAAGTAAAAGAAGATTATAATCGTGTCATATTCACATGTTAGGCATGTCAACTTGAACATGACACAACTCAACCTATTTATTAAATGAGTTTGTGTTGGTTTTTTTTTTTTTTTTTTTTTTTGGGGGGGGGGGGGGGGGGGGGGGGTCATGCTAGAGTAACATTGAAATGTACATCATGAGGGGATATTTCTGACATGAATGTGTGTCAGAACCATATATACTTTCATTGAGATACGAGTAGTGATAATCTGACTTAGGCACGTGACATATTCAATCGACACCTTTGACATGACAGGATCAAAAATCATAGATCTGCTCTTCTTAAGATACAAAACTACATCTTTTTATGGGGAATCGTAGTTTTGTATCTCGAGGAGAGGAGATCTACAATTTTCGAATATGTCACTTCAAGGGTGTCAATTGAATATGCCACGTGGGTAAATCAGATTATCATGATTCTTAATAGTAAGGTCGGATTCAAGTCTAAGGTTTTGACACAAACATTAAACTTATGAATAATGATTTTCTAACTAGAAAGCCTTCACTCCATCAATACTCGTCTAACGTGGCATGGACACGGAATCATATGGAGATATATAATTGTGTATCTCGAGAAAAAATATACATGATTTCAAATCCATCCCACATCGGCCGAGTATTGATGGAGTGAAGACTTTCTTGTTAAAAAATCAGCATTTTAAACTTATTGAGTTTAATTTGGGTAAAGACTTATAGTTTTTCTTGAACAAGACACAACATGATCCGTTGCCATTCCTACTCACACATATAAATCTTTGTAATTTATGGATAAAAAAGATGCAACATGTCAAGATACACGTGGACACTTGTCAATTTTGAATTTCTATACTAAAATATGCCCACGTGTAATCTTTTTGTGTGATTAATACAACTTTATGATATATGATGGGAATATCTGTCATTTAGTAGGGGTAGAGTGGTCCACCTGGTTATACAATTGAGAATTTAAGAACGATTATTGATTTTTTATAAGATCCAATTACTCTCTAAGGGATAATAAAACTTACCAAAATACCCTTGCCGAGCCTCCTCGAGGCAGCAACCCTTTACTTTTCTTGTTGGCATGTCATGACTAATCAGTTTGAGAAAACAGGGGTTTTCTACATTTTTTATCAAAACGTGGAGGGGTGTGTATAAATAAGGCAAAATTTAAAAGATTTATACACGTGTCAATATCTGAGTATCTGCGATTGATAACATCCATGAACAGCCTTTCCGTGCCATAGCATAAAACGTACACGTATAGTCCTCAAAAGATTGTGACGTTTTTTCTGTTTTTTTCCTGAAAAGGACTAAAGTTAATTTGTCCGAAAGAGTTGTGATAGATGGCCAATGATTGGTCCAAGTTTGCCACATCAGCTAGCAAAACTGTCCACTCCACGATATTTGTGAAATTTTATGATAGATTTACTGACGTACGGCCATATTCTTTGGTCATGGGGGTATAAATAAAAAAATAAAAAAAAATAAAAAAATATTATTAAAAAAAATTAAAATTAAAAAAGAATGTGAAAAATTAAAAAGTGAATTAAAAGAATAATATAAGAAATATAGTAAAATTAGAGAAGATGATGAAGAAATGCATTAAAGTGACTCTCACAAAAAAATTATACTTAGATTAGACATTTATCTCCCAACAAAAATATAGTTGAAAGATGTTTATCCTAAAAAAATTGTAATAAACATAGACTCCACAATTGTGTTTTATCATATAATTTTTAAGTCTTAGTACAACCTTTTAAATTTCATCAAAAAATTCAAATAAAAAATAGTCAAAAAATAATTTTTTGAATTTGATATAAGGGTTTGAAAATGGATGGGCATCGATCTTCCAACTAACTCCAAAATTTAAAATGAAAATTCAATGGTAAAAATAACATTTTTTTTTTTTTTTTTTTTTTTTTTTTCTGAAAGTTCATAGAATTTTGTCTACTACAACTCTAAAGCATCATTGGATCATGTCTTTTGATATCACAAGGTGAGCCCAAGGACCCTTAGGAGGGTGAAATCATTGCTAACTTAGTAAAGTTAGTCGGATTCAAATATAAAAAAATGGAATTTTGAGAAAAGTATTCTTGATTTTCTATCAAAGATTAAGTTGAAAATGTCAAGTCGAAGACAAGGTTGAATAAGTTAAAAAAATACATATAGATGTTAAGGGACCTTGAAGATCTGATTTTAGATGGAAAACCTTAATTTTGTCAAGAAAACGAGATTTTTTGGCAAAAATTTGAAGGTGGGGGTATTCATATTATTTAATATTCTCCTATGAAATTTGATCCTGACAAGTTAGTTTCAACTAGGACCGGTAATGAACCAAGTATTATTCGGTATCCGATCCAAAAAAATAGGATTTTGATTGAGAATTTTGTTATTTGGAATGAAATATACAAATCCAGGAAATTTTAATTCGGTTGCTGATTAACCCCAGTCTAATCAGATGAATATTCATCCGATTTTAAAATATAAATTTTATTTTATATAAATC
Organism: Akebia trifoliata; assembly: GCF_017979445.1. Taxonomy (NCBI): domain Eukaryota; kingdom Viridiplantae; phylum Streptophyta; class Magnoliopsida; order Ranunculales; family Lardizabalaceae; genus Akebia; species Akebia trifoliata. The sequence continues at coordinate 27,400,414 of NC_141381.1, forward strand.
TCCTCAAATCTAATAAAGAATCCCAAAGTTTCTTCTACAAACCCATCATCTTTCATGGTTTCTTCCCCAAATCCATCTTCTTCAACATCCTTTCTTTAAAAAAATTATCCTGAAATCTGTTCATCCTCAAGTAAGAACTTAGAGTTTCTTCCCCAAATCCATCTTCAACATCCTGTATGGTTCCACACGGCTCCACCTTGATTTTTCTCCTAGTATATTTTTTTTCTTTCTCTCTCTCTCTCTCTCTCTCTCTCTCTCTCAAATCCTAGGTTTTTCCCCCCAAAATCCATATTTTTCAACCTCCACTTCTTTCTCTTTCAAACCCTAGCCCTTCTTCAAACTCCTTTGTCCATTATTCTTTTGATTTCATAAATGTCCAAAGAAAAAAAATATTGAAATTTGAAACCATAGTCAAGGGGCATGTCACTATTTTGAAAATATAAAGAAATATCACAAGTCTTCACAAAAATCACAACAATAAAAATAGAATCTTAGTCTTTTCTATTAAATAGCATGCTCACATAATGGAGAGTGCAACAACCACGATCCTTACTGGAATCGTGGGGCTAACATTCTCTTAGGGTTAAGGGGATAAAAGAGGGAAGACAATATGTTGTAGGATTCATAACTAATATTATTTATTGGGTTTTGTTGGGGGCAAGATTTGAACTCAAAACATTCTTTTCTCTTGAGTGTTGTTGGTATAGGGTTTTTCCATTTCTGATGAAACTTTAGCAAAAAGAACACTCTCTTTATTTGTCATAATTGAAAAGTTAAAGATTTTTTGATTTGCTTTTTCTTGAAAGTTGTAGAGATAACTCTCTAAATCTTTAGTCCCATATCGGGTAAATATAAGACTTGTACTCAACTTATAAATGTTTTTACTTTCCTACTTATTTGAGTGTAAGTGAAAAAGAAAGTGGGTTTCGCACACACATAAAGACCCAAGGCACTATGGGACTGCAGCCCATTGTGTTTGGCGGTCAACCCGTCAAAAAATCTTAACACGCATGTGATGCATATGTAGAGGGGGTGCAAATCTCTGATTTAAGCCTCATATGATTGCGCGTGTGTGAAAGACCCACTTTTGTTGATCGTTTTGATCCTCCAACGTTCATAAACAGGCCAATTAAGGCCCAAATGTCTCTCTCTTTAATCCGTTAGGCTTCAACTATTATAAAAGAGAAGTATGCCCTAGAGTTTTGTATGTAGAAACATAGAATGCAAACAGAAATATTGTTATGATCTCACTCTCTTCTAATTTCCAATGCTCATACACTAACTGATTCGATCAAGTTTGGTGAAGATTTGTTATTTCTAAGTGCACGATTAGTAGACTTATGATTGTTGAATCTTGGAAACCAATCGCCTAAGATTGACTATATTGTAGATATCATCTTAAGGAGATGAAATTGATTTTAAGGACAACAACTTCTCTGTGTTTCAGTCACTTAATCAAACGGATAAGTTCATTCCAACTATTCTTACTGTCTGATTTAACATAACTTATTTTTTATTTAGATTTATACATTAAGTCCAACACAATAAAGTTGGAGTATTATTTGAAAAGGAGTATAAGGGTAAAGACAATAAAATTTGAGGGTTGAAAATTGGAGAAAAAGGAAATAAAATAGAGTTAAAGGGATATTATTAGAAATGGGTAGAAGAAAAAAGACAATAAAATTAAATGAGTATTCTTGAAAAGGGAGGAGGGAAAAAGGAATAAAGTTGAAATTGCTCATAATACGTGCAAGATTAAATCTGAACCGCTCTTTATGAAGGATAAACATTATATATATAATCCTTTAAAAGTACTTTAAATTTATCTTTTTATTCAAAACATTCAAAAACAAGGATCTTATTGCCATTCTCCAAAGAAAAAGATCTATGGTTGTGTGCACTTACCACGTCACCCGGGTATAGACTGAGTACAATTTTTCAGGTTATATTATATGACTTATTAAAAAAATATGTTAAGCGAGAATGCCAACATCTTAGCATTCCATATGTGTATAAATGCTAGGGATGGGATATGGTTAATAGATCTTAGATTAATGATAAATCGACGCAATAAAACATACATGACTAATGTGGCAAGGGCGGGCACAAAACCGTTGATCTTTTTCTTTGTGTATCCCGAAAAAAAAAAGATCTAAGATCAAATCTATTACACCACACTACTCCCACCCACCTTTTCATAATTCATAAAAACCTTCCAGATCAATTCTATTACACCACACTACTCCCACCCACCTTTTCATAATTCATAAAAACCTTCCAGTACAACAATAATCAAACAAACAAAATCTAAGACTCACCTTTCCTTACCAACCTTTTCACAAACACCTTCCAAAAAAAAAATAATCAAATAGACAAAATCTAAGACTCCCCTTCCTTAATATATATCTATCCTCACTAATGCTGGGGTGACTCGTGGAAATGCATTTACAATTTTATGCTCACCCCATGTCAGAAATATAGAAATCTCGATAAATCCCAATGCCACCTCAACATAACTCATCTATTATTATATAAAAAAGAGTCATGTTGGGATGACAAAGGAGTGACACAATGATGTGGTGGTGAACAAATTTTTAAGCATGCCATTAGGAGCTCTAAAACCAGCAATAAAGTCAGTTTAGACTAGACAAACCTGAGGTTCTAATCTGTTAAAAAGTAGTCACTTCAAAGTTCTAGGCAAAAACTAGACATAAAGATACAAGCAAAAGTTCGGTGTATGCTGATAGGTGAGTTCGAAGTCCCCCCCGACGGGGTTTTTGGATGAGTTTTGAGGTTTCCGTGTTGAAAACCTCAATTTGTTGTTTACCGCCCCATATATCTAAAAAAAAGGTAAGGACGTGCTCGTACGGTTCAAAGAAGGGTATGATCAACTCGTTGATTAAGCACCCAACCTTCCTTTTGCTCTTCCTAAGATCTAAAACAGAGGCGGGCTTGCCTGCGCTGCCCGGTCTATTCGGCTCGGCGAACCTATTCTCTTCTCTACTAAACTAACCAAGACGTGCCAGAGTAGGACCTTGTCTCCTGGATCGAAGTTCTTCTGTTTGGCATGCTTGTCAAAGGATTTCTTCATTCGATTTGGATGTTACTGAATATATCTTTCGATAAGCTTTTTTGAAGCCCTGACGGAACTACATGAAACCTAAGTAGTTGCCAAAATCTACGGGCTAGATCGATGCTTTATCATCCTGGATGCTGAGGTGCCGATAGTGACTCAGGATTTGAAACAGAAGCAGTTGATCGCGTTGAAGCAGCTGTGGCTTCTGTTGATTCTGAAGATTCCGTTTCAGCAGTTTCTTCTGTTGAGTCAGCAGCAGTTGATTCAGTTTCTTCTGTGCACATTATGCGGATGCTTTTCCGTGAGATACGAGTAAAAAGCATCTACCATCTACCGTAACATGTGTACCACCACATCATTTGTGGCTCCGTTTGTGTCATTCCAGCATTTTCCTATAAAAAATGCATAACCAAACAAGAAATGAGAACCAAAACATACAACACTCATTTCAAAAAAAAAAAAAAAAATTGGGATAAGCTTATCCTTATTTTATTGTCCGAAATTGGAATTCTGTTTTTGAAGCTGTCCATGCATGGCCAGCGCATGCCGCATGCGATGCGAGACATCAAACTTCGGTTTTCTTTGACTAAAATCAGCAAAATCAAACTTGACCACTCCTGCAATCCCTCCCACTCCCGGGGTGGCTTTCCACTTTGTCTCTCCATCATTGACTACTGACTACTGAGGGGATGCGCACTATAAGGATCGCCACCTTTAATCTCACCCACAGCTCATTTTAGCAATCTCTCTCTCTCTCTCTCTCTGTGATGGACTCTGCAACCATGGCGATGAGGGCTTCATCTTCACCGTACCTCGCATCAAACCCTAGCTCGAAATCGTCTCCTTTAAGGCTGAATAAGAGAATTTCGTTCTTCAAGTCTCTGAATTGCGTTCAAAGCTCTAACCTTAATCTCAATTCCTCACCATCTTCGAATTCTTCGTCATCTTCGTATCCTTTAAAATCGAACATTCGAAACCCTAGCTATTCTGCTTCTTGTTCAGCGATGACTGAAACTCCATTAGGGGTATCTGAACCTGCGATTTACAAGCTGCAACGCCTTGTATCCGAGTTTCAATCTCTGTCTGAATCGATCGATAGGGTTAAATACCTCTTACATTATGCGACTCTTCTTCCTCGATTCGATGAATCGAAGCGTGTGCCTTTGAATCGAGTCATGGGCTGTACCGCTCAGGTGTGGTTGGACGCGAGCATGGATGAGTTGGGAAGGATGAGGTTTTCGGCTGATAGTGATTCGGAGATCACGAAAGGGTTTTGTTCGTGTTTGGTTTCGATTCTTGATGGGGCGTTTCCAGAGGAGGTATTGAAATTGAAGACTGATGATTTGGGTTCGATAAATGTTGGATTGCCTGGTCGTGCAAATTCGAGGGCGAATACTTGGCATAATGTGTTGGTAAGTATGCAGAAGAGGACTAAAGCTATTGTAGCGGAGAGAGAGGGGAAGCCGCGTGGAGATCCTTTCCCCTCTTTGATTATCACTGCTGACAATATCGTCCCAAAGGGAAGCTACGCCGAAGCACAGGTTAGCAACCAATTGTCTTCTCTGCTTCGCTTTCTGTCTCTGTTTTTCTTAGTTTTGTGGTATATATGATATGCTCTTTTGATGGAAAATATGATAGAGGGAACTTGAACCGCGTAGCTTATAGTTAATAGGATTTTTATAAACAACAACTTGGTAATTTTGAGATTATCGTGAAAAAATAGATCACAAAAGAACTCGGGAGTAAGGATGGAATGAATGAGGGACATTTTTCATAGAATTTGAGTGGATGGAGGTGTGTTTCACACACCCAAACTCAATGGGAAAGAAATTAGACCAGCTATGCTCAATGGAACTAAATGTTGGCAATCCAAAAATGACATGTTCATAGATGATGAGTGTAGCAGAGATGAGGATACCGAAATGAATCAGTGGAAATACTAGGGAGGATAAGATTTGAAACGTTTAGATTCATGAAAATGCTGTAGCCATAATAGACGATAATTTAATGAAATTTGATGGAGATGGTTTGGCCATGCGCAACAAAGACCAAGGCAATCCCAACGAGAAGGAATGCGCAACTTGAAGGTTCAAAAAGAGCAAGAGAAAGACCAAGATGGGATAATGTTTTGATAGTGTTGTGATATTTGCATATTTGTGTATATCGAGACATCATTTTTTGTTTCATCTCTTCATGATTAAATGTTCCCTTCTGTCAGTGTCAGCTTATTTAGATGTGAAATGAGCTCTAGATGTTAAACCTTGATGTTTATTTATGTTAGAGACCCTTTGTTGGCACTTGGCAATTGTAGGAAAGAGTGATTTGGATTTGAACCTAGTGAGATTCTTGAATCAAATGAAACATTTGATACCTTATGAATGCAGTCTCACCATTTTCAGATCCAAACCCAATTTTCATATCAGTTTTACTTGTCTAGAAAGCATTCATGAATTGTATAAGCCATGATTTTTCAGTTATGAACTTTGGTCTATGTATAGTTGCAGGCACTGTTAATTTCACAAAGACATTCCTAGGGATGGAACTTGTGCTGCTTGGGTGTCTAAGCGGAACCCTACCAAGCTTTAAAGCAGTCACTCCAAGCCCAACCCAACTTAATATCGGACCCAAGATACATACTTAGCCCAACCCGACCCAAGATACTCATTAAGCGTCTAAACCCAAGTCCATCTTGGGATTTTAACAGTTAAATTGGTTCGTTGGGCCTGTTTAACTCATTGAATTTAATTACTGTTTTCACTAATCCTCCTATAATTATTTTAAAAATCTTTACTCAGAATTGTTAAAAAAAAGTTTATTTCTGAAAAAAAAAAAATACAAGATTAGATAACTTAAGATAGGTATTGACTTAGAAGGAGGATGAAACATATATACTAGAAATGTCACTACCTGAGTGGTGGAGCAGTGGTTAGCTGCCTTGCGTTGCTCTCTAGAGATGTGTGATAGAGTCTCTTCAACCCCTTCCCTTGATTACTCCTGATGCTCCAGTTTGTGGTGATTGGGAGGATCCAGAGGTACTAGTCCTACTTCCAAAGAGGGTGGGGACACCCTACCTCATCAGAAAAAAAATAGAAATGTACTATGCATCTGGAACATAATGATTAGGTTCATGTTGGCAAAGGCCTTAGCCCAAGCCCTGCCTAGATTTTGGTTGTAAAAAACCCAAGACCAAACCATGCCTGTTGTTCTGCATGCCTATAGTAGAGTTCTTTTAATTCTGCTATGTTGTTTTACTATGATGGATTTCTTGCCAATATGAGAAGTGTAAGTTTCCATTGTAGTGTAATTGCAGGCCAAGTTTTTGTTCCCCGATGAGTCAAAGGTTAAAGAACTTGTCAATGTGCTGAAGGAGAAGAAAATTGGCATTGTTGCACATTTTTACATGGACCCAGAGGTCCAAGGCGTCTTAACTGCTGCACAAAAGCAGTGGCCTCACATCCAGATATCTGATTCCTTGGTTATGGCAGATATGGCTGTCAAGATGGCTGAAGCTGGATGTGAATTTATCACAGTTCTTGGTGTAGATTTCATGTCTGAAAATGTGCGTGCAATCCTTGATCAGGCTGGCTTTGGAAAGGTATTTCTCTCATCTTGCTCTCATTTTTACTGTTAAAGTTAGTTGTTGCCTCATTTTTATCCTTTCAAATGCCTCAACATTGATTCTTCTTTGTTCTGTTGTTTCTAATTCCCCCCCCCCCCCCCCCCCCCCCCCAAAAAAAAAAAAAAGCTTGTTGCTTCTAATTCCTAAGAGGTTTCTTGACCAAGCATTGGACAAGTTAACCACAGTTTGCTGACAACACATTTAGTACCAACGATTTTGAGAAAATAGTTTTATTCCCCCTCTGCCATGGTATAACATAATAGTAGACAGTTTGCATGTTTGGTTTATCAATTTTAATGTGATTACAAGAATATTATGTGTTAGGATTCACAAATCAATGTTTTATCCAAAGTTTGCATAAATTTCCCTCACACTATAGCCTCAATAATACTCCTTTTGTTGAGTTCAATGCTTCTTTTACTTCATTGAAAAAGATCGACAGATTGAAACTAGATAACCTTCTAGGTCTTGGATCTTCTCAAGATGTTCTTCTAAGCTTGTTGCGTTTAAATACATGTCTTTACACACAAAGGAGAGCTTACGAGAAGGCAGGACAAATTGCAATCTACTTGACCACGATGATGTCTTTTTCAAAGAAAAAAAATTATATGTATACTTTTAAAAATAAAGTCTTGACTAACCCAATCAAATCCCCATTTAACTAGTTGGAAGATTCACAGGGTTCAGTCCCCATTCTTGTGCCAACATGGTCCTCAGATTTCAGGCTAAAATGGTTACCTGTTCTCTTCGAAACTGATTGTTGTGATTTGTGAGCAATCAGAGCATTTAGATGAACAATGGTATTGATGATACAACTTTTTTTTGTATCATTTTATACCATTTTGATATCTCTCTTCCTCTTCCTTTTGGAAAACTGTGGAATGCAAAGCTATTCCCTTTACTAGGGGAATTTTTTCTTCCAATTAGGTTGGCTTCACAACAAAGCTGGTATTAAGATATGTGCTTTAACCAATTACTTCCTCAGGCAGTGCTGTAACAGTTTTTAATAACTATTTCTTTGTGAAGGGATTGGAAGAAGCATATTTTATCCAATAAATTTTTTTTTTCCTTCAATATTTAAATATGAACTTTGGCATTACAAGCATGCAACTACTACGTCAAGTGGTATTTCTATTTGTAAGACAAACGACACTCTTTAGGTATAAGTTTCTTTGCAGTATCTTGATGGTGACAGGTATTATGCAGATTGGTGTGTACAGAATGTCAAACGAACGCATTGGTTGCTCTTTGGCAGATGCGGCAGCAAATCCTGCATATACGAGTTATCTTGAAGCAGCTTCTAAGTCTCTTCCTTCCTTGCATGTTGTCTACATAAACACTTCGCTAGAAACGAAGGCGCGTGCTCACGAACTTGTGCCAACAATTACTTGCACTTCCTCTAATGTTGTGCAAACTATTCTGCAGGTTCGTAGCATTGTCGACTATGTCATCCTCCTAACTTTAATACCCGTTGTATGTTTTTGCTCACTGTTCATTGTGTATTTTACAGGCATTTTCTCAAATACCGGATTTAAACATATGGTATGGCCCTGATTCCTACATGGGTGCAAATATAGCAGAGTTGTTTCAGCAGATAGCTAGCATGACAAATGAAGAGATTACTGATATACATCCAAAACATGATAGGGATTCCATAAGATCATTGTTACCTCACCTGCACTATTATCAGGTGACTTCTCTTTCATTTTTTTGAGGCTTAACCTGAGGGCTTTCATTTGCTTAAACTATTTAAACAAATTTCTTTGACTGGTTTTGAATCTCAGCTGCGGAAATGACATTGATTTTGCATCTGTGTTTATTTTCTTTTCCGGCCATTCCTTCATATGTGCTAGTATTTTGAACACAGGGCTCTTTATCCATGAAATAAAAGAACATTGGGAATCTTATCATCTGGTTTTTTACTCCAACGATTCCACATTAAAGCACTATCTATCTTCCTCAATCAACTGGGTGTAATTTTCATTTACCTAATTTAATTATTGGTTCTTTGCTTACATATTTAGTAACTAGTTGATTTTTATATTGGTAATCATATCTTTTTTGTCACTGAGAATGAAATAATTCTTAGAGAAGATAATATTTTTGAAGTGTTCTGAATATTTCTAATCAAATCTTTTTCCTCCATTACTGAATAATTTATATTCTCATCATCCTATAGTTCTCGTCAGATGATTTGAGGATTAGGGCAGTTCTTGCAATCATGGTTCAAAGTTCCATATTATTTTGGATTGCTTCACCATAATACTCTAGTTTCAGCTTGTGAAACATTAACCCCAAAATATTGAATTTTTGGTTGAGACTGTTTCGGTTTGTTTCATGACCAAAACATTGCATCGAAATGAGATTCTAAAGCTTGCTTGTAATCGCAATATTAAACTTCACTTATCAAAAACAATATTAAACTTTGAAATATTTCCACAAAATATACTGCAATATTTTCATTTCCATAAAGTCCGACACAAAATTTAACCAACAATTTCTTTTTGTATAGATTTCAGTGGAAATCTCTTTTCACGAAATATTTTGATGAATAGTAAATTCTGACCAAAACAATCAAATTTTAATAATACAGATGCAATATTTTGGTGAAATAGCAAACTTTGACCGAAATATTCTCCTTTTGAAAAATTATTGATAAAAAATTGTAATTTGCTTGTAGAAGGGACTTGTAAATTACACGTGATTATGATATTCATTAATAAAAAATGCATATTAATATTCAACCTTTAGTATAAATGAATTATGATTCGTTAACTATCTATATTCTCTTCTTTTTTGCTAAAGAAAGATGTCTTATGCTGCAAGAAAGGCGATCAATCTTACTTTCATCTAGCTGATCCTCCGTACATAATATTATCATTTTCAAAATGTTATAGATATACAACCTAGTATCTCTTCTATTACGTTATGTATTTACCGTCTTGCATTTGCAGATTGTAATGTAAATTTATTTTACTACTTATCTTTCTTACAGTGCGGCTTATGAATTTTCTGTACCAGGATGGAACTTGCATTGTGCATGACCTTTTTGGACACGAAGTTGTAGAAAAGATAACCGAATTGTACTGTGATGCATACCTAACAGCTCATTTAGAAGTCCCAGGAGAAATGTTTTCTCTTGCAATGGAAGCAAAGAGAAGAGGAATGGGGGTGGTGGGTTCCACCCAAAACATCTTAGATTTCATCAAACATAGGGTTCAAGAGGCTTTGGACAGGAATGTTGATGAAAACCTTCAATTTGTATTAGGAACGGAATCAGGAATGGTGACTTCAATTGTTGCGGCAGTTCGTAGTTTATTAGGTTCCGTTGAGTCTCCTTCTGGGAGAGCAAAAATCAACGTTGAGATCATATTTCCAGTCTCCTTGGACTCCTTATCAAGAACATCTAGGAATTCATCTCAGGGCCCACATCATGTTGAAGCAAGCGATCTCATTGAACTCTCAGTCATTCCTGGAGTAACAGCGGGAGAAGGGTGCTCCATTCATGGTGGCTGTGCTTCCTGTCCATACATGAAGGTTAGCAAATTCTTGACCATTTGACTTACATTGCTCCTTAACTCTTAACTTTGCCTATTACAGTGGATAATCTGTCTAGACAGTCACCAGCATGTAATGTATACATACATATAGGATCGGATCCCTTGACTCATGAAGAATGACTTTTGAAAAAATCACATGATCCTAACCGTGTAAACATAAAATCCAACGGTTGAGATTTATCCTTGAAATAAATATCCTTGAGATTTGAACCATAATAACTCTCTCTCTCTCTCTCTCTCTCTCTTCTAACTTGTATGGGTGCCTTCTCATTTGAATTTTGTGCAACTTGCCAGATGAATTCTCTTACCTCTCTCCTGAACGTTTGTCACCACCTTCCCGATGACAAAAATATCATTTCAGCCTATGAAGCGGGACGATTCAAATCAAAAACTCCACTTGGAAAGTCCATTGCAGATGTTGGGTGTGAGCCGATTTTGCATATGCGACACTTCCAGGTCAACTTCTTTTTATTTATTTAATTTTTAAGTTCTCCTTGACACTTAAAACTCCCGTTCAGAGCATTTTTGGGCGTTTGTTTCACATAAAATGGTCTATGAATGTGCAGGCAACAGGAAAATTACCAGAGAAGCTCGTCCGTCAGGTCCTTGATACAACCGAGAATGGAAGATGGATGCCTTAATGAGCAAGTTGAAGTGAACTTATGGGATCCAAATGTAAACCTGTTCTACACATTACTAACAGAGCATGGGTAATGCACATGCACCAGCTTGAGTTCCAACTTCTTGAGAAGAAGATGTTGGCCATTCATCTTATTAGTTACAGCTACGAAAATGTGCTGTACTACAAAATGGTATTATATTTCCTTTAGTTTTCTTTTTTTCAGTATGTTAGTCTCCCAAATAATTCAGGTTACAAAACAATATTTATACAAAAAAAAGGAATAAAGTCATTCAGTTAAATTGAGTCGTGCTGGAGTGACCTCAAGCTGGAACCTCATATTGCACTTCTTGACGTGAATGTGGATAAGAGCCATAGATGCTTTTTCACTGGTATCTTGATGAAAAGCATATATAGTTCCTATACACTTTTCACGTCAAGAAGTGCAATATGAGGTTCCTGACTGAGGTCACTTCAGCATTATTCTTCAGTTTTTTAACCTTTCCATTGTGCTGTTGTTCACACTAAACATTCATCTTATATTTGAAAGGTTGATTTAGACATCCATCCCACTTTTCCTTCTGAAGACTAAACATAAAATGACTTAAATGCCCTTGCCTTTAAAATCTTGCCTAAGAATCATTACTTTCCCCCTAAATTCTGTCTTCAACCGCTATTGTAAATTATTTTAACCAATTCAACCTCATTTTTAATCCATCATCTTCTACTTTTCCAAAATTCCAAAAAAATAAAAGAAATTCTAAAAGGTGAGATTTTAGTGAGAGAATTTATGGGAAACAAAAATATATCAAGGGCTCCTCCTTATACACATAATGAAACATAGAAAGTTTTATATAAAAAATATTTCCTTAAAAACTAATTCTACTACCCGTCTTGGATTTATTATTTTATTTGTTGGAAGTTATTAAAAAGTAGAATATTAATTTAATATATAATTATATTTTTAGTAAAATTCAATTAATTTAAATTCTAGGTTCCTACTTGCATGATGCATCAATAAAATATATATTTAAAATAAATGAAAATAGAAACTTTTATTTCCACCTTCTCTTTAAATATCAGTCTCTTAGTTTTTTACATATCTCACATTTTTTAATTAGTTTTGTTATCTTTCTTTCTCGTTCATTCAATGAAGAGGGTACCCTAACAAGGGTTAGGAGTTAGGACTCATTCAAGCCCAGTCCGAACCCACCTATTGATTAGGGTATAAAATGGGTCAGACCTAGGTCTGATATAAGTATATTCATACTAAGATTCAAATAAAAAATTTCAGATTTTGAACCAAATCCCCATTTTGAACATACTCTTCTTAAGATATTTATACATAAATTACAATATAAGACACGAGGCAAGATTCTTTAATATCGGCCCAGCCCGATTACGAAACATCCCTAATAACACTACTACACAAAGCCCAGCCCATTAATTAATAAACTATTAAATCACCATCATACAGGAATGTAGGCAGAGAAACAAGTAGAGCATAAAAGAAATTTAATAAGTCTATCTCAACTTACATCTCCCAACTTATTTTGATCCCTTGGACTTCCTCTTCTCCATATAGAAAAACCCAAAGAGTGATACAACAGAGAAACCAGAGAAACAAGCAGCAGCTATATCTAGTGACACGTGGCGCCCGCTGATACTTTGAACATCAAACAAGTTGGTTGTCTTTGTAGTATCCGTAGTTTGACCATAAGCCACCTCGTGACCTGCAGAGTTGAAAACGTAAACTCTCACGAAGTAAGTTGCAGTTGGGACGTCTTTCTCTATCGTCCACTCGACGCTTTGTTCTGCTTTGTTGGTAGACGAGTTGTAAGGTCTATCAACTATTTCATGCTGGCAAGTCTTGTCCTTGGTCAAATCTTCTTTGGTCTTCCTCCATGAACGGTCTTTTTGGCTTATGGGTGCGTAGCATAGCTTAACCTTCACCTTCTTGTAAGCTTCATCTGTTCCTGAAGGGAGGGTCTGATTTAGTACCCACTTCACAGTTATCTGGTTTTCTCCAGCTTTCAGCACTGCAAGTTCAATAAATAAATAATTGAGAATCCAATAAATGTGTGTGAATAAAATCTGGGTTCTTTGATTTTTCTGATCTTTTAGGAACCCTTTGATTAGTATAGAGTGGGTCTTATTGGAATTTCTTGGATTTTAACCAGCAATCCAACTGCATGATTTAGGAGAAAAATTAAAATGAAAAATAATCGGGTTTTTGTTTTTGGACGAAATCCTCTAATGGGCATCAGAAATTTCTGATTTTTTAATTAAATAAAATTTGGGTTTTTCTTTTTGGGCGAAATCCACTAATGGGAATCTGAAATTTCTGATTTTTTAGCACCCCTTTTGATCAAATACTAGCTGTATTGTTGGCATGGCTTCTGTTAAAGGAAACGGCGCAAGTTAGTTGAGAAGACCACGTTAGAATCTAGTTGGACAAGAATCCAAGAAGATATGGGTAATTGGGTATCCGATTCCTTAGACCATTAGTACATTTAGGATCCAGGATGCATCCAATAACAGGAATCGGTCTAATACAAACACCCCCCCCCCCCCCCCCCCACACCCCACACGCCGGTGCACGTTAGCAAATCAAGAAAAAAAAAAAAATTCAGAAACCAAGGTTTCCTTGTCTACTTCCTTGAGAAATATAATATAAAAACTATGAAAGTAAGAAATTTTGGTAAAGATGAGGTTTGTTAGATCATACCATCTCCTTGTTTGGGTGAAGCTTGCACCACCAGAGTTCTTTGAAGGGAAGAGAAGAGCACAGCTCCATAACAAGTCCCAGAGAAGCTCAAGAGAAGAAGAATAGAGATTAGAAGAGGGGAAGCCATGAATCTTTGTTAGTAGACTAGAAACCAAGGAAGAAGAGGAAGAGATGAAGTTGCAGAGACTGCTTTTGTCCTTAAATATAACACACAAGTGTTGCCAATTGAAATATCAAAGTCAAATCTATGAATGGCTCAAGCATTTTGAAGAGCCGTTAGCGAGGTTTTAAAGAAAAAAAGTTTAAAAAATTGGGTTAGATCTCTTTGAGATTGGTTCTTAACTAGTTGACTTTCATAGGTGTGAGGGAGATGGATAAGTACATGGTTGCCTCCATTTCATTCTTTTTGGACTCGTTATAATTTAATTTTTATTTCCGTCTGTCCCTCTAGGTGATGCAACGAGCAAAACATAAAGAAAGAAAATCTAATGGGGTGGATTAAGAGCCAGATGAAACAAAAGAACATGCCTCCACAGCCCATATTGGCCTCATCAAACATAGGGGGTGTAATATCGAATTCAGAATCGAAGTATATTATACATAATGGTTTCAATTCTCATCAGTTTTGATTTTACAAGTAAAATAGGAGGATTTAGTAGAATCAACAGAAATCCCAATTCCCTGGTTGGTTCTATTGTACTAAAAGTTGAAAAAATAAATTAAATGGTATCTTAAATAACTTGAAACCAGGATAATTGGTTGACGTTGAAATTGGGTTCTGTGGAATTGGGTACAAGGTCATCCTGAATGATCCCTCATCCTAACTACATGTATGGTAAGGATATAACCACCGACTTGTCGATACAAGATCATTCAATCAATGGGGGATATCTATGATAGATCATATTAATCATCCAACTGGAAATGTTATCCAAAGATAACCCAAATGAGGATGTTTTGCAAGTTACACCATATGTGAAATATCATGTGATGTTATGGATTGGAAAATGCTAGAATGACACAAACGGAGACACAGAGGTGACAAAAATGATGTGGTGGCACGCACATAAGGGTAGATGCTTTTTACTCTTATCTCGTGGAAAAGCATCTACAGTAATGTGCGTCACACCACGCATTTTTGTCACCTTTGTGTCATTCCATCATGATTCTTATGGATTTTGTAAGTTAATGAGAAGTTTTTGAATTGAACCATTATTAAATGGTATTATGGGATTTATATGGCCAGCCTCCGTGTTTATGGCATATATTCTTAGGGATTGCAATGGGGTGGGTTTAGTTAAATCTGTCATCGGCCCCAATAACAATTGTTTACCTTGAACCTGCCTCGATCCCAACTCGAATTTGATTTTTTGACACATCACCGCCATTAAGAGTTTTTCTAAGCCTCGGCCACACCCCTTTTTAATGTTGTGTTTAATCTTTAATTGGGGTGTGATAAATAATTTAAGAATTTGAGGTATAATTAGTCAAAGTTTGGTGCCAAATAGTAGTTCTAATATTTCTTTATTTTTAGATAAAGAAGTATGGGTTCAAGAGGGTTTGAATCTAGAATAGGAGAATAACTTTTCAAAATCGAATCGATTTTTCATTTTCAATATTAAAACTGTCCCAGAATTGTATAAAATTGTGAAAACCTAATTCTATAGGGGTGTGTCGCGGTGAAGCATCAACAGGGCGGAGCAAAATGGTCATCCTTATCAATTCTTCTATTTGGCAAAAAATATTGCTGAAGTGATCTCAAAGATTGACCTAATTTCACACTTTCCTTGATGTGAAGGTGTGTGTACAAACCATAGATGCTTTCCATCGAAATATTAGTGAAAAGCATCTATGGTTCTATGTGCACCTCCACTAAAGTGCAAAATAAGGTCAAACTAAAGGTCACTCGAGCACTACTCTTTAGTAAATAGTTGACATTACACTTTCTTTCAATCTAAATTATCTATCAAATATAAAATAATTATCTCTTAAAAATAAAATATTATGTAACGTATATGTGACATCGGGTTGCATTGACTAAAAGATCAACTATCAATATAGATCGTACATCATGTAGTACCTGAAAACATGAGGTGTCACACTGATCTAGAGCACAAAACTTTAAGAAAAAAAATTCACCATTAATTAATGTATTGTAAGTTTGAGAGTTCATAAGCCTTAATTTAGGGTGTGTTTGATAAGAGATAGTTGGTCATGCGATTTAGCAACTCACGCAAATTGCTAAAGCTTTTGTGTTTGGAAAGCTCAACTCACCGACTCTCTAACTTTTCAAAATTAAAACATTTCAAATTTCACCCAAAGAGGTGAAAGTTGGCAACTCTCACTCTCATGTCATTTTTTTAATTTTATTTATTATTTTGATAATATGAAAATAAAATAAATAATAATAACTTAAAAACTAAATAATAATAATAATAAAACTTATATATAAAATAGTAATGAGAAAAGAAAAGATAAAAAAAGAATTACGAATAATAAAATAAATAATAAATAATTATAATAATAAAATTAAAAATAAAAATAATTAATAACAATATAGGTTTTATTGTTATTTTATTATATAATAAGAAAAGAAAAGGTAATAAAAATAAAACAATGAAATAATTATTATTATAATAAAGCCTATATTACTATTTTTTGTAAAAATGAGAAAAGTCATTAATAGTTAAAAAAAATACTAATAAATAATTAATAGAAATTAAAATTAAAATTTTAAAAATAAAAAAATTAATAATAATAATAAATTATCTTTAACCTCAATTAGGAAATTGGATTTTTTTAATAAAAAGTTTCCTCTTATCTCTCAATGGAGTAGGAGCTCTATATAACTTCAAGATAAATTCTTCCAGGCACCAAACAAAAAAGTTATAATTGACATTCACTGTCAACTTTTAAAAGTTAAACACTTGAAATTCCAACTCTCATGGTGAACTTTCACTTATCAAACAAATCCTCAAGTAAAAAAAAAATACTTTATTTTTTCTTTTATTTAATCTAGTCAATAAGTTTTTACAATAATGATTAGTCACGTGTAAAATTTTAAATCCAACAATTAGAAATCTAGGAGAAAAAAAAATAAATGAGAAAGCTTTTATTGGTATCACCCCAACTTATACTTATTCACAACTATTTACCTATTTTCTTTATTTGTAGTGGTAATTTATTTTTATGAATCTTACGTGTCCTACTATCTAGATGTCTCTGTCGATATTGTACTCCTAAGATGAGATCTGACTTTCTACTCTTCTGTGTTCATGCTCCTTATGATTCTAGTCCTAATTTTAGAGACATACTTCTCGGTTTGTAGAAGTCTAGTTAAGTTGAATCTTTATTTTCACTATCGTTACATGCATTCCTATCGCGTGGTATGACAAATATGGTCCCCCAGACAAACCTGCAAAATTCCTTTTTTAATCACTCGGAATTTAGATCAAATCCAACCCATTTTAATATAGATTTACAATTATCAATGAGTTGGCTGATAATCAGGCCAATGCTATTTGGACATCAAAATCCTAGCTCAAATAAAAAAAATGGTCGAAGCTCGCCTCATAAGTATTGAGCCTATTTACAGGCTGTATCAAGCCATGCGTCATTGATTGTAGGGATCCAGTCAGGTGACCCAGTCCTAACCTATGTCATGTGGCACCTCACCTCACTGTGACCCACTAACCTTATAGATATGTGGTCCATCCCTTGGTGAATCTACACACAAAAAGATCAGTTTAATCATTGATGTGCATCCATTGATTATAGCGTTGTCTTATTAAGAATACTTTTTAATGGTTGGATTTAAATTCTTTTTCAAGAGATTAGATTTAGTGGATACAAGTTATCAAACATTACGATTTTTGGTACATAGGTTCACCAATCAACGGATGGATCAATATCCATATGGCCGGTGGGTCCTCAAAAATGCCATGTGGCATAAAATAGGATTCCACCCAACTTGGGTTAGGAATGGGACACCTGACTGGATCCTTATTCTATAAATTATGAGTTAGGATCCAAAATGGTGTCCCATTCCTATATTAAATGTAAGGTGTTTGGATGACACTTTTTTGCTGGGGTTTAAGATATTAATCAGTTGTGCACGCAATATGATGCATTTGAACTCCAATAAAAATGTGGCAGATAGACACCTAACATTGCATTGGAAGGGGACACTGTTCTGGATTGCGACTCATAAATGGGCAAGATCTGCATTTGGTCCAACTCCCAAACTGACCCAGCCCGATTACTAAACGGGCCTATGATCACTAAACAAAGCTCGGCCCATTAGTACTGATTATTAAATCACTCATAAATGTAGGCAGAGCATAAGAAGTGACAAGAATGCCATAATTTTCATTTTCATTTCAAAACAGCAAAGAAGAAATTTAATACGTCTATCTTAACTTACATCTCCCAACTTATTTTGATCCCTTGGACTTCCTCTTCTCTATATAGAAAAATCCAAAGAGTGACACAACAGAGAAACCAGAGAAACAAGCAGCAGCTATATCTAGTGACACGTGGCGCCCGCTGATACTTTGAACATCAAACAAGTTGGTTGTCTTTGTAGTATCCGTAGTTTGACCATAAGCCACCTCGTGACCAGCAGAGTTGAAAACGTAAACTCTCACGAAGTAAGTTGCAGTTGGGACGTCTTTCTCTATCGTCCACTCGACGCTTTGTTCTGCTTTGTTGGTAGATGAGTTGTAAGGTCTATCAACGATGTCGTGCTGGCAAGTCTTGTCCTTGGTCAACTCTTCTTTGGTCTTCCTCCATGAACGGTCTTTTTGGCTTATGGGTGCGTAGCATAGCTTAACCTTCACCTTCTTGTAAGCTTCATCTGTTCCTGAAGGGAGGGTCTGATTTAGTACCCACTTCACAGTTATCTTGTTTTCTCCAGCTTTCAGCACTGCAAGTTCAATAAATAAATAAACAAATAATTGAGAATCCAATAGACGTGTGTGAATAAGATTTGGGTTCTTTGATTTTTCTGATTTTTTTGGAACCCTTTGATTAGTACTGAGTGGGTCTCCTAAAAAATTGAGAATCTAATAGATGTGTGCGAATAAAATCTGGGGTTTTTTTTTTTTTCTTCTAAATTTTTAGGAACCCTTTGATTAGTACAGAGTGGGTCTCCTTGGAATTTCTTGGATTTTAAGCAGCAATCCAACTGCATGATTTAGCAGAAAAATTAAATAAAAATAAATTTTGGGTTTTTGTTTTGGGGCGAAATCCTATAATGGGAGTCAAAAATTTCTGATTTTTTAGCACCCCTTTTGATCAAATACTAGATGTATTATTGCTAGTTGGACAAGAATCCAAGAAGATATGGTAATTGGGCATCTGATTCCTTGGACCATTAATACATGAAGGATGCATCAAATAGCAGGAATTAATCTACTATACCAACCCACCGACGCACTTTAGCAAATCAAGAAAAAAAATCAGAAGCCAAGGATGGCTACCTAGATAAGTATAAAAAATAAGAAAAATAAGAAAATTTGACAAAGATGAGTTTGTAGATCGTACCATCTCCTTGTTTGGGTGAAGCTTGCACCACCAGAGTTCTTTGAAGGGAAGAGAAGAGCACAGCTCCATAACAAGTCCCAGAGAAGCTCAAGAGAAGAAGAAAAAAGATTAGAAGAGGAGAACCCATTGATCTTGGTTTGAAGTAGCAAAGGAAGAAGAGGAAGAGATGGTGATGAAGTTGCAGAGACTGCTTTTCTCCTTAAATATAAACACGCCAAGGTGTTGCCACTTGAAGTCAAAAGTAAAAAATCTATAAACGGCTCTAAAGCATTTTGAAGAGGCGTAATGTCGAAATTTCACATAAAAAGTTGGATTAGATCTCTTTGAAATTGATTGTTAATTAGTTGACTTTGTTAGTTTAAGGGTGATGAAGAGGATGTACATGGTTGCCTTAATTTCATTCTTTTTGGACTCTTTTTTATTTCCTTCTGTCCCTCTAGGTGATGCAAAGAGCAAAACAAAAAAAGAAAAAAAATCTAATGGGGGTGGATTAAGAGCCAAATGAAACATAAGAACATGTCCCATTCATTGCCCCATAGTCTATATTGGCCTCATCCAACATAGAGGGTGTCAATCAAGTATAACAAATTCAAAATCAAAATATATTAGACTTAATGGTTTTGATTCTTATCAGTTTTGATTTTAGAAGTAAATTGGGAGGATTCGGAAGACAAAAATCCCAATTCCATGTCGGTATTGGTTTTGTTCCATTGTATTAAAATTTGAAGAAATAAATTAAAGAGTATCTTAAATAACTTGGAATCGACCAAAATCCCAATCCCCTGTCGGTATCGTTTCGTTCTATGGTCTTAAATTTTTAAGAAATAAATTAAAGAGTATCTTAAATAACTTGGAACCAAGATAATTGGTTGAAGTTGTAATTGGGTTTTGTGGAATTGGGCACCATCGACATTCACATTGAAATGGACTTCAAATCATCCTGAATGATCTGTCAACCTCACTACTTGAATGCCAAGCATATAGACTAATGCTGGAATGACGCAAACGGGGACAAAAAGGGTGACAAAAATGATGTGGTATACTCACATAACCGTAGATACTTTTTACTTGTATCTCATGGAAAAGCATCTATGGTTATATGTGTGCCACCACGTCATTGTTTCACCTCTGTGTCATCCCAGCACGACTCCGTTTTTCACTGTGTTTCACTGTACGCTGGCAAGAAGGTGTGCATATAATCATAAATGTTTTTCACTCATATCTCAAGGAAACACGTCTATAGCAACCACATCAATGCAGTGTGAAACAAGTGAAAAACAAAATCCCTCTACGATTTTCCTATAATTTAACAACTTGACGATAAGAGATCATTCAATCAATGGGAGATATTTATGATAGACCATATTAATCATCCAACTGCATGACATCCACAGGTGATGAGAAGGTTTAGAAATGAAACATTATTAAATGGTATTATGGGATTTATGTGGTCAGCCTCCATGTCCATGATATCTATTCTGATATTTAGTAAATAGTTGGATTGGAAGCTGAGACTAGGATATAGTAACATCATACTTGTTCTTTCAGTTTAAATTATCTACCAAATATAAGAAGGATAAATTCTCAAATAATTATAAAAGTTTTTTATATTTTTCAAATGTTATTAATGTTGACAAAATTATCACGTAATGTTAATAATTTAATAATATTTTATGATAGTTGTATCAACACATGTAACACTTTTGATATTTTAAAAACTTTGGTAATTATTTGAGAATTTACCCAAATAACTACTGAAAATGAGAAGAGAAATCATCCCCTAGAAATAAAATAATATGTAACTTGTACATGAGATTGGGTTGCATTCACTATAGGACCAACTATCTACTATGGATCATACATCACGTGGCACCCGAAAATTTGATTTGGTACCACGTTGATCTAGAGCACAAAATTTTAAGAAAATATAAATAAATAAATAACATTAATTAATGTATTGTAAATTTGTGAGTTCAATTACCACCCAATTTTGAAACATTTAATCAAATAAAAATAAAATCTTTATTTATTTTTATTTTTTTCTAAACCAAGAACTTTAAGGGATGAGGTGTTATTTGGGCCAACATGACAGTCCACGTGACCCAAAAGAGGACATGAGTCCTGCTTTATGTGGCTCATCGGTTCATATAACCTTTTTTCTACGTATATGAATTTTCATTTGATATTAATTAAAGGTATATTTTTTGAGATAAATTTTAAACTAGGATATCTTTTACCACGCGCTGATCCATTTAATGCTCTAAGATGATGCTTGGTAGCATTTTAGATATGGTTATTTTTAAGATCTTGTCATTGTTGTCAAGCCCTTGGGGTGGAAACCTCAGTTGAATTTAGTCAAATTTAACTAAATTTGATGGACCTTAGCGTCAAATTTACCCTTTTTCACGTAGAGATAAGTATTTTTTATTTTATGCAGAAATATTGTCTATAAAAAGAAACATTTTGTCAAATTATACGTAGATTAAGATAGACTTTAATAGTTAAGAAGTGTATAATTTTTATCTTAAAAAAATGACTAAATAAAGATGAAATAGTTGTACCGTCAACAAAATTAGATTATTTTGTCGCTTGTGCGAAAAACCCCAAAATCTTAAAAGTGGTTGAGTTTCATCTAGAAAAGTAACGCCTCCACCGCACACCAAACAACTCCCAAGTGTAAATGCCTTTTCGAATATGTCCATCTCAGGTTGCCACACCACTAGAACTCGCGACAATTTTTAGTTTTGTCTTTTTTTTTTCTCATTTTCTTTAAATTATAGTTTACTTAATACTTACATGAAAATAAATAAAGTCACACCACTTCACACCATTTTCTTCTTCTACTGAAAATCGGAAGAGAGAACACTCATCCTCCTTACCCCTTTCAATGGCTACTTGTGCGATAATCACTCTTGTTTTCCTCTTTTCTTTCTTAGTAAGGCCTACTGTTGGAGGTGTGCTTTTCCCCTCTCTTCCTCGGACTCTAAACGTACACACATCAATAGAACACAAAGCGAGTAAGAAATTAATAAGTCACTCTCTCTTAATTTATACCATGTATACCAAAGTACTAATGATTTCGATATGGGATTTTCATTAAATAAAGTTTTAAAACACATTGATTCATCGAGTTTTCTATGAATTATGTAACAATTTCTTGAATTTCCTACTATTATTTTTGGTAAGTTACCATCCTCGAGTCCTATTAATCAAACTATGTTGCATTAAATTTGCCCAAATTACACCACATAAATTACCAAGATCAAAGATTAATCCATGATCATATGTTACTTTATTTTTATTGGGACTTGTGACTCTAAATTTCATTTAATTTCTTCCCAATTGTAGTACTAAAAGCAGGGGAAGACAATATAACCGTGGTATGGGCTTTGAATGAAACCTTCCCAGAAGGGATCGATGACATGTACGAGTTGGTTCAACTTAAGCTATGTTATGCACCCATCAGCCAACACAATCGTCCATGGAGAAAGCTTAAAGATGATCTTAGCATGGACAAAGCGTGCAAATTCGACATCATTTTTAAACCTTATTCTAAAAACAACGAAGAGATCTTCGATTGGACGATCAAGAGAAATGTGCCCACGGCTGTTTATTTTGTAAGAGCCTATGCTTACAACTCTACTGGTGAAGAGGTGGCTTTTGGACAAACTTACGATGATCACAAAACTGGTAAATTGGTCAAGGTTAGAGGTGCTCCAGAGCAATACCTTTCGGTCGAAATTGCAGATCTCAATCTCGCACTAGTTTGTTTCTTCGTCTTTTGTTTTGCTTCTCTCTTTGGGTTGTTCAAGGTGTAAAGCAAAGCTAAGAGTCCTCAAGAGTACTGTGAAATGAGGTTATGGGAACTCTTTCTACTATAGTTATATCATGTTATAACTAATGAATCCTAATGAATAAATCAATCGTTGAATGAAGTTGCATCCGTTTATTATTTATCTCTTATCGATTATCAATCTCCCGTAATTCGCTCATCATAGTCCTTCGTACTCCTTCAATTATTAACGGGTCTGTGAATTTGTTTTTTTTTTCCTTCGAATTACAATAACATGTAAATATCAATTGTCGTGTAACCATCTTTGCCGAATAATGGTAACGATAAACTATGTACAAGATAACATGCCTTTGTCCATCGTTAGAGGTCACAATTAAGAGTTCTCTTATTTGAAAGAAGACGGCGAAATACCTTCAAAAGATCATCATTTGGGTTGTAATCAACACCGTCAACATATGGATTTAACGTTTACAAGTCCGATATCACACCACCAAAGTTGCAATTGAAAATGGCCTTTAAAAGGAATTGGTATGTTATATATCTTTTATCTTGTTTGTATGGAAGAAAGAAAAAAAATCAAAAAAACTCTTGTCCTACTCCCAAATGTGAGAGGGAGACAAAGGAAAGCCAGCCATGTGAAAGACCCTTGACACAAATATTCCATAATGTAAAGCTTTGGAATAAAACTAACTACTGTATTATATCAATTTTGTTACTAATTATAGAACTTAGAAGTGATCATGATTTCACCTTATCCCAATGCTACCACATTATATCAAATTTAAAGTTTTGGACGCTAGTCATCCTAAAATAAATGTTTCATAAAAATAAAAATAAAAATTAGCCCTTTTTTAAAACTCCAAATAATAAAACTTGCTCTCACGAGCACTGTGATGGGACCAACCAAGCGAAGATAAATGTCATTTTGCATCAATAACAATTCAAATAATTTTTTTTTTTAATAAAATGCATTTTAAAATATCTTCTTAGAAATATATTTTCGTGATAAACTATGTTAAGAAAACATACTCAAAACATGACATTATTCTTTTTAAGGAAATTTTTATTTTTTCAAGTCATTTTGGGATGAGTTGTGATGGAGTGACCTCAAAATTGGACCTCATATGGCACATCTTGACATGAAAGTGGATAGGAATCATATATGCTTTTTCACTTGTATCTCGAGGAAATAATATATGGTTCCCATACACTTTCACGTCATGGTGTGCGATGTGAGGTCCACCAACCTTGAGGTCACTTCAGGATTATTCTTTTGGGATTAGATATGATGGAGGTGAATGGGTCAGCATCCCCTTCGAGTGGGGGCAGAGCTAGTAAGAAGCTTTTGGGGGCAATTGACCTCATAGAATTTTAAGATACCCCCATATTTTTCAACTAATAACATACCCCATTTGTACTTCACAACACAAGTGATGCCAAGTTATATATGTTGACACACCAAGTACGATGAGATGTAGACCAATCAACAACTTTAATTTTTGGGGTATCATATTATTTAGGTTTGTTGATTGTGTGCGACAATGAACTTTTCTTCTTCTCTCCCTTTTTGGGAGGCAATTGGGTTGAATTCTAGAGTTCATCTATTGCTCATATTCTGATTCGAGAATCATATGTTACATTTAGTTAGATTATGAAAATGATCATCTCATAATCAACTTTTGCTAACGCCACCCCAATTCATGTGTAAACCACCAAAAAATTAGCACACATATTGGGATGGCATTAGTAAAAGTTGGGATGATAATAGAAGTTCTTTAAAAAAAATGATATAAGCATTTTTGCACTATATTGATATTGTTGTACTTAAAATTATAATATTTAGAGAAATAAACACGGTCAGAAGAAAGTAGATTATGATTCTAGATTCTGAAATCAGTTTTCATAAACAGTACATAACAAAATGAGATTCAAGACTTTGAACGTCATTAAAATGCACATCGATTGAAAATCATTTATAGTTATGTGTGCACCACCACATCAAAATGTCAAAATCGATGTCCATTTCAATGTTACTTCAACACGACTCTTTCTATTATCTCATTCATACATTTTGAGATCATAATCTAATAAAATCCAAACCAAGATCTCCTTTTTCCTAGTTTAATTGATCATAGCTACTAAACTAATTAGGAACATGTTTGTTTGATTGATTGAAAATCCACGAAGAAAATCTATTTTTAGTAAATTATAATTTTTTGGTGGGCACGTCTATTTGTGAACCCCATAGCACGATGTGTGGCATGAGAGACAAAATGGCAAATAGAGTACTTTAGGTGGGGTGAGAGACTCACCCACCATAGCCTACCACACAAGAAAAATAAAATAAAATAAAATAAAAAAACACATACTTTGAACGTAAGGTAGGATGTGGAGGCTTTTTTAAGAGTGCGTGGAGCATTTGTACTTTGGAATTCCACTACTACAATCCATACTCGATACAACAACGTTAAGGGGAAATAAAATATTTGGTACTTTAAAGTCTCAAAGAAAAAAAAAAGCCACGTCACTCTCTTGTACCCACTAATTTTGTATGATTGGCCAACCTTTTAGGGGATTTAAAATGAGTTTGATTGGTGATTTTTCTTAAAATATCTCATGATTGGGTTACAAGTCCCAAAGAATTAGTTGGCTTTTCGTGTGTGCTACAGCCATTAAAGGGAGAAAAATGTTTGTGGTGGAGTAGGCGCAAAAGAGTGACATATGAAATTTGGGTGACATCTTAATCAAACTTTGAAGAAAGGGTTTTTACATATATTAAAAATGAAAAAATTTGAAGTGACCTCTAGATTGTACCTCATATCGCACATCTTGACGGGAAAGTGTATAGTAACCATAGATGTATTTGACTTGTATCTCGATGAAACATCTATGACTCATTAAAAATAGTTCCAAGGTGGGCTACAGGTCAAAGCAATATGTAACATTAGGTTTAATTTAATTTTTAAAAAAGTAACATTGTATTGTTTTTACACCATTTTACTTTTGATAATAATTTTTATTTTTTGATCGACTCTCCAAAATCCAAAATTTGAACCCTTATGATTGTAAAGTAAAAATAAATAAGAGCGTGATAAGCTGACTATCCCATGTGGCAAACTCAATTGACTATTTGACGTGACAAGTTCAAGATTCGTAGATCAACACTCCTTGGGATACACAATTCCCTTGAGATACACTTTTTATAGGGAAGAGCAGACGTGTATTTCGAAGAGAGTAGATCTACAGTTCCCAAACTTATCACATCAAGGTAGTCAATTGAGTTTGCCACGTGAGGTAGTCAGATCATCATGATTCAATAAATAAATCATCTATGATTGTTGTAATATCAAATTCGAAATAAGTATAATTTCACTCAACTGTTATCATTAGTAAGATTACTTTAAACTCTTTTTTATAGACATTAAATGCTTATGATGACCAATGTGGTTGATTTCTCGATCAAAAGTTCTAATTGGATCTTTCATTTTCGATAGAGTTGGTAAGTGAATCAATCGAAGAATTGCACAATCGTTTTCCATAAATGTACTTACATCACAACCTTGAATAGGAGGCCCCACATCTTGACACCACCTGTCCATCATCGGATGGTCAAATCATCCCTTGCAACCAAACATATCAAGTCAAATCCATCTAATAGGATTATTGGTGTTGGTGGTGTTGTTGCTCTTTTTAAGTCGAGTTTAATAAGGATTGATTTGGGTCCATTAGAGACTTGGTTGACATCTAAAAAAAAAAAAGTTTTAAGTGGTGAACTTTTTTGCCCATTGACCCATACTTTGTTAGCAATCTCTTGTTTAATTCTTAAAAAAATTATGAATTTTTCATTTTTTTTTTTCAATTAAAGTATTATTCTTCGGATTATTGAACTATTTTGAATGATTCACAGATTTTAAGTTTGAAAAAAATAAAACACGATTTTGATGAATTTTATGAATTTTTATAAAACTCAATGGAAAAATAAAAATATTTCTCTAATTTATTGTATGTTGCAAAGTGTAAACTTGTAAGTTATGACATGTAACATAAGTTCACTTTGAAATGGTCATACTTCAAAATTACGGGAGAATTCACAATTTTACATGACAAATGTTCTTTTTATTTAAAAAATAATAATGACATGATCCTCTACATTTATTTGAGATTACACATTAATTTTTCAAATTGATGATTATCCTTTGACTTTGGTCTTCTTTTAAAAACCAATTAAACAATAACTTCAATGTCTTCATTATCACCACCATCATTATTACCATCACCATTAATATCACCGTCACTATTAACATCACTATCAAATAGTCAAATTGTTTATTTTCAAAATTTTGAAGCATATTTTGCATATTTTTCATTTATCAAAATTTTGACCAAATTTTTACAATTCAAAATCAAATAGAACTCGAATTTTTCACGAATTAAATTTTTGTCGTATTCTGAATTGCTAACAAGGGACCCATCAACACTTAATCCAACTCTGACAGATCTTTTGATTAGACGTATTTTAAACCTATAATTCTATCAATGGTCTTAGCCCATGAAGTAAAGTGTTGAAATTCTAAGTCAAAAAATTACCAATACCTAATTTTTGATGCAAGGGGTCCACGTGGTGGGCCCAAAATACATTGGTTCAAACTTCAAACACCCTAATAGTTATGCCACGTGTATTTCGAGTGTGAAACCAGTGAATATTAAAAGGCTTAAGGCCTACAACTCTTTAGAAGTAATTAATGAGTAATAATTGGTCGTTAGAAATAATTTAATTATAAATTACAAACTCTTTATAAACTAGACTTGTAAAGTACAAACTATTTGAATAGTACAAAGAGAGAACTCTTGATTCGCAGATGTGTGAAACTCTGAATATGTGTTGGATTCCAGATGGGCAAGGCTTAGACCGATTCAGCTCCTTATATAAATAATTATTTTTTAGTTACCTCCCTCACTGACTTACTATGGTAATCTTACGTTTCAAGATTTAAAATTAGTATTCTTGACCCTTGAATTTGATGTAAACGGACCAAATTTCGTCTATCAAATTGTTTATAGATTAATTATATCCAAATCCAATAAATTGTGAGAAAATATATAAATTATATTATATATTTTATTTGAATGTATAATTTTTTAATTATATAAATATTTTTGATATTATGGGTATTTCCACCCAGTTACAAAATTGGAGTACAAGTTTAAATCGATAAGAAAAACTTAAAAAAAAAAATAAATGAAAAAAAGAAGATAAAAATATATATTAAAAATTATGAAAAATTACATGTATAATCAAAATTCATAAAATCAAGTTATTATCATTCAATTTCATATTTTTACATTTATGAATTATCAAATTCTATTATACATCAAATCTCACAT
Source organism: Akebia trifoliata (assembly GCF_017979445.1). Lineage (NCBI taxonomy): Eukaryota > Viridiplantae > Streptophyta > Magnoliopsida > Ranunculales > Lardizabalaceae > Akebia > Akebia trifoliata. The sequence continues at coordinate 27,428,738 of NC_141381.1, forward strand.
TAAAAAAAAAAAAAGAAAATATTTATAATTTTGCATATGTGAAAAAATGAAAAAAAAAAAAATGATTTTTGTGACTAAGAAAAATTGTGTTTTTTATTTTTATTTTTTTAACATTTTAATCGTTAGGGATGTAAGTTGTATTTTAATTATAATTTTTTCAAAAAATTACTGATTTTTGTAGCTATGGGTTACTTTCTACTTGTAAGGGTTTCGAACAATTGATTATATAAAATCAGGTTTGGCCTGATCAAAAATCAATCCTATTATAAAATCTGATTTGGATATTAATGTGGAGGTTCTGTAAATCTGGATTTGTAAGAGTCAGATCCAATGTTTATCGGATCGGTTTCTGATTCTAATCTGATCCATATCGGACTGCTACCAAGTACCAAATAAATTCGGATATGTTCTGGATTCAACTATAGATACCTTCTTAGTGAGGGAGTTATTTCTAAAATAAAAGAAAAACAATATTCATGTTAGATTCGAACTAGAATTGTTGGCTTTTGTAATTATATAGAAATAAAAGAAAAACAATATTCATCTTAGATTCGAACTAGAATTGTTGGCTTTATTTATATAATTATCGTCTATCTTTATTTATTTATTTTTCTCTCGCTTTCTACCCATAAAGAAGCAGTAACCCTCGTTGAGCGCATGTTAGCTGAGCTCCGGCTCCTTTGAAGGAGCCCTTGCTCTCTATCTCTCTCTCTCTCACAGAATATTAGGGTTTTTTTTTTCTCTCGCGAAGAATTTTAGGGTTTTTTTTGTCTCCCACCGAGAATATTAGGGTTTGTTCGCCCTTTTGGATCAGTTTCAGATCTTTGCAATTAGAATGTCGAAACCATGGGGAGGAATCGGTGCTTGGGCTGCGGATGTCGAACGCGAAGAGGAAGAGCGCGAAGCCGCTGCAATACCTCAACTACTTGGCGCGGGTGGGTCTCAGAGCTTCCCAAGCCTCAAAGAAGCCGCTGCTGCGAAGCCCAAGAAGAAGAAACCCATGACTCTATCTGAGTTCACAACCGGATCTTACGTCGGCCATGGTGCAGCGAGGCGCGATTCATCGATGGAATCTAAGGGATTAACGGCTGATGAGATGCTTCGATTGCCGACTGGGCCAAAGGAGAGGTCGGCTGAGGAGATGGAGTTTGGTCGGCTCGGTGGCGGCTTCAAATCTTATGGGCGAACTTCGGGTCCTCCTGGAGGTAATAGGGGGAGAGGTGACGATGGTGATGGGTCTTGGGGTGGTGGACGAAGATCTTACGGAGGTTTCGATGACGAACGAAGGGCTCCACCACCTAGGGTTTCTGATTTTGATCAACCTTCGAGGGCTGACGAGGTTGATAATTGGGCAATGGGGAAGAAATCTCTTCCTTCTATGGATTCTGGACGGCAAGATCGATATAGTTCGCTTGGTAGCGGTAGCGGTGGTGGGTCTAGGGCTGATGAAGTTGATAATTGGGCAATTGGTAAAAAGGCGCCACCTTCAAGATCCACGGGGTTTGGTTCGGGTTTCAGGGAATCGGGTGCTCCGGAAGCCGATCGATGGAGTAGGGGAGGACCACGAGAGGGGGATCGGGAGAGACCCCGACTCGTATTCAATCCTCCACAAGGGGATGGAAGTTTGAATGAGCCGACAAAAACGACTAAACCCAGTCCATTTGGTGCTGCTCGTCCAAGGAGGAGGTATTGGCTGAAAAGGGTTTGGATTGGAGGAAGGTTGATTCTGAGAATGAGATTAGGAAGACGAGTAGACCTACAAGTTCTCATTCTAGCAGGCCTTCAAGCGCTCATTCAAGTAGGGCTGAGAGTGAGAGCCCGCATGTGTTAGAAGGAGCACCAAAGGCCCGACCAAAAGTGAACCCATTTGGAGATGCGAAACCTAGAGAAATATTGCTGCAAGAGCAGGGGAAGGATTGGCGGAAGATTGATCTTGAGTTGGAGCACCGCAGCGTTGATAGGTTCGCATTCTTACACCATACTTATCTTTATTATACATTTCTGGTGATGTTTTATTTTTATAAAATGTTTTTTCTTGAGCAATTTATGCAGGTTGAGTTTGTTTGCAATGAGATGGGGTAATATTGCTTATTTTCCTTTTTTATTGCTCTGTGGTTATATTATGGAGTATCTGTTATAGTTTATATAATTTTTTTGCTAGAATTGAATATTTTCATCTTTGGTGGTTTTATAATTACTTTTCTTTATTCTGTTCTTTAGTACCCTTTCGACTAAATCCTATTGGTTGAGAGATTAGGGAGATGTTTGTAAAATTATTACCATTTATTACTACTAGAAATAGAAATTAGTTTGTTACCATTAAAAAAAGGATTAAGCGAATAAAATTACTTTGGAACAGGGGGATTTCATCATTGAAGCCTTATCCCAAAAATTTGGGAATAGTGGGAAATTAAGGGACCTAGATATGGAAAAGATACTGCTATGGGAATTCCGTTCAATATTTTGATGCCATTTTCCAAGTTGTATTTTATTCTTTTAATTAAGTTTCATGTTGAGTATTTACATCAATGGAAGTTTTGATATCTGTGTGGTTATTCTCACTATGATTTGCTACAATACACATTTATCAATTGGTTGTCAAACAAATTTGCGAATTGCTAAGTCTTAACTTTCTATATTTTCTGTAGAGTCTGAATGTCGATGCAATTTTTGTAATACCGAATTTCAGCAATTTTGCTACATTTATCATTTCTCCCAGTCTTAATTTTGGTATATTCTTTAAAATATATGCTTTTCAATCAAATACAATCTTTGTACCTTGTTACAAAGGGCTTACCCTCTATTGTGATTTCACATGAACCACTTTGAGAGTGTGGAATATCTTAATGGTTAGTTGTAGTGGTTAAAGTGATATGGGATCAGAGGGTACTTGAAGGCTTCTGATACTTCAATGGGTGCTTCCATTTGTATTGAGCTGTTGCATTTTAAAAGTGAGGATGACCTTATTTTAAGGACATGTGTAAAAATTTGATACTTTATGGACAAGTGAAGCATTTGATGTTATCATCACGGAGGTGAAAATCATCACTCTTGTCACCTATTCTTAAATAGCTTAAAGTAGTTAAATTTGTCGACCTTTTCTAGTTGGGACGTTAGAATCAATGGACTCACTTCTTGGCTGCTTTAATGGGGAAGATGCAACAAGGGAAGCAAAACACAATGTTCAGAGTCATTAATTCATTATTGCTTAGGAAAAGGATATGATAGAGTTCTTAGAGGATCAATTTGGCAAGTAGTGGAGAAAAAGGAGTCCTAAGTAAATATATATGTTGATTTATGTACGTTGAATTTATAAGATAATAGCTAGTCGAAGTCTAATAGTTGCTCACTTGCAATAGCTATAACAAAAAGATTAGCATACCTGAGGTCATACATGTGTTGTGGTAAATGGTTGATGATGACACAAGTGAGTTTCTGATTTTGAACAAATTAGATTTTATCGATTCTAGATCTGTTCTGGGAAGAGTGGCGAAAAGGCCAATTAGGTGAAGAAGATTGGAGGGTTAAAAGGTGAAAGATTTAGGCCTAAAGTGTTAACAGGTGAAAGATTTATGCCTAAAGGGTTTACTGGTAGAGGAAAAATGCAATTTTTTGCAATGGAGTGTTGTGATTAGGTTTAGTGGTACTTACATTAGTTTCCGTTTTTGTGGATTGCACTAGGAGTCTGTCTCAAGTCCATAGCTTTTGCAGAACTATGGATTAATTAAATGTCCGTACTAAAGAGGGAGGTAACTTGGGTGTGCTATTTAAAAATGCTGCTGCTTATTGCTTAGGAAAGAAGGGTATGAATATGATAGAGCCTTAGGGTTAGTTTGGTGGATGTTGGGGAAAAAGATTCCTATGAGGATCAATACAACATGATATTATGTTGCGATGAATAGATGAAACAGTAGCTGGCAAAATAGTTACTTCAGTTGCTGCAAGCCTTCAATGGCTATAAAAAATTGTAGGCATAATTAAGGTCATATTGGGGGGGGGGGATTAAATAGTATGAAAATGGTTGATGTGGCACAAGTAAGTTCCTGTTTATAGTGGGTTACAACATGAGTAGGCCCTAACTCTGGTTCTTTTTGCTCTAATTATGGATTAATTAGCTGTCCATACTCCATACTTGAGACGAGGCACCTTGGTGTATGCTATTTACAAATGTAGCATTGGTCGATGAGACTAGAGAGGGAGTAACTGCAAAGCTAGAGCTAGGGAAGGATAACATTAGACCTTTCGGAATTCTAACTAAGTAGGGTCAAGCAAGTATTTTCAATGCAACTTTGGAAAGGGCATGGAAAACATGTGAGGATAGATAAGATTGATGGGCAATAAATTACCACAAAGTGATCATTTAGATTATATACCATCAGTTATCAATAAAAGGGGAAGGTGGTGGCTGTAGTGTTAGAGACATATGGTTAAAGTTGAGATGCATTTTTGGACTGTTTCACGACCAACACTTTCTAACTTAATTACCAAAAACACTTCTTTTTCTAAGAATTTGTTTGGTTATATATCTTCTTGTACCACATGTTAGATACATGCCTACAGGCAGAAAAATCTTTAATTTTTTATTTTTTCAAACATTCATTTACAGATTTATTTACCATTGTTTATATGATTTATTTTATATTTTCTTATTTAAAAACATTCTTTATTTTATAATCAAATGAACTAAGATAGATTAAAATGTATATTTCTTGACACATGGAGTAAGCTGTGCCGGAGTGATATCACATTGATTTTATGGGGATCGTTTTTTTTTTTCTGATATAAAAGTATTGGTATCAGCACTGATGGACACTTGCCTGTGCCTTTGCTGCATAGTTTCTAATCAAACTAAAGTGAAAAATTTACAAAACAACAAAAAGGACAATTATGCCTTACAAAAGCGGGATGTTGGGATATTGAAGCAACATTATTGAAATTGACGAGTAGAAAAATTAAGAAAATAAAATGAGCACATTTGAAGGAGTGTATGAGTATCCTAGTGGTTGGTGTGATAAAAGGTCGTTGACATAGGTATAGACTTAAAGCTCAACCAATTCTTTGGTTAACACATTTCAAATTTTTTTGAAAATATGAAATTTAAAAAAAAAAAATCTAACAGAAGGTAATCTTTAGGGCAACATGTGCATGAATATATTATATGTTAAAGCATCTGAATAAGTAAAGCAATCCAAATTTTGCAATTTAGACTATTATGTATTTTGTTGCAAAGTATTTATTATTTTAACATAAAAAATTGCAAACAAAAAAGAAAATATTATTATTATTAGTCCTTTTTGATGGATAAGCTGGACTGGACTTGAACCCATGACCTCAAAGTTGATGGAAAACAATACCTTGACAAATAATTGGAAAAAAAATTCTCAAACAGATTGAAATGCAATTATTATTATTATTACTTTTTGATGGATAAGCTGGACTTGAACCCGTGACCTCAAAGTTGATGGAAAACATTACCTTGACAAATAATTGGAAAAAATATTGAAGTGCACTTATCACCTTTATTTATTTATGTTATTATTATATGGAGGCAATGAAGAAAGCTTATTAAAATGCACTTATGATCATCTTACCAAGATGTACATATTATCTTTATGGCATTTGGATCAAGTAATTAGTATTTTCCTTGAAAATTTTAATTAGAAATGCATGAATGCTCTCATTAAGTTGCTATAACATAAAATAAGTTTTGTGCATAACCTTTTTCTATTGTCTAGTTTAATTCCTTGTTGAAATAGATTCTTGTTAAGTTGTTTAGCCGACATATAGTAAGGACCGTGTTTAGTCATGATCTACTCAGGTCGTATATCAATTGTCTGTTGCTCTTATGTGCATTTCACATGCTTATTGGCATTTAAACATGCAACCCATTATTGGCTCCTAAGAATCTTAGGTGCTTGAAAATCATGTACTCGATGCTATTGATTTTTCTTACTCTCAATGGTTGTTTATTGTAATATAATAAAATATTAGTGTGCTTTTATGCTTGTTTTGTTAATACTTTAATTTCTATTCCCATTTCTGTAATATTTCTATAATTTTCTTCATTTCAAAAAGTTTTATATTTTTATGATGGTTAAAATAGACATTATTTAGCTTGACTGAAGTAATCATCAAATTCAAAAGTTAACCATTTTTTTATAGAATTGAATGTAGGAAATAGAAATTGGACTTATTTTACCGATCTCGAATAGTTGGGACAAGGCATTGTGAATAGAATTATAACGATGCATTGTGATGGATATTACAACTAGACAATGAAATTGAAGAAACACTTTTGACGTCTTGTTAATACTTAATAGTGTAGATGCATGGTGATGAGGTCACATTTAATTGGAACTTTAAGTGAAACATTGGACCAAAGTGTTGATGTCATCCTCTATCATATTTTCTGCATGGTAAAAATTGTTTAATTTGTTAGATCTTGCCATGGTTACCTTGGTGTACTTGACTGGCATCCCATTTACTCGTACATCAATTTGTCTGACCTATGGTGGGATTTTTCTTTGTAAATAGCAATGCATCCGAGTGCCTTAGTAGCAATTTTGGTGAGGTTCAGGGTCTGAACTGTCCTGTCGCACATTCTCCTAGTATATGGCTAAGTGTTGTCAAATCCTATAGTTTATGCTTCAGGCTGAATGTTTTAGTAATGTACATTGAAGGAAAAACCTATTTATGTTGAATTGTTAGCCAAAAGCAAAATATTGAACAGGGATTTGAAAGCAATTGGTGGTTTTAAGTTCTTCGCTTATGTAAAATGATGTGGTCAAGAAGGGCAGGGTGAGTAAAAAGAAATTAAGATTTGCAGTCTGTTAGTGATGCCCCACTGTTGGATCTAAGTGACAAGATTCCATGTCAGAGCATCTTGGAATGTGCATAAATTCATTAAGATTAGCTATGCTTGTAGTCTTTATTCTTCAGGGATTTCAAGTCGACTTTGTATCTTTGGGAGTTTAGTGGCTTTTATAAGTATGCTCCATCTTTTATACTTTTGAGAAGTTCCATTATCTCAGGTTCTTCTCAGTAGAAGATGTTTTAGACAAGATCATTTTTCAGATATTCAATGTTGTGCAGTTGCATTTGTGTTGTGAAGAAAATGTGTTTTGTGTTCATATAATGTGGATTGTAATGGTTTCTGATCAAATGTTCCATTGATTCTTCCTTGGTGGATTAAATCTACATTACATATTTGCATGAAAATTCTTCTATTATCTTTTCTGTAACTTTCCATGTTCTTTTGCCTGCCTATTGTTAAAATTTTGTTTTTTATTGTCATGTTACAAAAGAAATGGCAAAAATCTTTCCCTCCTTTTAATATTTTATAAATTATGAATTATGAATTTATATTGTTCATAAAGAATCCAAAAGCTTTTGATTGTATTTGTAAGCCAGTCATGTTTGTGAATAGTTTTGCACGCCTGTTTCTTTTATTTATTTATTTTAATTACCTCACCTTTCTTCCCTTGCTTTGACGGCCTGTCTGTTTTATGTCAAATTTCTGATACTTTGCTGGAATTTACATTGGTGGTAATCGGCATGTGATTTTTGCTTTGCTGGGATGATTTAAATCTCTGATTACATAATTCATTTCAATATAGTAGGATGATCTTATTGTGAGGAGCATTTATTTAGCTATATATATATTTAGTGCTTCTCTAGGCGTCGCCCAGCCAGGACCCCTAGTGCCCAAAACAGGGTCCAGGTAGGTTAGTACGAAAGTGGTGTAAGCAGTCTAGACTTTGGTATGGTTTGATTGGTGGACCACATAGCATGGGATGCCTTGTAGAATTCTTTGTGGACCAGAAACACAAGTGAGATCACCCTTGACAAACAATGAGAAAAGAGGGGACAGGGCAATGGGGGGATTGACGAAGTGAGGATGAGAGGAGAGGAAAAATGTAGAGTCTCAAGAGGGTTGTACTTGCTCTCCCATTGCTTGTGTAGTTTTCTGTCTTCCCTTTTACCAGTATTTGTAGGGTGGAGGAGAGGAACAAGAAGAGAGGGGGAAACCCCCATGGGTTCACTCGCCCTCTTTCCTTATCATTGCTGGCCACTGAGATTTGGTAACGTCCCCGTAGGACACCTAACTTATCCTTTGTTCATGTGTCGTCAGTTACAAGATCCGGTGCATGGGACCCATGTGCATCTTCTCTCGAAACGAGCCTTCTTTACCCCATTTTAAGTATCCCTAGCACTTGATGGGTTTCTTTTATTGTTGTGGATTTGTGTCAGAATCCAGCGTCCAGACGATGTCTTTTTAGAGGCCTAGTTAATAAGCAACAAAGAGAGAGGAGCAATAGATTGTATGAACTGATCCGGCATGCGACAAAGAAAGGGGAGGTGTGAGCACTCAATCCACGAATTTCCTCATGGAGGCTCCCGAATTTTTTTTTGGAGCCAACCCTCCAGACATTTAGCATTAATTCCAATCAATCTATTGAACTAGCTAATATTCCATCAGTGGGCATCATGGTCCTATAGCCACCATTTAATTATTCTTTGTGATTGTTTTTGACATTTTTTCAGTTAATGGTCCAAGTACCTCAATCATCGTGGGAAATATAGCTTCCATACGGTTGGAGGATTTCCAATATTTGTTTCAAGATAGAGCTTCCTGAAAATTGTCTTGCTAGACCACACATAATTCTAACATGGAGATCACATTCACCACTTTTTTTAGGATTAATAGTTCAACACTGAGATACTAGCTAGAAATGTTAAACCTTCATTCTCGCCTTTCCTTGGGATGGTAAAAAATATTTTTGAGGCTCTTCTATTGAATTGCCCTTGGGAATTTTATTTTATTTTATGTTTTTATCATCTTTCCCTCCATGCTGATATGCATAAACATGTACATCGGCCATGCACATGGAACTTGTGCAGATGCATAGATTGTCTTCTCGACAAGTTTGGACCCATAGATTATCTTTACGTGATAGTAGTTGATGCTATGTTATTTTTTTTTTTTTTAAAGTCTTAGGTGGTGATGTATGTCACTTTTTATCTCGACAAATGTTTCAGGCCTGAGACAGAGGAAGAGAAGAAGCTGAAGGAACAAATAGTTCATCTAGAGAAGGAACAGGAGAACGAAGCTGCAAAAAATGGTAATGGTGAATCTGTACAAGGGTCTGGTGGAGAGCAAACTAGCCTTCATGAGCTGATATTAAGCAGAAAAAGGGATCTGGAACTTCTAACCCGTGAGTTGGATGACAAAATTCGCTTTGGCCAGAAATCCACTGACAGACCTGGTTCTGGAGCTGGCAGGGTTGGATTTCCTGATAGGCCACCTTCTCAGTCCGGCGTACCAGAGGAGACAAGAAATTTTGAGTTCATGGATAGGCCTCGATCACGTGGGAAGGGGGATGCGTGGGCCAGGCCAGCAGATGACAGAAGAGCTTTCCAGGGTGGTGGGAGGGAAAGAGGATTTTTTAACAACAGAGATATCGACAGGTATATATCTATATAACCTTTCTAAATTTTTGTTGTATAGATGCAATTGATTAAGTTGTACCCATTTGGTGTTGCATTGCTCTGATGATACCTTGTTTGTTTAATTTTGGCTGGCAGGCCCAGGTCTCGGGAGAGATGGTGAAGCTATAGGTGTGAATTCATTGGGTTTTCTTTCTTTTTTCACTTTGACACCAAAAAACAGAATAACATTTGGATTTCTTTTTTCTTATTATTGTTCTTTATTTTTCCTCTGGGTTTTGCACTGAGGCAAGAAACATGTTAGGAAATCCTTTGATGAGTAATTTATTGTTAACTCTAATTCTCCTGATAACAGTGTAAAATTGCATTTATTTTTCCACTCCGAATGTTTAGGCGAGAGCCTCTATTTGCTTATCAAGACTTATCAGTTTTTTGTTGCAGTAATTCCAACTATCTTGTTAACAATTACACTGATTAGGATTTTTTTCTATGTATGTCAGACTTTGGCTAATAAGCATCCACAGCCCATTTAGCCTTTCCCCCGTGTGGCACACTTTTGGATTGTGAAATATTCTTTAAAAAAAAAAAAAATCAAGTTCAAAGTAGTTCTCTTTCTTGTAGTTATTCCACTTTTGTGAGTTTATGAACCATTTTTTTCACTGCTGAATCCTTTTATAAGTTGATCTTCAATTTGAGCAGAATGAAAGCTCAACTTAGTGTAGCTATTTTCAAGTTGATCTTGCATCTGTGGTAAACATTAACATTGTCGAACCTGTTTTTTTTTTTTAAAGATCTTAACCAAATCCAAAAACTAGGTAAGTGTGTTATGAGTTATATGGTGAATGTTTTGAAGACGAGAGAGAGAACTGATATATAAATGCTGCTGCGTTTTTTTTTTTTTTTTCTCTTTTTCTGGAAAGGTATAATTTTATTTATAAAATATATAGCATGGTAGAATGGAAAAATATATAATTGTAGACAGGTTAGCCCTCTGAAGTATAAATTGAGTCCCAGTTGAATAATAAATCTTCAGAGAGTAGACACCGTTAAAACTTTTTAAATTCCTTGAACCTATTGTAAGAGTGTACATTTTACCCAAAAATCGCACGAAAAAGGTGGACCGAACACAAACTGAAATTTTTTGGTTTGAGTTTAGTTTGACCCCTCAAAAACCGGACCGAAGCTGAACCAGACCGAATGAAAATCAAACTGATTCAAAAATTCTGAAATAACCCCACCCCCACCCCACCTTCTATCTTTATAATTATACAATTGGCAACAAATAAAAAAGTAACTAGTTACCAAATTGAAGAAAAAAGAGTTCTATCTTCATATTTTATAATTCATACAATAGAAAACATAATAATTATTTTATAATAATAAATAATTATCAATCAAAAAATTTGTTTCTATCTTTATGTTTTATACTTTATATAATGGGCAACAACACAATAACTATTTTTCTTCATATTTGTATAGTTTGAACAATTGAAAACAAAGTAACTATTTTATAGTAACAAATAGTTACCAGATAGAAAACAAAATATTCTATCTTTATATTTTATACCTTACATATACAAAATATAAAATGTTCTTCACTAAGCAGGTAAGGTGTCCAGTTCCAATAGAATAGGATCAGTGCCTACATGGCACGTTTTTGGTTGGAATTTATTTAAAAAATATCGGACTCCTAATCAAGCCATTTTCTACATGGCGTGCAGCTTGATGTGTAATCTCCAACCAAAATGTGTCACGTGGACCGTATGCTGCTAATGGAACAAGACACCAATCTGGGTCGCGAATAGATAATTGGTAACTTGTTGACACGGGGAAGTTAATACAATTGAGAGGAGATTTCAAATCCTACAAATTTTTCTCCATTTCAATCCATCCACTTAAAATGAGAGTATTCTTATTTATTAGGACGCTATCAACCCCCAAGAGTTTGGCCGCAAGCCAAGCCTTGCTAAGCTCCTCAAGAAGAGTATGTCAAAGTGTTCTAAACTCCACGAAGCAATGAATTCTTTGGGGCCACCATCCAGGGTTGGTTGACCCTCAACTCAACAAGTTGCACTTCGAGCGACTTGTGTGTGTGTGTGACCGTGGGTGATTATGGGATTAGTCTCACCCATAAGATGGGGATGCCCACAATAAGTGTGATACCTTAAAAAATAATTAAGTGTATAAATATAATATTATATGTATAAAGATATGTTTGGTAAAACATAGTTGATAATATATAGATATAAACTTTATTCTTTTAATTTTTGTCGTTATAATTTTTTTTCTATTTAATGGTAAAAATGTAATTTTAACCCGAGATTGTTTAGCCAGTTTGAAAATATCATTATCAGAAAAATATTTATCCTTTGACACAAATTTAATGAACTCTTAAATTTGAAAAACCACAATTTAATCGAAAAATGAAAATTTCTTTATATTAAGGACGTAACCATCATTTTCATTTGAATAATTTATATTTTTGGGCACCCAATTGAAAAAAATATCATTTTGGCCAAAAAATAAAAGATGCTTAGAATATAATTTTACAAAACATATCAGATTTTCTAAATTTTTGGAGACAGAAGATTTTTGGATTATTTTGCCCTTCACATTTTATTTATTTATGACTTCTTTGTTTTTTATATGATTTACTTTGTGATAATCTTATATTTTATCATGATATAAAATAGAGTTTTAAAAATAATATGATGATATTAATGACCTTATTGGTTAAAAGTTGAGAAAATTTTGAAAAATGGTATGCTTATCTTTTTTTCGCAAGGTCCAATGATGAGATTTTTTTTAAAAATTTTCAAAAGTCAAAAGGTGCCTTAAAATATTATATTTTCAATTTAAATTGTTGAATTATGAGAGAGAAAATGGTGTTGTTAATTGATGTTTATCTAATAAATTTGAAATTTTAAATTTGTAAAACTCTTTTATGTCATGTGTCACTCTCCTATTACACCGAATCATATTTATTTTGATAAAAAATGTGACATGTGTTTTAATATTATTTGTTGATTACATTGACCTCTAAGATATTTTCATATGACTCAAAAACCAATAATTAATGACCATGATAAAGTAAGAAGTATTTTAACATAAATGGGTGCAAACTATAGTATCAAAGACCACATCAGTTTTTCGAAACCTTGGCTTCTATTGGGGATCATAAAAAAAAACTTTTGAAATTTTAAAAACTCTAAAGGTCTTCCCAAATTCATGGTCACCTCATCCCACACTAGAATATTTAGATAAATACCATTATTTGCTATAAAAAAAATACAATTGGAGAAGTCCTTGAAACTTTTATCTATTAAAGTTTTGTACTCTCGGACAAAATATGAAAGTTCTCCATCTAATCAAGGTCTTTCAAGGCCAAAATATTAAGTAGGTGTACACCTAAATTTTTTTCTTGATCTTTTCGTTATAATGACATTATTTTATTTTTTAAGTTTATTGTGCATCTTTTCTTGATGTAAGAAAAATATAAGTGTTTTTTTAATTTTTATATATGTCATTTATAGAAGAAGAATTCGTTAATGATGAATAGATCATAATAATGATGTTTGGAAAATTATATTTTTGCATTGGTACAATAGATTGCTAAAAATCATGATTAAGTAAGAATGAGCCAGAATACCTTAGGGTGAATGGCCCCAAATGTCCTGTAGAAAGCGTTGTGTTATGTGAGTGTATGACCTACTAATGCATGTCTTATGTTATGTGGGTGAAACTTTTGCATATAATATGTATTGCATGTGCATGTTATTAATTTTTGATACTTAATAGAAGATTTACAATATTTTTCTGTTACTTAATACGATTATTATATTATTATTACATTTTTACGTTCTTCTTATTTCAATTTTGATTTATGTCAAAATAAATGATAAAAACATTGATAAATATGTGGTGGTTCATTTATTTGTTTTATTTTATTTTATTCGTGAACTCTATGTAATAAATCAATCAAGAGGAAAGCTAAGTTGATTTTATTAACTTTTTTTAAATAATGGGTTGATGTTATATTTGATTATTATTTAATTTCGAACTTGGAGTAAATTATAATTAAATTTTATTTAATAAATTATTAGTTTTAGAATATGCCACTATTGTGGTTTGATAGAAACATAATATATCTTTCTAAAATGGCTAAAATCATCCAAATTGGATGAATATTAAATTTTTTTTTTTTTTTTTTGAAATAAACTATGACAATATGAATTTCTGCTATCTTCGCAAACAAACTTTGTTTCGACCTATTTTTTTCTTAAAATATTCTTTTTCTATAAATAGTCACAACACGATACTTTTAGGTTTATGTGTTAATTTTCTAACTCCACCAATTGTTAACGAAAATGCTGATCGTGTAACCCGCAATGATCATTTATTTAAAATGTGTCTGTTATGTTTATAGTAAGACAACATACATCTGTTAACTTCTCCTGAACTGTTCTCTTGTGTTTTCTTCTTTAATGTGTAATTATTATATTTTTTTAATGAAAAATATATTGAATTGAGAATCTAATAGTTTAGAGAACGCATCATATCGAGATATCTCGATAATCATATAAAATCATATATTTTAGATTGTTAATGTTTATTACTAATATTGATTATTATACAGAGTTTTTAAACGTTTATCATGAAATACTTTTACCAGAAATCACACATATATTTTATATATCATAAAAAATTTATAATTTTCTGATCTTCAATATTTATATCTACAACCTGACCTAGGGGTTTTGAGTCGGATCGTGGGCTCGAATTTTGGGACATCACGATAAGAATATATATATGACTCAATTTTTTTTTCACTCGTTCAATACTCGACTGAGTTTAAGATACACAAGGAAAACGATCTACGCTTTTGTGCCCTTGCCACCTCAATCGAGTATTAACTGAATGAAAAAAATCAAGTTAGAAAATCATTAGCCATATATATATATATATATATATATATATATATATATATATATAATAATAATAATAATAAAGATACAAAGCCATCAAGTAATATCAATATTCATTAAAATAATACAAAGGTTTAGAGAGCCCTAATCACTCTAATAGGAACTAGAGGACAGCAAATATAGAGGCCAAACTTTTAAGTTCCCTTTAATTAAAAAGTCTTACCCACTGAGGGTTAGAATTTCAATTTACAAACACAAACTAAACAGAAATGTCTGGAACTGGCATTAACCCTAATTTCTATCTCTATCAGAAATTCAACAAACACTAATTTCTTCTCCAAGAATAAGATAAAAAATAATTACTTTCTCATCCATAAGTATTTCCAACCATAACAGTAGCAACAGCAATAGCTCCACCAATCAAACCGATTAAAAAACTCTTCAACTTATTGGACTCATCCGGCATTGGAGGTGCTGATGGGACCACATCAATACATCTAGATTCCAACGTATTCATCTGATCAAGAGTCAACGGTGGTAGATGTATCGAGTTGGAATCTACAGGAATTCCAGTAACGCATCCAGAGTATGTAACATACCGTAAATTACACTCAGTTCTAGCGGATACTCTAAGCAAACCGTACGCCCGTCCAGATGGTCTCCATAGCTGCAATGTGAACAAATCCTCTTCAAATCGAACCTCAGAGAGCGAGAGAATTGTGGATCCGATCACTCTCTCTCGGTGGATAGGAGAAGAAGGAGAAATGATTTGGATCGTAATACATGAATTAGGGTTTTGTAGGGTTTGGAGAGATAATGGGAAGGAGAGATCAGAGTTCCAATTAGGGTTTGTGGTGGTGGGAGTGGTTAGGGTTTTAGTAGATTTTTTGAGGTGTGGATCGATCCAAGCGACTGCAAATGATTTCATCTTTCCAAGAAATCTAATGTCCTTTATGCCTTCTGCGCTGAGAATTTTGAGTTTCAGTGTTGCTTCGCTCTGCTCTTCCACCATGTTTGCAAGTTACGATTGTTACCGTGAATCGGTAAATCGTTCGTTTATAGGCCAGACTCGGAATCGACTCGTGCGGGTTCCACTTTCATTACTCCCACCATAACAAGAGCCCCAATAACGAAGAAAGAGCGGTTTCTTATTATGATAATGTAAATGACTTAAATGCCCTTGTCCTCAATTCCTAGAGGTTGAAGTTTAAGCTTATAGAAGAAGAAAGAAAGGAAAATGCTGGAATGACACAAAGGTGACAAAAATGATGTGGTGGCGCGCACATTAGTTGATGCTTTTCGTTGGTATCTCGTAGAAAAGCATCCTTACGGCAATTTGTGCGACACTGCGTTATTTTATCACCTTACCCTGACTTGACTTGGAAAGAACATATGAACTAATGATTTTTGGTCTCAATCTAACAGCCGGCCTCAAAACTCAGTGATGTGTCATGTGCAAAGAATCATAGATTCTTTTGTAGGAGGCAGGTCGATTGTGTATCTCGAGGGATAGAATTTATAGTTCCTTGCCCATGCCACACCGGTGAGTTTTGAATCCTCTTGTCAAGTCGACTTAAAAAATCAGCACTTAAATACAAAAGAGTGCTGATTTTCTAACTAGAAATGTTTCACTTGGCTGATGTGACATAGACACGGAACTATAGATCTTTTTACTCATGATATACTACTGCACATCCCCATAAAAGATGTGGAGTAGTGTATCATGAGGAAAAAGATCTATGGTTCCTTGTCCATGCCACATCAGTCAAGTATTGATTGGGCGAAGACTTTCTAGTTAGAAAATCATAATTCAATATAAAAAAAAGTTAAAGAGTCATGATAATCTAACTTCCTCACGTGGCATACTCAAAATACTTTCATATGCTAGAACCATAGATTTGATGCCTCGGGATACACAACCACACATTCCCATAAATATGTGCAGTTGGGTATTTCGATGAAAAAAATCTATGGTTCTGACACATCTCACATCAAGAGAGTGTTTTGAGTATGCACGTGGGGGGCGTCAGATTATCATTACTCAAAGGTAAAAAGTATCATTGAGAAAGAGGGAGAAGACGAAAGATGATAATTTTCCTAGGAAATTTTTTTTAAGGGTATTTTAGGTGATAAAATGAGTACTAAAGTGATATATAATGCATCTTTACTTTTGCCCTTAGAGACACGTTTGCAAGACCCAAGAAGAAATACTTAAAGTTGAAAGGGACATTTTTGTAAAACATTTAAAAAAGGGGAAAAAAAGGGAGAATGACTTTGAAGGACTCTTTATTGAGAATATATACTCAGTAGTCCCCTAGCAAAAAATACGGAACATTTAAGTCCTACTTAATAAAATATTAGTCTATTAAGGATTTTTTAAAGATTTTTTTAAAGAAAAATACCTGAAATACCCTTTTAACAATGAGTCAAATAAAAAACTTAGACCAATTAATTTAGTTATTAATATTTCTATAAAAAATAAAAAATAAATATTTTATTTATTAAAAACTAAATTCAATATAATTTTATTTGATTCATTAGTATCGACATGCTAATTTTTGAGTTGAATCAACATTTAAGTCGAGTCTTAAAAGTATGTTTTAATTATTTATATATTTTAATAAATCTAATATACATAGACCAAACCAGTTTGATGACGATTATACTCGTCTCCATCATCATCATCTGTAGTCATCACCATCTATGTGATTTAAAGATTACTAATTTTGGTAAGATAAACAATATTTTTTAGATGATCTATAAGAGATGACCATAGTTAAGGGGCATGTCATTATAAACTTTTTTTTTTAAAGTTGATTTATAAGAGATGACCATAGTTAAGGGGCGTGTCATTATAAAATATAGGAGTAGCTCAAATATTCTCAAATAAATATGTTTCTTTAAACTTCAAAAATCATTGAAAGGGTAATTATGATATTTTTATTTTAAAAATCCTTTTTAGAATAATATTTAATAAATTGGGTATTAGGTCCATAATTTCAAATAAACAATTTATCAGTTGAAATTTCAAACATTTTTGTTTTTATTTTAATTTTTGTTTTTTTTAAACAAGTGTACATATTTGATAAACAAATTTGTTTACAAACCCCGAGGGGTTGGTTCAATGGCAATTTCAACATTAGTTCGATACACAAATATGACCATTAATTCCTCACGGGCCACCCGTGAGGGCGCACCCTCATTTACCTAGTGCGTGTAATGTGTTTGGGGTTTCACATGCCCCTTAGTCTAAGGTGTTGTTTGTTAAACTGAAAAAAATAAGTGCTGAATAGCATTAAGTGCTGAAACTTATAAGCGCTGAATTTAAGTGCTGAAAAAGTTATTTGTTTAGATGCTGAATCATGTTTGTTACATATTGCTGAAGCTGATAAATTGTCATTGTTACCCTTACAATCATATTATACATTGTTTGTATGTTCCAAATGCCTATTTCTTATCAAACACAATAAAATATATTATTATTTTTTTATAAAATTAAGATACAATTCATTTTTAAATTATAAGTAATACTCAAATCTTCAATTTATAAATATTAATTTCTATTTATAAAAGCCCACAAATTTCAAATTAAAAATAATAATGTCATATAAGTCACCAAAATTTAAATTCAACATTAAAAGAACTTAATTTTGGATAAATAATTTTCGATGAAAATGAGGGATGTGTAATTATAAAAGCACCCTATGAATTAATAAGGGCAATCCACACCATAGCCAATTTTTTTTGTTTTATATGGGTTAAAAATTTTGGAATTTGCAAAATTTTAGTGAGGATGGTTTAGAGATCATCCTCACAAAAAATCAGTCTATTTTGAAACTTTTAACTGGTCAAAAATAATTTTTTTTTAAAAATGGGACGATTTACGGTTCTTGATCTTGTTTTCATAGGATTAGAAATTTTAGGATGTGCTGATTTTTGGTGAGATGATCTCCTCATTATAGAGATCATTCTCATCAAAAATCAACTTATTCTAAAACTATTAACCCATATAAGACAAAATAATTTAGCCATGGTGTGGGTTTATTAATTTGTGGGGTGCTTATATACTAATGAGGAGATCATCCCCACCAAAAATCAATTCATTCCAAAACTTTTAACCCATATAAAACAAAATAATTTAGCCATGGTGTGGATTTATTAATTTGTGGGGTGCTTATATACTAATGAGGAGATCATCCTCACCAAAAGTCAATTCATTCCAAAACTTTTAACCTATATAAAACAAAATAATTTAGCCATGGTGTGGGTTTAGTAATTTGTGAGGTGCTTATATACTTATCCATGAGATATAAGAGGTAATATCCTTTTAAGATAAGGGTATACTTATCTATGCTCAAAAAAATAAATGGCATACTTGTTCGTGTCGAAAAAACGAAGTGCTTACCGCTTCAGCACTTTTTTTTAGCATCAAAATAGTGTTGAATTTTTTTCACTTATTTTCAGCAATAAGCACTGAAAATATAGAGTAAACAAACGCGCTATTTTGACAAAAAGTACTGAATTTAATTTTTTTCAACAATAAGCGTTGGAAAATAGCGCAAACAAACACTGCCTAAGACTAGTCCTTGGACAAGACCATATTCTATGGATTGGATAAAGCCTAGATATAGGCTTGGTGCCCTGTCTATTGGGATACTCGATTATCAAAAATAAAAAAATAAACAAATAAATTGATAGCTATACCATTGAAAAAAATTAAAAATATTACTAACTTTTTCAAAACTGTTATTTATAAATAAGTATAGAAAAAAGAAATACAAGCACATGTTCTTAGCAAATATTTTCAGAAAAATAATAGCATTTGAAAAAAAAAGAGGCATATACATTAGTGTTGCTTGCCAAATTCACTTTCTAATACTACCTCTCTTCATTTTGTCTTTTAGTAAAAAAATATAAGAGTATGTTGGTCTTTTATATAATAAATATTTATTTACATAATAATATATTAAGGATATTTTAGTATTTTGATTTAAATACCTTTTATGGTAGTAAATACTTTGGCAATCAATACTAACATGATAAATGCATTTATTAAGGTCTTAATAAATATATTTATTATTTAAAAAATTAACATATCCTTATTTTTTTCACTAAAGACAAAATAAAAAAAATGTATTATTTGAAGAAAAAAAATATGATGGACAATGCTAACGTCCTCATGACTCACGAAGTTTTGGACGTTAACATTCCCCATTCTTAAATCAATGATAATGATCATCATACGCTAGTTTTAGATATATTGACACAAATCGATGGCGATCATCATCTAATTGCATTTGGATATACTTGTTGTAGATTCAAATCTGTGTAGCTCCGAAAATGTGCTCGTAGCTCCTCTATGATGGCATCGGTGTGATACCTATCAATAATCCTCTGACAATCTAGATAGAGTTGTAGAAAGGATTGATAAATATTTACTTGAATTGAGAGACAGCCAAAAAGATCCCTAGCTCTAGCTTGATCCTCCCAATGATCAGGGTTTTCCCTTATTTCGGGATTTGATAATGAAGGATCTCATGATCATAGGGATTCTAAAATGAATTAGAATCTCCCTTATCGTGCCCCTAGATCCTTGGGATCTCTCTTAGAATCCTGAAGCGCAACATGGGATTGTGTGAATATACTAATTTACTTTGCCCAAACGTCTATCTTTGCCCATTCTACTAGATAAGATTGAATTATTGACTTGTTCCGAGTATCACTTACCTTTGACCATTACTTCTCTCCTCTCCAACTCATGACTTCAGCAAAACACGTGCAAGATCCTGATGTAATATCGATTTACTTGTTACACTTATAAAATCTGAATATGAAGTCATGAATCGTGATGGATCGAATTTCAGTTTTGATTCAGTCCGTTGACCGCCTAGTCGTGTAGTAGAAAGTAAAATCTTTCTAAAATTCTTCCACCACAAAAAATGGGGAAAGGCCCAAAAACCCGATAAAAGACAGCATCCGAAAGTCATAAAACAGCTCCAAACCTGCTTTTACGGCCGGGTTACGTTCCAAAAGAAGCTAAAACTAAGAAAATTACAAAACTAGACATACTTTTAAAAAGAAAATTATCCAAATTACCCCTACTTTTCAGTAATAATTACCCTCAACCGAATAAAATTTCGAAACAAAGGATAAGAACTTAAACTCTTTGTTCTGTTCTCTGGACATCTCGTTCTTCCATGTTTCTAGCTCTTCTATTATTACTGCGTAAATTGACGAAACTACCCCTTAATAAACAAACACGTGAATTATGGCAGACCACGTTCACGTTCCTCGCTTACGTCTCTTTAATATATTTGTATTTATTCCACTATGAGTAAATTACACTTTGACCCTCTTGTAATTTGGCATAATTCCATTTTAACCCCTAATATTTTGATAATTGTACTTACCTCCACTTTTTACATTGTTAAAATTTAGATGTTATTTTATTATTTTACCTTCTTATTTTTATATTAAAGATAATTTTTAAAACAATTTGACCATTCATCAAACCCATTTTTTCATATGCTTGTTTTTTATATTATAAAAATAACATTTTAAAAAGGGCAAAATGATCTTTACAGAAGAAATTTAACAGTTCGGTTGACAGAAATTTAATGAAAAGGGGTATAAGCTATAACCTCTTAAATAATTATAAAGGAGGTAGGTGCAATTAACATAACATTAAAAGGTCAAAATAGAATTATACCAAACTATAAAGGATTAAAGTGTAATTTACCCTTCCGCTATTGACCCTATATCTACCAAACTTTCCTCTTTTTTCTTGAAATTTTTTTTTTTTCTTCTTCTTCTTCTTCCCATGGAGTTCTATAGTTTGAGAATATTAATTGCTACTGTGAGCGTTTTAGTTTCAGTAACATTTGCCCCAAGTCCCATCTTTGCTTCTAAATCTTGTGACTTCCCAGCCATCTTCAACTTTGGTGACTCCAATTCTGATACAGGAGGTTTGTCTGCAGCATTTGGACAAGCAGGACCACCTAATGGGGAGACATATTTCCATACCCCGAAGGGGCGATACTCCGATGGACGTCTCGTCATCGATTTCATAGGTACATATTTTTCTATCTTTTATTTATAATGCTTCTTATAGTCTAATTCATCATCAAAGTTTTTTAACTTAAAAACTTGGAATTTTTGAAATAAATATATTATTATTATGTAAATATTTCAATTTATTGAACAAATTATGTCATTTTATTGGTATAGTATATGATTTAATGTACTAAGAGTGAAGATCTAACAGCTTTTTTAAATCAAAGTATATGTTACATCATCTGTTTGAGGACCTCATCTAAAGTAGGAAATAGATCCATACATAAGCCCCCCTACGTCCCATCACAAAACTTGGATCATTTGCCTCGGGATGCATAGAAGCATATTCTTTTTCTTGTGTATCCCGAGGCAAATGATTTACAATTTTGTGATGGAGACACATGTCAAAGCGGCGTGTCAAATTATCACGACTTTTATTTTAAATAAGATTATATCACTCATCTAATTAATTGGGGAGTCCACACCATGAATCTTATTTGTTGTGCTAGAGTGACCTCATTTAATTTGCACCCCCATCACAAAAGATGCTTATCACGTGTATCTCGAAAAAATCGTCTATGGTTCATATATGCCTCCATGTGAGGAAAGTGTGAAATGAGGTCACTTCATCATTATTGATCATATTATGCCATTTAACTCTATTTAGAATCCTATTTTATAAGAGAAATCTAAGATGAATGAATTATAAATTAATTTAAAAAATAAGTAAAATTTGCGTAATAAAATTTATAAAATATTCCCCTTGTACTCTCCCTAACTCTTTTACAAGAAAATTAAGGGTGAGATAGGGTCGTGGAGATGACTACTTGAGCTGTGTGAGAATATCTGTCGGATGAAAAATGCTTGGCAGGCAGGCGTGCAGTTAAATAAGTAATTTTGCTATTTTCTACGTAGAGGAGTGAGAGGAATCCACCGACATGCTTAGTCAAAAAATGGTTATTTTATTTTTGAGCATTAATAATATTTTTGTGAGGATCATGGGTCCCATTGTTGGTGCCCTAAGTCAAAAATTAATTGCACTTGATCATCCCAACCATTGATTCGTTGGATGGAAACCAAAATATAAAAAGATCAAATAAGGTTATAAGTATCTGATTAAATTTAATCAAACAATACACCTATAATTAAGGGTGTCAGTGGGTACCCATTTAATCGAAATTGAAAACTTTGGTTCTGATTCTACTTTTATTGGAATCGATTAGAGTTGGATCTAAAATGGAATCAAACTAATAGGAACCGGAGCTGCTAGGTTCTATCCAATGGGTATGGGTACCCTATTTTATCATTTCTTTTCATAATATAGATGATTTAAGTAATTCTTTTTTTTTTTGTAAATAATGTATGTTATATAAAATTCTTCGATTTTTTATATAAATTATCAATCAGAGCTTAAAATGAGCTATATCTTTTACAAATTTAATACTTTTTAACTAAGATGAATTATTGTTTTTGAAAAAAATCATTAATTTATATCCTTGGTATAAGGAAGTTTGACTAAGTTAATTATTTTATAGATAATATATTAATTTTTTTAACAAAGGTTTTTTTATAATGATTTAAAATATGTTTTATTATTTGATTCTTGAGAATCGGAATCAATGGTTACCCGTGTTTTTTGACTATTGTGATTCCATTTATTTTATCTTCAAAAAAAAAAAAAAAGTGATTCCATTTATTTTCTATTCGAAATTAAAACTGACTAAAGTCAAAATCGAAATAAATATAATAATTATAGTCTTTAGCTCCTTAGGAAATCGAACCGAAACTGACCCATTGACACCCCTACTTATAAAGCTACCAAACTGGTTGATTAGTAGGGCCATTTCTTGTATTTAAGATCCTAATCTTCATCTGAAACTGATAAGTTATTATAATATATTTTTAGGGACAAGTTATCAATTGATTTTGTTTTTTCAAATCCCTACTAGACGATACTTGTACCACACTTCAATAATAAAACCTCATCTTTACTTAAAAGAAATGCTCTTACTCTGCACGTGGTACTTGTGTGATCCATTTTCTTTCTTTAGAGCATCTCCAACATTACTCATCAAAATTTCACCAACTACATTCCTATTCCCGTTAGTTACCTCTATTTACAATTTTGCCATTCCTTTATTGCAATAAGAGTAATGTGGGATCCATTCAAATTTGATGAAAATTTTGATACTTAGTGGTGTCTCCCACTCTCTTAAGATTTTTTTAAAAACTTTTTCACTCATTAATTTGGTGAAATTTTGACGAGTAGTATTGGAGATAGTCTGAAGTAGGCTCACCAAATTTGATGTTGGATTTGATTGTTACAAAAAAAAAAAAAAAAATTTAATGAGTTGATGTTGGATTTGGTAAAGTGTTGGAATTGGGTTTAGTAATCAGCTTACCAAATTTAGCTTTGGTGCTCCAATTGATGCTGTTTTAGAGAAATTATTTAAGGGGGCATTGGATCGTTTTCTAGAGTATGATTCTGGCTCATAATCAGATTCTAGAATCTGATGCATCATTTGGTTCGAATTATTGACCTGATTTTTTCATAATCAGGAATCAAAATCATGGAGAATCAGAAATAGTTCTTAGACTGTTTCTTCTAATTCTCATAGACTATCCACTTATGACGATCTTGAAATAAATCTTGTAATAATAATAATAATAATAATAAAATTATTAGTATTATTTTAACAATAATAACTAATAATAATAATAATAGAAATATAATTATAATTAATAACAATAATAGTAGTAATATAACAAAAGCAATAATTATAACTAATATTAATATATAGTTATATAAATAATTATAGTTATTAATAACAACAACTCAATAATAATAATAATAATAGTTTTTAAAATAAAAATACAAAATCACCTTAATTTTTGGGATAATATCAATCTTAACATGTTTCTTAATATACAGTTTACTTGAAAACTAATAGAAAATGTTATAAATATCTTCTTTTTCAATTCTTTTAAAAAATCTTTGATTTTCTCTCTCAAAAATTCATTATCTTCAATCTCTAGGGCATGTATTTTTACTCACATTTTCAATTTTGAAAAGTGTAATTGGGTAATTTTTTTTCACAAGATTAGTTTTCTGAAACAGTGTTAGTTAAAGGAGATTTTGGAAATCAGATTCTATAATCTAATTTTGACAATCCATAATCATAATCAAGAATTAGGATCTCCAATCCAAACCTAATGCCCCCTAAGTGCTGGAGTTGGGTTTAGGAAGAATAATGACTTTCTAACGCCCCCATCTGACATACGCTCCCTAACATGGCATGTGTCAGAACCATTGATTTTTTTTTTCTCCCGATGCACAATTGCACATATTTATGGGGATGTTCGGTTGTGTATTCTAATGAAAAATCTATGATTCTAGCCCATGCCACACCAAGGAGCATATATCAGAAGGGGTGTAAGAAAAGCACTTCTCTTTTAATAAACAACTCATTAAATGTAGCTTTGATATGGTCCCCAATTAGAAAGAACAATTGATTTGAATGAATGTTCAAATTCATATGATACATAGAATCACATTTATGTGTGTCTCTCCGTTAACAAAACCATATCTTTACGTAGAACTCAAATCAAATAACAAATCGCTATTAATGAGTTATCATATGTATAAAGATATCATATGTTCTTAATTTACCAGGTATGAGTTCAAAGATGAAGGGTACTGATGGTGATTTTGAAAAATAAAATAGAAAAATGATAAATCTAAAATAGATGGATGAGATTTCTAAATATTTGGATATGAGTACTACGAAAATTTTAAGATGTATATACATGGATTTTTGAAAGTTTTTTAGAGTATTGAAGGCTAATACCCGAACTATTCTCGTATCCCATTTTTGCAGTTCTTCGAATTTTTAACCGAATTTTAAAATGAACTACTACATGTATATTCCAATCATACTTGAATTAATCCTATAATGATTTTTTTTACCGTACACCGAATTGCTAACTATACAAGGCTATTTAATTATTTATTAAATTCACATCCTTTGCTCCAAAAGAATTGAGTTTTGCAATTTGAGTCCCCAATATACACGATCCAATTTTGTGCCCATAATAACATATATGAAATATGAATCGTGTTGGAGTGACCGCAAGATTGTACGTCATATTCCATATTCCACATCACTGACGTGAAAGAGTGTAGGATTCATAAATACTTTTTGACTTGTATCTCGATGAAAGCATTTACGGTTCCTACACACTTTCACCTCATGATGTGCGATGTGAGGTACAATTTGAAAGACTTTAGGTCACTTCAGCATTATTTATCAATTATATTTCTCTTATATGTAATTTGTATATTTTTCAGCTGAGAGCTTTGGTTTACCTTATCTGAGTGCTTTCTTGGACGCTGTGGGGTCCAACTTCAGCCATGGAGCCAATTTCGCGACCGCAGGATCAACAATCAGACCACAAAACACGACTCTCTCACAAAGTGGGTTCAGTCCTATTTCCTTAAACGTTCAATATTATCAGTTTTCCGGGTTTCATACAAGGTCTCCAATAGTTCGTGGACAAGGTAATTTTAGGACTACATTATTTCTATACTCCTGATGCAATCTAACCGTTAATTCTTGGATTGGTTGATTGATGATGTATGGGTGTGGGACCGTTGGATCTTTGTTTTGTTGTAGGAATTTTTCGTGAATTATTGCCCACTGAGGAGGACTTCTCACGTGCCTTGTACACATTCGACATTGGTCAGAATGATCTTACCGCTGGTTACTTCCTTAACATGTCTACGGAGGAAGTTAAGGCGTACGTCCCTGATGTACTCGATCAATTTGCTACAATTATTAAGGTCAGAGAAGGAGAAAGGTTATCCATTAAATTAACGGTTGAGATGACAGGATCTCGCAGAGATTCTCAAGAAATGCATCCTTAAATTATTAATTTATTTACTGATTTATGGGTGTCAATGATACCCATTTAATCGAAACCGAACCACAACCGAAACTAAAAACCCCATTTCTTATTTCCCTTTTATTGGAACCGATTAGAGTCGGTCTAAAATGAAATTGAATTGATAGGAATCGAAACCATTAAGTTATATCCAATGGGTACCTAGAACCTATTTATTTTCATATGATAGATGATTTAAGGTATTTTTTTAACTTTAAAATAAATGTATATTATGTAAATTTCTTCAATTTTTCATATAAATTATCTATTGGAACTTAAAATGAGTTACTCTTCTAAAAATTTATTATTTTTAAATAAGATAAACTTTTCTTTTTGAAAAAATCATTAATTTGTATCAATAATATCACAAATTACAACAAAGTTTATAATTTTGTTGATAATTTTGTCCTCATTCTATTCTTGAGAATCGGAATCAATGAGAACCTATGATTTTTAGTGATTTCCATTCCGATTTTATTCATTTTAAAACTTGACCTATAACCGACAAGAACTAGAACCAAACTAAATATAATGATTATGATTCTAAATTTCTTGGAAACAGAACTAAGATCAACCCAATGACACCCCAAATCCAAACTGATTAGTTAATTTTGGGCAGTTCGATTTTGAGTAGATATCTAGGAGACATTCTATTGCCACACCATCTAAGAGCATCTCAATTCATGTGATATCAAAGAAAAATTTAATATCCGTCTTGGGGTCTTTAGTAAAAATTGGTGTGACAATATAAGCTCTCATATCTAAGTCCAGAGGTAAAGGTTTCTTTCACTAAAATTTGAATATAAAGAGAATATAGAGTATTAATTTTTTACTATTCTCAATTTCAATTACAAACAAATATTCTATATCATAATTTTCTAAAGTTTTCTTCTCAAAAGTTTGATTTATTTGAAGAATCCATTCTGGTTGATAGTTATCAAAGCTGAATTATAGGTTAAGCTTTTTCATTCAAAAATTTATTTTCATTTTATTAAATACCCCATTTTTTTTCTATTAAAAAATAATTATACTTCTTATCTGATACCCTATATGTATCGAATATTTGTAGTGTCAAATCTCATACAAAGTTTCTCATATGTAGAATTAGAATCCACAAAAATCATAATTAAAAACTTCAGTCTCCCCCGTACATCCCCATCACAGAACCGTAGATCATTTGCTTCGAGATACACAAGAAAAGGATTTATGGTTCTGTAATTACCAGGTCAGGGGCGTCTGAAAAAAGAGTGTCGGATTATCGTTAATCATACACTTTTATTTTTCCCACTCTAAAAAATTCATCGTGATGGGGAATCGTGTTTCATGCAGTACATCTACGGTCAAGGAGGGAGATCATTCTGGATACACAATACGGGCCCGGTCGGTTGCCTACCGTACATCTTGGATCGCCTACTCATCACAGCAGGACAGATAGATAGCTTCGGGTGTGCAAGTCCATTCAATGAGGTGGCTCAATACTTTAATCATAAATTGAAGGAGACCACGATTCAACTTAGAAAAGATCTCCCATTAGCTGCAATCACATACGTTGATGTTTATTCGGTCAAATATTCACTCATCAGCCAAGCCAAGAAGCACGGTAATTCCCTGTCTCGCGTAACACCCAATCATCATAATTAGCCCACCTGAGAAATGATCCAATACTCTGTTAAACAGCGAATTTCCTGTGTTTCAGTTCTAATCACCATTGGATGTAAAACTGCAGGATTTGTGCATCCTCTTAGAGCTTGTTGTGGTCATGGTGGGAAGTATAACTATAATAGACACGTAGGTTGTGGAGGGAAGATTGAAGTGAATGGCACACAGATCTTGATTGGTAAGTCATGCAAAGATCCGACGGTTATGATTAATTGGGATGGGGTCCACTTCACTGAAGCTGCTAACAAATTTGTGTTTGATCGAATCGTTGATGGTTCATTTTCGGACCCACCCATTCCATTGAAAATGGCCTGTCATAGGCAGGCTCAATGAACCACTCTATTCTTGTTAGAAAGAATTAAACATTTAGTTTCCTATTGGGCTTCTTTAGAATTTTTTTTTTCTTTTAGAACTAAAATTGATTTTTATTTGTTCTATTAATCAATATTAGGAGGTTGTTTGCTTTAAGAAGACTTACATTAAGAGGTAGGGACTTGGGATATGGAGTGAGATTTTTTTCTTTTTCTTTTTTTATTTTTTTAGTTTATTTTAATCAATATTTTTCTTTGAGAATTGTTTGTCCATTCCCCCCTCCCAAGGGAAGAGAAAAGAAGAGAAACTCAATTTCTCTCCTCCACTATGTTTGGATTCTCAGGAGAGAACTTGGGAGACAATTTTGAAATTTTAAAATATTATAAGGGTTTCTCTCCTCTTCTCTCCACTTTTAATAACATTTTTTTCTCTCAAATTCTTTTCTCTTCTCTCCCTACTTAACAATTCAAACAAGAGAGATGGAGAGAATCATTTATTTTCCCTTCTCTTCTCTTCTTTTCTCTTCTCTTCATTTCTCTCAATCCAAACATACCATAAAAGAAAAGAAAAGAAAATAAGAGAAAAGAAATCTTGTTTCTCACCACCTTACTTGGTTTAACAGTAGAAAAACATAAGTTTGGAAAGGGGAAAAAAATAGGTAGAGTTGTAATTTTAAATTTTATATCATTCGTGAACTTTTCTCTTCTCTCAGATTTTAAAGAAAAAAAAAAGAGAAGAAAAATTGACCCAGTTTTCTCTCCTCACTTAACAATCCAAGCAAGAGAAGTAGAGAAACTCCCTTTTTTTCTTTTATTTTCTCTACATTTCTTTCAATCCAAATACAATGTAAAGCATAGAATTTGCAAGAGTGCCACTTTTATGATATGTCACCATAGATGGAGGATTCAGATTTGGAGGAGAAAAATTGTATTAAAAAAAAAAAGCAATAAAATGCGGAGATTCCATTTTCGTGAGACATAAAGACTTTATGTAAATAATCAGTTAGACATTCCAACTCTTTTTTTTTTTTTTTTGTGGAAGTATTAAAAATTAACACTCATATAAATTGAATCAGGGTTTATAAGGACATAGCTATATAAATTTTTAAGAAGAAAATTCATTTGTAACTTCTCAGTATATATAAGAACAAAAATAAATTTGCATTCTCATTTCATTTAGTTGGGAAAAAGAAACTAAGAAATAGAGAGAAAAGATATTGAATTTAACCTAAAAGATGGAATATGTTCCATGTGCATCTGATGCTTAAGCATCTGTACAGGGTATTAGCATACATCATTCATGTCTGTACAGTTAGGGAACGAAACAAGAATCAGCGCTTGCTTTCACATTAGACAATGAGATTAGCTTCAGCATAGAAAGTGCTTCAAGTCAATGATCATCACAGTTATATCATCCAAACTGCCCCTTTTCACAGCAAGGTTCACAAGCTCCTTACAAGCAGCCATGAGCCCACCACCCCAAGTTGGTCTCTTCTTATAGTTGGCATTGCTGTTCTCTTGACTTGGAAACTTACCCCTTGTTTTTTGTTGCTTGACCAACGAAATTCTCTGAGCCTTTGTTGGAGGACTAGTGTTTTCGTTACCAAATTCATCTTCATTTTCTTCCCAAAGATCACCTTTCGATTCTAGTTTGTTTGGGACCAAACGAACACGCTTTGCAGTATCGACAGCTTCCTGATTGCCCACCTAGTCAAAGATAAGAAAAAATAGCCTATTAGAAAACTCGTGATTCAATTAATATTCTTTCATTTCCTAAATTAGCTTATATAGATTATCTCAAAGCAAATGAATCGTTTTGGAAAGAAAAATTTATTACAGGACTACCCCCTATTTTTGCAGAAAAGGATCAGGACCCAACATTCAATGAATCCCAAAAAATACATTTACAGCTAAGACTATAAACCATGTTTACGACAAGCAATTAAATGGAGGACACACAAAGAAATTTGATAAATTACTAAAATTCGAAAGAGTTTCTTAGATTTTTTTTGTTATCGGATTTGTTTTTAGCCGAAAATATCCTTTAAAGTATGAAATTGTTTCTTGAACATTTGAAATGTCTTGGGTTAGCAAGAAGACCAGGTATGTGAAAACATCTCATGATAAGACAATGAACCATCATGAACCAAAAAAAAGCTAAAACAAGCCCTTAAACTAAAGAAACTTCATGAGTAACTACTATATAAGGCAAACTTTGTTTTTTAAAGCAGAAAGAATTTCCATAATAAGATAAGGTTGGTTCCTACTAACATTCTCCCATAATCCATCTGAGGCTAAGATAAGAAACTCCATGTCAGGAGTCAAATTCAGGATCTTCGTATCAGGCTCCGCCAAAACCCAATCCTTCAGATGGACATCTCCAATGCTTCTCGAAACAGAAAGTATCCCATGAACCCTCCAAGCACCTCGGTGGTTTTCCACATATCCTCCCTATATCGCAATATGAAAACAAACCAATCAGAATCTATTCCCAACCCTTTCATAGTTGTTTCTAACATTTATCAAGTTCAGTAAATAATAGTACCTTGTTTTCAATTCGGTTCCGCTCATCCTCCTGTCCGGCTCTGTGGTCTTTTGTAATGGCTTCGGCCACACCACCTCTACAGAGAACTGCTCTGCAATCTCCCAAGTTCGAGACAACAATGTCCTTCTCCTCAATCAGACAAGTGACACAGCAAGTCCCACTACATAACCCCTGTTTTTTATTCCCCATGGTTATAACCATACTTTCTCAGCAGATAAAAAAAAAATGAAAAAGAAAAATTGGTAGAAGATACAAAAGGAGATCGCTAGAATGTTGTATTCCTGAGTTCCTAAAGCAAATTATTAGATGGGATTCAAATCTGTGTAACTTAAAAATGTTTCGCTGCGGTCAAGTAATGTAAAATCTAGCATAGTCAATGTTGAAATTAGTCATTTGGCCCTTTTTGAACAACTAAAGTGATGATAAGCACACATGAACAAAACAAATTGCAATGGATTCTAGTCCTAGCTTACTTACCAAAAATAAAAAAAGACAGTGAGAGATCAGTTAGATCCGGAAGTCTAATTTCAAATTCTTTTAGCAATTCTAAATGGAACTCAATCGTAAGATTTTTTGTTTTTTATATCATAGAAACATTGTACACCCAATAAAAAAACAAAGAAATCGGTGATAATCATCACCACCATATTCCAATTATTGGGTTTAGCAATGTGAATCCTATTTCACCTTTTAACTATATCATCAAGCATATCTTCATAGTCCTCAATATTTTTAGGCATACATTAAGTTAGTAAAGGTGTGGATGTTGAGATGGATTAGTGGAAAGACTGGGAAATATATAATTAAAAATGAACACATTTGAGTGTAGTACAAATAGGTGTTCTAAGATAAAGTTGATTGAGATGGTTTGGGCACATTCAATGAACACCTATTACAGCCCCGGTTAAAAGAAATGTGTAAGTTGAAGGTTCTAAAAGAGCAAGAGAAAGGCCCAAAAGAGTGTGGATTGACACAAATGAAAGCAGATGTGAACACACTTTCAATAACACAAAGCGTGATTTTGGACAGAGTTGAATGGAGGAACAAGATTTGTTTAGTTGACTCCAAATCTTTGGGATAAGGCTTGGATGATGATGATTTTACATTTTTTTTTCTCTAATGCGTAAAACGCAAGTAAAAAATTGATTTGACATGTCTAAGTTAAGCTGACACATGGTGCTAAGAACCTAAGAAACAATTTTAGTACTAGTCTTGGCCAGGCTGATGGTTAGGAAAAGCCTCAACTATACCACACGAAAAATTCAAGGTAAAGATGATGAATATTTCAAAAAGATGTTGGTGTTCAATAAAGATTGTTAATTCCTCAACAAAAACAACAGAACTAGTAACTCGTTCACAAATGAAATTTGAACATTATGGATATTTAGTGATTAAATGGATAGGTATAGAAGTTCAACTCAACATTGGTTCAAAAAGATGAGGAAAAACCATTTGCTTAAAATAATATTACAATGCACATTAATACACAAAGATGAAGAAAACTCCCACATTAATAAATAATAAAGCCGGTATTATAATGTCCAATTAGGCATTTGAAATAAAGGTCAAGACTAAGTATACCTGTTTCATGAATTCTTCGTCGGTTTTCAGATATCCAGCTTTGACTGCTTCTTCCTTCCCCAAATCCCCTTCACATGTCTCTAGCATTCCCAATATATTTCTATGCAAATTCTCTGCAACAAATTCTGCCGCTTTTCGACCTCCATGCCCATCATAAACACCAAAAAAACCCTAAAAGAAAAGAAAAGAAAAGAAAAAAAAGACCCATTAATCCTTCATTTAGTTTCCACAAAACCCATAAATGTTTTCTCACAAACAAGAAAAAGAAAACCCATTAATACCCAGGATAAAAAAAATCCACTCAATGAAAAGGAAAAAAGAAATATACTAACCCATTAATCCTTCATATGGTTTCCACAAAATCCATAAACGTTTTCTCACCACCAAGAAAAGAAAACCCTTTGATACACAAAGAAAAGAAGAACTAAAAAACACTAACAGCCAAAATTCAAACTTCTTCTCTAAATGCCCCCCCCAAAAAAAAGACTAGAAAAATTAAGATAGAACCAATAGATTTTTTCGTGAGAAATATTCCTTCTTTTTTATCTTATTTAAAAAAAAAAAAAAAATACCTTCTTGGAATCTCCATGTAAACTAGGAAGCATCTTGTGGGTATCTTCCATGAACTTTTTCTTTCCTTTGATGGAGAAAACCCCGAATCCAGACCCATCAAAACCCACAGATTCATCTTTGAAGATTTTGTCTCTGGATCTGATCTTGTCAGTCTGAATTTCCTGCAAGACTGAAGGAATTTCAATCTTGGGGGGTCTCTTTCTCTTCAAAGAAACAGACATAACTGAAGAAGTAATAGTAGTAGACATAACTGAAGAAGTAATAGTAGTAGTAGAAGGTTCAATGGTTTTCTTCATCTCTGTTAAAACCGATAAATTGTTGTTCTCATCAGTTTCTGCAGAGATGCTCGGCATGGCAGACAGAGAGAAAGAGACTCTTAACGGCTAGAATTGAGGGAGAAGAAGACGTTAGAGGGGCTGAGTTTAGCAATAAAGAGCTAGAGAAGGACAATTCAAGTTCAATGACATTTTTTTCACGGCGGACCGTTAGGGTTTTTGGTCAAAAAGTTTGAATAAATGGCGAGGGGAGGGAAAATAATATAAACTGAAAATTACCAATAAAAAAAAGGGTTAAAAATTGAGAGCTACTAGTGTCACCAAAAATAAATTTTACTTATTACAGCCCAGTTTTTCAAAACCTTTAAGAGAGCTGCTATTTCCACCCCAAATTTTACTAATTCCACACCAATTCCTATGTAGAATTAAACACAGTTGGTTTGTCGTTAGTAAAAGTTGGGGTGGCAATAGCATCTCTCTTAAAAAAACAAGTTGACATCGTCTACTCGGACCTCTTCATATATTCTCACATCTAATAAATTAAGTGATGATTGCTATCTAGGAATGTCAATGGATCCAACTATAAAACTACAATATGGATGAGATCGAACCCACTCTTAAGTATAATTAGGAGCTTTATTAGATTAGGTGTGGTGACACTTACCAAATAAATTATATAAAGAAACCTATTGAATCTGACTTTTTCGTAAGGAGATGCTTAGGTGGGATAAGGACTCGGTTTGTATGTTGGAGGAGAGATCCAACGTTCACATAAACCACTTACACCAGCATTTGAATGTAGTAACACTAATTGTGAAGACCATTTCAATGTATATTATTCAGTTCAAATTATGAAATACGAGAACTTCCATTGTTAATTATTTATTTATTTATTTATTTTTTTGTAAAACAAACTAATTAAAATGACCTTGTTTATGTTATTTTTCAGGATGCCTGTGGTTTCCCGTTCCCTCGTTTGTAACTGGTCTGGGTCTGCCTTAACCCTGTTGACCTTTCAAAAAAAACAAAAAAAAACTAATTAAAATTATACATGACATCCCAAATTGTACGTTACATTTTAAATCTTGTATTATTCTTCTTTTGTTTGCTCTTCTCTCTTCATTTTGTATTAAAGAAGTTCCTTCAACCACTTTTTTTTAGTTTGCTCATCAGCACAAGAAGACATATATGCATAATTCATAATCTAACAGAGTAGTAGTATAGATTGTGTAAGCTTAACAGAATAACCTTACGTGAACATGATGTTGTGTAGATGTCTTGTATTATGTTGCGCTACGCAAAGTTGTGAGGGTGTGTAGGGGGCAGGTGCCCCCGCCGGACGTGCCAAATTTTTTAAGGAGTACGAAAATGGCAATCGTATAATATTTTCTATTTTTCGGGGGTTTCTATTATGGGGAGCTTTACATCTTTTGGTAACTCTCGTTATTTATATAGAAATCTTTAGGGCCGTAAAATTTATGAGAAAATAATGTTTGTTCTTGGTTTGTTCCGTGGACGTAGGCACACTGTTGAATCATGTAAATCCTTGAGTTTTGTATGATTGTATCATCTTTGTTATTTTGTTTTTTCACACATGACACAGATATGGACTCTTGGTGGACTTACTCCTTGGAACAATTGTTCTTGTCGACACCAATCTAGTAATATTACTTGGCCATATTCCTCTGGTTCCAACCTTTTGGGTGCTTTTATTGAGTCTACTCTACCTCTTGTGCATGATGACATTATAAACCTAATAAATTACATTTTTCCCTTTAAGTTAGATTGTCCAAATCAATATTTTTAGATGTGTATGATACTTACTCCTTGAGGCATGCCACACAATGAGGCTCATTAAAAACACTCTTGGGAGTTAGGTTGAAACATGAAAGCAAATAACACATCAAACCAAAAGGCTCGCAAATGGCATATGCCTTATTAGTGCGAGGCATACACCTTTTGGTCGAGGCTTATACCTTACATTTTTTCATTTTTTCTTTCTATTTCAAATAAATATTTTCCATCTCTTTTTTTAATTTATTTCTTCTTTACTTCTTGTTAATCATCTTTAAATAAATTTATTCTCTTTTTGTTTTGTTTTTGTCAAGTTTGTGCATTAAACTTTTCATTTTAAAAAGAAATTGTCTTCTTCTATCTCTATTTTTATTTATGGTATCATCACCCATAGATATTAGTGTAAGCTAGTTAGCACCTTCAATATTCCATACCTTTGTATGAGGGTTAAAAATTTATATAAAACAACTTTGAGAAATTTAAAGAAACTACCAGAAGAATGAGTGTAGGGAAACCACTTGGGACTTACAAGTTTCAAAAGTCACAGAACTTTATGAATGAGATTGTTCATAAAGTAAATTAATTTATTCAAGTAAATTCTTTCCAAATTTGAGTTTCAAGGTTTAAAGAGGCCAATGGGGCTGGAAATACAAATGTTGGCATACTAAATACACATTTTATTTTTAAACTGAACTATATATGTAATGAAATCACCTAGACGCGAAGTTTTATCAATTTTAGATCAAGTCCATATGCGGTAGAGTGTCACCTTGACATGGTGGAAGTCACCACTATAATACAGGAACTTAGTATTACCTTGCAGTTCATACAAGTAAGACAACCATAACTTGAAACCAATATGACTGATTAGCCCAGAATACTAGTCCTCAGACCTAAATATTCATTTCCAATTAGTCTGCATCACCAAAAAATAAAATAAAACAAAGGGATATCTATTAGGATATTGGAATCCTTGAAGTGTCGAATTCGGAAACAAACCTAAGATTTGACCCCGACTTTGGTGTTACCTACTCAAACTTAGCTTTGAATAACTCAAAACACATAAAACATTTCCAATTAAGAAAGAAAAATCAGAGAACTACATTAAATATTTCTCAATTCTTGAATGGTTCAAGGTATTACTGATACCGACAAACTCTAAATCCACTATGGGCATGCAATCTGGTACAAGGTTGAAGGAAGCACATACAATGGTTAAACCAAATGACTAGAGACAACCAAAGATTAGAGTTGGTAAGTAAGACCAAAGAATTGCTCCACTTGATTAGTTGGATCAATTCTAAACTAATTATTCTCTGTGGATCGCATTGTAATTTTTACCATCTATACCATTTGTTTGATGGAGAAGATGTTTGATTCTCTACTATTTTGTATAATTTTATAGACCCATAGTTTGTGATTTTTTTTAAAAGTAGTGATTATCATAATGTAGTCGACTAAATCACAATATTTTCAAAAAGTCTGGGTAGTTTTTGAAAAAATCACTTTAATCTTAATCAACGATTTTTTGAAAAACTCAGAGATTATTTTTTTAATTTTTATTTTGTCATTTAATATATAAAATAAAATACATATTTTTATACTTCAAAATTTTATTCTACTTATCTGATGTTTAATTTCTTAACTTTATCGATCTTTTGCCAATTATTTTTCGAAGTTTTCTATTACCAAATTATTTCCGAACCCCGACTTTGTTATTGTGTACCTCAAGTCGACCTGATTGGCTTTTTAGTTGACTCACTCCTAAACTTTCCTTGGTGTTATGTTAGAATATCATGCATCCAATGTAAAATAAAATAGACACGCACAGATTTACGAGGTTCACCCATTTATGGGCTACATCCTCGGAGTACGATCAATCTTCTTTACTTAGTATGGGTTTACAAAAGTATTCTCTTTTTTTTTTTTTTTTTTTTTCTGTCTTTATCTCGGAGTCGTCCTAAATATCTCAAGAAAATTGATCAAATAATTCGCTC
Organism: Akebia trifoliata; assembly: GCF_017979445.1. NCBI lineage: Eukaryota > Viridiplantae > Streptophyta > Magnoliopsida > Ranunculales > Lardizabalaceae > Akebia > Akebia trifoliata. Next base: position 27,465,839 of record NC_141381.1, read on the forward strand.
ATGTCGCCATCTGTCCATTCTCTTGGCTCGTCATCAATCGCTAATTTTGAAGAAAATAGTTCTTTGTGTAATTCTCTTGAGTCATCTTCTGTCCATTCTGATAAATGATGATCTTGCTCGGTTACCATATTAATATTGTTGGCTTGTTGTTGGAGTGAATTTACATTAATGTCCTCATTGGATACGAAAGCAAGCCTTCTAACTAGTTCATCCATTGAAATGTCACTAGGTGATATCCAATCAAAACGATCTCTTAAAATATCTCGTGAATGATTGACTTGTGTCGTCATGGCCACCATCACTGGTACTGCTAATGCTGGTGGAGCTTCATTTGATTTCTTCACGTTCTCGTGAATCCGACATACGACCCAGTCTTCCAACTAGATGTCAACAATAAAGAAATTAATTATTATCTTGAAATTAATTATTAATCTAATATAGAAGAAGGATCCATACATTGATTTTCCTCAAGTTCAGCCGCCTTGTATGAGAGCTCTCAATGATTAAGAGTTCATGCATAATCCAATTGGTTTTTTGGTGAGACTTCCCTCTAAAGAACACCAATGTTTTCTTGCACCCAATTATCTCTTTCTTGAGATAGATTTTTTTATCACCGATAGTCCTCCAAAACCCGTCAACCGTAAGACGATTTGGACGGCTCCCATTGCAATGCTTTCGACCCCTTTGTGTGAAGAAGTAAAACTCTTTCTCCATTTGAAATTTGTACATCTCTATTCAATTAATAAATAACAAACAAATAAATAATTAAAGTTAGTGTTCTACACCCATCTCTCAAATAACAAGAAACATTTAGAACAAACAACATCCAAATTTATGAGAGTGAATTTATTGGTAAACCTGCGAGATTTTCAGGATTGTATTGGTAGAGATTCAGTTCTGGAATTTTCTCACAAGGTAATTTTTGATTGGAAATTTTTTTAAGAAGGTAATCCAATATTAATTCTTGATCGGTAGGACAGAAACGGTAACCCGGTGGAAGTATGAAGCATTCTTGATCCTCTTCTTGAACATTAACACATCCTCCGACTTGATCTTCCATCTTTTCTTATTGATTTCTTTCGATTTCTTGATTTTGTCAGATTTTTTTTATTTCTTGATTTCTTCAGATTTCTTGATTGTAAAGTTTGTACGTACGAAAAAGGACCGATTGGAATTTGAAACTACTTCCAAGTTAAACAGAGCTGTCTCTCATACATCCAACGAACTTGACAAAAAGAAAAAAACCCTAGAACCTAGCGTGGATCTCTATCGCAATCTTCTTATCTCAAGCGTACGTATGATGTATCGCAATCTTCTTAACTCAAGGGTACGTCGAATGGATCTCACACACGTATGATGTATTCAGAGGATATAAAACGGAATTTTCTAGGAGAGTAGGGATCCAGTATGGTGTCCCGTACTTTACCAAGGTAAGATGGTAATCATCTTATGCCACGTGGAATCTTTTGGGACCTACTGACCGTTGGATGTGTGGTCTATCCCTTGTTGAACCTACGTAGCAAAATTATAGTGTTTGATAACTTGTCTCCACTAGATCTAAGCTCTTGAAAGAAAGAGTTTAAATCCAACGATCATAAATCATTCTTAAGACAATTGCTAAATCAATGGATGCACATCACCAATCAAACTGAAAAATTTTATGCAGATTCATTAAGGAGTTGACCAGATATCCATACGGTCAGTGGGTTCCCAAAAATTCAAACATTTACTTATTTATTTATTTTTTAAATTGGGGTTTAATAAGTAAAAGTTGGGGTGCCAAGAGAAGCTCTCTTAGCTAATTATTTGTTTGCTACAAATGAGGAAAATACTTGTTATACTCAAGAGAGCAACATTTGATATACCATTCCCTTTTTTTCAGAAATATTGATTAACATGACTACTTAGTGTCAACAGATAATCGGTATTTATATATCTTAGTTAGATCTCTTGTTGTATTGTTCATTAGAGCAATCAATTCAGACCCATCGAGATACATACAATTAGCTATTTGTCAGGGTCATGCATGAATATATCATTTCAAAATTTTGCAATAATCTGACATCCATCAATTAGGGCTTGAAATCGATCCGGGCTGGATCCAACTATATCCATACCCATGTCTGAATTCTTTATCCCAATCTACATTCATATTTGACTTGAATCTTGCTAGATTGTGTTTGAAGAAAAGAGAGAGCTTTTTTTTTTCTTCTTCTTTTGCTTAGAGGGCCACACACACCATCCCACCACGTCAAATGACAGCAAGTAAGTAAACACTTTTATGTGGAGGGGTATATAAAAATTTGAAGGTGTGACCAGGGGAGAAAATCCAATGCCCTTACCATCTCAGCTAATCCCTGATGGGTAAGAAAATATAGATCTTAAGGTTGAAGAAACGAGACATATCTTTAACAATAAATATCAATGGCATTTCTTGAAATGAGGGCATTTATGTTATTAAACATTTTTATTTGACTTTGTCAAGCCGACTCCCAAGGTTTTTTACTTGACTCGACTTGATGGGCATTCAAGTTGAATTGAGTTTTCGGGTTTAAAACTATGTTTTTAAGTGGTTTTGGGTTGTTAGAATTGAATGGGTTTACTATTAGCGAGTAATTTTTTCTGAACAATAGGATGTTGGCTAAATTTACTTTTATTTCAGTTTAAGAATTCTTGTTAGACTTAATTCACTAAGTTGGTGTGAGTTATTTTGTTTATTCCATCCGGATTAGTCCGGGTAAACATATTATTACATGATATTTGGACAATTAGGGATGTAAAATCAGGTTGTTAGTTTATAATTTTAATCTGGATTTGGCATCAACATTCACCAAGGAGGTAAGCAATTTTAGTTTATTAAATCCCATTTCATTTTTGTTTAGAAACCAAGTAAATTTCAAGTGTCTTGCACATCAAATATGTTGTTATTATTATTATAAGAATAGAATCAATATGGTGATGCTAGGCCCGATATGATATATTTTGCGCAATAAAAACATAGGTTATATATAAATATAATTATAATGATATTATTAAAAAAAATTCATTGCTATTCTAAATATTGAATTATAGTTTTTTAGTCATTTGGTAAATAATTAAGCTCTAAAATAGGTTCAAAAGTCATTATTTAATAAAAAAGTTATAACTACAATAATTAATTCTAACTTATATTATTTTCCTAAAAATCTTTCCATAACAGGGATTTTTAATATTGTGTTTTTTGTAACAATGCTGCAAGTTGCTTCTTTTCTTTTTGAAATGATCTTCAACTGGCATGAAATAATTTGTAGGAGCATCAACTCTTCCATTGAAATTTATAATGCACTCTTCTTCCCTCATATTTTACCTTTTATTTTTCTCTTTTGTAGGTGATTCTTTCCTTCGAGCAGCACAAGCTTCTTATGACTTAACTTGTCCTGTCTCCATCATAATATATGCAACTTACATGTCTACATTCAAATGAAAATATATTTCAATTAGCAAACTATTAGGCCGGAAATTTACAATCTAGAGTTGGAGTTCTTGACCAATTTAAACGCTCTTTCAAAGTGAGAATAGACGATTCCTACATTCCTTTGGGACTAAAAACAAATGATCCATCAGGTGATACTAGAAGGCAAACAGATTTTTGTTGTCTATGTGAACAATCACAGTAAATTCATTATTAATAGAAATAACCGATATAGTGAATGCTTCTGAAGTTTTTTTATTGGATATTTTCCTATGCTTCAAAACCAAGTTTCCTATTGGTTTTAGGTAGTTGTCTCTCCCATGAAAATTTTTATTGCTAAATATACAATCTGAAGGAAACTAAAATTAGTGATCGTATTGCATCATGCTGTTAAGGCCAAGCACCATGTGAAAATGTTTGATATTCAACGACTCAAAGCCATTGAATTCTGTACGATTCAATGGCCTTACATGTCGAATTTTCTTTTCGAAAATAAAGTTGACAGCTTTAAATCTGTTGAATTTAAAAATTCTATGGCTTCAGGAATTGTAAAAACTCGACGGCTTTGGACTGTCGAATCCATAAATTCAACGACTATTAATTGTAGAATCTGGGTCTAATGAGGAATTAAAAGTTTCTAGGAGATAGAATTTCTAGTGAGCAGAAATAAAATTATTTAATATCTATTTGTCAGGGCTATGCCCAAAATGGTCTTCGTCCTGCACCTCTCACATCCAAAACCCTATATCGGCTCAAATATAATCACATCCACACTAATTAGCATTCAATCCATATTATGAAAGAAGAATAAACAAACAACAATCTAATTCAATCCATACTATGAAAGAACAATAAAAAAAAAACAACAATCTTATGTGTTATATAAAGATTGTCTTCAACCTGCCACATCCACATCATCACATTGAAATTCCTACATCCATCCATATACACTCACATTTACAGTAATTAATATTCAATCCATACCATGAAAGAACAATATGACAGCAGAAAAAGAAAAAAAAAATGTAACGTGTTAAATAAAAGTTAACAAAACAAGAGTCTCTCAAAAGACAAGGCAATGACTCCTAGGCCATTTAATCACTACACCAACAAGAATATCACCTTTTAGAGACGATCTACAAAACATGGCAATCACCTTTGTAGAGATGGTCTACAAAACAATGAAAATATTAAGATAATAAGTAATTTATTCAAAAATAAGAATATCAAATTTGACTAAAAAAAGGACATCACTTAAAGGGAATTTGATCAGTTCAGGAGTCAGAGCACAACCATCACTTAGCAAATTATTAGCACGCAAATTTACAATCTGATTTGTAGGCCCCATGTCTAGAGTTGGAGTTCTTGACCAATCCAAAAGCTCTTTCAAAGTGAAAATAGATGATTCCTACATTCCTTTGGGACTAAAAACAGATAATCCATCAGGTGAGACTAGAAGGCAAACAGATTTTTGTAGTCTATGTGAACAACCACAAGTAAATTCATTCATTCATACTAGTAGAGGACTTTCATGGGTAGTGTTTCTTTCATGACACGCCACCTAGTAAGAATGAGAATAAAGGCCAATGCATTCAGTTCGACTTTGGATTGAAAGATATTTGGGAATTGAGACTTCACACCACAAAGAAAATAATGAATTAGGAACAAAACGGTTTTTAGCTTTTCATAATTAAAAACAATTTCGAACCATTTCACTGTTGAAAACCATGTCTGAACGGAACTTTTATATTAAGAATGTCGAGAGAAACTGTTCAGGTCCCACTTTCACTATTGAAAACCGTTCAAACCGGTTTGAACGAATAATTTATGTGAAGGAACGACTTCTTCCATTCTTGATTTTAAATTTGATTAATCTCTTCTATTGTGAAAATAAAATGCCGCAGCAAGCAAACTACTTTGACAGTTTGACTTGAAGAATATATCCCAGAACACATACCCAAAATAATCTGATGGACCTCTTAAAATTAAGAGTGTACTCTTTTAAGTTATTATGATTCAGGAAAGAATTCAGGCAATAAATCCCACAAAATTACTAGTTAACAAGAACTCGCCCAATCTGGAAGCTCAGAAAGAAACACCTCCAATTTCAACCAACCACAAAACACATTCAGGCCTCAATCCTACATATGGTAATCTGGTTTGCCTCCAGTGACTAGTAGTAGCTCGAGTAGGACATAATAATAATATATAAAATAAGTGTGTCAACGTCAACGTCTGAGTGACCAGGTGGATGCTCTTGAGCTCCCAGAAAATGATGGCCTTCGCTCATCACTGCGCCACTTGTCACCACGATCATCCTGTCTGCCCCATCGTTCAGGTTCAGGGGTTGGGGCCATTCCTCCAGGGCCCTCAGTCTTCTCACGCCGGAACTTCGGCACATATTTCCCAGAGGTAGGCGGAGCAGCACCTATAGGCTCTGCTGTTGGCCGAGCTGCAGCAGCAGCAGCAGCAGGAAGCTCAACAGCAGCAGCAGTAGGCCTTGGAAGTGGTTCAAAGGATCTTCCTAACTGAGCCTCCTTCTCCTTCCTCATCCTCTCTTCCACTTCCTTCTCCCTTTGCCTCTGTTTTTCAGCAATCTCATCCAACTTCGCTTTGCGCTCAGCCTCTTCCCTCCTTCGCCTTTCATCCTCTGCAAATCAAAACAAAGTGTATATTAAAACCAAACCATCATTTGTGGCAACCCAACAGAAAGTTTTCCTTTATGTAAAGTTAATTTTTTTTTTCCAATTTAACTTTGCAAGCGAAACTAAAATAAAGATTCAAAATCCCAAAAAATACATACCCTCACGCTTCCGAATTTTTTCTTCCTCTTCCAATTTCTTCTGCCTCTCCTCCTCTGTCCTCAGATAAAATAACATCTTCCTCTTAGCCTCCCTCTCTTGCGCCCGAACCCGGAGAAGCTGGCCAATCCTTTCCTCTCTCTCCGACTTCAATCTGCTGAATTCAGCTTCACGACGGCTTACAATTTTATTCTGGAATAATATCTGTCACAACAAAAAACATGATCACTCAAAGCAGCCAAAATAAAATTTATTTAAATTAGTTGATCACGTTCGCAGTCTATGGTTCAATCTACTTCCAAGTATTAAACATGGTCCTCCCCAGGTCAACACCAAAGACCATTTGAAGCGAGATAATCGATCATGTCATAATAACCAACAAGGTATTGGTGGAAAGAACAACTCGCAAAAGATGAGAACTGCTTCAGGCATGACAATGCCAGACTTCCCATACCCCTTTTGCGAATAAGACTAAAGACCTAATCTAAATATTGCTAAAACCAAGATTTTGCTCGTAGTTAAAAAACCCACTACAGTACCAAATATTTGACAGACCTTGACTTGAATTCAAACAGCACCAAAAACAATGGACTTAGCAATGATTTTCAACAGAATGCCATTGCAGGATCCACTAACCTTATTGTCCAACATCCGCACCAATCTATTTTTCTCCTGAAGGTCTCCGGCATGGCGCTGCCTGCTAAGCTCAACCTCTTGCTGCAGAATAGTTTGGAACATTCCAGTCAACATAATATATACATGTAGTAGCCAATATGACAAACAAATTAAGAAGAAAGTTCAAAGTAAGTGTTTTCAGGACATCATAGGTAAATATTATAGCAGTGAAAGATGGTACATGCGTAAAGATAGCATAACACATGAGAATAAATTCAGAACAAGAAAAGGAAAGGTGTCTAAGTTGATTAAGAATATAATGCAAGGGGGTGATTTTAACAAAACAAGAACACACGTAAAATTTCAACCAAGCAATGAAAATTTTATGGACAAAAAAATCATTCTTCTTCATTTATGAAGTGTATGGGGTAAATTAAGCAATGAGATCAATCGGAAAGGGCACAAAACACACCTGCTGTTCACGTTCATGAAGCACTTTTTCTTCAACCAGACGCTGCTGAAACACAGCCTCAATCAAAGGTGCCTCTTCTTCTCTTTTTGCTCTTTCCATATAATCCATTGTTTTAGCAAGTTTCTGCAATTTCTTCTCCATTTCTTGACGCTCTCTTAGTTGCTCACTCAAAGCCAACTCAATTAATGTCTGCTTGGTGACTTTATCCTGCAAAGACAATTTTCCAAAAATTATCAGAAAAAGCCAAAACAATTGCACCATTGAAGAAAAATACAATTTTCGAAACAAATGGATGACACTGAAATTATGCTTACTCCCTCTATGATGGGCTTCTTTCCTTTCTTTTTACTGCGTTTCTCGGCTTCCTGGAGCAAAGCTTGTGCTTCTTCAAGTTCCCTCTCCTCTATTTCTCTTCGTATCCTTTGTTCTTCCCTTCGTGAATACTCGTAGGCAAGTCTCTTCTGTTCTGCTTCCTCAGTTATTTTCTGCAGTTTTAGCCTCTTCGACTCTTCCTCAGATTCCTTCGGAAAGAACAAAAAATGGATAAACCATTTGCAAATCAGAGGAATCATCACTTTGTTCAGCAGATAGCAATTAGCACAGAATTACCATTTCCAACATTTGACGCTCTTGTTCTTCCTTGCGTTTTTCAATTATTGACTTCCGAGCAAGAAGCCTCTTGTGCTCCTTATCTACAATCTCTGCCAAACCAGGAAGAGTCTCACCGAGTTTTGATGTTCTCTTTACTGAAGGATAAATCAGGCCTCTTGCTCTATTCAAAGATTCAGCAAAAGAGGTTAGGTGATCCCGAAGCCTGTCAGATTCAAGATCCTGCAAAACAAAAACCCAAAAAATACCAACCACATAAGATGAAACTGAAGCAGTGATGGTCTTACTTGACTATGTCTGCATGCCCCTGGCATATAAAATCAAAGCACGGATATGGAAAACCTTAGCTGAATGCAGCTGAACTCAATGTAATCAAATGAAGGTTCAATATAGAAGGAATAAAAGACAACAAAAGTCCAAACACTCAATAGAAACACAATTCCTTCACACAACCAAAACATGTTTTGTACTTCAAAAAAGCAACGAAGGATGTTCCAAATAGAATTTAGCACCAGACCATAATGGCCAACACAGCCCAGTTGATCAAACTTGGGACTAGAAAAATCAGTGAATATACATAACATACAAAAAAGGTGAGATATGGTTCTTAAATACTCAAATGACACTAGAAATTGGAAAGGACCACACATCAAATGTGCCATATTGCACACTCCTTTGAGCCTACTGAGCACATTAATTCTGGCTCAACCTTTGGTATTCCCATATTTATTTTATAGCCATTAAGTTCTATTGTTTTTCATCATGGACTCGGAATCTCCTCATGGGCCAAGACGCCCTTAACAAAAATTGCTAGAATGGAACGACTAGAACCTACCAAATCGGGCTTACTTGGATTGTAGTCCCAAAAATGGGTGATACAAAAAAGTGTGGGGTCAATGGACCAGAAGAGTGCCAGGTGGCTTTTTCGGGGTAGGAGGTCATTGAATATTCAATGACCCCAGGGGTCATGACAGCATTGTCGTTCAGCTGGTATGCACATCAATGACATTCTCTCAACCCTACCCACCACCACCATCATCATCATTGAAGCCTCATTCCAATGATTTCGGGTTAGCAAAATGAATCCTGTTCCTCCATTCCATTTTGTCTAGAACCACCTACCCACGAAGTTTTCTTTCCAGATGCCAGGATTATAATTTACACATCAGCAGTTGAAAATCAGTAAAAGCACAGGCAAAGAACTCCTGAAGAAACTTACCATGACAACAGGTTAAAATCAACTGTTAAGTTAAAATCATTGGTGTCATTTATAGTTCAATCCAAATTTGTATCACTTGCAGCCCACCAAGGATTATTATAGATTTGGATTGACTAGCCATTCTCAAACCAAGCTAAGACACTTGTACTAGCAAAAAAAATCAATAAGAGTCTACACTGGCTTGCTCATCCTAGTCTTTCTTCACCAAAGTGGGTGACCTTTCACAGAGGCATCTCTAGCACAGATATGGAAAGCATATGTCTAGCCATGAGTATGTGTTATCAAGAAGTTAGACCAATCCAAAAACAAATATGCATATGTTTCTTTTTTCTGGGCCAAGCTGGGGGCATACCAACTAAAATGTCAGCAAATTTACAAATATAAGCAATTCTTGAATGCTTCTAAGCAAATATGTGCATGACGATACGCTTTCAACTTACCAAACTACCAAAGAGAATGGCACCCTTCTGATGGTCAACTTTCATGGCAATGAAATTAGATTTAACAGCATCAACCGAAATCTTTTCAATGACCGAAAAGTTAAAAAATGGGATCATCCTTGATAGCACCTCAATCTTCAGTGTCTGATACACCTGTGAAACCTGGTAAAACAGAAAACAGCTCAACAAAAAACCCATGAAGAGTGTACCAACAACTTAAGCTAAAAAGAGAAAAAATACACCAGAAATATGAAGAGGAACATAATCAAGCAGACCTGCTGTAGCAATCTCAAGGTAGCAAGCTTTTCCAGGGCAGGAACATACTGTGATAGATGTACTTCTGGGACCGAAGAAGCAGAAGAGAGCTTTCCCCCAAGTTTGGAAATCTTGGTTAACAAAGGCCGGGCTTTTGAAGCAAGATCCAAAGGAAGAAACTCATTTTCTAAAAGATAGAAAAGATCTTTTACTTCCTGAGATACACATGTCATTACACCCTTGGAGACCTGTAGATAGTACCTAGATTATCAAATGTTTAGAAGGATAATGAAAACTACTCAATACAAATTGTACCAAAATAACTTGATCTGTTAATTCAATCTTTTAGTTCTCGTTGTGTAATTCAAGTTAATGCATTGAAACAAGGAAAGTCCAAGTTAAGTAAAGGCAATCCCAATAAAGAGAATGTAAATAGAGATGAATATTTGAATCTTACCAGTTCTGAGAGAAGTGATGACCGCGAAAGCTGGAAAATAAACTATTTGTTAGAATGAATAAATTGAACTACTTAGAAAGTATCATGAAAAACAAACTAATGGAAACGAATCACATTACCCCATCCCTACTATCACGTTTAGGGTCAATACCGAACCCAATAAGGCTAGCCATTCTCAAATTGCGCTCTTTCTCATTTTCATGCTCCAAATGAGATGCACCATGCATGTGATCATAGGGAGTCACTGAAAGAGCAGCTAACATAACAGATGAAGCGATCAATTGCAAATCCTTTTGGGTTAAGTTCTTATTGTAACTTTTTTGAAGTGCAAAAAGTTTGAACCATGCGTAGGCATGATACAGATGACTGTCCGAAACCCAGAATATCTCTGTTAGCTTAGCATAATAAATGACCATAAGGGATGCCTTGGGGGTCTTTTTAACCATGCACATCAAACCGTGGACATCTTCCACAGAACGGAAAGCTTCCTGTGTAACAAAAGAAAAAGCAATAATGAAGTCAGAAGTAGTTCGTAGAACTCAAATAGATTTATGAGAGAGAGCTCTACTCAAAACTCATAAACAAACCTGCCATAGTTCTAGATCAGTTGCAATTTTAAGCTGCTCAAATCTCGTGTCAAGATACAGCTGCAAGCTTTCAGGAGATGACAGGTCAGGCCTGTCCCTCTGGTCCCTATATTTGTTAAGATTGGCTAGATGATTTCTGATTATTTCACATAGCCTGCGAAACTCAGTCGTTCGTTTGTATTGCTTACAGAACTGGAAGGCCCGGTGTGCTGTCATCTACACATTATAAGAAAGTAGAGTTAAATCCAATCCTTCTGTTATATAAGGAATACCTATGACATCAACATTATTATTCACTCTAGCAGAGTAGAAATTTTCACATTGAGCATCACCAGGCCATGTTAACATGATATCCCAGACATATCTTTCATTTCTGAAAACTAAAATGAATTGATTTTTTAATCTTATTAGATTTTTAACTTATACATATAAACGAACTGTAAAGTTTGCTGAATAGGAATCTGCCTTTAGGATGATAGGGTGTTAAACCATAGTTTCATCTAGTAAGGTGAAAATTGATTTGACTCTCACAAAGAAGAATGGAGGTTTAGGAATCAGGGGGGTTTAGAAAGATGAACCCGACAATACGAAGGAAATTGCTCTGGAAGTTTGGGCTAGATTGGACTAGTTTGGTGGCAGATTGGAGAGGTGGAATCCTCCTATATTTTTAGGGTAGCAAAAGGTATTGCCAATGTTTCACCCAAATTCTATACGAAGATTGCGTTAACATTGGCAACAGGAGTAGGGTAATATTTTGGGAGGATTGGAAATGGAACCAGAACAGAGATTTTAATGATTCAAAATAACCTTGTCTTCACAATTTTTTTTATTTTTTGTTATAAAATTGTATTGATGTGAGGACAAGCGGTACTCAGAAAAGAACTTGCATACTGAGGTTTTCATGATTTAAAATGGGAGTGAAGGGCTTTAAGAGAGATTTTAATGATTGGGAGGGCCAAGATTTAGACAACCACATTAATCTAATTTCTTAAATTCCTATTATGGCATCGGAGAAGGACTGAAGGGAATGGATATGCAACGAGAAGAAGTCTTTCACAGTTAAATCCTTTTTTTAAGCTTAGTACTTGTAGCATCTTGGGAATTTTCGACTGTCTCAGTTTGGTGTCTGAAGGTTTTGTCCGAGATAGCCTTATTTGTTTGGATAGAATTCTAACCTTTGATGGTTGATCATCTTTCAACTCATTACTCCTTTGTAAGGGATATTTGGTCTCACTTCCTTGGCTTCAAACACATTAGATTTTTTCCAAGTCGACTATGGCATTTTTCCAAGACTTTTTTGTATAAAGATAAAATCATGTAGTTTGAACAACTTTTGTTGTATGTTAAGAGATCTAGAAGGAAATGAACATCACTTACCGCATAAAGTGCTTCTAATTTAGAGTTGTTACGTAGAATTTCAAGCACTGTTCTATAGGTCTCCCAAAGAAATTTGAACCACGGTGTTACAAGCTCACGATCAGATCTATCTTTTCCCTTCTCTCCACTGACATAACTTAGCATTAAGTCTTCTGGTCTTTTATCCGCTTCCAAATCATCAACATCCAGAGCATCCTCTAAGGCCTGCGCCTGACTTCGAGCTTGCTCAGCTTTTTCAGTGGAAAGGTGCAAAAAGTGTTTGATCACCTCCTCCAATGAACTTATGTTCACTTGCTGGCATACGATGCGGTATTGAATTAGACCATCCTTGGCAAATCTACCCCTCCGCATGTCCACACAAAGCTCCACATACTTCATCATTATCCGTTCAAGAGTCTTCTGCCAAGCCCGATACCTCTTTGAGGTGATCAAATCATGAAGTGCTTGCAAGGCTGCTTGCTTCTGTCCAACATTAATCAACTCTGCATTCATATTTTTCAAATGAATATGAGTAATAGTTCCAGATGAACTAACAAGGATGTACTTCATGCAATTAAATTTATTGATCAGTGGAACTAGATAATTCAGAGGACTAGATGTAATCTTAATACATTTAAGAAGACAAAAAAAAATTATATTTTCTTCAATTCCTCTACGTACACAAAGAGACCAAAAGAACTTCTCATATTAAAGATTAAAAAAAAAACTTAAAAAGGAAGATAACAGGTAATTTCAAATTAAAGTAGGCATTCTATCTCAAACTAGCTCAACGTTTTACTGTTGAGACCAAAAAATTCAAAAATGAGAAGAAAAAAATTAAAAATTGAAAGAAAAGTAAATCCCTTTATCGTAAACTCACTGTTCCAAGCATACCTGGGCTATAAATAAAGATTAAAATTTGAGATAAGGAAAGGAATCAATGAAATCACTAACCTTCAGCACGCTTCAATGCGTTCTCTGGTTTTGCGAAAGTCGCCATGATTATCAATTAGCTCTTTTGCCTACTCGAGACCCAGTAGGCAAAACAAAGAACTGATCCATCAAACAAAAAAAAAAAATTATGATCATTCTAATCCAACAAGGCCAATGATTACATTAAATGATTAATTTAATGGGTTTCAGTCCAAAAGACATAATTGAAAACAAAGTAAATCAGCATATCTATATATGTATGTAAATCAGTAATACTGAAGAAATTTCAAATTGGAAAGGGTATAGCTTATATTTACTTTTACAAATGAGGGTGATCTGTAGAGAACCAGCAGACCTCAGCATATTTTGAACAATTTCAGTTGTTACTAAGTTCAAATTTGGTGGTTATCATGAGTAATTTAGATCGATTAATTCCAGCTTTAGACAAACAATAAGAAGTGAAGAAAAAAATGAAATTTGCAAAGAACAAAGGTTTGATTTACTCGAACCCACAATATTTCTGCAAGTAGATCAGTAGAAAGAAGGGCTATTGAAAGTATTACAAATAAATTACATAATCAAATAAAACTAGATCAAGGAATAGAGGAATGGGGAGGAGATTAATCAAAACCAAAAAATTACTCGTATGTCAAAAGTCCTAAAAATTCTATGAAATAAAAACCCTAGCCGACGTCCTTCAATCAAAAACAGAAAATTAAAAAATTAAAAACTTGATTGAAATAAAAGATTACCAACTAAATCACGCAGAAGCACGCACGATTCTGGTCTTATTATCAGATCCACACACACATATAGAGAGATAAATAGATAGAGAAACGACACACCTTTGAAACTCCTAGAGACGGAAAGCAAGGGGTTTTCAAGTACAGCGGCGTTGGAGAGAGTGGTGAAGATCAGTAATAATAATAGAATAAATGAAACAGACCCGCTCTTTGCCCTAGGGTTTGTTTGCCTCAGGAAACTCTATACTGGGCTATAAGCTAATGTGCTTTAATTGAAAGCCCAATACATATACGAGAGAATTAGGCTAGCCTAGAGTCGCTAAATTTGGTAAGATTTTTTTTTTGAAATCTTACTAATAAGAGTTGTTAGGCCTACATGGATTTGCATCCCCGCCACAACTTTCTATAATCTAGATTTGAGGATGTAGATGGATTTTTAGAAAATTTTAAAAAGAAATAAACATAAAAATACACCATAATGGCTAGTCATTTTGGATATTTAACAAGCATGCACTCCAATCATAATATCTAAAATGATTATTCATAAATATTTTAATATTTTCTATTCAACCCAAAATGAAGATGGAGATGAAGATGGATGGTACATTGGAGAATGGATGTCAATGGGTACCCGTTTACCCAAAATCGAAATCGAAAATATTGGTTTCAGTTTCCTTTTTATTGGAACCAATTAGAGCCGGGTCTAATATGGAACTGAACCAATAAGAACATGAACCATTAGGTTCTATCTGATGGGTATCCATGGGTACTTGGAATCGATTAATTTTGTCATTTATTTTTACATTATACATAATTTAAGATTTTCTATATTTTAAAATTAACACATTTTATACAAAGATCTTAAAATTTTCATGTATACTAAACATTGGAGCTTGAAAAAAAAAAATATTAAATCATATATATGGAAGAAATTTTAAATTGAAAAGGGTATAGATTAAATTTACTTTTACAAATGAGGGTGATCTGTAGAGAACCAGCAAACCTCAGCATAGTTTGAACAATTCCAGGTGTTACTAAGTTCAAATTTGGTGGTTATTATTAAGGGTGCACATGGTTCTGATTGGTTCGGATTTTAACAAAATTGGAACGAAACCAAACATGATCGGTTCTACAAACTTGGAACCAATCCAATCCAATTCAATTACCCTATAGAACCGAACCAGTCCAATCCGATCTTGGTTCGGATTGGTTCTCATACTTATTATTATTAAATTTTTTATTATTTTATAAGTATAATATATTTCAAAGAGAAAAAGCAAAATACAAGGAGGCCGAGAAAGTCTCACAAAAAACAACAAAGAAGAAGAGCAAACAACATCAATGGTTACATAAAGAGTTTCATCTAAAAACAAAATCATCAAACGAAATCCCCGCAAACTCTATATTTTGTTTGGACCATAGGTATAATAAGCCTAAGATCTCCAAAAAACCTGCATAAGAGCTTCTAATCTTGCCATTGAACACCCTATTATTTCTCTCATTCCCAATTCCCCAAGCAATAGCCCAAGGTAGCATAGCCCACAGGTAACGTTTTCTGGTGTGAAAGACATTACTGGTCCACTCTTCCAACAACGAGAAAAACTTACGAGGAAAGACCCAAGTCATACAGAATAAACCAAGAAAACTTAACCAGATATTATAGGAGAAAAGGCAATGAAATAAAATGTGACCAATAGATTCCCCTTCCATCAAGCAAAGGGGACAGCAATTGCAAGTAATCCAAGCCCGAGCAATCAGATTATCCTCGTAAGAATCCTTCCAAGTGAAGCCAACCAGACTAAGAAAAAGATTTTAGAGGGCACTGACCTGAACCAAATGATGGAAGCCGAGATGGCTCACTTAACAATAAGAGTGAGCCACTTATGGAAGGATCTAACAGAGAATCTCAAATCCTTAGCTCTATTTCATTCCCACCTATCCTGTTCACTTTTGTTGAGATGAAATGTATGCAGAAGATCGAGGAAAAATGTAACCTCAGTTAACTCCCAATTATTAAAATTTCTCCTGAACCCCAAATCTCAAGTAGGACCGAACTCGTTACAAATCAAACACTGTTGGATTGAGCGATTCTTTTTAATAGAACAGACGTATAAAGACGTAAATTGATACGCCAGAGACGATGATCCGCACCAACAATCTTCCCAAAATCTGATTCTATCCCCCACACTCACTTTGAATCTAATCCCTTGCTCGAAATCCTTGCTAACTTTCAGAATCCTTTTCTAAAGACTACACCCATACGAGGTTTTAGACTCGCCGCTGTACCAACCTAGATTCCTCTCCCCATATTTAGCCATAATAAACTTCCTCCACAAACTACCCCTCTCCTCACCATACCTCCAAAGTCATTTTTCTAGAAGCGCTCTATTGACTAATCTAAGACCCCTTATGCCTAGTCCTCTGTTTTTTCTTGGGTATGCAAATCACCTGTCATCTAACCAAATGATACTTCTTCCTACCGCTCTTGTCATTATACAAAAAATTCCTCATAAGCCTTTCCAATCTAATTTCAACGGATCTCGAAAGTGTGAAAAGAGAGAGAAAGGAGACTGGAATACTCGTTAAGGTACTTTTCAATCCCTTATTATTATTTTCAATAATAATAAAAATCATGAAAAAATAATGAACCAATCCAATAGTAATAAAAATCATAAAAAAACCATGAACCAATCCAAAAGACTTATTATTTTTAACACATTAAAAATAAAAATCATTTCAATCAACCCAGAAAGCAAATCTTCAATTTCAAACATGGGTTTAATTTTCTGCCAACAAATTTCAACAAAAGATCAGTTTTTTTTTTTTTATTTACAATGATGACCACTATATCACATGGGCACTTCTGCAAATAGAATCAAAACTTTATTTTCGATCAACAGTCTGAAAAATACAGAGAAATAATTAAATAAGTTCAAGTTATCAGTTAGAGAGAGAGCATACTTTAACAGTTCTGTTTGGAGACAAAATAGCGAGGAAATAAGGAAGTGATGAGAGATTTCAGTTTTCGTCTTCCCATGGTGGCAAACTCAGTTGTGTTTTATTACAACAACAACAACAAAAAAAGTGGTAAATTTCTCCGTGGAAATTTGATAATCTAGTGAGTAATTTTGATTTTACTAAATTTTTAGAGCACCGTTGTGTGCAGACCGATCTTACAAATCTGCTTTTTTTTTCCAGCCCAAGAATCGAATTGAATGGAGGAACATGATTTGTTCATCCAACCCAAGTATTTGGATCAAGCTTCGAGGATACCCTATCAATGTAATGGAAATCAAACAATCTTTTAATGCTTAGAATTCTTGTTGTGCCTAAGAGATTTATCGAAGCTTTTGAAACAGAGGATTCATGGAAAACTCTGTTGCAGCGTTAAGAGAGAGACAGAGAGAGAGAGAGTTACCTCTTCGTTTTCCGATGAGGTGGCGAAGTGGCGAGGCGAGGTGAGTGAGGGAGACGAATGAGAAACGGCGTCTAGGTTTTTTGTTTTCACTTCGTTCTTCTGACAGGAAGAAGAAGAGAGAAATAAAACGAAAATTATATTTTTCAATAATTAAATATATATATATATATATATATATACATATATAATTGGTTCGGTTTTCGGGTTGGTTCAATCCGAACCAATCCAATCCAAAAGCTTCGGATTGGTTTAGATGTCCGATTTATCCGATCCAATGTGCACCCTAGTTATTATGAGTAGTTTCGATCGATTAATTCCAGCTTTAGAAAAACAATACGAAGTGAAGAAAAAAAATGAAATTTGCAAAGAACAAAGGTTTGATCTACTCGAACCCACAATATTTTTGCAAGTAGATCAGTAAAACGAAGGGCTATTGAAAGTATTACAAATAAATTACGTGATCAATCAAAACTAGATCAAGGAATAGGGGAATGGGGAGGAGGTTAATCGAAACCAGAAAATTACTCGAATATCGGAAGTCCTAAAAGTTCTATGAAATCAAAATCCTAACCGACGCCCATCAATCGAAAACAGATAATAATAATAAAAAAAAAATCTTGATTGAAATAAAACATTACCAACTAAATCACGCAGAAGCACGCATGATACTGATCTTATTATTAGATCCGCACACACATGTAGAGAGATAAACAGATAGAGAAAGGATGCACCTTTGAAATTCCTAGAGATGGAAAGCAAGGGATTTTCAAATGCAACAGCATTGGAGAGAGTTGTGAGGATCACTGATAATTATATAGAATAAATGAAACAAACCCTCTCTTTGCCCTAGGGTTTGTTTGCCTCAGCAAACTCTATACTAGGCTATAGGCTAATGGGCTTTAATTCAAAGCCCAATACATATACGAGAGAATTAGGCTAGTCTAGAGTCGTTAAATTTGGTAAGATTTTTTTTTGAAATCTTACTGATAAAAGTTCTTGGGCCTACATGGATTTACATCCCCACCACAGTTTTCTCTAATCTAGATTTGAGGATGTAGATAGATTTTTAGAAAATTTTAAAAAGAAATAAACATAAAAATACACCATAATGGTAAGTCATTTTGGATATTTAACAAGTATGCACTCCAAACATACTATCTAAAATGATTATTCATAAATACTTTAATATTTTTTATTCAACACAAAATGAAGATGGAGATGAAGATGGATGGTACATTGGAGAATGGATGTCAATGGGTACCCATTTACCCAAAATCGAAAACGAAAATATTGGTTTCGATTTCCTTTTAATTGGAACCAATTAGAGCCGGGTCTAATATGGAACCGAACCGATAAGAACATGAACCATTAGGTTCTATCTGATGGTTACCCATGGGTACATGGAATCGATTAATTTTGTCATTTATTTTCACATTATACATGATTTAAGATTTTCTATATTTTAAAATTAACTAATTTTATACAAAGATCTTAAAATTTTCATATATACTAAACATTAGAGCTTGAAAAAAAAAAAATGAAATCATACATATGGAAGAAATTTTAAATTGGAAAGGGCATAGATTAAATTTACTTTTACAAATGAGGGTAATCTGAAGAGAACCAACAAACCTCAGCATAGTTTGAACAATTCCAGGTGTTACTGAGTTCAAATTTGGTGGTTATCATGCGTAGCTTAGATCGATTAAATCCAGCTTTAAAAAACAATACGAAGTGAAATAAAAAAAAAAAAATTGCAAAGAATAAAGGTTTGATCTACTCGAACCCACAATATTTCTACAAGTAGATCAGTAGAACCAAGGGCTATTGAAAGTATTACAAATAAATTACGTAATCAATCAAAACTAGATCAAAGAATAAGGGAATGGGGAGGAGATTAATCGAAACCAGAAAATTACTTGGATATTGAAAGTCCTAAAAGTTCTATGAAATCAAAATCCTAGCCGACGTCCTTAAAATGAAAACAGATAATAAAATTAAAAATAAAAAACTTGATTGAAAGAAAAGATTACCAACTAAATCATGTAGAAGCATGCACGATTATAATCTTATTATCAGATCCACACACAAATATAGAGAGATAGATAGATAGAGAAACGACGCACCTTCGAAACCCCTAGAGACAGAAAGTAAGGGGTTTTCAAGTGCAGCGGCGTTAGAGAGAGCAGTGAAGATCAGTGATAATAATAGAATAAATGAAACAGACCCGCTCTTTGCCCTAGGGTTTGTCTGCCTCCGCAAACTCTATACAGGGCTATAGGCTAATGGGCTTTAATTCAAAGCCCAATACATATACGAGAGAATTAGGCTAGCCTAGAGTCACTAAATTTGGTAAGATTTTTTTTGAAATCTTAATGATAAGAGTTGTTGGGCCTACATGGATTTTCATCCCCGTCATAGCTTTCTATAATCTAGATTTGAGGATGTAGATGGATTTTTAAAAAAATTTAAAAAGAAATAAACATAAAAATACACCCTAATGGCTAGTCATTTTGGATGTTTAACAAGTATGCACTCCAATCATACTATCTAAAATGATTATTCATAAATATTTTAATATTTTTTATTCAACCCAAAATGAAGATGGAGATGAAGATGGATAGTACATTGGAGAATGGATGTCAGTTTACCCAAAATTGAAACCGAAAATATTGGTTTCAGTTTCCTTTTTATTGGAACAAATTAGAGCCGGGTCTAATATGGAACCGAACCGATAAGAACATGAACCATGAGGTTCTATCTGATGGGTACCCATGCGTACTTGGAATCGATTAATTTTGTTATTTATTTTTACATTATACATGATTTAAGATTTTCTATATTTTAAAATTAACACATTTTATACAAAGATCTTAAAATTTTCATATATACTAAACATTGGAGCTTGAAAAAAAATATATTAAATCATATATATGGAAGAAATTTTAAATTTGAAAGGGTATAGATTAAATTTTCTTTTACAAATGAGGGTGATATGTAGAGAACTAACAGACCTCAGCACAGTTTGAACAATTTCAGGTGTTAATAAGTTCAAATTTGGTGGTTATTATGCGTAGTTTAGATCGATTAATTCCAGCTTAAGAAAAACAATACGAAGTGAAGAAAAAATAATGAAATTTGCAAAGAACAAAGGTTTGATCTACTCGAACCCACAATATTTCTACAAGTAGATCAGTAGAACGAAGGGCTATTGAAAGTATTACAAATAAATTACGTAATCAATCAGAACTAGATCAAGGAATAGGGGAATGGGGAGGAGATTAATCGCAACCAGAAAATTACTTGGATA
Source organism: Akebia trifoliata (assembly GCF_017979445.1). Taxonomy (NCBI): domain Eukaryota; kingdom Viridiplantae; phylum Streptophyta; class Magnoliopsida; order Ranunculales; family Lardizabalaceae; genus Akebia; species Akebia trifoliata. The sequence goes on from NC_141381.1 coordinate 27,486,505, forward strand.
TCGAAAGTCCTAAAATTTTTATGAAATCAAAACCCTAGCCGACGTCCTTCAATCGAAAATAGACAATAAAAATAAAAATAAAAAACTCGATTGAAATAAAAGTTTACCAACTAAATCACGCAGAAGCACGCACGATTCTGATCTTATTATCAGATCCACACACATATAGAGAGATAGATGCATAGAGAAACGACGCACCTTTGAAACTCCTGCAAACGGAAAGCAAGGGATTTTCAAATGCAGCGGCGTTGGAGAGAGTGGTGAAAATCACTGATAATAATAGAATAAATGAAGCAGACCCGCTCTTTGCCCTAGGGTTTGTTTTTTACTCAACAAACTCTATACTGGGCTATAGGCTAATGGGCTTTAATTGAAAACCCGATACATATACGAGAGAATTAAGCTACCTAGAGTCGCTAAATTTGGTAAGATTTTTTTTTAAATCTTACTCGTAAGAGTTGTTGGGCCTACATGGATTTGCATCCCCGCCATAGCTTTCTATAATCTAGATTTGAGGATGTAGAGAAAATTTTAAAAAGAAATAAAACATAAAAATTCACCCTAATGGCTAGTCATTTTGGATATTTAACACGTATGCACTCCAATCATACTATTTAAAATGATTATTCATAAATATTTTAATATTTTTTATTCAACCCAAAATGAAGTGGAGATGAAGATGGATGGTACATTGGAGAATGGATGTCAATGGATACCCGTTTACCCAAAATCGTAACCGGAAATATTGGTTTCAGTTTCCTTTTTATTGAAACCAATTAGAGCCAGGTCTAATATGGAACCAAACCGATAAAAAGATGAACCATGAGGTCCTATCCGATGGGTACCCATGCGTACTTGGAATCGATTAATTTTGTCATTTATTTTTACATTATACATGATTTAAGATTTTCTATATTTTAAAATTAACACATTTTGTACAAAGATCTTAAAATTTTCATATATGCTAAACATTGGAGCTTGAAAAAAAATATATTAAATCATATATATGGAAGAAATTTTAAATTTGAAAGGGTATAGATTAAATTTCCTTTTACAAATGATGGTGATCTGTAGAGAACTAACAGACCTAAGTATAGTTTGAACAATTCCAGGTGTTAATAAGTTCAAATTTGGTGGTTATTATGCGTAGTTTCGATCGATTAATTCCAGCTTTAGAAAAATAATACAAAGTGAAGAAAAAAAAATGAAATTTGTAAAGAACAAATGTTTGATCTACTCGAACCCACAATATTTCTGCAAGTAGATCAGTAGAACGAAGGGCTATTGAAAGTATTACAAATAAATTATGTAATCAATCAAACTAGATCAAGGAATAGGGGAATGGGGAGGAGATTAATCGAAACCAGAAAATTACTCGAATATCGAAAGTCCTAAAAGTTCTATAAAATCAAAATCCTAACCGACGCCCTTCAATCGAAAATAGATAATAAAAATAAAAATAAAAATCTTGATTGAAATAAAAGATCACCAACTAAATCACGCAGAACCACGCACGATACTGATCTTATTATTAGATCCACACACACATGTAGAGAGATAGACAGATAGAGAAAGGACGCACCTTTGAAACTCCTAGAGACGGAAAGCAAGGGATTTTCAAATGCAACGGCATTGGAGAGAGTGGTGAAAATCAGTGATAATTATATAGAATAAATGAAACAAACCCTCTCTTTGCCCTAGGGTTCGTTTGCCTCAGCAAACTCTAAACTGGGCTATAAGCTAATGGGCTTTAATTCAAAGCCCAATACATATACGAGAGAATTAGGCTAGCCTAGAGTCGTTAAATTTGGTAAGATTTTTTTTGTAATATTACCGATAAGAGTTGCTGGGCCTACATTGATTTGCATCCCCGTCATAGCTTTCTATAATCTAGATTTGAGGATGTAGATGGATTTTTAGAAGATTTTAAAAAGAAATAAAACATAAAAATACACCCTAATGGCTAGTCATTTATGATACTTAACAAATATGCACTCCAATCATACTATCTAAAATGATTATTCATAAATATTTTAATATTTTTTATTCAACCCAAAATGAAGATGGAGATGAAGATGGATGGTACATTGGAGAATGGATGTCAATTGGTACCCGTTTACCCAAAATCGTAACCGGAAATATTGGTTTCATTTTCCTTTTTATTGGAACCAATTAGAGCCGGGTCTAATATGGAACCGAACCGATAAGAACATGAACCATTAGGTTCTATCTGATGGGTACCCATGGGTACAAGGAATCGATTAATTTTGTCATTTATTTTTACATTATACATGATTTAAGATTTTCTATATTTTAAAATTAACACATTTTATACAAAGATCTTAAAATTTTCATATATACTAAGCATTGGAGCTTGAAAAAAATATATATTAAATCATATATATATGGAAGAAATTTTAAATTTGAAAGGGTATAGATTAAATTTCCTTCTACAAATGAGGGTGACCTGTAGAGAACTAACAGACCTCAGCACAGTATGAACAATTCCAGGTGTTACTAAGTTCAAATTTGGTGGTTATTATGCGTAGTTTTGATTGATTAATTCGAGCTTAAGAAAAACAATACGAAGTGAAGAAAAAAAAAATGAAATTTGCAAAGAACAAAGGTTTGATCTACTCGAACCCACAATATTTCTACAAGTAGATCAGTAGAACGATAATCTATTGAAAGTATTACAAATAAATTACGTAATCAATCAGAACTAGATCAAGGAATAGAGGAATGGGGAGGAGATTAATCGCAACCAGAAAATTACTTAGATATCGAAAGTCCAAAAAGTTCTATGAAATCAAAACCCTAACCGACGCCCTTCAATCAAAAATAGACAATAAAAATAAAAATTAAAAACTTGTTCGAAATAAAAGATTACCGACTAAATTATGTAGAAGCACGCATGATTCTGATCTTATTATTAGATCCACACACATATAGAGAGATAGATAGATAGAGAAACGACGCACCTTTGAAACTACAAGAGACAGAAAGCAAGGGATTTTCAAGTGCAGCGGCGTTGGAGAGAGTGATGAAGATCACTGATAATAATAGAATAAATGAAACAGACCCGCTCTTTGCCCTAGGGTTTGTTTTTTACTCAGCAAACTCTATACTGGGCTATAGGCTAATGGGCTTTAATTGAAAGCCCAATACATATACGAGAGAATTAGGCTAGTCTAGAGTCGTAAAATTTGGTAAGATTTTTTTTGAAATCTTACTGATAAGAGTTGTTGGGCCTACATGGATTTGCATCCCCGCCATTGTTTTCTATAATCTAGATTTGAGGATGTAGATGGATGTTTAGAAAATTTTGAAAAGAAATAAAACATAAAAATACACCCTAATGGCTAGTCATTTTGGATATTTAACATGTATGTACTCCAATCATACTATCTAAAATGATTATTCATAAATATTTTAATATTTTTTATTCAACCCAAAATGAAGATGGAGATGAAGATGGATGGTACATTGGAGAATGGATGTCAATGGATACCTGTTTACCCAAAATCGAAACCGGAAATATTAGTTTCAGTTTCCTTTTTATTGGAACCAATTAGAGTCGGGTCTAATATGGAACCGAACCGATAAAAACATGAACCATGAGGTTCTATCTAATGGGTACCCATGCGTACTTGGAATTGATTAATTTTGTCATTTATTTTTACATTATACATGATTTAAGATTTTCTATATTTTAAAATTAACACATTTTATACAAAGATCTTAAAATTTTCATATATACTAAACATTGGAGCTTGAAAAAAAATATATTAAATCATATATAGGGAAGAAATTTTAAATTTGAAAGGGTATAGATTAAATTTCCTTTTACAAATGATGGTGATTTGTAGAGAACTAACAGACTTCAACACAGTTTGGACAATTCCAAGTGTTAATAAGTTCAAATTTGGTGGCTATTATGCGTAGTTTAGATCGATTAATTCCAGCTTTAGAAAAACAATACAAAGTGAAGAAAAAAAAATGAAATTTGCAAAGAACAAAGGTTTGATCTATTCGAACCCACAATATTTCTGCAAGTAGATCAGTAGAACGAAGGGCTATTGAAAGTATTACAAATAAATTACGTAATCAATCAAACTAGATCAAGGAATAAGGGAATGGGGAGGAGATTAATCGAAACTAGAAAATTACTCGAATATCGAAAGTCCTAAAAGTTCTATAAAATCAAAATCCTAACCGATGCCCTTCAATCGAAAATAGATAATAAAAATAAAAATAAAAATCTTGATTGAAATAAAAGATCACCAACTAAATCACGCAGAAGCACGCACGATACTGATCGTATTATAAGATCTACACATACATGTAGAGAGATAGACAGATAGAGAAATGACGAACCTTTGAAATTCCTAGAGATGGAAAGCAAGGGATTTTCAAATGCAACGGCATTGGAGAGAGTGGTGAAAATCAGTGATAATTATATAGAATAAATGAAACAAACCCTCTCTTTTCCCTAGGGTTCGTCCGCCTCAGCAAACTCTATACTAGGCTATAGGCTAATGAGCTTTAATTCAAAGCACAATACATATACGAGAGAATTAAGCTAGCCTAGAGTCGTTAAATTTGGTAAGATTTTTTTTGAAATCTTACCGATAAGAGTTGTTGGGCCTACATTGATTTGCATCCCCGTCATAGCTTTCTATAATCTAGATTTGAGGATGTAGATGGAGTTTTAGAAAATTTTAAAAAGAAATAAAACATAAAAATACACCCTAATGGCTAGTCATTTATGATATTTAACAAGTATGCACTCCAATCATACTATCTAAAATGATTATTCATAAATATTTTAATATTTTTTATTCAACCCAAAATGAAGATGGAGATGAAGATGGATGGTACATTGGAGAATGGATGTCAATGGGTACCTGTTTACCCAAAATCGAAATCGGAAATATTGGTTTCCGTTTCCTTTTAATTGGAACCAATTAGAGTCGGGTCTAATATGGAACCGATCCGATAAGAACATGAACCATTAGGTTCTATCTTATGGGTACCCATGAGTACTTGGAATCGATTAATTTTGTCATTTATTTTTACATTATACATGATTTAAGATTTTCTATATTTTAAAATTAACCCATTTTATACAAAGATCTTAAAATTTTCATATATACTAAGCATTGGAGCTTGAAAAAAAATATATTAAATCATATATATGGAAGAAATTTTAAATTTGAAAGGGTATAGATTAAATTTCCTTTTACAAATGAGAGTGAACTGTAGAGAACCAACAGACCTCAGCACAGTTTGAACAATTCCAGGTGTTACTAAGTTGAAATTTTGTGGTTATTATGCGTAGTTTTGATCGATTAATTCTAGTTTTAGAAAAACAATACGAAGTGAAGGAAAAAAAAATGAAATTTGCAAAGAACAAAGGTTTGATCTACTCGAACCCACAATATTTCTGCAAGTAGATTAGTAAAACGAAGGGCTATTGAAAGTATTACAAATAAATTACGTAATCAATCAAAACTAGACGAAGGAATCGAGGAATGGAGAGGAGATTAATCGAAACCAGAAAATTACTTGGATATCGAAAATCCTAAAAGTTCTATGAAATCAAAACCCTAGCCGACGTCCTTCAATCGAAAACAGAAAATAAAAATAAAAATAAAAAACTTGATTGAAATAAAAGATTACCAACTAAATCTCGCAGAAGCACGTAAGATTCTGATCTTATTATCAGATCCACACACACATTGTAAAATCCCGAGTTCTCGATTCGTATCTTGAGGAAAAATAAATATTAGAATTTTGAAAAAATCTTGAAAGTGAGACTTAGGGGTAAAACTTTAAAATATTTCTAATCATTTTTAATGATAAAAGTTGCAAAATCTTTGATTACCGAGTCGAACCAGGCTAAAATAGTGACTTTTTTGCTAGAGTAAGAATTATTAAGATTTAATTATATCATTGGGTTCGTAACAAAAAATTATTGAACATAGACTATTTATTTGTCATTTTTGGAGATTAGGAAGTTGAATTATCGTTAAAAACGAAATGACGTCAATTTTAGGGGTCACCTCAGGGTAAAAATGTAAATTTTTGTTAAAGATAGAATTTATAGAAATTGATCATATCATTAGATCCATAACGAAAAATTAGGCAAAATAGAGTATTTATTCGTCACATTTGAAATCCGGACGGTCAAGTTATCGTCGATCGAAACAATAGGCGAAATATCGATTTCGTTCAAAATTTTATATATATAAAATTTTAATTTTTTTTATTATTCGTCTTCTCCAACCCGTCCAAACCAGCCAACCCATTTAAAAAAAAAATCGTTTTCTTCGAATTTCAACCTCAGATCTCTCACAAATGGCTCGCCGTTGACTTCCGACATAGAAGGGAGAAACGTCCGCAGCCTCGACATCTACAAAATCCACCCAAATTACTTCCTTTTTTTCATTTTTTTCACCCCGTATCGTCAAAAATCAGCCGTATTTTTATACGGAGATTTCGTAACTTCGACCTCGGATTTCATCCGTTTCAGGGTCAAACCGTCCTCAGCCGTAGAAGGGAAAAAGGACGACCACATCAAGATTTTCGAAACCACTGGGCTGGTTTCGAAAAGAAACAGCCTCGAAGTACGAGTTATCTTGATTTCTGCATAATTTACCTCGATTTCCGTGCACGTGCTTCAATTCCGTCGTCTAGTGATTGTAAGGAATTCTCAATTTCTATTAGTAATCGTAGATTATGAAAATTACATTTAAGATTTTATTAAAAATTTGTGGTGAGTTTCCAAAAATATAGAATTCAATTTGTTATTTCAAAATTCACTCCAGAAATTGTATGTTTGATATGTTTAATTGTATTTTTAACAAATTATACATGGTAGGGTATCTTTAACGGGTTATTTCTATCAATTGGGTCTTGTGCACTACTCGGACCCCATTTTGATATAAAATTTATATTTTTTTTCAATATTATTGATAAAAATAAATTTATAGTTAGAAAATATGATTTAATATTCAATGAACTCATATTGAGTTTATGAATATTAGAAAATATATATTTTATTGAAGAGATTGAAAACTGTAAAAATCGAAAAAAATGGTATGAAATAATAAAATGTCAGAATCACACCCGAGTGGTGAAAACGCCCTTGATCCGCGGGGTGTGCAGATCTACTTTTGAACCTTGAGGCTTAGGAGTCGCCACCTAGTTATTATGGTCTAGGAACCAAAGTGATTCTAAAAAAGGTAAATATTACTAGTCTACGAAAGAAAAAAAAGGGTTCAGGGATCACGTTACGGGGTTGAAACGTGTTAGGCACCAATCCCGCCTGACAAACGCCAGTCTCTACTAATTCTCAAATAACTTACATCGCTAAAAGACCTAAGTAATAATAAAAAAGTTGAGAAATTTATACCTTTCTGAAGACAATGTTCTCGTTCCCTCAGATCTGACAGAGTAACTCCTTGTACAGAATTCTTTGTTTCGGTCTGTCTCCAGATCTGATTTCTGATCTCTGAGACGAGGTATCACTTCCTTAGATCTGGATTCTTCGGATTTGTTTATGGATTTTGGGGTATTTTTGAAGGGCTTCTAGGTGTTTTTCAAGCTAAAATCGAAGTATGGGTCTTAGGTAAGGAGTTGGGGTTTCAAAACTAGGGTTTATGGGAGGCTAGGAGGACTTTTTGACCTACTTCTCTTAGGGTATATGATTTGATACGAAAATAGGGTGTGAGGACCCCTATTTATAGGTTTTTGTAAGAGTTGATTTAAATAGAATTAGTGTTTAATTAGAATTCTTTTAGTTAGAGTTGTATTTTAGTTATGATTGTTTTAGGTAGAGTTATATTTTAATTAGAATTATTTTAGGTAGAGTTATATTTTAGTTAGAACTCTATTAAATAGAGTTATTATTTAATTAGAACTCTATTAGAATTTCGACTTTTGATCTTATTTGATTGATATATTTTAGTTCGAACTCTATTAAATAGAGTTATTATTTAATTAGAACTCTATTAGGATTTTGACTTTTGGTCTTATTTGATTGACTTTAAGATTTTGACTTTAGTCTTACTAAATTGACTTTAATTTTGACTTTAGTCTTATTTGATTGACTTTAATATCTTGACTTTAATCTTGCTTGATTGAATTTAATTTTTTTAGAACCTCCCTCTATTATATCTTTAATTCTTTGGACCCCCAAATGGAGATGTCTTTAAAGAAATATCTTGCGAACCCTCAACAATTTTGCCTAAGATCCTGATTGATCGATTTTTTTAGTTCAAAATTTTAAATTAATTTTATTAATGTTTCACTTTAATTATTTAATGTTTTATTTATTAATTTCGAAAATTTTAATTATAAAAATTGTGAAATTACCGTTTTACCCCCGGAGATGACTTTTTACGTTTTAAGTCGATTTTTGATGTTCTAGGATATTTTAGAAATAATTTTTCATAAGGAATTCAATGGGAATATTGGTTTTTATCATTTATGAAATTTTTTGTGTGAAATGATCGTGAACTTTATGAAGGGCATTTTCGTAATTTTGTCAAATTCTGTTTAAAATTAGCGAAATGATTTATTTGATTTCGATTTATTATTTTATGTATTTGAATGGATTTTCCTAAGCGTAATGTAGGCTCTAAGAATATTTTGATGTTAGGGGTATTTTGATAATTTGGTCATTTTTTAGTGATTTTTATCGTGAAACTTCTTTTTCTCTGCAAAATGATGATTTCTATGTTTTTGAAGTCGTATTTTCCTAGCGTAACGTGGTTTCTACAGTTTTATGAGTCCGAGATACCTCATCCGAATTTCTGAAACATTTCTGGTAACAAAATAAAGCAATGGAAATAATATCCATCATTGGGAATCATTGCGATCGGGTTGACGAGTTGATTAATCAGGCAGATGCAAAAATGAGGTGTCTACAGATGCCCCTCTTTGGCAAAGGGTTGAAGCAAATCTATTTTGATAGATAGTGTGATATCCAAATGCCAAAGCTAGTGACAGTTCATTTTGGAGCCTAATTTGGCAATTCGTCAGGATGTTCGGATCCTTGAGCGTAAAACTTTCCCCGAACTAAAAAGTTGTCAGGTCCTTGAGCGTGAGCTCTCACTGACAGTGTCAAATCCTTGAATTTTAGAGAATTCTCCCTGACTAAAGTGCAAGTGTGAGTGTATGTATTGTGTGAAACTGAGCAAAGATTGAGAAAAAAAAACTAAGCATAATCTGAGTAAAATCTGAGCATAATCTGAGCAAACTGAGCATAATCTGAGCAAAATTTGAATGTTTTCCTCTACCTACCCTAGGTGAACGAGTAATAAACTAATTTTTTGGAAGTCCTACTCTACCTGTCCTGGGTGAAAGAATAATGAACTATTTTTTTTGGGAAGTTCTACTCTACCTACTCGGAGTGAAAGAGTAATGAACTAATTTTTTTGAGAATCCTACTCTACCTGCCCAGGGTTAAAGAGTAATGAACTAATTTTTTTTTTTGAAAGTTCTACTCTACCTACTCTGAGTGAAAGAGTAATGAACTAATTTTTTTGGGAGTCCTACTCTACTTGCCCAGGGTGAAAGAGTAATGAACTAATTTTTTTTGGGAAGTTCTACTCTACCTACTCGGAGTGAAAGAGTAATGAACTAATTTTTTGGGAGTCCTACTCTACCTGCCTAGGGTGAAAGAGTAATGAACTAATTTTTTTTAGGAAGTTCTACTCTACCTACTCAGAGTGAAAGAGTAATGAACTAAGTTTTTTAAGAGTCTTACTCTACCTGCCCAGGGTGAAAGAGTAATGAACTAATTTTTTTTTTTGGAAAGTTCTACTCTACCTACTCGGAGTAAAAGAGTAATGAACTAATTTTTTTGAGAGTCCTACTCTACCTGTCCAGGGTGAAAGAGTAATGAACTAATTTTTTTGGGAAGTTCTACTCTACCTATTCGGAGTGAAAGAGTAATGAACTAATTTTTTGGGAGTCCTACTCTACCTGCCCAGGGTGAAAAAGTAATGAACTAATTTTTTTGGGAAGTTCTACTCTACCTACTCAGAGTGAAAGAGTAATGAACTAAGCTTTTTGAGACTCCTACTCTACCTGTCCAGGGTGAAAGAGTAATGAACTATTTTTTTATTTTGGAAAGTTCTACTCTACCTACTCGGAGTGAAAGAGTAATGAATTAATTTTTTGGGAGTCCTACTCTACCTGCCCAGGGTGAAAGAGTAATGAACAAATTTTTTTGGGAAGTTCTATTCTACCTACTCGGAGTGAAAGAGTAATGAACTAATTTTTTGGGAGTCCTACTCTACCTGCCCAGGGTGAAAGAGTAATGAACTAATTTTTTTGGAAAGTTCTACTCTACCTACTCGGAGTGAAAGAGTAATGAACTAATTTTTTGGGAGTCCTACTCTACCTGTCTAGGGTGAAAGAGTAATGAACTAATTTTTTTTTGGAAGTTCTATTCTACCTACTCAAAGTGAAAGAGTAATGAACTAATTTTTTGGGAGTCCTACTCTACCTGCCCAGGGTGAAAGAGTAATGAACTAATTTTTTTGGGAAGTTCTACTCTACCTACTAAGAGTGAAAGAGTAATAAACTATTTTTTTTTTGGAGTTCTACTCTACTTGCCTAGGATGAAAGAGAAATGAACTAATTTTTTGGGGATAAATGGGGGATTTACACCACATAAAAAATTGAATTTTATGAAGGTCCGGTAAACATTTTAACTCTTTTTGAATCTAAGGAGTTTTCAAAATTGCTATCAAGAGGGTAACCTTTAATTCAAAGTTAACCTTATCCTTTGGGGTTAAAATTGACCAGGCATCAGAACAAAAATGCCCCTAGTATGACAGGGAATATTACACTAGGGATAATTGAACATAATTTGAAAACAAATGCCCCTAGTGTAAGGGGGGAAACTATACTCTTTAGAAAAAGGAAGTGCCCTTGTTATGAAAGTTTGAAATCCTTGATTACCACAAGCGCAATAAAGGTTTAACTTTTAATTTTGACTTTTTATATTGAAGATTTTGAGTCAGGCTCAAAGAAATTGGAACAAAATATTTCTTTCTGAAATTCATCATAGAATTTGTTCTTTCTCCCCGTTGGTTCGCTTAGTGACATGAAACTTTTCAGATCAATCAAAGACGAGATACTTGTGGCTTCTGAGTCTATGCCTGGTTTAAGTATTGAACTTGATTATTCGGACTTCTGATATTTCAGCTCGGACTGCTCTTAGCTTTTCTTCTGTTTTGCTTTGTTGCTCTAACTTTTGCTTAGATCGCCTTTTCAGATTTTCAATCTAGCGAGCTTGCTCTAACTTTTGCCTAGATCGTCTTTTCAAATTTTCAATCTAGCGAGTTTTATTTTTTCTTTGCTCTGATTGTTGTCAAGGTTGTCCTTTCGGATTTTCAACCTTGCGAGCTTGCCCTAATTTTTTTCTAAGTCGCCTTTTTGGGGTTTTCAACCTAGCAGACCCTTTTTTTTTCTTCTTTTTCTTTTCTTCCTATCTGAACTTCTGAAGCTGCTGTCTGATCATGCTTTGCTATCTTCCTTAACTTTTCGCACGGTACTTAAGAGGACTTTTATGGGTAAGCTTAGGACTGGGTATAAAAAGAAAGGGATTTTGAGGCTCAAAAACCCAAATGCCCCTTGTGTGGCATTTCTTTTATTTTGCTTTGAATTTTTTCCCCATTTTGGATGATATTTCTTTTTCTTTTGAATTTTTTTTTATTTTTTATGTTTTTATTTTTTATTTTTTAATTTTTTTTTGTCAAGGAATCTATTTTTTTATTTTGATGTGGTTGGGCTTGAAGTAACTTCTCAGGTTGCCTACGTACCCCAAAATTTTGGGATCAGACCAAAACGTAGTTCGGATCTTCCCTCCCCTAGGTTAGGTGATCGGGCTGAGAAAGAAAAATGCATAATTTTTCCTTTTGAAAAGACTGCAAAGGGGTTGAGAAAGGATATATTGAACTGGGTAACAGGAGAATTGATTCGGTCAAAGATGGCCTCCTTAAATGTAGTACCGTTTGATTTGGTCAAGGTTGGTTGGTTCTGGTAATTATATTCCATCATGATCTTGAAGCTTGACACCTTTTCCTGGTAATATTTCCTTGATGATGAACGGACTTCCCCGATTTGGTTTGAACTTCCCTCTAGGGTCAAAGATAGGTACTCGATTCTCTTTGAAATCTGATGGTTTTCTAAAATAGTGTTTCTTTGCTAATAGATGAATCTCTCCAATTAAGTTCAGACTTCCTCCTATGGTCGAGGAGAGGTGGTCAATTTCTTTGAAGTCTGATGGTTAAATCCTTGGTTTGCAAGTGGTGAACTTTGACTTTCGTGCGGGTGACTCTTCTCTGATAAGTTTGCACGTGGTACAAAACTCTAAGTTATTTTTCTTCAATCAAGTTTAATTCTATGTTGGCGAACCCAATCTGTTTCTGACAATTGATTTTCTTTGAAGACCTTGAGATACAGGATTTTCATTTTAACCGGTAAGATTGCTTCCATATCATATACTAGAGTGACTTTAATGGAAGACTGTATTGAAGTGCAATATGTCCATAGCACAAATGGTATCTTCTCTAGTCAATGATGTGTGATTGACATATTTTCACGATGATTGTCTTGAGATTTTTACTGACTGCTTCAATTATTCCATTAGGCTGAGAACATAAGGGGATGATTTGTGATTCCAGATCCTGAACTTTGAACATAGAGTAATAACCTAAGCTTTGATGTATGACCCATTATCAGAGATCAATACCGCTTCAACTGTTTCATTAGTCTGAGAATGGTAACCTATTCTGGGAGCTCTACCATTTTGAGAACATCTTCCTTGATCTCATTTTATCAAGTCAGTATCTAATCCGTGTCAGAAAACACCCAAGCTTGCACCTAACACATCCTCATAGGCCCAGGCGAACAAGTCTTTTGAAATTTCTGAGAAAACTCATTATCCCCTTATGTTCTTCTAGGGATAAGTTAGTTCCAATCTGAATTTCTTGGGAATTATTTTTGTTCCGAAGTCAATGACTTTTGCTTCCTCGAGCAAAACATTTATCTTCACATTCAAAAGGGGGTTCCTTATTAGAGGAATTTCGCCTTGAAGCCAGTTATTAGTTAATTCGTTAATGCGCTCAAGGTATTCAAAAATTCTTTATTCAATTAAATTTAGATAGAGTGACTGACACCATTGTAGACTTGACAAATTAACTTGACTCAGTAGAAAAAGAGTAGACCCGATCTAAAGAAAATATGACATTGAAAAATTGGACTCGAGTTAACTCAAATAACTCATGAAAACTCAATACAACTATTCACAACGGGTTTGATTAAGACTGAGGACTGAGACATTGCTTACAATCAACAGGATTGAGGCACGGTGATCTTCAAGGAACAACTGGACGATATTGAGAAATTCTGAGGTTATTTCTAACTGTTGACTTGGTAGTGATGTTTGTTCTAACTGATCGGACTTACAACCCTAGCTAGACGAACGATTGAGCTTAAGTATAATGATAACCTTTAAACCTCATTGAAAGTGAATTTAACCAGTTTCAGTGTTACCCCCTTGATAACATTTTAATGAATCCTGAGATTTTATTGAATTCTTTACACCAATCCATTCAATGATTATTCAGAAGGAAAATAATTTTATTGCACTCTTGAAAATTATTAAAAAATTTTGTTTTTATAGAATAATCATTTTCACAAATCTGATTTCAATAAATTTTCATGCAAAAATAGATCTTTTGTAAATCTTCTTTTTTTTTAAAAAAATATTTTTCTTCTTCTTCTTTTTTTGGAAAATATTTTCTTTTAGAAAACTTTTTTTTGGGAAAGCATTTTCTTTTGGAAAATCTTTCACTTGTGGAAAATATTTTTCCAGGAAAATACTTTTTCTGGAAAATACTTTCATTTTGTAAATAATTTTTCTTCTTTGAAGATGGGTTGGAATTCGAATTTAGAATAGAATTTAATTTCTATTTGGATTTAAATGGCTCGGCCCATCATGATTGTTGGATCTAAATACCACCAAGGGTTATCTTGGATTTTGCTCAGTTGCCACCAAGGGTTATCTTGGATTTTGCTCAGATGCCGTCAAGGGTTAACTTGAATTTTGCTTAGTTGCCGCCAAGGGTTATCTTGGATTTTGCTCAGTTGCCGCCAAGGGTTATCTTGGATTTTGCTCAGATGCCGCCAAGGTTTATCTTGGATTTTGCTCAAATGCCGCCAAGGGTTATCTTGGATTTTACTCAGTTGTCGCCAAGGGTCATCTTGGATTTTGCTTAGTTGCCGCCGAGGGTTTTCTCAGAATTATGATCAGCTTATGCTCAGTTTATGCTCAATTATGCTCAGTCATGCTCAGTTTATGCTCATTCTATGCTCAGTTTATGCTCAGATTATGCTCAAATTATGCTCAGATTTTACTCAGTTCCAACTTAAACTCTTTGAAATTTATCTTAGGTTTTAAGTCACACACTTGCACAATTGTTATATCAGTCAAGGAGAATTTTTTAAATTCAAGGATCTGACACTGCCAGTGAGAGCTCGCGCTCAAGGACCTGAGCCTATAGCCCAGTATAGAGTTTGCATAGGCAAACAAACCCTAGTAGGGGTGTCAATTGATAGTCGAAATTCGAATTCGAAAAATCAGATATTATCCCAAATTTTTGGATATCAGATTCGGATGTCATTTTAACATTCAAACGAATTTCGGATACGAATTCAAATATTACGATATCCGATCCAATAATATTCGTTCCAATAATAACATATATATTATGTATTTATGTTTTACAACAAATTTTATATATATATATATATATATATATGGTGTTATATATTCGTTTCATACAACAAAATTTTATTTTTAAAATTCTATCTTCTCTCAACCACATTAAAGTCTAAAACGTGAAGAAGAAGACAACCAGACGACTCAACCACATTAAAGTATAAAACGTGAAGAAGAAGACAACCAGACGACGTAACGGTAGGTTTCGATCGAACTGCGTAACCATCGTCTTCTCTGGTCGGCGAGCATCAGGTATATTTCTCTCTCTCTCTTTCTCTCTCTCTCTCTCTCTCCCTTAATTTGGAGTGATTTTTCGGAGGAAATATGTGGGTTTCGACTGTGCGAACTCTGACATGTCTTCTCCCGCCGACGAGCATCTAGGTACATATTCTCTCTCTCTCTCTCTCTCTCTCTCTCTCTCTCTCTCTCTCTCTCCTTGATCTGAATCAATCAAAGTGAAATCTGTAGGTTTCGACTGTGCGAACTCCAACAGATTGAGGATGATGGTATTTTGTAGGTTTTTTTATCAGATAGGATATTATCGGATATCCGATATATTTTTTGGATTCAAATTCGAATGTTTGTTAGGGATATTCGGATTTGAATTCGGATAATATTATTTTTTTTTTAATTCAAATTCAGATATGGCCCTATCGGATCGGATACCTATCCGTTGACAGCCCTAAACCCTAGGGCAAAGAGCGGGTATGTTTCATTTATTCTATTATTATCACTGATCTTCACCACTCTTTCCAACACCGCTGCACTTAGAAACCTTTGCTTTCCGTCTCTAGGAGTTTCAAAGGTGCATCCTTTCTCTCTCTCTCTCTCTATGTGTTTGTGGATCTGATAATAAGATCAGAATCGTGCGTGCTTCTGCGTGATTTAGTTGGTAATCTTATATTTCAATCAAGTTTTTAATTTTTTAATTTTCTGTTTTTGATTGAAGGATGTCGGTTAGGGTTTTGATTTCATAGAACTTTTAGGACTTTCAACATACGAGTAATTTTCTGGTTTCGATTAATCTCCTCCCCATTCCCCTATTCCTTGATCTAGTTTTGATTGATTATGTTTATTTCTTTTTTAAAATTTTCTAAAAATCTATCTACATCCTCAAATCTAGAATATAAAAAGCTCTGGTGGGGATGCAAATCCTTGTGGGCCCAACAACTCTTATAAGTAAGATTTCAAAAAAATCTCCCCAAATTATTGTAGAATTTTCAAATCTCCTGTTGATCATAGTCAATTCTTCAAGTCTTTGCCGTATTCAAATCTTAACCTGAACTCCACGTACTTCTCTAATCATAGGATTTGGCCTCACTGGAACCCACAACCTTTAGCTTAGGAAACCACTCTGATACTAATTGTTATGTACCTAATATTTAGAGAATTATCACTCCCTTCCGACAAAGACCACTTGTATAAATCCATCTCAAATATCATTCTCCACCTCCAGATATTTAAATTGAGAATGATGGCAAAATCTTTCTCCTTAAGCCATTGAGGGTAATTCAGGTTTTGGCTTCCAGAATACCAGATAACCAGGGGAGAAGAACCCAATCAATAGATTTCCCACAAGGAAACATATTTGTGATATAACTTTCTTGTCCAATGAATAAATTACAACATAAAATGCTAACGAATAGAAAACAAACCAGTAGGTTAGATAAAAGAGAGAAAATACATAGAACTGGGATCCCAATTAGATTCAGATTTTGACTCCATTATAGTGAGAAAATTATCAGCTTCATTTAAATGTTAGCAGGCCAAAAGTTTGTTGATGTCCACTATTCCAATACCATGACAGGAGAAGATGGTACAAAAGCATCTGAAGGACGGCTTCTTGATTTAGAGGTAAGATTTCCGAGTAAAAGGTTGTCCATCATATTGCCCATTATCCTTTGACCTAATGTTTGACTACGTTGGAAATCTTGAGCTCCAGCAGGTTTTTGAGATCTTCCGGATGGTGATGGAAGGCCTACAAAAAGGTTCTATTTAGAGACTTACCTTGAATAAATGCATTAAAGTTTAGAACATAGATTAAGCATCCATATTCAGCGCAAAAATGTGATTGAGGAGCTCCAAAATTCATTGAGAGTTTATTACATCCAAGCATCCGTGGGTATAAGCAGCAGAGGGAAACTACTAGTGCCGAAGCTGCTTCATTGTTTTGCTAAGGGCATAGTGGAGGAGTCACTGTTGCCTGAATGGATCTGCCGGTTCCTTTCCCCTGAACAAGCTACCTTGGTTCGAGACTGTTCTTCCCATCGCAAGCAGAGGCTTCTAAGCGCTCGAAGCTTCACCGTTGTACCTTTTGATTCAAGGTTCCGATACCTATTCTTGCTGGAAAATGGAAGTACCTAGTAGGCCAAGTGGAATTGCTCAATGTCTAGTCAGTCACAAATCTGTTTGGTTCAAATTCTTGAGAATTTTTCCGCTGCAGATTGTTTAAATTTGCATCCACCCACCCAGACATCCTACTCCTTCTGAACTGTGGGCAGTTTAGGAAATTCGATTGAGGGAAGAAGGCTTTCTAGTGGTAGTCCTATCCTTCTCTCGCTAATATCCAGGAAGATTATAATGACCTAGTAGTGTCTGTTTGATCTGGTTCAGGGAATTATAGATTTGATTTTGGATAGGGAAGAGTGCAGTGTACAGTGTACAGGAAGATCTTGTGAATAAAAAAGTAATATATAAATGAGCTGGGCTTCGAGCATTCTCAGAGTCTTTAGACTTGCTGGAATTTCACCCAATTGTGGCCATAACGCTGCATCCTCAAAAAAGTTTTTGGTTAGCAAAATGTAATGGGTCCTTCCAATTGTTTTGAAGTGGGAGAATATTAATGTCAATGTTGCCATCTTGAATTGCTTCATATTGCCCTATGGGTGAAGTCATGTGCTGGACCATTTTATTTTGTCTCTCTCATGGCCCCAGTGCCCAAGTTTATAGTTTACCCAATTGTTGTTGTTGTGTGTTTAATGGTGCATCAATTGCAGTGCCACCAACCTAACCACCATATAAGTGGGGCCATACTTCCGAAGGATGACCACGCACAGCAACCGGGTATTTCATCTTATTACTTTCTGACTGGCTCTGGCATAGATTTAGGATTGTTTTTGGACCATGAATTATTGAAGGAATGGCCTGTGATTCGAAAGTATATATAAGGAGATTGAACATTATGGATCTCCTTCTCAAATGTATAATTCAAAATTGTGATTCATTTGTTTTTAATCACTCTACTTGTGCCATGAAACTTTGCAAAGCTTAAGGGAAAACTTACGATCATACCAAGCAGGATTTATGTCACGTCATGCCATGTGACATGAAATTGATACTCACCAACCCCTAATTCTAACTATTTATTATACAAAAAAGCTCATTGTTTACCCCTCTATGGTTATTGGTTAATCACAACCAAGGCAGGCAGACGATCAGGGTCGGGGCAATTGAATGTTAGTATGAAGGAAATTCGGTAGAAGAATTAATTCCATGATTCAAAAAATAACTAAAAACAGAAAAAAGCTTCATGGCCACAAGTATTCTACCTAATCGTTTTATAGACAGAGACATGTGCTTGAAAAATGTCGGCAAGGAACACTAAAATACACCAACAAGAGTTATGTATTGGTCTCCTATATTAAGTTAAGATGACAGAGCGATGTAATGATCTCCCTTTTAATTTGCTTCTCTCTCATTTTCACTATTTGGCCCCACCCCCACCCCACTTGGAAATTAATAATAATAAGTGATATATATTGAGTGAGAGAGAGAGAGGTGAACCGTGTGAACGTGAAATGTGGAGAGATGGGCAAACAAAATACAGCCAAATAAGTAGCATTACTACTATCTTTGAGAGAGACATTATACAGAATGGATAAGAGTCTCTCACTCCCCCAACTCGATCAAGAAAGATACTTGTCTCGACGAGATCCCTTTCATCCCATGATGTACTTCTTATTAGCTTTTCTTTTTTGGTAAAATTACTTGAAGGACCGTAGTAGATGGATTTCTTTCTAATTAGTCCCTAAGTTTTGGGCATTAACCTGATAGTCCATTCAGTAAAATTTTCTTTTCTTAATGGCCATCTCATAATATTTTTGAAATACCCAAACTATCATTTTTTTTTTTTTTTGCATACCTAGATTTTCCAACGGGGATTGAAATCAATTCGTATGAGTTCTTGCCATGAATGAAGAATGGATGCCCCGGGACTAGTCCTTGAACAAAACCATGGTCTATGGATTGAGCAAAGTCTAGATACAGTCCCGGTCCACTGTCTATAGGGATACCCAGTTATCAAAAAAAAAAAAAAAAAATTAGAGAATGATATATTTTTAATTTTGAACATTTAGATGTATTTATTATTATTATTATTATTAATAAAAATGATGAGTGAAGTTGAGATTCTAAACTTTTTGAAGATTTCATCGTTACTTTTGATTTGATTGTCCATATCACAAATATAATATGTGCATTTTAGGTAGTTTGAGATGATCTATTTAGTATTGTAGTAGAAAAAATGAATAATAATAATAATAAATTGGATCACATTTATAGTGTTGAGTTCAATATTTTTATTGTCAATTTCGATATTTTTTAAAAATTGTTGAATTCAATAATAAAAAATGTCGAACTCAACAATAAAAAGTGGTGAGCTCGACACTAAATAAAAGTTTTAGAATCTTAACTACCATCTTCATTGTTTGTTATAAATTGTCAATATAAAAAATATATATATAATTGAGCCTACTTCTCCTTCCTCATCCTCTCCTCCACTTCTCTCTCCCTTTGCCTCTTTTTTCAACAATCTCATCCAACTTCAATGAATGACATTTTTTTTAGAAAATTAAATAGAATTAGCAGCATTTAAATATTATTAATGAATTTATAATATTATTAGTGGTGATCATTTTATGCCTTTGATTCCAAAAAACACCAATAAATGAATAAATAACGGCGACTAATAAATGTCAATGAATGATATGAAATAGCGGCGATTTCAAAAATGCAAAAAAAATCATCGATGTAGGAATTAGCAACACAAGAATTACATGCGTTTTCCAAAAACTACTCACCTTCAACAACATTTTTTTTGTAGATTTTCCAACAGATTTTAAGCTCCGGTAAAAAGGTTATTTCTTGTAGTTAATTTTATTATCATCACCCCCCTCATATTATACTTCAAAAATTCTACTTAATTGTTTAGGTTTGAAGATGACTAATTTTGGGAAAAGAAATTAAGAGGTTTTTTATTATTATTATTTTAGGATGGTATTGTGGTAATTTTATAGTGCAGACTGAGGTAAGAGGAAGGCATATAAGCATTTTGGTAAATACTTGAGATATCCTTAGTTTTAAAATTAATGACATTGATTCTTGACATAGGTCTTCTCTTAGACTAAACGAAATGACCTAATTGCCCCCCTCTATAATTCCTTCCTTTTTTAAGACCAATAAGTTAAATACGAAGGTTATAATTGGTCCTATAAATACGATTTTAGTTACTTTTTAGAAAATGCTGGACTGCTTTGTGTTAAAAGATGGCAGCGTATACAGAACGGTTGATTTTTTTAACTTGTATCTTGAGGAAATAAATCTATGGTTATCTGTGCGTTGAACACGGTGTTTGAGAAAATATAATGCCGCAGCAAGCAAACTACATTTGACAGTTTGACTAATCTATGGTTATCTGTGCGTTGAACACGGTCTTTCACGGTGAAGCTTCTCTTCTCAACATCGCAGGACTAACCTGCTGCAAGCAAACCAAAAATAATCTCATGGACCTCTTAAAATTAAGACTAAGTTATTATGATTCAGGAAAGAATTCAGGCAATAAATCCCTCAAAATTACTAGTTAACAAGAACTCGCCCAGAAAGAAACACCTCTAATTTCTCAACCAACCACAGAACACATTCAGGCCTCAATCCTACATATGGAAGTCTGGTTTGCCTCCAGTGACTAGTAGTAACTCGAGGAGGACATAATAATAATAATATATAAAATAGGTGTGTCAACGTCTGGATGACCAGGTGGATGCTCTTGAGCTCCCAGAAAATGATGGCCTTCGCTCATCACTGCGCCACTTGTCACCACGATCATCCTGTCTGCCCCATCGTTCAGGTTCAGGGGTTGGGGCCATTCCTCCAGGGCCCTCAGTCTTCTCACGCCGGAACTTCGGCACATATTTCCCAGAGGTAGGCGGAGCAGCACCTATAGGCTCTGCTGTTGGCCGAGCAGCAGCAGCAGCCGCAGCAGGAAGCTCAACAGCAGCAGCAGTAGGCCTTGGAAGTGGTTCAAAGGATCTTCCTAACTGAGCCTCCTTCTCCTTCCTCATCCTCTCTTCCACCTCCTTCTCCCTTTGCCTCTGTTTTTCAGCAATCTCATCCAACTTCGCTTTGCGCTCAGCCTCTTCCCTCCTTCGCCTTTCATCCTCTGCAAATCAAAACAAAGTATATACTAAAACCAAACCATCATTTGTGGCAACCCAACAGAAAGCTTTCCCTTGTGTAAAGTTTTTGTTTTATCCAATTTAACCTTGCAAGCAAAACTAAAATAAAGATTCGAAATCCAAAAGAATACATACCCTCATGCTTCCGAATTTTTTCTTCCTCTTCCAATTTCTTCTGCCTCTCCTCCTCTGTCCTCAGATAAAATAACATCTTCCTCTTAGCCTCCCTCTCTTGCGCCCGAACCCGGAGAAGCTGGCCAATCCTTTCCTCTCTCTCTGACTTCAATCTGCTGAATTCAGCTTCACGACGGCTAACAATTTTATTCTGGAATAATATCTGTAATAACAAAAAACATGATCACTAAAAGCAGCCAAAATAAAATTTATTTAAATTAGTTGATCACGTTGGCAGTCTATGGTTCAATCCACTTCCAAGTATTAAACATGGTCCTCCCCAGGTCAACACCAAAGACCATTTGAAGCGAGAAAATCCATCATGTCACAATAACCAACAAGGTATTGGTGGGAAGAATAATTCACACAACATGAGAACTGCTTCAGGCATGACAAAGCCAGACTTCCCATACCCCTTTTGCGAATAAGACTTAAGACCTAATCTAAATATTGCTAAAACCAAGATTTTGCTCGAAGTTAAAAAACCCACTACAATACCCAATATTTAACAGACCTTGACTTGAATTCAAACAGCAACAAAACAATGGACTTAGCAATGATTTTCAACAGATTGCCATTGCCATTAGATAACTGTAGGATCCACTAACCTTATTGTCCAACATCCGCACCAATCTATTTTTCTCCTGAAGGTCTCCGGCATGGCGCTGCCTGCTAAGCTCAACCTCTTGCTGCAGAATAGTTTAAAACATTCCAGTAAACATAATATATACATGTAGTAGCCAATATGGCAAACAAATTAAGAAGAAAGTTCAAAGTACGTGTTTTCAGGACATCATAGGTAAATATCATAGCAGTGAAAGATGGTACATGCGTAAAGATAGCGTAACACATGAGAATAAATTCAGGACAAAAAAAATGAAAGATGTCTAAATTGATTAAGAATATAATACAAAGGGGTGATTTTGACAAAACAAGAACACAGGCAAAATTTCAACCAAACAATGAAAATCTTATGGACAAAAAGATCATTCTTCTTCATTTATGAAGTATATGGGGTAAATTAAGCAATGAGTTCAATCAGAAAGGGCACAAACCATACCTGCTGTTCACGTTCATGAAGCACTTTTTCTTCAACCAGACGCTGCTGGAACACAGCCTCAATCAAAGGTGCCTCTTCTTCTCTTTTTGCTCTTTCCATATAATCCATTGTTTTAGCAAGTTTCTGCAATTTCTTCTCCATTTCTTGACGCTCTCTTAGTTGCTCACTCAAAGCCAACTCAATTAATGTCTGCTTGGTGACTTTATCCTGCAAAGACAATTTTCCTAGAATTATCAGAAAAAACCAAAACAATTGCACCTTTGAAGAAAAATACAATTTTCAAAACAAATGGATGACACTGAAATTATGCTTACTCCCTCTATGATGGGCTTCTTTCCTTTCTTTTTATTGCGTTTCTCGGCTTCCTGGAGTAAAGCTTGTGCTTCTTCAAGTTCCCTCTCCTCTATTTCTCTTCGTATCCTTTGTTCTTCCCTCCGTGAATACTCGTAGGCAAGTCTCTTCTGTTCTACTTCCTCAGTTATTTTCTGCAGTTTTAGCCTCTTTGACTCTTCCTCAGATTCCTTCGGAAAGAACAAAAAAAGGATAAATCATTTGCTAATCAGAGGAATCATCACTCTATTCAACAGATAGCAATTAGCACAGAATTACCATTTCCAACATTTGGCGCTCTTGTTCTTCCTTGCGTTTTTCAATTATTGACTTCCGAGCAAGAAGCCTCTTGTGTTCCTTATCTACAATCTCTGCCAAACCAGGAAGAGTCTTACTGAGTTTTGATGTTCTCTTTACTAAAGGATAAATCAGGCCTCTTGCTCTATTCAAAGATTCAGCAAAGGTGGTAAGGTGATCCCGAAGCCTGTCAGATTCAAGATCCTGCAAAACAAAAACCAAAAAAATGCCTACCACATAAGATAAAACTGCAGAAGTGATGGTCTTTCATGATTATGTCTGCATGCCCCTGGCATATAAAATCAAAGCACAGATATGGAAAACCTTAGCTGAATGTAGCTGAACTCAATGTAATCAGATGAAGATTCGATATAGAAGGAAAAAAGCACAACAAAAAGTCCAAACACTCAATAGAAACACTATTCCTTCACACAATCAAAACATGTTTTGTACTTCAAAAAATAACAAAGGATGTTCCAGACAGAATTTAGCACCAGACCATAATGGCCAACACATCCCAGTTGATCAAACTTGGGACTAGAAAAATCAGTAAGTATACATAACATACAAAAAAAGTGAGATATGGTTCTTAAATACTCCAATGACACCAGAAATTGGAAAGGACCACACATCAAATATGCCATATGGCACACTCCTTTGAGCCTACTGAGCACATTGATTCTGGCTCAACCTTTGGTATTCCCATATTTATTTTATAGCCATTAAGTACTATTGGTTTTCATCATGGACTCGGAATCTCCTCATGGGCCAAGACGCCCTTAACAAAAATTGCTAGAATGAAACGACTAGAACCAACCAAATCGGGCTTACTTGGATTGTAGTCCCAAAAATGGGTGATACAAAAAAGTGTGGGGTCAATGGACCAGAAGAGTGCCAGGTGGCTTTTTCGGAGTAGGAGGTCATTGAATATTCAATGACCCCAGGGGTCATGACAGCATTGTCATTCAGCTGATATGCACATCAATGACATTCTCTCAAACCTACCCACCACCGCCATCATCATCATTGAAGCCTCATTCCAATGATTTGGGGTTTAGCAAAATGAATCCTGTTCCTCCATTCCATTATGTCCAGAACCACATACGCACCAAGTTTTCTTTCCAGATGCCAGGATTATAATTTACACATCAGCAGTTGCAAATCAGTAAAAGCACAGGCAAAGAACTCTTGAAGAAACTTACCATGACAACAGGTTAAAATCAACTGTTAAGTTAAAATCATTGGTGTCATTTATAGTTCAATCCAAATTTGTATCAGTTGTAGCCTACCAAGGATTATTATAGATTTGGATTGACTAGCCATTCTCAAACCAAGCTAAGACACTTGTACTAGCAAAACAAATCAATAAGAGTCTAGACTGGCTTGCTCACCCCTAGTCTTTCTTCCTCAAAGTGGGTGACCATTCACAGAGGCATCTCTAGCACAGATATGGAAAGCATATGTCTAGCCATGATTATGTGTTATCAAGAACTTAGACCAATCCAAAAACAAATACGCATATGTTTCTTTTTTCTGGGCCAAGCTGGGGGCATACCAACTAAAATGTCGGCAAATTTACAAATATAAGCAATTCTTGAATGCTTCTAATCAAATAAGTGCATGACGATACGCTTTCAACTTACCAAACTACCAAAGAGAATGGCACCCTTCTGATGGTCAACTTTCATGGCAATGAAATTACATTTCACAGCATCAACGGAAATCTTTTCAATGACCGAAAAGTTAAAAAATGGGATCATCCTTGAGAGCACCTCAATCTTCAGTGTCTGATACACCTGTGAAACCTGGTAAAGCAGAAAACAGCTCAACAAAAAACCCATGAAGAGTGTACCAACAACTTAAGTTAAAAAGAGAAAAAATACACCAGAAATATTAAGAGGAACATAATCAAGCAGACCTGTTGTAGCAATCTCAAGGTAGCAAGCTTTTCCAGGGCAGGAACATACTGTGATAGATGTACTTCTGGGACCGAAGAAGCAGAAGAGAGCTTTCCCCCAAGTTTGGAAATCTTGGTTAACAAAGGCTGGGCTTTTGAAGCAAGATCCAAAGGAAGAAACTCATTTTCTAAAAGATAAAAAGATCTTTTACTTCCTGAGATACACATGTCATTACACCCTTGGAGACCTGTAGATAGTACCTAGATTATCAAATGTTTAGAAGGATAATGAATACT
Organism: Akebia trifoliata; assembly: GCF_017979445.1. NCBI lineage: Eukaryota > Viridiplantae > Streptophyta > Magnoliopsida > Ranunculales > Lardizabalaceae > Akebia > Akebia trifoliata. The sequence continues at coordinate 27,511,815 of NC_141381.1, forward strand.
ACTCAATACAAATTGTACCAAAATAACTTGATCTGTTAATTCGATCTTTTAGTTCTCGTTGTGTGGTTCAAGGTAATGTATTGAGAGATGGAAAGTCCAAGTTAAGCAAAGGCAATCCCAATAAAGAGAATGTAAATAGAGATGAATATTTGAATCTTACCAGTTCCGAGAGAAGTGATGACCGCGAAAGCTGGAAAATAAACTATTTGTCAGAATGAATAAATTGAACTACTTAGAAAGTATCATGAAAAACAAACTAATGGAAACGAATCACATTACCCCATCCCTACTATCACGTTTAGGGTCAATGCCAAACCCAATAAGGCTAGCCATTCTCAAATTGCGCTCTTTCTCATTTTCAAGCTCCAAATGAGATGCACCATGCATGTGATCATAGGGAGTCACTGAAAGAGCAGCTAACATAACAGATGATGCGATCAATTGCAAATCCTTTTGCGTTAAGTTCTTATTGTAACTTTTTTGAAGTGCAAAAAGTTTGAACCATGCGTAGGCATGATACAGATGACTGTCCGAAACCCAGAATATCTCTGTTAGCTTAGCATAATAAATGACCATAAGGGATGCCTTGGGGGTCTTTTTAACCATGCACATCAAACCGTGGACATCTTCCACAGAGCGGAAAGCTTCCTGTGTAACATAAGATAAAGCAATAATGAAGTCAGAAGACGTTCATAGAACTCAAATAGATTTATGAGAGAGAGCTCTACTCAAAACTCATAAACAAACCTGCCATAGTTCTAGATCAGTTGCAATTTTAAGTTGCTCAAATCTCGTGTCAAGATACAGCTGCAAGCTTTCAGGAGATGACAGGTCAGGCCTGTCCCTCTGGTCCCTATATTTGTTAAGATTGGCCAGATGGTTTCTGATTATTTCACATAGCCTGCGAAACTCAGTCGTTCGTTTGTATTGCTTACAGAACTGGAAGGCCCGGTGTGCTGTCATCTACACATTATAAGAAAGTAGAGTTAAGTCCAATCCTTCTGTCATATAAGGAATACCTATGACATCAACATTACTATTCACTCTGGCAGAGTAGAAATTTTCACATTGACCATCACCAGGCCATGTTAACATGATATCCCAGACATATCTTTCATTTCTGAGAACCCAAATGAATTGACTTTTTCATCTTAACAGATTTTTAACTTTTACATATAAACGAACTGTAAAGTTGGCTGAATAGGAATCTGCCTTTAGGATGATAGGGTAGGGTGTTAAACCATAGTTTCATCTAGTAAGGTGAAAATTGATTTGACTCTCAAAAAGAAGAATGGAGGTTTAGGAATCAGGGGGGTTTAGAAAGATGAACCCGACATTACTAAGGAAATTGCTCTGGAAGTTTGGGCTAGATTAGACTAGTTTGGTGGCAGATTGGAGAGGTGGAATCCTCCTATATTTTAGGATAGCAAAAGGTATTGCCAATGTTTCATCCGAATTCTGTACAAAAACTTCACTAACGTTGGCAACAGGAGTAGGGTAAGATTTTGGGAGGATTGGATATAGAACCAGCACAGAGATTTTAATGGTTCAAAATAACCTTGTCTTCACAATTTTTTTTATTTTTTGTTGTAAAATTTTATTGATGTGAGGACAAGAGGTACTTAGAAAAGAACTTGCATACTGAGGCTTTCATGATTCAAAATGGAAGTGAAGGGCTTTAAGAGAGATTTTAATGATTGGGAGAGCAAAGATTTAGCCAACCACATCAATCTAATTTCCTAAATTCCTATTATGACATTGGAGAAGGACTGAAGGGAATGGATATGCAACGAGAAGAGGTCTTTCTCAGTTAAATCCTTTTTTTAAGCTTAGTACTTGTAGCATCTTTGGAATTTTCAACTGTCTCAGTTTGGAGTCTGAAGGTTTTGTCCGAGATAGCCTTATTTATTTGGATCATCAGTTTGGATAGAATTCTAACCTTTGATGGTTGATCATCTTTCAACTAATTACTCCTTTGTAAGGGATGTTTGGTCTCACTTCCTTGGCTTCAAACACATTAAATTTTTTCAAGTCTACTATGGCATTTTTCCAAGACTTTTAGTATAAAGATAAAATCATGTAGTCCTAACAACTTTTGTTGTATGTTGAGAGATCTAGAAGGAAATGAACATCACTTACTGCATAAAGTGCTTCTAATTTAGAGTTGTTACGTAGAATTTCAAGCACTGTTCTATAGGTTTCCCAAAGAAATTTGAACCACGGTGTTACAAGCTCACGATCAGATCTATCTTTTCCCTTCTCTCCACTGACATAACTTAGCATTAAGTCTTCTGGTCTTTTATCCGCTTCCAAATCATCAACATCCAGAGCATCCTCTAAGGCCTGCGCCTGACTTCGAGCTTGCTCAGCTTTTTCAGTGGAAAGGTGCAGAAAGTGTTTGATCACCTCCTCCAATGAACTAATGTTCACTTGCTGGCATACGATGCGGTATTGAATCAGACCATCCTTGGCAAATCTACCCCTCCGCATGTCCACACAAAGCTCCACATACTTCATCATTATCCGTTCAAGAGTCTTCTGCCAAGCCCGATACCTCTTTGAGGTGATCAGATCATGAAGTGCTTGCAAGGCTGCTTGCTTCTGTCCAACATTAATCAACTCTGCATTCATATTTTTCAAATGAATATGAGTAATAGTTCCAGATGAACTAACAAGGATGTACTTCATGCAATTAAATTTATTGATCAGTGGAACTAGATCATTCGGAGGACTAGATGTAATCTTAAAGCATTTAAGAAGACAGAAAAAAAAATTATATTTTCTTCAATTCCTCTATGTACGCAAAGAGACCAAAAGAACTTCTCATATTAAAGATTAAAAAAAAGCTTAAAAGGAAGAGAACAGGTAATTTCTAATTAAAGTAGGCATTCTATCTCAACTAGTTCAATGTTTTACAGTTAAGACCAAAAAATATAAAAATGAGAAGAAAAAAAAAAAATTAATTGAAAGAAAAGTAAATCCCTGTATCGTAAACTCATTGTTCCAAGCATACCTGGGCTATAAATAAAGATTAAAAATTAAGAAACTGGGAAAGGAATCGATGAAATCACTAACCTTCAGCACGCTTTAGAGCGTTCTCTGGTTTTGCGAAAGTCGCCATGGTTATCAATTAGCTCTTTTGCCTGCCCGAGACCCAGCAGGCAAAACAAAAACCTGATCCATCGAAAAAAAAAAAAAAATTATGGTCATTCTAATCCAACAAGGCCATTTATTACATTACGTGATTAATTAATGGGTTTTAGTCCAAAAGACATGATTGAAAACAAAGAAAATCAACCTATCTATATATGTATGTAAATCAGTAATACTGAAGAAATTTTAAATTGGAAAGGGTATAGATTAAATTTACTTTTACAAATGAGGGTGATCTGTAGAGAACCAGCAGACCTCAGCATAGTTTGAACAATTCCAGGTGTTACTAAGTTCAAATTTGGTGGTTATTATGCGTAGTTTAGATCGATTAATTCCAGCTTTAGAAAAACAATACAAAGTGAAGAAAAAAAATGAAATTTGCAAACAACAAAGGTTTGATCTACTCGAACCCACAATATTTCTGCAAGTAAATCAATAGAACGAAAGGCTATTGAAAGTATTACAAATAAATTACGTAATCAATCAAAACTAGATCAAGGAATAGGGGAATGGGGAGGAGATTAATCGAAACCAGAAAATTACTCGGATATCGAAAGTCCTAAAAGTTCTATAAAATCAAAACCCTAGCCGACGTCCTTCAATCGAAAACAGATAATAAAAATAAAAATAAAAAACTTGATTGAAATAAAAGATTACCAACTAAATCACACCCAATACATATATGAGAGAATTAGGCTAGCCTAGAGTCGCTAAATTTGGTAAGATTTTTTTTGAAATCTTACTGATAAGAGTTGTTGGGCCTACATGGATTTGCATCCCCGCCACAGCTTTCTATAATCTAGATTTGAGGATGTAGATGGATTTTTAGAAAATTTTAAAAAGAAATAAACATAAAAATACACCATAATGGCTAGTCATTTTGGATATTTAACAAGTATGCACTCCAATCATACTATCTAAAATGATTATTCATAAATATTTTAATATTTTTTATTCTACCCTAAATGAAGATGGAGATGAAGATGGATGGTACATTGGAGAATGGATGACAATGGGTACCCATTTACCCAAAATCGAAACCAAAAATATTGATTTCAGTTTCCTTTTTATTGGAACCAATTAGAGCCGGGTCTAATATGGAACCAAACCGATAAGAACATGAACCATTAGGTTCTATCTGATGGGTACCCATGGGTACTTGGAATCGATTAATTTTTTCATTTATTTTTACATTATAAATGATTTAAGATTTTCTATATTTTAAAATTAACACATTTTATACAAAGATCTTAAAATTTTCATACATACTAACATTGGAGCTTGAAAAAAAAATATTAAATCATATATATGGAAGAAATTTTAAATTGGAAAGGGTATAGATTAAATTTACTTTTACAAATGAGGTGATCTGTAGAGAACCAGCAAACCTCGGCATAGTTTGAACAATTCCAGGTGTTACTAAGTTCAAATTTGGTGGTTATTATGAGGGGTGCACATGGTTCGGATTGGTACGGATTTTGGCAAAATTGGAACCGAACCAAACATGATCAATTCTACAAATTTGAAACCAATCCAATCCAATTACCCTATAGAACCGAACCAATCCAATCTTTATTCGGATCGGTTTTCGATTCTCATACTTATTATTTTCAATAATAATAAAAATCATGAAAAAATAATGAACCAATCCAAAATACTTATTATTTTTAACACATTAAAAATAAAAATCATTTCAATCAACCCAGAAAGCAAATCCTTAATTTCAAACATAGGTTTGCTTTTCTGCCAACAAATTTCAACAAAAGATCAATTTTTTTTTTTTACAATGATGACCACTATATCACATGTGCACTTCTGCAAATAGAATCAAAATTTTTTTTTTTTTTTTTTTTAATAAGTGTAAATCTTATAAAAGAAGAAAAGGAAAGGAGGAGGCTGAGATAGCCCCCAAACAACAAACACGAAAAGCAACAAAGAAAGAAACAAAAAAGAGCGGGAAAAAAACACAACCGGCGGGAAGCTACGAGTCACAAATGTTTCCCCAATTAAATACAAAATCTTGAAAGCACACTCCCTCAAAATCCTTACTCATCTTTGACCAAAGGAAAAGTAGTCCCAAAATCTCTAAAATCACTGGGTGAGATGAGCTCTCTTTGTTATGGAATATCTTCTTATTGCATTCTCTCCAGAGACCCCAAGCAATGGCGGACGGGAGGATAGCTCAGAGATGTCTCTTTCTAGAAGAGAAGATATTGAAACTCCATCCCTTTAAAAACTTAAGAAAAGATAAAGGAAACACTTATTCTATCTGGAACCGGGATAAGAAAAACATTCAAATAACACGGGAGAAAGAACAATGCATAAGAATATGATTGACAGACTCCCCATCTTTCGTGCAAAGATAGCAAAAATTTGGGATAATCCACCCCTGACAAATCAAATTATCCAAAGTGAAGATTCTACCCAAAGAAGCAAGCCATAAAAAGGAAGATACCTTAGAATAAACAAGAGCGGACCAAATGATAAAGGGAGAGAACGCACCTCACCCAACGGCAACAAGCAATAATAGAAAGACTTGACCGAGAACTTCTTATCCTTAACCTTAATCCATCCCTTCTGTCCTGCTCGTTCTCTCTGAATTGGATTTGATTAAGGAGATCTAGAAGAGATGTAACCTCTAACAATTTCCAATCATTGAAATTTCTCCTGAATCCTAAATCCCAAGAATTTGTGTTCCTATCTCGAATCAGACACTACCTTACCGAGTTATTTTTTTTCAAAGAGCAAGCGTACAAGGATGGAAATTGGGTAGACAGGGATGAAGTTCCGCACCAAATATCCTCCCAAAATCCAACCTTGTCCCCCAACCCAACTTCGAATCTAGTCTCCCTATCAAACTTATCAACACCTTTCAGAATACCTCTCCACACACTACACCTATAAGTGCCTCTAGGCTCATCACTATACCAATCAAATCTCTTCTCTCCATATTTAGCCTGAATCACTCTCCTCAACAAGTTGTCTCTTTCTTCCCCGAATCTCCAAACCACTTGCCTAGGAGAGCTTTATTAGTTAATCTTATCCCTTTAATCCTCAATCCTCCATTCTGCTTAAGAGAGTGCAAACCATCTTCCACTTCACCAAATGATACTTTCTACCACTATTATTATCATTCCACAGAAAATTCTTCATGAGCCATTCAATCTTCGCTTCCACCGACTTAGGCAACAAGACCAGGGATGAGAAGTAAATCGGAATACTCGTTAAAGTACTCTTAATCAACGTAACCTTACCCCCTTTGGAGAGATATTTAGCCTTCCAAGTACTTAATTTCTTCTCCATTTTCTCGATAACTCCCTCCCATATGTTTTACTGCAATACGGAGTCCCTAAAGGTAAACCTAAATAGGTAGAAGGGAGCGTATCACTGCGGCACCCCAAAGTAGCTGCTAAAACTGGAAGGTTCTGCACCTCACCAACCCTGAACAACTTGTTTTTCTGCAGATTGACATGTAAACCTGAAATTGCTTCAAAACAACATAATAAAACCCTAAGAACTCTCACATGTTCTCTAGTAGGATCCAAGAACACTAAGGTGTCATCTGCGAATTGCAAGTGCGAAATCAAAGGGCCCTCAATGGTCATTCTAAACCCAAATAACCTCCCTATCTCAACCCCCCTCCTGAAAAGCTTTCCCAAGGCCTTTGTCACTATAAGAAATAAAAATGGGGAAAACGGATCCCCCTGTCTCAAACCCCAGGAACTCTTAAAATACCCTGCCAAACTATCATTAACTAAGATCGAAAAAGAGACCGAAGTTACACACCTCATAATCCACCTAATCCACTTAGAACCGAAACCCATTCTGCCTAACATATATTCCAAAAAATCCCAGCTCACATGATCATAAGCCTTTTGCATATCGATTTTTCCTATAAGCCCCACATTTTTATCTTTAATCCTAGAATCTAGACATTCATTAGTTATTAACACACCATCCAAAATTTGTTTTCTCCTAAGAAATGCACCTTACTCAAGACCAATTAATTTCTTCCTAACTTCTTTTGATCTATTTGCCAACACCTTGGAGATTATCTTATGCACCGACCCCACCAGACTAATAGGCCTGAACTCACACAAGTCAATTGCCCCCACTCTTTTGGGAATCAAAGCCACGAAAGTATTATTAAGGCCATAATCCAAGCAATCTCTTTCTTGTAACTCCCATATCACCTTCATGAAATCTACGACTATAATTTCCCAACAATGCTTGAAAAATTCCATAATAAAGCCATCTGGCCCCAACGCTTTGTTCCCACCCATGGAAGTAACCACCACTCTCACTTCATCCTTCCCAATCTGCCTTTCCAGCCACACTCTCTCCTCATGAGTTAACGTATTAAAGTCGAGATTGTCAGGACGAGGTCTCTTATTCTCTCTTTCCCTATAAAGCTCTTTGTAATAACCCACTACACCCTCTCTAATACCCTCTTCTCCTTCGACCATACTCCCATTGATCCTTAAGTTGGTAATTTGGTTATTTTTTCTTTGATAATTGACCATCTAATGGAAAAACTTTGTGTTATTATCACCCTCTTTAAGTCACTGGATTCTAGAATTTTGACGCCAACTTATCTCCTCCATCAAGGCCACTCTTTGAAATTCTAACTTAAGCTCAGTTCTTTTCACTCTTTCGTCTATGTCTAACTCCCCCACTTCCTCTTTCAAAATAGAGAGAGAGCATACTTAACAGTTCCGTTTGTGGACAAAATAGCGAGGAAATCACCTTCAGGTCTGAAGAAAGTGATGAGAGATTTCAGTTTTTGTCTTCCATGACGGCAAACTCAGTTGTGTTATATTACAGAAAAAGAAAAAAAAAGTGGTCAATTTCTCCGTGAAAATTTGATAATCTAGTGAGTAATTTTGATTTTACTAAATTTGTAGAGCACCGTTGTGTGCAGATCGATCTTACAAATCTGCTTTTTTTTCTTCTTTTTTTTTTTCCAGCTCAAGAATCGAATTGAATGGAGGAACATGATTTGTTCATCCAACCCAAGTATTTGGGTCAAGCTTCGAGGATACCCTATCAATGTAATGGAAATCAAATAATCTTTCAATGCTTAGAATTCTTGTTGTGCCTGAGAGATTTATCGAAGCTTTTGAAACAGAGAATTCATGGCAAACTCTGTTGCAGCGTTGAGAAAGAGAGAGAGAGAGAGAGAGAGAGAGAGAGTTACCTCTTCGTTTTCCGATGAGGTGGCGACGTGGCGAGGCAAGGTGAGTCAGGAGACGAATGAGAAACGGTGGCTAGGTTTTCTGTTTTCAGTTCGTTCTTTTTAAAAGGTAAAAGGAAGAAGAAGAGATAAATAAAACGAAAATTATATTTTTAAAGAATTAAATAAATAAATATGTATATATATATATATATATATATATATATATATATATATATGGGAAATGTTCAGCACCCTAAGTTTTACCACACACTTTAACAAACGTGTTTTGTCCTACATGGGTTACAGGCTTTGGAATGAGCTGATTTTTTGTGAGGATGATCTCTATGATGAGGAGATCATCCTCACCAAAAATCAGCTCATTCCAAGACTTCTAACCCGTCAAAAGTGAATTACAAAAATTGGACAGTCCACAATTCTTCAACTTGTAAACTAGGGTTAGAAGTTTCAAAATGAGCTGATTTTTTGTGAGGATGATCTCTTCACCGTAGAGATCATCTTCACAAAAAATCAGCCGATTCCAAAACTTGTAACCCCATCAAAAGTGATTTACAAAAATTGCATGGCACCATATGGGGCACCATAAGGGGCTGTTGAACCGCTCCCATATATATATATATATGGTCCCGTTCAGCAATAAACATTTTGGCAAAACATTTTTCAAAACATGGGTTAGAGAGGTTTTAGAATGGGCTGATTTTTTTATGATGATGATCTCTACGGTGAGGAGATCATCCTCACCAAAAATCAGCCCATTCCAAAACTTTTAGCCCCAATTTACAAGTTGAAAAATCTTGGACCGTCCATTTTTCGTAAACCATTTTTGATGGGGTTAGAAGTTTTGGAATGTGCTAATTTTTGGTGATAATGATCTCCTCACCGTAGAGATCATCCTCACCAAAAATCAGCTCATTCCAAAACCTCTAACCCATGTTTTGAAAAATGTTTGTTGCTGAACATTTCCCATATATATATATATAAATAATTGGTTCAGTTTTTGGATTCGTTCGGTTCTATATATCTCTAATCCGGAATCGAACCAAATTAATCGGATTTTTTTTCGATCCGTACTCTAATCGTGAGTGTGTTCAATCCGAACCAATCCAATCAAAAAGCTTTGGATTAGTTCAATTCTCGGATTTACCCGATCCAATGTGCACTCCTAGTTATTATGCGTAGTTTTGATCAATTAATTCCAGTTTTAGAAAAATAATACAAAGTGAAGAAAAAAAATGAAATTTGCAAAGAACAAAGGTTTGATCTACTTGAACCGACAATATTTCTACAAGTAGATCAGTGGAACGAAACGTTATTGAAAGTATTATAAATAAATTACGTAATCAATCAAAACTAGATCAAGGAATAGGGAAATGGGGAGGAGATTATTCAAAACCAGAAAATTACTCGAATATCGAAAGTCCTAAAAGTCTATGATATCAAAATCCTAATTGACGTACTTCAATCGAAAATAAATAATAAAAATAAAAATAAAAAATTACCAACTAAATCACGCAAAAACACGCACGATTTTGATCTTATTTTCAAATCCACATACACATATAGAGAGATAGATAGATAGAGAAAGGATGCAACTTTGAAACCCCTACAGATGTAAGGCATGGGGTAGGGGTTTTCAAGTGCAGCGGCATTGGAGAGAGTGGTGAAGATCAATGATAATAATAGAATAAACGAAACAAACCCGCTCCTTGCCCTAGGGTTTGTTTGCCTCAGCAACTCTATACTGGCTATAGGCTAATGGGCTTTAATTCAAAGCCCAATATATATATGAGAGTAGGCTAGCCTAGAGTCAGCTAAATTTGGTAAGATTTGAGCCTACATAGATTTGCATCCCCGCCACAACTTTTTATAATCTAGATTTGAAGATGTAGATGGATTTTTAGAAAGTTTTAAAAAGAAATAAACATAAAAATACACCATAATGACTAGTCATTTTAGATATTTAACAAGTATGCACTCCAATCATACTATCTAAAATGATTATTCATAAATATTTTAATATTTTTTATTCAACCCAAAACGAAACTGGAGATGAAGATGGATGACACATTGGAGAATGGATGTCAATGGGTACCCATTTACCCAAAATCAAAACCAAAAATATTGGTTTTAGTTCCCTTTTTATTGGAACCAATTAGAATTGAGTCTAATATGGAACCGAACCGATAAGAACTTGAACCATTAGGTTCTACCTAATGGGTACCCTTGGTTACTTAGAATCGATTAATTTTGGCAATTATTTTTACATTATAAATGATTTAAGACTTTCTATATTTTAAAATTAACATATTTTATACAAAGATCCTAAAATTTTCATATATACTAAACATTGGAGCTTGAAAAAAAATACATTAAATCATATATATGGTATTTTTTAGAAGTAAATTTTTTTATTGGATTTTGAATTTTTTTTTCTTCTCGATTCTTGATAAATGGAACCAACAGATACCCGTGATTCTTGGCGGTTCCAATTCCACTTATTCTAGAATCAGCAGTGAAACTTGGAAGTACTTATGGTTCTAATTTTCTTAGGAAGAAAGAAAATTTTACCGATCCCAAGTAAACACTTGTTTTCCACTCATCTCAACCGTACATTTTCGTGTACCTTGCATTGCCCTGCCAAATTTGAGTTAAACACACCAATCTATTATTTGCTTCTTTAAAACTTTAGTTGTTAAAACTTGCCCTACTTTATCAATCATCACCGTCGAAGGAATGAGAGCCTTCATTATTTTCCTGTCTATGCCTCGGTTTTGAACATGGCGTTACTTCAATCCACATATAACTCTTTTTTTTTTTTTTTATCTTATAGCTTCTTTCTTCATTTTCACCCGCATTGAACAGAAGCAATATATTATTACATAATAATAATAATTATTATATTTTTATTAGTAATTTAAACAAGTTAAACAATTCAAAAACTCCCAAGTGATCACTAGATTAAAAAGATTCCATGTAACATGTATACTAATAGTGTTGTTTTAACCTGTTGTGCCCAATGAGAACAAGAACGAGGTAATGACATAAATTCCCATTAGGGTATGGTCAGGCAGCAAAGGAGATGTAAAGCTTCAAAAGATAAAACCAACGTCAAGAAAGCAAGCTAGTTGTTCTTGAAAGCTAGAAACTTCCCAATTTACCATTCTTACTATGTCCAGACACAACTAGCTACAAAAATCGGATTATGTGCCCTGGATGAAGGCTGAGAAATCGCTATGTTCAGCTCCTGAAAGGGAAGCAACAGCAACAAACCCTCCCCTTGCAGAAAAGCAGTAAGGTATGATGATACAGAGAGACAAACACTATGGCAAGAGCGTGGTCAATTGCATGCTGAAGAGGTCACCAAGAGCTCCACGAACATCCATCTGATAAAAATCAAGACATAATCAGCAAAATGGACATGTAGACAGCCTATCAAATATGAAAAGAAAAGCAGGGGTGAGAGAACATAGAAAGAAAGCAAAATGAAACACAGTCCAAATAGTGCATAGTCTGTGTCTTGATGGGGAGTATGTGTGCCTCCCACATTCTTACATTGTAAGAAGAGGATCAAGTGGACCATCACTTTCTAAAAAAGAATAGGATACCCAATGGTTAGGGTGTTTGGCCCTAAAATCAGAAAGTAAATGTTTGTAGCTTCACAATAAGGCCAGAAAGCAAGATAAATCCTGAGCCCTTGAGGACCAAGTCTTTATAGCATTTGTTGGGATAATATTGGGTTGGAGAATGGAGATAGATGCATGCACTTGACGAAGATACACCTAGGGAAGAAAGGATTACCTGGTCGCAGCACACAAGCTTAGTAAACAAGGGATAAAACTCTCTCAGGTGCTTTCTGAAAATCTGAGGGTTCATAAAGCACATCCCATTAAGCACCTGAAAGACCAGTTATGTAAGTATACTTTCTTTGTCATGGCAACCCATGAATTCAAAGAGAAAGTAACTGAGATGAATTCCGTAGAAAAAATGTTTAAACTAGAAATATTGAAATTCTCAAAGATTCAAGTCAACCAGTTTAGGATATAAAGAGATGAGATTCTGTGCCACCAGGTGTTCAAGTAACCTGGCTGTTAGTTTCCTGGCTTGCTGCCACGTATCCTTTTTTCGTTGATACCTTGGGTATCCGGGCCTCACCAAAGTAATCCCATGGAACACACATTTTCCACATATCCTCCTTAACAGCTGTTTTGTTTTTTGTTTTTTTAACTCTAGTACATGGCAAATCAACGGATTAGGTGTGCAGTATATCACCTAACATCAGAGTGCACATCTAAATACGGGGGGAAAATAGCTAAAGAATATATGAAGGAAAAAATGGACAGATACATGTACTACATCCAAATCCAATTCATCAAAAATGAAAAAATGCCCAGAATTCTGGGGTACATGGAAAAATAAAGTCAAGTCATATTGAAGAAAGACAACAAGAACTTGGCACTACCTCTCCGAAAGTGCAAGCCAATGGTCTGCTAAAATTCTGAAACATATCAATAAAAGGATCATCTATTGATTAAAGTATACAACCCCATCTTTGTGTAGTTTCCCTTCAATAAGCAAAAGAAGTAATTGTGACAAACATCTACCAATAAATCCGGCAGTTCCCACCCCACTAGAGGAAAAAATGTATAGTAAATATTTCGCCATTGAAACAGTGAGGTAGTTTACAGGAAATGATCGCTTCACACCAAAGTAGAGGCTGGCAGCAAGTAACACTAGGTGGGGTCCTTGAATGTTTGGGGTGTGCACGTTCAAGATGATCACAGTTTTTGCCTCAGGTGATCTCCAAGATCGCCTTTGGAAACAATAAGAATAAGCCAACATGGAGCTATTAAAAGGGCGGAACAACTCTTTAATGATTCACAATTCACACTTTTCTTTAGAAATTTAAATATATAAGCACCCTACATTCAACAAGAACAAGTAAATAAGGTTCAGAAATAAAGACTTCCATACCTTCACAATAATTGGAGAACGTAACTCCAGAACTCGATGAACATCCACATTAGCAGCTTCCCCCGTGCCAGACTGTAGGTCAGATGCCTCCTTCAGCATCTGTCCACAGAAAGATACCAGCCGCTCTTCTGCTATTCCATCAAGTTTCTCTTCTGCAGTGGAATTTTCGCTATAGCTTGCGTCATCAACTGAAGTTACATTAACCTCATGGAAACCATTAGTGGCCAGTGGTTCCTCACTGTCAGTGTTAAATTTTGTAGTTGTTTTCTGTAATATATCTAAATAAATGCAGGTTCCAGATAATTCCTGGCGAAGAAGATTCAATGGCGGCCTGTGAACCATGAATGTGTTAGTTTAACTAAAGGATTTTCGAAACTAATAGATAAGAATATAAACAAAAATGAATTGGAATATGTATATGTAGGCCACCTTTCAGCAGGAATATGGTGCATACGCATTCTAAGGTTGGTATATGAATTATATGAAGTAGCAAATTCTAAAACGGAGAGCAAAATGCCCATTATGGTAATCTTCTGTGAGGCCTTCAACTTGCTCCAATATTTTTTCTGCATTATCAAAGTCGCATTAATACTGAACCACATATCTCTTACACCTTCAGTGGTATTAAGAGACACAAGAATGAACAACCTCTCCTGTTTATTTTTTTCTTCATTTTCAGGCTCTCAATTTTACTATTATGTTCTACCGAAACCATAAAACAGAAAAGGAAATGTCAGTAGCCCCAACAAAGAGCATTTAGACATCCTTCTTGCATGTAGTAAATTGGTGATATGTCCTGAACATCCATATATAATTGATCAGGTTGGATGTCTATAAGATTTGAAATTTTGAGACATGTAAAATGTCTGCCATCAACAGGCAAAATTATTTTAACATCTATAAGAAACAGAACAAAGAGAGTCATACCTGAATACTATCAATTGCCCCTAGAAGTAGTAGTTGAGTGATGCATTTACCCCTAATAGTTCCCAATAGGGGACTTTCCTCCTCATCCACCAGATCAGGCTCAACAGCATCAGGAATCTACAATGGCATTCAATCAAGAAAAAGAAAATAATTAACTGCAGATGTATCACAAAAATAACAAATATTGACCAACTAGTAGTAAAATTTCCATTCAAAGCACAAGGTAATTTTTCTAAACCAAGAAATTGTGAACTAGTATAATAGTTTTATGTACCTAATATTCACAGGTCAATTTCAAAAACACAATTTTTTTTATAAAAAAATTTATCAATAAGAAGGGGGAAGGACCCCACCCATCGTATTAATAGAAATGGAAGGATTAAACTCTATGATAATCTGAAATCAAATCCTTTGCAAGGATTAGATTCAGTTCATGAGGGATAGAACAAACATCACCAAACAACCAAAAACTCTCTAAAATTGATCCTTTCATTGCAAGAAAATCTGCAGCCTGGTGTGATTCCCGCCAAGAAAATTCAATCAAACAACCTGGAAATTGGCTTCTAATGTCCTCAATCCTCCAACTGATGTTATGATGCTCCACGAGGCCTCCGAAACAGAATTAATTGAATTCACTGCATACTTTGAATCAGCTGAAACAATCACATTGGAATAACCCTTCTGAATCGCATATGTCAGACCTTCATAGATGGCTTCTAGTTCGATCTAAGCTATATAATTTGATGTAACCATCCAAAGGGAGCGTCCAGTTTACCATCATTACTGGCCTCGTTTCTCCCTTCCTTCACATCCCCATCGTTGCAGCAGCTCTACACCTAGGGGACCCAAATCGTCAACCACCACCCATCAAAGACCCCATGAATGTCCAGACTTATCTGATAAAGAATTTGATCTTCCTCCATTCTTTTTTCATAAAAAAGTTTCCTGTCATGTTCCCTCCAAATGTGACATATGGCTGAGCATAAAGCTACAGAGATCAAATCCCTTTGGAACTGCTTTAAACAATACAGATAAGATGAAATCAAGTTCAGAGATAACAACTTCTTGGAGATGAAATACATAGAGTCCTCCCTCCAAAAGTAACTACCACTCCCTATAAAATAGAACAACTCCCTCACTAACCTACCCACACAAGGAATCTGACTACCAACCTAGTACCCATGTAGAAATAACTCCTTCCCATCTCCCCCATAAACCCAACTAGTAATGATCCCATACTCAAATATACTAAAAATACATTTCTCCTATCCTCATATATTTAGGTACGTATGATTCCACCCTTCTTGAAAAATAACCTTGTCCTTAAGGTTGAAATTTATAAAATTATTGTAGAATTTTCAAATCTCATGTTGATCACAGTCAATTCTTCAAGTCTTTGCCGTCTTCAAATCTTCACCTGAACTCCACGTACTTCTCTAATCATAGGATTTGGCCTCCCTGGAACCCACAACCTTTAGCTTAGGAAACCACTCTGATACTAATTGTTATGTACCTGATATTTAGAGAATTATCAGTCTCTTCCGACAAGGACCACTAGTATAAATCCATCTCAAATATCATTCTTCACCTCCAGATATCTAAACTGAGAATGATGGTAAAATCTTCTCCTTAATCCATCGAGGGTAATTCAGATTTTGGCTTCCAGAATACCAGATAACCAGGGGAGAAGAACACAATCAATAGCTTTCCCACAAGGAAACATATTTGTGATATAACTTTCGTGTCCAATGAATAAATTGTAATATAAAATGCTAACGAATAGAAAACAAACCAGTTGCTTAGATAAAAGAGAGAAAATACATAGAACTGGGATCCCAATTAGATTCAGATTTTGACTCCATTATGGTGAGAAAATTATCAGCTTCGTTTAAATGTTAACAGGCCAAAAGTTAGTTGATGTCCACTATTCCAATACCTTGACTGGAGAAGATGGTATCAAAGCATCTGAAGGACGGCTTCTTGATTTAGAGGTAAGATTTCTGAGTAAAAGGTTGTCCATCATATTAACCATTATCCTTTGACCTAATGTTTGACTCCGTTGAAAATCTTGAGCTCCAGCAGGTTTTTGAGATCTTCCGGATGGTGATGGAAGGCCTACAAAAAGGTTCCATTTATAGACTTACCTTGAATAAATGCAATAAAGTTTAGAACATAGATTAAGCATCCATATTCAGCGCAAAAATATACTTAAGAATCGTAAACCTTCAGATTCCTCCAAATTTGGATGTGGCTTGATGTCTTGATAATCATCCTGAAAGATAGATGCACTGGGATTCTTTCTAGGGCTGTCAACACCAACACGGGGAGATGCCCAACCAAAGATTTTCCCATTCTCACTGCTACCAAACTGATGATTGTCCACTTTCCCATTGTCAACAGACCTAAGGGAAGGACTGTCACTCGTATTAATCTCTGTATCTCTGGTTAGCAACGACTGGCTCTTTGAGCTATCAAAACCCAAAGAGTTGAGGAGCTCAACAGGTTGAGTTGTGTATGAAGCATCCCTGACAATAAAAAAATGAAGAAGACGCAAATAAAAACTTCGAAGGATACAGCACATAATCAAGTAAGAAGCAATACTTTACCTAATGCTTTTAAGTAGGGTATCCCAGTCGTTTTCACTGAATTGGTGGCCTCCAACTTCTATGAGATGCACCAAAGCACCAAGAGAGATTGAAACCACAGCTCGATCAGTCTTTTTGGCACAATCCAGCAGCAAACCAAGCAGAGGTGGCAGCATAAAGCAGACCTCCTGCACATAATAAGGAAAAAAGAAATGAAGTTGTAAACACAATTAATACTGAGACAGTTCGAAAAATATTAAATGTTAGAACTATACACATGCATATGCATGGGTGGGTTGGGGTGGGATTCATTGATGTTCGGAACTTGATAATTAAAATTACATCTAGTGTTGCAGACTGCATAGAGATCATGATGAACAATCCAGCCACCTGGTAGTCGCCATAACTTCCCATCTTTTAGGGTGAAATAAATAGTTTATTAGGAAATACATCTTCAAACATTTGTTCTTTGAATCTCAATGAACATTAACATTTCTGCATGCTACTGGAACATGAAAGCTTGTTGATTTTAGTTTAATTAGTATGACATTTGATCTTGATAAGGGATGGTTTTTAGATCTGTTCCTTTTTTGGATATATGCATATTTTAGCCCTATTTTTATTTTTATCCTTGTTTATATTTAGAATTTCGACCATTATATGTATTTGTTTCTGTTTAACTCTATAAGAATTTTTAACATTATAGTCTTACATGTAACTTGCATGCTTGAATTATATGTGCATGAGCAAACTGAACTAGCGAACTTAAGTGAACCACGAAACAAATTGTCTCTGCCTCCCCCTACTAACTGGGTTTGTTCTAGAGTGGTGAACCACGAACCCGAATTCAAACCAAGCCAACCGATGGACCAGGTAACACAGATCCCAAATATAGAGGAAACAACATGGATCCTATTCCACCGTTCAACTCTATCTTGAGCAAAGTCCGCAGGCTTTCAGAAGTGAATATGAATTCATTAAGATAATAGGAAAATCCCCAAACAATACATAAACAGAAGAAAGAGAAAAAGGAAAACAAAATTATCTAAAAGGAGAATTCCTTTAGATAAGCTCAACCAATCCCAAGATAAGCTCAATATTAGTGCAAAACATCATTATCATCAGCGTTGCCGTCAAAGCTTTATCCCAAAAATTTGAGATCAGCTGAGCGAATCTTGTTCCTCCGTTCAATTATAAAAAGCCAGTATTCACATGCATAACATTAAAAACAATCAAGGTAAAGTTTATTCTATCAAAGACACTTGCACTTAGTTCAGAAGAGAAAAAGGTCCATGAACCAAATTCAAGTTGTGTGTACCTTGTAGAAAGTATTAAAAAGGTTGCACAACAACTGAAGTGAGTGAATACTGGTTTCACGAAGCCATTCATCACCAGAAGAAACCAAGTTCTCCCTTCCAGCATGTCTCACATGATCAAAAATGGGGAAAAGGACACGGTGCAAAATGCTCTCCCAAAATGCTGACGAGAATTTGCGACCTCTCTCATTCAACAAATCGAAAAGCACCTCAAGGGCACAATTTCTGACCTCTGCTCTAGGATCTGATGTCAGGTCAGATAAGCCCACAAGCATTGGAAACCAATAGTGCTCAGTCACATCAAAAGTCAGATCCGCATTTACATCGATGGGTTTCAGAGCACCACCTGGTATAAGGCCATAGTAAAAGAAAACAGTCTTTATCAAATCTCTCATTCCAAGCACCAAAAAAGTAGTGTCACCTAGACATCTGACATGGGTACCAAGAAGTCAAGGTGTCGACACTTGACAGGTGTTAGGCACATCAACTTCTGAAAATTTGAACATGGCAATATGGCTGAACAAAAATATTAGAAATAAATATCAGATGAATAAAAGCCAAAACCTACTTTAGAATATGTAAGCATGTATTAATGAAACAAAACTACTGGAAAATCTAGAAAGCAGATAGCAAAACTTACATCACGAAAAGATTAGAAGTTCTACTATGTATGTTAACGGCTAATGTAAACTATTCAACATAGTTGTGAGGATTCTTAACATTTTCACTTATGAGGTTCCACACTTCACACGATACTTTACATGGATTTTCACAAAAGGAATCTCATTTTATCGTGTTGGAATTAGACATATTTTGATATCATTTTTTTGTACATGTCCAAAACTGTTGTGCCATGCTCAGGAGTGTATGAGTAGCAACAAGTATCAACACAGCAAGCATTCAATGCTAAAGTAACACTAGCAAAAAAAGAGCTCTTTAGGAGAATAGCTCTTACTATAAAAATCCTGATCATCAAAGACATGTAGGCTCTTCTTGTTATACTTGCAAATTGGTGCAAACCTCTGAATGCCACGAAATCATTCATTCGCACTGAAATTTTAATCTAAAAAGCTTACGTGTGTAAAGGAGCGACCAAGTCCCCAACACCCACAAATTTTAGTTTTGCATTGATTTTCAATCACAACAGAGATGAGGATGCTGAGATGAACGGGAAGAATGACTCAGAAAAATGCATTCCTCAAAATGTAGGAGTGGTCCCAAACTCCCAATAGGTGACAAACTAAGGGAAAGTCGATTGAGAAGTTAGGTCATGTGAAATAGAGATCAATAATAGCACAACTATAAGAAACGTGTGCCAAGATGCCTCAGTTCTAAAAGGAAAAAAAAAAAAGAACTCTAAGGAACATGCAAGTTGAAGGTTCTAAAAGAACGAGAGAAAGACCAACAAGGATGCAGATTGAGATAGTGAGAACAGTATGAACAAACTTAAATCAATAGATGATATGGCTTTTCGCAGAACTGGGTGAAGGAAAATTGTACCTAAACATATATGTGTCAAATTTAGAAATATTTCTAAGAGGATTAATTGAAGAAAGTAACACGAGTAGACATACATAGGGGTTGAACATCCTGAAATATCGACGCATAGATCTGGATTGGAGGGATCTGAATCTGGAACATTTCGATGCGCGGGTGGATAAATTGAACTCTCAACTTTATTGTAGACAAAACAATATGAATCAAAAATTCATGAAAAATTTATATATAATTTTTTAAGGTTCGAATCGCCTTAGCGTATGCCTAGTTTCATATACTAACCTAATAGGTGATGAATCTGGAATTCGTCTAGTATCATTGCATCCCTTAGTTGGATTTGTTGAAATATGATCATCTTCAACATTCTTTTGTAAAAAGGATTGAAAGAATAATTAGAGATAAATCGCATCGATATAACTTAGACTGCAACAAGTTCTAAATTTAAAATAAAATTAAAGAAATAACAAACCTAGTTGCACATCTTTCTATTTTCAACAACTTCGAAGGGACCACAATCGGCTCTAACATTTTTTCCCTTCTGCATGTGTAAAATCGTAAATCATTCGTATCAACCACAAATAAAATACAACAAATAAATTTTTTTTATAATAGATACGAGTTCATGATGTCTCATACCTATTTTCAAACATATTCTGTGTATGCATAAGGTTAGTATCATTTTCCATTTCAACAAGGCGTCGAGATTTCATGATGAAAATGTATATGATTTGAGAATCTTCCGGTACTCCAAAGAACATCTCTTTAACGTCTGCATCATTTTCTATATCTATCTCGATGAATGGAGGGCTAATTCTATGCAAGTATTTTAACTTCAAATTTATCTCATCTCGACTACATGCGGTGACTTCATACATCATGTCGGTAAATATTTTAAATGAAATATCACGTTCAACATACTTATTCTTGCATTTACCACTATACTTAAACCCGCCAAATGGGTCTACGATCTCTCCATCATAAAAACATATCAACGAAATCTTCCTTTTATCCATTTATTATATTCTCCCTACATATGGTATTTTCATACTAAGAGTGAGATTATTTATGACCAAATGGGAAATCTATAAAAATATATGCAAAAAATGATACACATTCTATCAAACCTTTAAGACGCAATACATCAAACACATTAAACGCAACACGATAATCAAGCTCTAATACACTAACAATTGTAGTTCTAACTCATGAGAAAAATATCATCTTACAATCTAAAATTATATTAATTTCAATAAAATTAAATAATGACAAAAATATCATTACATTTCTTTAAACATTAAAAATCTAATAGATCAGAACTATTTTAGTCAATGTCAGAAAGAGCCTTCTGACATTAGATCAGAACTATTTTACTCAATGTCAGAAGACTCCTTCTAACATTAGATCAGAACTATTTTAGTCAATGTCAGAAGGAGCCTTCTGACATTGGATCAGAACTATTTTACTTAATGTCAGAAGGCTCCTTTTGACATTAGATCAGAATTATTTTAATCAATGTCAGAAAGAGCCTTCTGACATTAGAGCAGAACTATTTTAGTCAATGTCAGAAGGCTCCTTCTAACATTAGATCACAACTATTTTAGTCAATGTCTTAAAGCTAGTATAAATGGAAAAATCGACATTTCATAAATAAATGCATTGAAGAAAAATTTAACACCACCTTTTATTGGTTACATGCTGAAAATTTGAGGTAGAATAGACCTTACATGTTAGTTGTACATTAGAAGACACCATTCAAAGGTTTTTCATTATCTTCCTACGTCACCATTTTTTGTGCGTGATATACTTGTATGACAAAATACATGTATCTTAATAAATCACTGAAACATAAAACTGATTTATACATATTTCAGAAATCAGAAAATTGCTATCTTACATGCATATAGGTATACTACACGAATTTGGTGGGTAGGATTCGTCCTAGTAATGTGTAATCGTACGTCCATATCATAGGATGTTATATAATAAAAAAAATCATGTACGGCCATACACAACTGGATCTCATATCTTGGTTGCAAATTTAACATATCATATATGGACACACAACTGAATCACATATTAAACAATGCAAGTGCTGCCCAAAACAACAATAAATTAACAAAATCTAGAGCTATAGAGAACAAAAACAGAGCAGTTACAGAAATAAAGGCCGGAAGCCTTATCATGGAGTACCATCCACAAGACCATCACGAACACTACGGTAACTTTGTTGAGTATTTAAATATGCATTCTTATAGGCCCCACCGATGGTGAGGAGATGGGAATAAATCCACACTATTGCCACTGAGCAATTTGTCCGTAAACCGATTAAATATATGACACTTTGAGTGTAAAACATGAGGTATGTACTGCAATTAAGCATTTTAAGGATGTTTGCACGGGTTTACAAGTAAGAAACCACTACTACTGTTTCTGTTTGACCATAAGATTTGGATAATACTCGCTTCCAAATAGATTATGAATTTGTGCCAACACTCATACAACACTCAAGCATTGACTTCAAAAGTTTTATGCTCAAGCTCAGCTTAAGTCAGTCGTATTTCCCTCTACTCACAAGCTTGGTAGGGTTACTTTTGGAAGATTAAAGCAATAAGTGAAGCTTCAAAGTTACACTACGAAGTGTCCAATTTCATTGTGAATGTTTATTTCTTCCTGACGTACAGATTTTTATTAAAACAAATAATATTCTAACTTCAACATGGACAGAGGTAAGAGAAGTAGAGCAAATGTGTGGCAACAACAATGAATGCCAAATTTACATCCAAAAGGGGAATCATATCGATAAAAACCCAATAGCAATGTCTATCGCTAACAATATCAAGAACAAGATACCTAATCTCGCTAAAAATATCAGGATGTTGATCCAAACATAGATCAACAAACCTGATCTACGACAGGAATTGTAAGAAATGGGAACCTAAGGAAACCCTCTCCTTTTTAAAAGACGAACTACTCTCCCTAAAAAGGTATCTTAGCTTAAAACTAAAATTCATTTGTAATAATCAACCATCTTCACATATATTATGACCATTATATTTTCCTAGGCAAATATTTGAATTGGGATCGAACTCAAAATGAAAGACTAGGATACAATTCATAGTTCATACGCTTGGTATCATTTTTCATTTCAACAAGGTATCGAGATGATTTCATGATGAAAACATATATGATTTGGGAATCTTCCGGTACTCCAAACAACATATCTTTAACGTCTGCATCGTTTTCTATATCTATCTCAACAATAGATGGCTAATTATATACAAGTATTTTAACTTCAAAATAATCTCATCTCGACTACATACGGTGACTTCATACATTATGTCGGTAAATATTTTAAATGAAATATCACGTCCAACATACTTATTCTTGCATTTACCACTATACTTAAACTCGTCAAATGGGTCTATAATCTCTCCATCATAAAAGTATATTAACGAAATCTTCCTTTTATCCATTTATTAGATTCTCCCTGCATATAGTATTTTCATACTAAGAGTGAAATTATTTGTGACAAAATACAAAATCTATAAAAATACTAGGAAAAAATGGTACACATTCTATCGAACCTTTAAGAAGCAATACATCGAATACATTAAATGAAACACAATAATCAAG
Organism: Akebia trifoliata; assembly: GCF_017979445.1. Taxonomy (NCBI): domain Eukaryota; kingdom Viridiplantae; phylum Streptophyta; class Magnoliopsida; order Ranunculales; family Lardizabalaceae; genus Akebia; species Akebia trifoliata. Next base: position 27,535,091 of record NC_141381.1, read on the forward strand.
TTCTAAGACACTAATAATTGTAGTTCTAACTCATGAGAAAAATATCATCTTATAATTTAAAATTCTATAAAATTTTAATAAAACTAAATAATGAAAAAATTATCATTGCATTTCTTTAAACATTAAAAATCTAATACAACTCTAGAAAGTCAACATTAAACATGAAACTCTAACAAATCCAAATCAATCCAAAAAATTAGTCATTTAATGATAAAATTTACATCAATCTTAAATAGTTTAAAAATTCAAATCCTAATTGTACCTAATCGAATTTACAGTCTAGGGTTCGAATACCCCAAAACATATACACAAACAATTTCGATTCAAATTTCTCACGATCTCCACAACAGAGAGAGATAGATTGAAAGTATTCTCATGATCTCCACAACAGTGAGAGATAGATCGAAACTATTCTCATCATCTCCACAATAGTGAGAGACAAAGAATGAGAAACTTGCAAGTTTCTCCCGTTCTCACAACGGAAAGAGATATATATATATATATAGAGAGAGAGAGAGAGGGAGGTCATACTTCTTCGTTTTCGATTTCTTGCTGCACTTGTTCGAAGGAAACAATTACAACTGAAATTACATAAATTTTTATGAAAGAGGCGAGGACAAAATGGTATTTTCACTCAAAATTAACAAAAGAGTATTTTCGGAACAAAAAAATAATGGATTACTGTTTTTACCGTTTTGGTAAAATAAATTAATTCCGAAAACGGTAAATTTACCGCTTTAAAAATTAATTGCTACAGTTTACCATTTTGGTAAATAATTGAAAAGTTGTGCATGTTTAGGTAAATTTGCCTATTAATAATATAGATATTGAAGATTTTGGTATCGATTATAATTTTATATATTTTGACAAAAATAACCTTAGTAATATTAAGGTCAAATACAAAATCTGGGGGTAATTTTGGTATCCAACCACATTACTTCACCTTCTCTCATTATAATTATAATATATTAAACATTGTAAACCTAGTTAAAACTAAATGTTCTACTCGAAGAAACGAGATGACACGGGAGTGTCAACTAGGTAGAAAAGTTATCTATAGAGGGCACCATCGGTTATCTTCAGAAATCGGCTCGAACCTGGGGTGCGTTGGAGGATTTCTGGCTCGTGTCGATCGGTGGGCCCAGAGACATCTGGTAGTGTGGGTTTAGATTGGGATAGGGATTGCGATATTTGTCTCCGTATTTCTTCTTGAGCTCTTCTTCGACGAAATCGTTTCGAGCTTTGGTGCGGGCCTGTTGAGGGGCGATGTTTCGGTACGATAGCTGTGCACCGAAAGCGAAGACAGAAACGCCTGTGATGAAGAAAGCGATGGTCATCGCTAGCCTTGACGGTGTCGAGGGGAAGCATACAACCATTTGATGGTGATGATGGTATGTATCAACGAAGGAGATTGACTGAGAGCTTTCTCGAGTGTACAACGACGCAGCCCTAATGTCCTATTTCGAGTTAGGTTTTGCACAAAATTCAACCATTTACTCGTATATTTTTTTAAATTGGAGTTTAATAAGTAAAAGTTGGGGTGCCAAGAGAAGCTCTATTACTTAATTATTTGTTTGCTACAGTGGGATAAATGCTTGTTAGATCTCAAGGGGAGCAACATTTGATATACCATCCCCTTTTTTGAGAAATATTGATTAACATGACTACTTCTTATCAATAGATAATCGGTATATATATATATATATATATATATATATATATATATATCTTAATTAGATCTCTTATCGTATTGTTCATTAGAGTGATCAATTCAAACATATCGAGATACATACAATTAGTTATTTGTCAGGGTCATGCATGATATTATCATTTCAAAATTTATCAATAATCTGACATCCATCAATTAGGGCTTAGAATGGGCCGATCCGGGCTGGATCCAAGTATATCCATACCCATGTCTAAATTCTTTATCCCAATCTACATCCGTATTTGATTTGAATTTTTTTTTTTTTTTTTGCTAATCGAGTGTCCTGGCCAGTTTGCGTGTACCACGACTAATCTCGGGGATGACTACCACAACAACCCACCGCCATGATTTATTTGACTTGAATCTTGCTAGATTATATTTTAAGAAAAGAGAGATCTTTTTTTTTTTCTTCTTCTTCTTTTTCTTGGTGGGCCACACACACCATCCCACCATGTCACATGACAATAGGTGTAGACACTTTTATGTGGAGGGACATATAGAGATTTGAAGGTGTGATCAAAGGAGTAAATCCAGTCATCCTTACCATCTCAGCTAATCTTTAGTGAGTAAAAAAGAAAGATCTTAGGATTGAATAAAAGAGACATATTAACAAGAAAAATTAATGGCAATTCTTGAAATGAGGGTATTGAAGTTATTAAAAAAATTTATTTAACTTGGTTGACCCAACACCCAAGGTTTTTATTTGACTCGACTCGATGGACATTCAAGTTGAATCGAGTTTTCAGGTTTAAAACTATGTTTTCAAGTGATTTTGGGTTGTTAGAATTGAATGAGTTTACTACTAGTAAGTAATTTTTTCTGAACAATAGGATGTTGGCTAAATTTACTTTTATTTCAGTTTAAGAATTCTTGTTAGACTTGATTCACTAAGTTGGCGTGAATTATTTTGTTTATTCCATCCGAATTTATCCAGGTAAACATATTATTACATGATAATTTTGACAAATAGGGATGTAAAATCAGGTCGTTAGTTTATCATTTTAATCTGGATTTGGCATCAACATTCACGAAGGAGGTAAGCAATTTTACTATATTAGATCCCATTTCATTTTTGTTTAGAAACTAAGTAAATTTCAGGTGTCTTGCACGTCGAATATGTTGTTATTATCATTAATATAAGAATAGAATCAATATGGTGATGCTACGCTCGATCATATATTTGCGCAATAAAAACATAGGTTTAAATAAATAAAATTATAATGATATTATTAAAAAAAAATTATTGCTACTCTAAATATTGAATTATAGTTTTTTAGTCATTGGGTTAATAATTAGGCTATAAAATAGGTTCAAAAGTCATTATTAAAAAAAAGTTATAATTACAATAATTAATTCTAACTTAGATTATTTTCCTAAAAATCTTTCCATAACAGGGATTTTTAATATTGTGTTTTTTGTAACAATGTTGCAGGTTGCTTCTTTTCTTCTTGACCAATCCAAACAGATTTTTGTTGTCTATGTGAACAACCACAGTAAATACATTATTAATAGAAAGAACCGATATGATGAATGCTTCTGAAGTTCTTTTATTGGATATTTTCCAATGCTTCAAATCTAAGTTTCCAATTATTTTTAGGTAGTTGTCTCTCCCATGAAATTTTTTATTGCTAAACATACAATCTGAAGGAAACTAAAATTAGTGATCGTTTTGCATTATATTGTTAAGGCCAAGCACCATGTGAAAATGCTTGATATTCAATGTCTGAAAGCCATTGAATTCTGTACAATTCGATGGCTTTGCATGTCGAATTTTCTTTTTGAAAATAAAGTCAACAATTTTAAATCCGTCGAATTTAAAAATTCTACGGCTTCGGGCTATTGTAATAACTCTACGGCTTTGAACTATTGAATTCGTAAATTCAACGGCTATTAATTGTAGAATCTAGGACTGATGTGGAATTAAAAGTTTCTAGGTGATCAAATTTCTATTGAGCAAAAATAGAATTATTTAATTTCTATTTGGCAGGGCTATGCTCAAAATGGTCTTCATCTTGCACCTGTCACATCCAAATCCCTATATCCACTTATATACGATCACATCCAGACTAATTAGCATTCAATCCATACTATGAAAGAAAAAGAAAAAAAAAAAAACCAACAATCTAATATGTTATATAAAGATTGTCTTCAATCTGCCACATCCACATCATCGCATTGAAATTTCTACATCCATATCCAATCTCATCCATACCCATATACAATCACATCTACACTAATTAACATTCAATCCATACTATGAAAGAACAATACGACATCAGAAAAAGAAAAAAAAAATGTAATGTGTTACATAAAAGTTTGCTTATCTAAGACTACATATGAAAATGTATTACATAAAAGTTAATAAAACAAGAGTCTCTCAAAAGACACGGCAACGACTCCTAGGCCATCTAATCACTTCGCCAACAAGAATATCAACTTTTAGATGATCTAAAAAACACGGTAATCACCTTTGTAGAGATGGTCTACAAATTAAGATGATAAGTAATTTATTCAAAAATTAGAATATCAAATTTGACTAAAAAATGACATCACTTACGAGGGATTTGGTTAATTCAATAGTCAAAGTGTTAGCATCACTCCTCGTGTGACTATTGATGAAAAGCTCTGTTCTTGTGGGCTGCCGATCAACATATAAGAATTATCTTTACAAATAAAGCCTTTGATGTCAATGTCCAAGCCAAGAGTATAACACAATCATCAAATTTGATATTGGAAGAAATACAAAAATTAATTCTGCACGTGAGAACCATTAAGACAGGATGCTGGAAGAAAATTCAGAAACTCAATTCCAGCCATTTTATAAGGTGGATGCCTCTGCTTTTGCACTCCTCAAAGAATAGAAATTTGAATAACTGAGAGGCAGGATACTTTGCATGGCAATTGATAATTAATTAGGAGAGCTATTATTGACACCCCAACTTTTACTTATTACACTCCAATTAAAGATTAAACCACACTTTTCAAACATTCCAAAGGTTTGGTTCAAATTATTATCTCAACATTAAAAAAAATTATAACACATTCAAACAATTTCAGTAGTTGTTTGCGGTTATGATTAGACTCATAAAATACTAAACCCACCCCCCCTCCCCCCCCCCCCAAAAAAAAAAAAAAATCTAGCAAACAAGTACAATAGAACTTCTATTGGCAACCAACTTTTACTTATTCTCAACCATTCACTCATTTTCTTTATTTTTAATTGGGATGTAATAAGTAAAAGTTGGGGTGCCAATATCAGCTCTCTTGATTAGCTTCATGTTTCAACTTCTAAATCTAACAGTATCTTCATTTTTTTCTATTCTTTTTCTTTGGGTGGGGGTGGGGGGGGGGGGGGGGGGGGGGGGGGGGGGGGGGGGGGGGGGGGGGGGGTGTTACATAACATAGTAGAGCAGCAAAAGATAATAACAAAACATGATACGGAGTTTTGAAAATAGTTTTGGTCTTGTACTTAGTATCCTACTTGTATCATCAAATTAGAATTTCAATAGTGTACACTTCAAATGAGTATGGGGTCTTTGAAAAATTGTTGCTTGTTTTCATAGGAATTTAAGCTTCAAAGTTTTTTTTTTTTTTTTTGGGGCAGGTTTAACGATTATTTTTATTTATTTATTTATTTTATTATTATTATTATCTTTGTGTGTGTGTGTGTGTGTGTGTGTGGTGGGGTGGGGGGTTACTTAACAGAGTAAAACGGCAAACAATAAAATAAAAATATATAAAATATAAAAAAGGTAGAGCAGCAGCTACAATGGTAAGGGAATTTTCTTGGATAGAACACGTCTTTAGTGATATGACCTCAGTACATGCCTAATTTCTAGAGATCACAAAAAAATAATAAAAATGATGAAGAAGGACTTTCGGGATGGTCAATGTCCAAATCCAATTAAGGACTTCTCAATAATTTTTTTCCATATTTTATATTACTTCTCAAATCTGAGAATAATACAAACAAACAAAATAGAATCCCTCTAAACTCACGAAACTTATCCATGTTTCCTACTTCCCAACTCCTTACGATAGAGGAATCTACCACCTTTTACTAGACTCTCATGATCCTACCCACTTACTCAACTATTACAGTAGTACGATTCCATACAACTCACCTACCCTATTAACATGCACAAGAAAATTTAGGTAATATATGTGGAGGGATAAAATCCTCTCAGTTGGACCGTTCGTTTTACAACAATTAGTGAGAATCTCGAGATGGGTACGTGGCAACGTTTGGGAAAAATTCTATCTAATTAGGAAAGATTCTTCCCCTTTAGATAATTACTAATTTGGGTGGGATTAAATATGAAAATTGTAATCTAATTAGGATTAGGATTTTTTTTTAGGAGTTAGGGTTTTTTATTTAAAGGGGGCTAAAGTCTTTGTAAAGGGAGGAGAAAAGTAGAGGAAGGAAGGAGACAGAAATCATGTAACACGAGCTTCATTGTAGTGAAATAACTCTCCGAACCTGTGGATGTAGGCATGTTTGCCGAATCACGTAAAAAATCCATGTGTTATCTTTTTTTTTTTATGCTTTCCCATTATTCTTGTAGTTTATTGGGTGTGAGATCTTGATTTGTGTTGGGATCTCGAGGTAGAGCAGATTTTTGCATCTACAAAATGTTGGAGTTGTTTTTCTATATAAACCCAATTAGGGTTTGATTGTTCAAACAAATTGACTTTAGAATGCAGAAATAACATGAAAAGGAGAATGCCTAAACAATTTGAACCCCATTTTTACTGAAAAGATTACTATCAACTTTTGAAAATTAAACAAGGTTCTGACACGTCACTTAAGAATGGGGAGGCTTCTATGATTTCAAAATTCGTTGAGACATGGCACCAACATCCCAAGGGTTCCACATACAGCACACCCTCACTTGCAACGCCTTTAGCCAAACCTTTTTTCTTTCTTTTTTCTGTTTTTTTGGGGCAGGGGTGGGGGGTAGTTGCCAACACAAAATCAATATAGTTACTTAAGCAATCTATGAGAACAAATAAAACCAACAATGCAAGCCAAACAAGTATGCATATAGAAGAAACATAATACACACACGTGCTTGGTTAATTAAAAAAATTCAGGATTCTTCCAATAGATAACAGCAACAAACAAAAGGAAAAACTTACAATGATTGCGACATTGCTTGGGCAATGGGGTTTCAAGATACTCCAGAATCAAGCAAACCATCATCATCTTCTGTAAGTGAGGTAACAATTGCCAACACAAGCCTGCAAAAGATCAATCATTCTTCCATTTCAGAAACAGAATTGATCTGAGAGAGTGAGAGTGAGAGTGAGAGAAGATCTACAGCCAATCATCCTAGAAACTTAAGCTTTAACCTTAAATTTTATTCTTAATTAGCATCAACCCATGGCTTATCTTCTTTGTCTTGTTTCGATGACACAATCCCTTAGTTTATCAAAAAAGTGAAACCCATTAGTAGACTTCTTTGATGACAACTATAGCAAGTGGCACCTCTTCCATTTATTTCAGGGTGACTTACAGTCAAACCAAATTAAAATTGTTATTTCCTCCAAATTACTCCCATTTGAAAGTAATCGTTTACTGCAACTTTTTGGGGTAATAATCTTATTCAACAAAACTTTGTTCAAAATATGCTGAATCAAATTGAATTTCATAATATAGTACATATGTATATCTTTGAACCTGTTCTTCCTCATTTTCATCAATTAAGCGACTCAAAGATATATTGATAAAAAAAATTAGATGATATACTCATGCACACTTTAATTCAATTACGTTAAATATGAAACTTGTTAAAGAAATCACAGAAAACTTCAAGTGGTAAAAAAAAAATTTCCAAGGATTCCTTCTCCAACATGGTTACTGCTCCAAATCTTGCTTTCTGTTTTATTGGGATGTGACTGCCAAATCAGGGAAAATACATGGAACCTCATGGGTCATGATTAATAAGGTTATCTTTGTGCTCCTCCAGGACTTTATTACAAAAGAAAACTATTTTAACACAGAATAGCCAATTCACCATTAAATTCTAGTATTTTTTTCATTATTCTCAATTCAGAATTGAATGATGGAACAAGATACATTCCCATATTTTTGGTATAAGGCTTTAATGATGATTGTTGTTTCCAAGTAGCATTCATTCCCACTTCAAAAAATTTCTACAATAATAAGTTTTGTTGAATTGGATAATCCGCCTGAGGTGGAGTCCCAACAAACCTATGAAGGTCGCAACCAATCTTGCAAATACCTTAAGTTCTTGGCAGCTAACAAAAAAAAAGTAAATCACTACAAATGTAATTAGCTAAATCCAAAGAAGGGAGATTAAATGTAATTATTCAGTTCATAAATTTTAACTTAAAACAAATCTAATAACATATAGCAATAATTTTAGATAAAATTAAGCATTTAATCTCATCAAGCTGTCATAATCAAAGAAAAAACCGATTTTTTTATGCCCACAAACAGCAGGGAAGACCTTCAATTAGCACATAATAATAATAATGCATAAAGTGTAAGATGACCAACATGCATATTAAAATATTAATTACACAATTAATTCTAAAACAGACCTGTAAATGACTATGAAGAAGAGAAACAAATAAAAGCCAAGCTTGACCATTCGATGCTTTTTCTCACATCAAGTAGCCTAAAGATCTCAGCTACATCAATAAGATGCTTCTTACTCATATACCTGATACAAGAAAATGACAGATGGTTAGACAAAAAATAATAATCAGTAAAACTGAAACAAACAGCCAAAAACCCTGATCATAAGACAATAAGATGCTTTTTTCTTTTCTTTTTCTTTTTCTTTTTTCTTAAATGAAAATCATTTTTTATTATTATTTTTATATTTTTGTTGGAACTGTCCCTATCTCTAGATCTATCCCTACCACCTCTTCCAGAAGGGACTCACCCCACTTAATGCCTACATGCTTTGTTTTTACAAATACTTTTTTTTTATCGGTAAGCTGGGGTTGTAGGGACCCCACCCTTTTTATTAAAAAAACTACGAGAATACAAACAAATTTGATCTTCTACTACAATTCTTCCAAGTTCTTGAGGTATTAGCGACACATCCTCAATTAAATTAAATTCCCCAGCATGAGCGCCAAGTCTTGTAAGATAATCTGCTGCTCTATTCTCCTCCCTCCACCAAAATTTGAAATTGCATCTTGTAACTCTCGAAGCCAAATTCCTTATCTCCTCGACTAAATCTTCGTACTTCCTAACATTTATTGCATATAACAAATCTGAACTCACTATAATGGATTGGTAGCCCTTGAGAACTGCATATGTGAGGCTTTCTTTTATGGCCGATAGCTCAATACTCACAATATCATCATCAATAACATTCGACCATCCCGCAAAGATAAAATATCCGTTAGAATCCCTGCCTATGAAGCCAATTCCAGCATAATCATATCTCTTCGAAGCATCCGTATTAATTTTAATTTTAATCCTATAAATATCGGGCTGCCTCCAAGAAAATTCCTTCACAGATTTTTTTAAAACTTTCCATAAACAATTCCAGCTAATGAAGAATGGGGTACTCACAGATAAAAGGCTATCTTCTATTTCTTCATCGTGGAAAATAGTCTTGATATCCTCCTCCACTTGGGCAAGAATAAAAGATTTTAGAGATCTAGTTTCTTCAAAAATTCACCGATTCCTTTCCTTCCAAAGATGGTAAATCACTGCACAAAAGCAAAGACAAAGCATTTTGTAAATGATATTGTTAGGAAATCTCACACCCTTAACGACAAGAATTTCTTCCACCATAGTAACCATGTCCATTCTAGTAATTCCAAATCTCCTTACAGCCAAACTCCAAACCCATCTACTAACTGGACACCTAAAAAAGAGGTGGTCCATTGTTTCCACATCCCGCAAACAAAGAACACATCTCGATGGAAAGTAAAAATCTCTCTTTTGTAGGTTATCAATCGTTGAAAGTTTTTTAAGGATTGCTAACCGAGCTACAAAATATTGTTTCGGAACAGATTTCAAATGCCAAACTATATCATTCCAAAACAGAGTTTGATGATCTCTGTGAATGGCTTCATATGCACTCTTCATTGTAAACTTCCCATTCAATGTTGGTAACCAAACCACTTTATCATTCAATAGCCCACGCAATAGCCATTGCGAACGAATAAGATTTCGCACTTCTTCCATTTGGTCATTAGATGCTTCCAATAATTTCCAGTTATTATCCTCCATAAAATCAGAAATTTTTGCATCCAAGTCACTGTTAAAAAGGCTCACAATCCTATTACCAAACCTGGAAATTAGTGATTTCCCTTCTATCCAAGGGTCCCTCCACATAGATGTTGGCATTCCATTACCCAATTTTATTCTGAAAAAATTAATGGAATTCTCTCTCACCTTTAGGATGCCTTTCCACACCCATGATGAATTTTGAGAGACATGGCAATGCCAAATATCTGAACTACCAACAAACCTTTGTCTCATCCATTTCGCACACATGGATGTATTCTCTACCAAATTCCAGAAGAGTTCTATCATGCCTATTTTATTTCTATCCCTTAGTCGATGAATGCCAATGCCTCCCGATTTTCTAGGAGAACACACTTTAGTCCAATTGACAAGATGATTAGGAGGATCAAGATTTGGACCACTCCACAGAAATCTACTAAGTGCCTATTTTTTCAAGACACTAATTGAAATATTAAATGAAGTTGATCAATACAAATGAAAACTTGAAAGAACCGACTTAATCAACTCAACTCTCCCCACATAAGAGAGTAAGTGTCCCTTCCACCCAGCAACTCTTTTAGAAATTTTGTCAATTAATGGTTGGCAAAGAGTATAAGTCAAACAAGAAGAAAAAAATAGGAGTCCTAAATAAGGGTTAAGAAGATTTCCCTCATTAAAGCCAAGAGTACTCAGAATCAAATTGATCTCCGTCCAAGATTTACTGAAATAGATGTTACTCTTGGTAACATTGGTTTGCAGCCCCGAAATTCTATGAAAATGACTTAAAACCTCTTTAGTTTGACGCATAGAGTTAATGTCATTTTGTAAGAAAAGAAGAACATCATCTGCCAAGATTAGATGTGAAATCCCATGGACTCCTTGGATAGAAGGAATAAGAATTTGGTGTAAACCTCTTTTGCTTGGGTAAAACCCATGTGAAGACCCATTAATGATTACAGAGAATCTAAAGGAGGGCACACATTCCATAACCAAGCTAACAAAGACTAGCGGACATCCCACTTGGATTAAAACAGACTTAAGGAACCCCTAATTGACACAGTCATACACCTTACGGATATCCAATTTAGCACAAAGGACTTTAGGAGACGAAGCTAAATGGAAATTGTGGACCATCTCATGCGCAAGAAGGATATTATCTTGGATCTTTCGACCTTTAATAAAAGTCGACTAATTAAAGCTTAAAATGTGATTAAGACGAATTGACAGACTATTAGAAAGAATTTTGGAAATGATTTTATAGACAAAATTGCAAAGCGCAATAAGACGAAATTTATCGAGAGTTTTGGCATTCTCTTCCTTTGGGATAAGACATAAAAATGTAGCATTCAACTCTTTTAACATCTTCCCATGACAAAAGAAGTTAAATATAGTAGCACAGAGGTCGTATTCCACAATATCCCAAAAATAAATGAAGAATTCCACCCCAAACCCATTTGGTCCGGGGGATTTGTTTTTCGGGGATTCAAAAACAACTCGCCTTATTTCTTCTTTAGTCACAGGATTGATTAGAGACCGACTTTGGACTTCTGATAATTTCGAAATAAATAGAATATTTTCTCTTACAATGGGAGCAGGTTCCTTGAATAAATTTGAGTAGAAAGTGGTAGCCCAGATCCCCATTTGAGCTCATCTGTAATGGAATCTCCCTCCGCATTTAACAATTCTGATATCCCATTGTGCGCATTGTTCTCCGCTACTGAACTGTAGAAAAAACGAGTAATGCGGTCTCCTTCCTTTAACCATTGGACTCTAGATTTTTGACGATAAAATTTTTCTTCATTATCCAATTCTTTAAGGTATATCGGTCTAGCAGATTTTGCTTGAATAGCCAAGCCCGGGTCGGAAGCAGAATTTTTTACTTTGATTTGAATCTTATCTAGATTCTTTTTCGCTTGAATCTTCCACTAATTTATCAACCCAAAGCACTCCCTGTTCCAAGCTCTTAATGCATTTTTAATAGCCTTTAATTTATATAAGATCTAATACATTGGATTTCCTAAAATCCGAGTATTCCAAACCTATTCAACCAACTCCCTGATTCCTGGTCGTGTTAACCAAACAAAAAAGAATATGAAGACCTTAGGACCTCTACTAATTGCTTCCAGAAAATTATTATTTTTATTTGTGTTCTATGTATTGAAGAATACATTTATTTTGTTGAAACATGTTAGTGTAAATTATGTTTATGTCAATGTTTGGACCATTAATTATTTTTAATTGTCAGGGATTTTTGTGTTAAATAAAAATAGCTAGTAGAGAGCCATGAACATGATAGAAATAGGAGTTGCGACCAACTATATCAACATTATTCAGGACTAGAAGGTGGCATGTGCAAACACACGCCTCTAAAGGGCTTATTTGTAATTAAAATGTCAATTAAAGGGTGGTCTTAAAGATTACATAGTAAAAAGGATAACTTTTTTAATTTTGAAAACTAACTGACGTGATTTTAGAGACGTGGGATTGCAATTTTCTAGGATTTTGACCAAAATGATCTTGATTATATTAAGTTTAAATGTTAAGGTGGGGGCATTTTTGGAATCCAAATTTTGGTGTGTCAAACCACTTCTACTCTACTTTCTCTCATGTCTGTGATCCAAATTTTGGTGTTGAACCACTTCTACTCCACCTTCTCTCATTATAATAGTATAAAGATGTGTATGTCGGAGTTGTAACTACTGAAAGAACAATTAGTCGTGAGACGAGAGAGTTTACAATTACAATGAGTTTGCATCTAGACTTCACCTCAATGAACTGACTAATCATAACAAGGAGAGATCCGTTGATGCATGTCATATGCATATGATGTAAAAACTATAGAATGTGTAAACTCAAGACTGGACCATGGACCAATACATTAGATTTCTACAGATCTTAAGATAAGTAGGATCCAGATATAATGTAGAGAGAATTACCAAAACAGCGCAGTAAAATTGAAAATTTACCAAAATGACACACTATTCATTTTAATTCCGAAAACATTAAATTACCATTTTTTGGGATTAGATTTTTTTATTAAAACAATAAAATTTGTGAAATGAATGGTAAAAAAAATCCTATTCTATACAACAGTAAATACTTTCCCTGTTTAGTTTCAGTAAAACAGTTAAAAAAATATCTATTTAATAAGATAATTAATTTTTTTCCACTTTAACGAAAATACTTTAATTCCGAAAACAGTAAGTTACCGGTTTCAGAATTAAAATGTAAAATGAACATTGTGCTGTTTTGGTAATTTTTCAATTTTCGGTACATGTTTTGGTAAATCACCCTAGAATGTATGTAATTGTAATGAAACTTTACTAAGAACACTCCTAAGATTTTGAGACCACTTCCTTAATATATATTCAATTATTCAAACAGATGGAAAAAAATGCTAATGATGTGACCCTCAAAATAACTACCAGGTAAATAAAGTAAAAATAATAATAATAATAATAAATAAATAAAAAGGAAAATTAAAATTGAATTTTGAGCTATTAAACAAAGGGAAAATTTTACAAGATTACAATATTATCAACCATTCTTTATGGAGCTGAATCTTGAGCAATCGAGAAACATCATATCTATAGAATGAGCACAAAAGAGACAAGAATATAAAATCGAATTAGAAAAAAAGAATCCATCTTCAAATTTCTAAACAAACATTCTAAATAAGAAGAAGAATTAAAACCTAGATTTGAGTTAGCGTTTTGGAGAAACCTGATAAACGTTCGCAGCGAGGACAGCTAAGACGACGAAGAAGGAGATTAACCATAGAATTAGTTCCCACGCCATGATAATGTCCGATCAACAAAGCACGCCAGCATCGTTTGGTCTCTAAATAAACCAGAGAAACTCAAAACGTCTCATTTGATCTGATCGATTGAAACGCAGTAATGGCGGGTCTATTACAGTGTCGTGGCAACTTGTGAGACAACTGTTAGAGCAAAAAAGTGACGCGTGGCAGAATTTTTGGGTCCCACTGCCTCATGAATGTCTGGGCCCAGCAAAGGGTTTATAATGCCGCACCACTTCTCTTTCTATAACATCCCAACCAATGAATGAATACTGATGACAGGCCGGGTCAATATAAAAGCCTAAGGATATGATTGATTCCACATGAAAGATAAGGTGAAAAATCAATTTTCATGAAAAATTATATTTTTCATGTGTGTTGATTGTGTTTTTCCATGAAAATTGATTTTTTACCCTAATAAAAAAGTTTATCAAAACATGAATTTCACTTTCCCACTCATATAGGTGGAAAAATGAAATCAACTTATATTTTTTATCCTCAAAATATCATTTTCTTCTTCTCCACTAATATCTTCTTCTTTCCTACCACCACCACCACCACCATAGCCACCATTGCATTAACCTTGCTGTCGTTGTCACCATCGCTGTCATCACCATCTTCGCCCACCTTCTCTTTCTCTTCGTCTTCTTCTTATTCTCCTTCTCCTTCCCTCACCTTTGTCGCCACCACCACCATGTTCTCCTTCCTTCTTTCTTAGCATCTTTTTCTTCACTTACCTCCGTCGCCACTACCACCACGTCCTCCCCCCTCATCTTCTTTCTCCTCATTTCCTTCTTCTTCTTCATCTGTCTTAGACAATTTTTTCATGATTTTATCCAAATAAAATCAAACAATGGAATTTAATTTTCCAACCCTCCCTATATTTTCTACCATTATTTTTTCATGAATTTCAAATCCCATGGAAAGTCATTTTCCATGCAATCAAACATACCTTAAGGCGAAAATTCCAAATGAGACTTTTTTCGAGAGGGAACTTCCACAATGGAGAATGTCCCAATTCTTAATTTTCATATTTTTTTTAAGATAGGGGAGGAGGGGAACTTCTAAAGCAAGAGTCACTTTTTTTTTTTGTGATGTAGACATGACCCTGGATGTTTTGATCAATAACATTAAAGATAATCCCTTATGTTTTTAAATTGATGACATGCCTCTTTGATCTAAGTCTTCTTTGAGAGAGTAACATAAATTTTCTGAACACTCTCATCCTTGACAAAATTCTTGATTTTTCTCCCAAAAATCAATCATCTTTAAGATTTTCAACCTCTATATGTAATTGTTTATTTATGTTCATCTTCTCTCGTTATTAAGATTTGCAAGTTGAACTATGTAGATTTTCTTTTTCTTTTTTAAGTTAAAAAATGAAAATGCGGGTAAAGGGTTTGCTGGTAAGGAATCAGGTAACTGATTTTGAGAGCTTAACTTTGTACTCCAAATTTTCCATCTAGTTCTTGGGGTTGAAAAAGAAAAATTAGTAAGGTTCAATAATGTTAAAAACTTAGTTGAAGATGATTGATTTTGGGAAGAAAATTAAGGGGACCTCCAGAGAAGATGAGGGCATTTAGGTCATTTATGTAATTTTCTTTGAAAAGGCCTAGGTCCAGGGGCATGACTTGTCATCAGTTTAAAATATAGGGGTATTTTTAGGTTGATCAAAATGTGGTGGGCCGAATGTTTAAGGTCATCTTTTAATCTGAGGGGGCACATCCACTATGAGAACCTTTTAAGTCTTATGTACTTTATTTTATTTTTCTTTAAGAGGTTTTTCTGAAAGACTTTCCAACAGAGGAGGTTAATTGTAATTGTATTTGAGGGTTGAGGGATCTCCTTACATCGTCGAAGTGATGAGTTTTCGTTTGAGAAACATTTTGCTTACTTAATTTGTAAGATTTCAAATCTTACTAATGGTCTTGAGCTAAATTGGAATACCAAATTGGCAATCCAATACCACAACCCTATAGATTTCATGGAAAATTTTAGATAAAAAATAAATGTTCCTTACTCGATGTCCAATGGCTGTTGGAGACTAGAATTTTCCTTTTAAATACACTTGTAAAACATTGCAAAATCTTTACATTAATTTGAGCTATGCTTTGTTATTATTTAAGTATTTTAATCTAAAAATCTCTAAGGATATATTTTTCATCTTTTAGTCGTTCATTGGACACTGAGTATTATAGGTGGTTGGACATTAAAAATCCGTTAAATAATTACAAGTTACGCTTTCAGTTACTAAATCACTCCAGTGCAGACACTTGCTTTAGGAAAATGCCAATCACGTACAAGACAGAGTGCGCATCAAACATATTATTGGGATGGGAATCAAAGCACTTCACTCATGACACTCATATCACATAAATAATTAAAGAACTATCCCAACTTGAGGAGAAGGAGAGCTACTGCAAATCCATAACCGAATGCAGTCATAACGATAGCAAGCCCAATGGTAGATTTGAGGATTATAACCTTACCCAGAAAGTTGCAATCCTTGATGAAGATCACTATCAGTATCAGTACTACTACTACGCTAACAAAAGATGCACACAATGAAACAGTGCAAATTGTGTAGACAAACTTCATTGTTCCATTGTTTGTTTTGTTGATGCTCAGTTGAAAAAAACCAAATGTCCCATCTGTAGAGAACAAAATAATCCCAAAAGCAACCTTAGAAAAGTCTTCCAAAATTGAACTACATTCCCTTGAGCTTCTTCACCTGACTCAACCTAGAGAGGATCATATACATTAGTTTCCATTACTCGCATCAACAATAGTTTAAAATCATTTAAAAGGATATTATAACATTCATGTTAACTGATACCATGTTAACCAACCAACTACTCCAAAAGACCAATCTATTGGAGCGGAGGAGAACTTAAATGTAAGAGGGTCACGGGGCTTAACTGAGGTATGACACACACGAGAGAGTGGAGGAAAATATACCCTCAACACGGCCCCTAACCCATAAGGGTGGAAATAATCGAATTGTGACCTATACGAACTAGGCGATCTGATACCTTGCTAACCAACCTATAAATATAAGAGGGTCACAGGGTTTAATTGTTGTATGATACATGCAAGAGTAGAGGAAAATATACAATTAACAATTCAAATCTTCATTGGGACGACAACATCTTCCACATGTTGTTTCCGGCAAAGTGTATCGTTATAGTAATGACAAAAATAAATCAGATAAATGTACAAAAAATTTAAGAGACTTACTAAGAAAGTTGATGATTATCACTAACAAGTCAAAAAGAAAGATTTTGTAGTTAAATATGAAAATAAAAGAAGCAGAAACTTATTGATTAATAGGCCTGGAGACTGAGGCACATGATGTCCTAAGGCAAATACGTCCCCTCCATGCGGTTGCTGTGAGGTTTGTTGGAACTCTGCCCACAGGATTCAACAGTCTATGTGGATCAAAGAAGACAACACTACAATCTCTGATCTTTTGGCTAAAAGACAGCAAGTTTCACCCTTTTGATTTTTAGGAAAATAACACAACAGAGAGAGAGAGAGAGTTTTGTGATATTTCTGTGTTTGAAACTGAGCATCCAACATGGATTTATAAACGAACTCTAAAGAGTTGTGTCCATTAGAAAGAGGAACAAAACATAGAGAATTACAATTGAAAACAGAGGGGCGCCCCTACATTTAAAAATTGAAGACACAGTACCCAAAAAATAAAAATAACCAACCAAACCTTTTGAAAATACAAGTTTTCCATCAAATAAAAGATTATAAAAGAATAAAATAATTTAAAAAACAAAAGTAAATGAACAAGATGGGATGGATTCTCTAATCCATTCAAACGTTTGTCCCCAAGAGTCTCATCCGCCGTAAAAAGAACCAACTTTTATTTATATATTTTTTTAAATCTCCAACACCACAACCATTTTTCTTTCATAATATCATTAAAAAAAACATGTATATTTTGTTTGCTGTCCAAGAAAAAAAATTCAGGGATTTCGTTATCATTATTCAATGACTTGAAAAACTTAGAGTCATCCTAGAATGACTACACAAGACACTGCATTCGACACTAAGGTGACGTGGAGGTATGCATAGAGCCGTAGATGCTTTTCACTTGTCTGTCGAGGGAAAACATCTACGGTTCCGTGCACACCTCCACGTTAGTCCAATGTCTTGTGCAGGCACTTTAGCACTTTTCAACCTTAGGTCTCATATTTTAAAGGGTATTTATGAAAACAATATGATCGTACAACACGTCTGAAAAAGGCTTTGGACTTTGCATTCCTCTTATTTAAAATGTATGAAACATCACATTCATTTTAGTGTAAAGATTTCATTAGGATATTTCCAATTTCAAAGAACATTTGACCTTCTCAGTTGAACTTAATTGCCACTAAGATAAAACACAGGTTTAATTCAAGCTTAGCACAGTTTTTTGTTAACAAATTCAAATGCTCTGATGTTGGACCTACATAACAATGGTTAATACAAATTGAAAATTTCTAGTTGTTGGAGATTCATTATTTCTTCTCTTTCCATGGTGAAGTTTATATAAATAATCCCGTGGAATATGGAAATTACTAATCACGCATTTTTTGTTTTGGTGTACAATTTGATAGAACGGTGAACCAAACATTTTTTGTCAAATAGCTATACAATACAAATGAAATTAGGTTTCATGTGACATTGAGACTTCCTGATCGAGAAGGTTCTCGAGCTCCAATACCTAAAATTTCCTACATGGTAAAATATAGGACATATTAGTTCTATTTTTTTGTACAAAAAAGAAATAAGATTAAATTTGATCTAGAAAACAACTGTAGAAATAAATTATAAGCTAGCATACATGTGGATCATGATGATGCTGGTGGTGAGGTCGAAGTAGATTCACCACGGAACCGTACCACATCATAAACCATTATGTTATTATTGCAAATACATTTGCAAGATTGTGAAGTGGATTCATTCTGTCACCTAATAACATAGGAAGTCGAGTAATTAAATCAGAAGACCCATGAGAAGGTTCTTCTACTTATGGTTAAAAGCGTCCTCGATCCGCGAGTGCGGATCCGCTTTTATTTTTTGGGAGTCGCCACCAAGTTTTATAATCTATGAACCAAAAATTGACTCTAAACGGATAAACGATATTGAATCACGAAAAGAACTATGGGTCTAAGGATCACGTTACGGAATTGGAAGGTATTAGGCATCAATCCCACCTAGCGAACACCGGTCTCTACTTTTTCCAAAAATTTTACATTACAAAAAAACGGTCTAAAAATAAAAAAAATTACTTTCTTCTACTTGAGTGATTGCGATGGTCGATTCCCTCAGAAACTAGTAGAGAGTGTTCCTCGTGTGAATCTTCCCGTTTTTATCTCCATCATTAGATCTGCTTCCGATCTTCAAGATAAGGTTTCTCTTCCTAGATCTAAATATTTTCTAGTTTTTGTGGTGTTTTAAGAATTTATAGATGTTTTTAGGTGAAAAAATAGGGTTTGGGTGTTAGGTATGGACTTGGGATTTTAGATTTAGGGTTTTGAAAAGTTTTGGGAGAGTTTTTGACTTCTCTTTCCTAGGATTTTTCTTGACCTACGAATTTAGGTGGTGGAGGCTACTTTTTAAAGAACTTTTTAGGAGATTAGGGTTTTGGATTAAATCTCTTAGAGATAAGGTTTGTTTAGATTAAGATTCAATTAGGTTTTATTTGAATTTTGAATTTTGACTTACATAGAATAATAATTTTTTAAGTTTTTGAAGAATCCCCCAATGGAGGGTTCTCTATTAAATTATATTTTTAATTCTTTAAGACCCCCGATGAAGGATTCTTTATTAAATATCATGTGGGCCCCACTTAAGTAAATGGGCCATCACTTAAAATTTGACCCGTGAGCTTAATTAATTAATTTTATTTATTCAATAATTTTAATTTAATTTATTAAAATTTTACTTTACGTCAATTAATATTTTAATTATTAGTTTCAGATTTTTTATTTTTAGAATTTGAAAAATCATTATTTTGCCCTCAAAGAGTGTTTTTGCGTTGAGATGTTGATTTTCGACATTTTGAAATATTTTGAAAACAGTTTTTCGTAAAGATTTTAATGAAAGTATGGGTTTTCGACGTGAAATGGTTGTGGACCCTATGAGGGGCGTTTTCGTAATTTTTATCAAATTTTGTAAAAATTAGTGAAACAATTTATTTGATTTGATTTTTTTTTTTTTTTTGTGTTCGAAAGAGTTTTCCTAAGCGTAATGTAGGCTTTAGAGATGTTTTGATATCAGGGGTATTTTGATAATTTAATCATTTTTTATGATTTTTTTCTCGAAAGACTTCTTTTTGTCTGAAAATGATGATTTATATGTTTTTGAGTTATATTTTCCTAGCGTAACATGATTTCTAAAGTTTTCCTATTTGAAATATCTCATTCGAATTTTGGAAACACATCTAATAACAATAAAAAATATTAGAGTATTTATCCATCATTGGGGAACTGTCGCAATCGGATTGACAAGTTGATTAATCAGATGAATACAAAACTAAGGTGTGGTGTTTAGTAGTCTTACTCAACACCATGCTTAAAATTCACACCTAATAACATAGGTGATGAAGTAGCTAGGATGGAAAGAAAAATATAGGTTTCATGGCAGACCATTGAGTCGAGGATCTAACTCAAATCATACCTTTCTGCTTAAAAACAGGGAAATGGAGATGGTTTATCCAAAAAATCAATATTTGAGGATCGATGGCAGGGCCTTCCTCCAAAGAGGGATAGGACTTGAGTTTAGGTCACCCACAAGGATTTATCCCATCTTGCCTGGTATGTGTGGTTTGTGGATTCGCTTGTGCTAGTCAGCCTATATGTCTGGACACACATGCTTAGGAATATTTTACCAAAACATGTGCTGAAAATTATAAAGTTACCAAAATGGCATGTTGTTCTTTTTTATACCAAAATTGATAATTTACCATTTTTGGAATTAAAATATTTTTCGCAAAAGAAGGATGGCCTTAAATGAAGTAGAAAAACCTTGTTTTTTTTGTATTTTTTTGTATTTTTTAGGTTTGAAGAAATGATAGAAAAGTTAAGAACAAAATGAATTATAGTTCAACTTGGAAAATCGAGAAATCTAGACAATGAGCAAGCTAAACTTGAAAAGTTGTGCTTGCTGGAAATTTTTGTGAGCTTAGGACTTGAGTGCAAATCCACTTAGATTTCACTCTTTTGGGTTGTTAAGCACTTTTACGTGCTTATATACACATTTGGGAGTAGTTTTATATGGGTTTAGTCCTTGGATCATTTCCATGGGTAAGACACAATCTTGATGGAATTAGAACTTCTATGCATGAAGGTGTGTCCCAATGGGACTATTTTTGTTGACTTAGAAAGTTAGGTGTAGGTCTAGGGAGACCTCCACCTTTGACACTTAACCCTTTTTAAGCAACAAGCAAAGTAGTGGGTGCTCAAGGTGTATGCATAAATATACCCACTGAGATTTATTATATGGACTTATGAATGAAGATTACCTCAACAAAGAGGGATTATTCTCTTCCTCCTTAGCCATTAAAGAAAAGAAACTAAGTTAAAAACTTGAAAGTCAAGTACTAGAAACATAAACGAAACTTGAGGTAACTCATAATAATATTAAATACTACTAAAACTTATTGGGGATTTAAAAGGGAAAGATGACTTCTCAAGAGGATGATGCCTTCTCAAGGAGAAGACTCACTCTCTTCAACCTTATGCCCTCTAAGGAAAGCAAGAAGAATATATAAAGACATTGAACTTAAAAAAAATAACAAAAATATTAGACAAGAAAGAAAGAAGCAAATAAACTTAGATAGCTTGAAAAACTAGCACATAGGTATCCCATCCCTCCCTAATTTTTTCTTTCTTTGCAAATTCTTCCTCTTTTAGCCTTAGGGTTCTTAAAGGGGTGGCAGGGATTTGGGCAAAATTTTGGGGTTTAGAAAGGTTTTTGAGAGGATATTTGGACAAAATTTTCTTACCTTAAAATCCTCTACTGCATTTGTCTTGAATAGGCATCCATTTCACTACAACAAAATTTAGTTTCTATAGCATTTTGTTATAGCATTCATTGATGATAAAATATTTACAACGTTTAACTTGTAAAACGATATGGTTTGGGCATGCATAAATTTCAACTATAAATAACACAACATTCTGCCAGAACATGTGATAGCTTCCAACCCCCCAAAAAAATGTGCAAAATTCACAAATGACAAAAGTTGGCGTGGCAATTATAGTTCTAAAAAAAATTCCATGTATTTGTTTTGGTCTTCGTTTCTTCTTCCTTTAAAGTGCTCCAAGACAACAAGTTGATCTTGGCTGCAAGCATCTCTTTTGAGTTTGAGAAGTGATTCAACATGTTCTCTCCTTCCAATTGATTCTCACTGTTACTCGATTGCAGATCTCCAAATCCAAATTTTTGCTGAGTTTGAGAAGTGATTCAACCTAACTAAAATTTTCAAAGGATTCCTCAATCGCAAAACTTCGAATTGAGCTTTTTTCTGAGTTTGAGAAGTGATTTTGACCTAAACATCCTCCGAATTTGAATCGTTTGAATCATATTGTTTTGTTAGATTTGATGGCAAATTCGCTTATTGAAAGCCCTAAACAATCTCGATCTCCTATCATGTTTGCCCTTGTTGGGTTTGGTGATATAAAATCACCATTCTTTTGTTTCTTAGGGTTGATGAGATTTTCTACTTATGTGAGGTATTTTGGCATTTTCCTTGTCATTAACTTATGAGAAATAAAATGGGTACTTATATGGTAGTTATGGGCCATAAAAGGGGTTCCTTTAAGATGAGTTTTTCTCTCTTTGTTAGAGAGCGTGAGAAAACATTGAATTTTTATGTATGTATCTTTCTCCTCTTGTAAAACCTAGAAGCTCAAGGTTCTTGAGAGTGATCTTTACATTATAGTCACGGGCTTGTGACAACGGGAATATGATCAATTTCTTATTTGAATTCTTATTAGAGTTGGGTATAGAGATTTGATGGATTTCATCGAAAAATTGGAGGTAAGTACAAACTTATATTCTTGTAATTTCTTCGAGTAGTAAATTTCTACTTGTCGGTTTGCCCATGGATGTAGCCCCATTGTGGGTGAACCACGTAAATCTTATGTTGTGGTTGCTTTCTTTTATC
Source organism: Akebia trifoliata (assembly GCF_017979445.1). NCBI lineage: Eukaryota > Viridiplantae > Streptophyta > Magnoliopsida > Ranunculales > Lardizabalaceae > Akebia > Akebia trifoliata. The sequence goes on from NC_141381.1 coordinate 27,557,982, forward strand.
CACTTTCTTTATTATTACTTGCATTTGCTTTGTAACACTTTTTTGAGGTTTGGTTGTTGGAATTGATTGTTTTGATGTTAGAAGGGATTAATTTTGATAACTGATTTTTCGTACATGAATTGAGATCTAGCCACAACAAGTAGTATTAGAGCATCTGAGCATCAGAATTTGGTTGTTGGAATTACCTTGAATTTGATTGATAGGTATATTATGAATTTTTTTTTAATTTTATATTTTTTGGGGGGTTCATTTTTTAATAGGAATCAATTCTGAATTTTTCCAAAATTTTTCAGATTTTTTCAGATTTTTTAAATGATTAAAAACCATTGTTTCAATGTTGAACGAGACGACTCGACTCGACTCGACGTATCGTTCGAGTCAACTCGGTATCAGAGGTGAACGAGACGAGACCAAATACCGAGTTTAAAAACCATGGAGGTGCCCCTCTTTCTAGTTTCTAATTTCTAATAATATGAAACTGAAATTGAAATTCAAACTGAAACTTCACGGATCAAAAGCATCGAGAGCAGCAAAACAGATCGTAAAAATGGAGATTTCAGGTCAATCTCTGCAACTCTACCTTCGTCTCTTTCCATTTATAAATCCATCGTTTTGTTTTTGGTTTCGGTAATGGAGATTTCTATACCATTCTATAGTTTTCTTGAGAATCATTCATTTCTGTTTCGTTAGGGTTTTATCTTAGGTTCTAGGGTTTGACAGCTGCTTCTTTCCTATTTCAGTGCTATTAATTTTCGTTATCTTCACTGTTTTTTATGTTTTACTGTCTGAACAAGCTTGTGAGATTCAATGTTCTAGGGTTCTTCAATGCTTAAGATTATACAATATTATGCTTTTAGATATATATCTATATAGTAGAAGTCGGTTCATATTTGGAAATTTATCACTACAATTTCGCGGTCGAGCATCTTTACTGGTTTTGATTTGGGAGTGCTAAGAGTATAATCTATAATCGGTGAACTTAGTGGGATTCAAAACCTCCAGGAATTTTAGAAGCTTTCTCTAACTCTACACATGATCATGTTCAACGTGCTCTTGAAATTCAACTTGGGTGATTGGAGCCTTCGATTTAGTTTCAGAGTGCAGGATATTTTTTTTTCCTTTTTTTTTTCAAGCATTGTGTTGCTTCTGTTTTCTTTCTGCTATTGATTTCAGAGCAGATGCCACATTTTCTCTTCAATACTTCTAGGTGCTAATGTTCGTTAACGGTATGAGGTTTGTGAGTGATGGTACCTCAAACTAGTTTCAAAACCCACCTTCATCCGATGACCACTAACCATCTTACAACAATTATATAAACAAAGTCTTATTCCAAAGATTTGGAGAACCATCATCTCACTTGTCTATCTCAAAAAAAAAGGGGCACATTTTTCATTGTGATCTTGATCAGGTTTTGCCTTTGATATTTATTAAGTGTGATTTGAGGCTGTGATTGTCTTTTACAAGGCACATAGTTACAAGAATTCCATTGAACATATTACAACTGTTTACAATCTAGAAATAAATTCATCACACAATCTATATATATTGGTAGTTGTTGGATTTTAGTTGGTTTGTGTGGTGTTATACCTATCTTGAAATAGGTTATAGTCAGAATTGTGTTAGTGTGGTTATTATCCTAAACTTTTGATTTCATCAAATTTCTCATTTGTGCCATCATTGATCATAATTGTGCATGTCCAACTCCAAACAATCTCAACTTCCAAAATGGTTCTCTAAACTCCTTTAAAGACTAGCACCAATGTTGAAGGAACACGGGTCCTCAGGATCCTCTCTTTGCTTAAGAACACTCTATGATCCCACTATTGTTCGATCCTGTTTCTTCTTCCTAAGTAATACTGAATCTGTTAGGTTTTGCATTTTAATATCTAATGACTCATTCAATTCTGTTTCTATGCCTTGCTTGCGTTTTTATTTAATTGCTGTGATAGAGACGGTTGTCTACAAAACTACAAATGCCTCACATAGTTCAGTTGGTTTGACACATTGTGAAAAAACTTTGAGGTCATGGGTTCAAACCTCGGAGTTGGGATTGTCCAATATGTCTGAATTTTAAACTGTAGCTAATCGAGGTGAATTAACCTTTTAGACTATCTACGTTGATAATTAATTATAGATCTATGTTCATAAGAGGCTTTGGATTAGAGGATTAGAATTGTTTGGGTGGTGTGCATATGGAGATGATGAGTCATGTACCCAGCCCCACTTGTAAGAGATCCAAATAGGTTCAAACAAAGTCCGAACTTGGTTTTTATGAGTTTGAGATTTGCTTAAGGTCCTTACTGTTCATTTATAACTTTGAAAGTCTAAAACACTTGATAACTTGTTCCCTTCCCACACCAACCAAGACTCACTTGACCTGTTTTGAGTCCTTTGTTATCATATTTCAATGCTAGGCCTTAATCTCATGTTCTTAGAGTAAAACTTATGGCATAGATCACAATGAATGGCAAAAGTATAGCATATAATTCGTATTGTAGTGTATTGAGTATATTCTTGATTACAATGCAATGGGTATAGAAAGAGATCCAAAAGAAGAGATTGAAAGAGATTCAAAATGAGAGGTAGACAGCTTGCTTATGAAAGCTGCTACTAGGAAACCAACGTAACTTTTATTTTACAATTGTCCAATCTCTTTATTCTTCTCTATTGCTGGTTGCTGGTGATTTTACTGCATGTTGATTCAATTATTTGACTTACGCGAAAGTAATTCAATATTCTTATTTGAGAAACCCGTTTTTATCTTTTCTTTTCAATTTGATTGATTTGTAAGCCCTATACACTTGGTTGATTAAACCAATTTCAATGAGAGGATACATCCATTGGAAACAAGATTTTCTTTTCTTTTCTTTCTTACTTTTTTAATTATAAAAAGCATTTTGTGCCATCAAAATGCTATACCTTTTATCTTGTAAAACATAATATTAAGGATCCTGGAACCTTGATTAGCTATGCTGAATTTCGTAGATACTAGTTTCTCTTCCCCCCCTTTTTTCTTGAAAGTTCGATGCATTTCCTTCTTTTTTCTTATTAATTTTATGACACCAATACACCCACAACCAATAGTCACTTGACCCTTTGGAAAAGATTCAAATTAGTAGGTTATAGTTCCTATAAATATATTACCTACCAATAATAGTAATAAAAAAATTACTCATTTAGCGTACTGAAGCAATATTTGATTTTCCCTATAACACCAGCACACCGTGTTCTTAGTTCTTATGAGTCAATCTTACCAATATTTGATTTTCCTTAATTCAATATTCATATTTTTCATGGGTTACTTGTTTTGATGAAGCTTCCTTTTTTTTTTTCCTTTTGATATCCTTGTTTCCCTTTTTCTTTTCATTTTTTCCTTAATGTTTTTTTTGTTGTGTATGCTGTAATCTCACGTGATTACTCGTAATTTCTTGGAAGGTTGTTATGGACTTTGCACCCATTTTCATGTTCTTATGTGGTTCTGATTGTTATTTTATCATGACATTAATTGGCCAACAAAATTAGTTCATTACAAATAACTCCTTGTAAATCACTAGGCATACAATGTTGGTCCCAAAACTACTAACCTTTTTGTTCATAAAGCAAAATGATAATAAATGCATTTTGGTTTTCAGAAACAATAAGCAAACATACAAGTACATACATGTATAAAATAGCTATAATTAGTTGTGACTAGGGGTGCACATGGTTCGAATTGGTTCGGATTTTGGCAAATTGGAACTAAACCAAACATGATTGGTTTTACAAATTCGAAACCGAACCAATCCAAACCAACCTTGGTTCGGATCGGTTCTCGGTTCTCATACTTTCAAAATAGAAAAACTAATATTTTTTTTCTTTCAAAAGAGGAACCCTTTGGATCAGATAATAAATTATGCCTATTTATAAAATGAAAATGATTTTATGATTAAATTCTGACTGAAATCTATATAAATTGAAAATTAGAGGAAGCTCAATGAGACTAAAAAAAAATATTACAATTTTAAAATTGGTATTTTGGATGGATTAGTGAGGAAACTAATTCATAAATGGTAGATTAACGAATCCAAGCCTATGTTAGTATGGTATATTTCATCTAACAAACACGGTATAAAGGTTCTCGTAAAAAAACAAGGAATCAAACTCTTTGAAAAAGTTTTTCTATAGATGGGTTGATTCATTTGAGAGTTGAGAGAGAGATTTGTGTACATTTTTTTATGAGTTTTTGTTAGAAAAAAATAGAGGAGATAAAGTTGAAGACTTTGATGAGTTACCTCTTCGTAACATATACACATATATATATATATATATATATATATATATATTATAATAGATACTTTGGATTAGTTCGGTTCTCGGATTGGTTCGGTTCTATTATACCCCTAATCCGGAACTGAACCAAATGAATCGGATTTTTTTATGTACAATTCATACCCGAACCAAATCATGCTCAATCCGATCCAAAAGGCTTCGGATTGGTTCGGTTCTCGGATTTACCCAATCCAATGTGCACCCCTAGTTGTGACATATTGAAAGTATCAAGTACAATTACAAGTTTTACAATCCTAGTTAGAGAACTTTATTTATGAAACCGACAGTTGCTAAAACATGTTTATCTCCCCAAAATATAAAACCCTTAAGAAACTATTACATAATCTTAAAAAATTTGGTTCGGGGGGCTTCACCCCGACAATTCAATGTACCGCCAACAGAATACAAGACATTTACACAACAATTGTCACTTGAAGCTTATCTTTTTTTTTTTACTCTTCTTTCTTTAACTGCCTTTGTCCAGATGGGGGATGCAGAAAACCAATATGCAAGCTCTACAAACCTGATTAACCAGAGGGGAAATGGCCTAGCATTTCAGGTATTGGTGAAGAAGAATTTTAGAAAGGGAAAAGTTTTCAAGTCTCATAATGAGAGCTTGATATATATTTATAATCCATAATAATAGAATGGACATAAATGCTCTTACATAGAAAGAATATAAATAAACTAATGAAAATAAAACTAGAACTAACTATCTTAGTATTTCCAATACTCCCCCTCAAGCTGGCGTAAATATATCAACTAGGCCCAGCTTGGCAAGATGAGAGTTTGTGACAGAAGATCCAACAGACTTTGTAAGCATATCGGCCAGTTGATCTGAAGAAGGAACAAAGATTGTCTTAAGTACACCAGATCGAATTTTCTCCCTGAGAAAGTGAACATCAACCTCGATGTGCTTAGTTCTTTCGTGGAGGACTGAGTCAGATGCAAGCATGATAGCAGACTTGTTGTCACAGACCAGCGAGGAGGAATCATCAGTAGGAAATCCTAACTCTGTTAATAAAGATCGAAGCCAAAGAAGCTCACATGTGCCAAGGGCCATAGCACGATACTCTGCTTCAACAGAGGAACGAGAAACCACACTCTGTTTTTTACTTTTCCACGAAATAAGATTACCACCATAGAAGGTATAAAAATCAGATGTAGATCTCCTATCTGTAAGAGAACCCGCATAATCAGCATCAATGAAACATGACAGATGTGGCTGAGCAGTAGAATAAAATAAGCCTAGATCAGGACGAGACTTCAAGTAGCGAAGAATACGATACACGGCATCGAGATGAGAGGTACGCGGAGCATGCATAAACTGACTGACTACACTAACTGCGAAGGTCAAATACGGTCTAGTGTTAGTCAGATAAATCAAACGGCCTACGAGTCTCTGGTAAGATGAAGGATCAGATAAAAGTTCCCCAGATTTAGCATGAAAACGATAATTCTAATCCATTGGGGTAGAGGCAGGACGACAACCAAGCATACCAGTGTCCTGAAGAAGATCCAATGTGTATTTACGTTGAGATAACGAAATACCATGCCGTAAACGGGCTACCTCTAATCCTAAAAAGTACTTTAGGGAACCTAAGTCTTTAACCTCAAAGGTACTGTCCAATTGTCTTTTAACTTTGTCAATCTATTATGTATCATTTCCAGTTACTATAATATCATCCACATAAACCTAGACAATGGTATTGCGGCCATCTATTCCTCGTCGAGTAAAGTAAGTATGGTCAGAGTGGCATCTGAAAAATCCCATAGATAGAATGACCTCAGAGAAATGTTGGAACCAAGCTCGCGGAGATTGCTTCAGACCATACAGAGATTTGAGGAGGCGACATACTTTCCCAGAATACTCCCCCTGAGGACGAAACCCAAGAGGGGGGTCCATATAAATAACCTCTGTCAGATCACCATTTAGAAATACATTTTTCACATCAAGTTGGTGAAGAGGCCATGAATGACAGGCCGCTAAAGAGATAAGTAACCGGACAGTAGATAGTTTGGCTACAGGGGCAAATGTGGCTCCAAAGTCCTTTCCCGGAGTTTGCGTAAATCCCTTAGCGACAAGTCGAGCCTTGTAACGATCAACAGTACCATCTGTGAGATACTTGACTGTGAAAACCCATTTACAACCAACAGTCCGCTCCCCAGAAGGAAGTGAAACAAGATCCCAGGTGTGGTTCTTCTGCAATGCATCCATCTCAGTAGTTATAGCTCTAGTCCACATAGGATCACGTAAAGTCTCAGATACAGACCGAGGAACCCGAATAGAGTCTGTGGTGGTAAGATAGGTTCGATAGGTTCGATAGGAAGGAAAAAGACCCTGATAAGAAACAAACTGGGCGATAGGGTGATCAGTAACACACCCTCGCTTACCTTTGTGAAGTGCAATAGAAGTGAGAGTCAGAAATAGAAGGAATAGGCGTAAATGTAGAAGGGGATATACCTGAGTCCAAGGAGGAGGTTGGCAAAGTTTGAGAGGGGGGAGGGCGACGAGGTAAACTTGCAGTGGCGGCGGTGAAGATGAAGACGGAGAGAAAACTGGAGAGGGTAGCACTATTGGAGAAGAATCCTGCAAAGTAGAAGAGTCCTGCAAAGAAGATGAAGTACGAAATTATGGAACATTTTCAAAAAAAGTGACATCCAGGGAATGAATAATACAATGAGAGAGGGGATCATAATAGCGATACCCCTTTGACATGGAAGAGTAACCCAAGAAGACACAACGGGTAGTCTTGTCATCTAGTTTGGTGCAATGAGTAGTTCTATCCTGAACAAAGCAAGTACACTCAAAAACTCTAGGTGTAATTGGGAAGAGAGTGCTATCAGGTCGAAAAACATGAAGAGGCACCCGTCCTCCTAAAGTGCGACTTGGAACACGATTCAGGAGGAAAGTAGCAGTAAGAACTGCCATATTCCAATATGACTTGGGGACATGCATCCCTCGCAGGAGGCAACGAACGGTGTTCATGAGGTGGCGATTCTTACGTTCCGCCACCTCGTTTTGCTCAGGAGTGTATGGACAAGTTAACTGATGAAGCATACCATGCTCATGGAGATGGGAGCGAATCCCGGCAGAAATATATTCCCCACCATTATCTGTTCTAAGAGCTTTAACGGTAATGTTGTATGGAGTTTGAATCATTTTAAGGAAATTAACAAAAATAGGTAGGACCTTAGAGCGAGAACGCATTAAATAAACCCAAGTACAACGAGAATAGTCATCAATAAAAGTAACATAATATCTATGACCATTAAACGCAGTAACAGGGGAAGGTCCCCCCACATCAGAATGAACTAAATCAAAAATAGCATTAATTCTATGCATGCGAGGAATATAAGAAGTACGAGTGTGTTTAGAAAGCTCACACACAGAGCACTGAAATTTATGTCCACTACAAGATTGTTTTAAAGTAGGAAATAATGAACATAAGTGCTGAAAATGAGCATGTCCTAAGCGAGCATGTCATAAGTCTAAAGTCTTAAAAGAAAAAGTATGAGTTCCAGTGAGTGGGAGCACGGAAGCGGGGACGGCAGTGGGTGGAGCGTCAAACAGGTACAACCCATCCCTCTCATATCCCTTGCCAAAAGTCCTCCTCGAAGTCAGGTCCTGAAAGACACAGTGAGTAGGAAAAAACGTTACAGAACAATTAAGCGATTTTGTAATGCTATTCACAGACATAAGGTTAAGAGATAAGTGTGGAACATGGAGAACAGAATCAAGAAAAAAACCAGGGGATAGGGATATAGTACCCTTACTGTGAACAGGGGTAAGGGACCCATCAGCAAGGCGAACCTCCTTATGAGTAGGAGGAAAAATAGAAGAAATAAAATGAGTGGACTCACCGGTCATGTGATCAGAGGCACCAGAATCAATGACCCAGGTCAGAGGAGCAGAGCCAGATTGAGTGGCATGAAATGCAGAAGAAGTACCTGGAGGAGTGATAACAGATGCGACTGTCGAGGATGAGGGAGTCTGAGCCTGGAGCTGATCTCGTACAATAGCTGAAATCTGTGTTTGAAGATGTTGCAAATCAATAGTACCAAGAGAAGCATGATCAATTGAGGTAGATTCCACAATAGCAGCACGGAGCTGACCCCCAGAAGATCTCAACAGGTGAGGATAGAGCTGAAAGCAACGGGTCTTTTCATGATCAATTTTCCCACAATGACTACACGTAAGGCCACTTCCTTTACCACGCCCATGGCTCCTACGGCCTCGATTTCCAGATCCTTGAGTACGGGAGTTAGAAAAATCCGAATTAGTCGCAAGAGCCATCTGATCTGTAACGGGAGTAGAGATAATGACAGAAGACTGAGTCTGAGAGGGAACAACACGACGACGACGCTCATCGTTATCAATAGTCGCGAATGTCTCAAATAAGGAAGGTAGAGGAGTGGTATTAAGGATTTGGATCCGCAGTGCCTTAAACTCAGGGCGTAAACCCATGAGGAACTGGTATGTCTGATGTCGAGCAATCCTCTTGACCACATACCCAGCTGCCTCTGTAGATAACTCAGCCATAGACTCATAGTGTGAGAGCTCCTCCCAACGGGATTGAAGAAATCCAAAATAATCTGCAACACTCTGATTTCCTTGGGTAGCCTGAGCAATATCTCGGGACAGTTCATAAATCCTCGAGTCATTGCGAGCATGTGCATATGTCTGAGTGAGAGCTGACCACAAAGAGGATACGGTCTCATGATACATAAACATAGTGTAAATGCGTTGCTCCATGGAATTAAATAGCCATCCAAGAATGGTGCAATTATCGATTTCCCATTGTTTAGATTTGGGATCAGTTAAGGGTGGTTTAGGAATAACGCCTGACAACCAACCATATTTTCCTCTATTACCCAAATAAAGGCGCACAAATCGAGATCAACTCTGAAAATTATGACCATCTAGTGGGGCATTGGTTATACGCTGAACTGAGAAATTGGTCCCAAGATTTGTGGTAGAGTCCTTAGGCTCGTGAGTCGTCATTGCACACTATGAATAGGAAGAAAAGTTTGGATTGAAGGGAGATCTCCCGTATTAGTCTTGTCTAACGCTAGATAATCCTACTGATTATTGTTAGCAATACCAAAAATAACCTCTACTGCTGTCGTGAAGATGAACCAACCAAAGTAGAGATGTCGTAGGTTACAGAAACAACCTTAGAAGTGTTGTAGGGCTGATCACCAATTACCCAACAACTGTGTGCTGCTGTCGTAAGTCGTGTAGAACCAGATAGGAACCAATAGACTGATTGTAAGTGAGATTCAGACCTGTGGAGGTCTGCTGCTGCGGTCGCAAGTTACTCTAAAAGTATGTAAATCGAATCTCAACACAGATAGAGACCTACTGCTGCTGTGGATCAGGTCGCAGGTAAGGTTTGGGCCTGTAGATCTGATCGCAGGTGAGTTTTAGGCTTGGAAACCTGATCGCAGGTGAGGTGGAGGCGTGTAGATCTGATCGCAGGTCACTTTAGGCCTTGAAACCTGATCGTAGGTGAGGTTGAGGCTTGTAGATCTGATCGTAGGTGAATTTTAGGCCTGGAAACCTGATCGCAGGTGAGATAAAGGCTTGTAGATCTGATCGTAGGTCACTTTAGGTTTGTAAATCTGATCGTAGGTGAGGTTGAGGCCTGGAGAGAGCTACTGCTGCTGTCGCAGGGCAGTATAGAGCAAGTAGATCTGATCGGTAGTGAGATTCAGATCTATTGTTGCTGTCGCAGAGAATAATATAGACTTAGAAGCTGTTCGGAAGTCAGATTCAAACCTATAGTGTATCTGCTACTGCTGTCGAAGAGAAGAATAGGAACCTGAAGGCTGATCGCAGCACCAATGGAGCTGATTAAACGATTGATAGCCAAGAGAAACCTTATCGAAAGGTTTAAAAAAAAAAATTATTTTTCACAGCGCAAATCTCTATTGCAGCATGTGAAGGATCAATAAATTCTTTATCGCAACATGCGATTAAGAAAACATGAATCAAAGAAGAAAAGAGCCCCCAGAGGGGATAGAGATCGTATTAGGGTTTCTTTTTCTTTTAGCTCTGATACCAAGAAGAATTTTAGAAAGGGAAAAGTTTTCAAGTCTCATAATGAGAGCTTGGAATATATTTATAATCCATAATAATAGAATGGACATAAATGCCCTTACATAGAAAGAATATAAATAAATTAATGAAAATAAAACTAGAACTAACTATCCTAGTATTTCCAATAGGTGAATCCTGAAGCAAAGCTTCTACTTGTATAATTTCATTATTTTTGCTTGGTTTGGAGTTGGTGAAAATTTTAATGACTAATCAACTACAAATACCATATTTCCATTAAAATACTTCTTCTGATAAAGTAAACTTATTTAAACACCCCCAAACTTTTAACCCCTGTAGACTAGTATACGGGCTGCAGACTAGTATACTTAAAACACATTCAATACTATAACATCAGCACTATAGAATATTTATCCCAACTTGAGAAAAGTGAGAGCTACTGCGAAGACATAGGCCAGTATGGCCATAATGATAGCAAGTCCGATGGTGGATTTGATGATAACATTGTGTAGCAGGTTGGTTTCCATGATATAGGTCACCGTCGCCCCTACGACTGCACAAGCAAAAGTTGCAGACAGTGATATGGTGCAAGCTATGTAGAGAATCTTCATTGTTCCAGCGCTTACATGGCTGATGCTCATTTGCAATAGACCAAATGTTCCAGCTGTAGCTAACATAATAATCTCAAAAGCTACTTTAAGCACCCTCCTCTTCGATAATTGAACTACAGTCCCTCGAGCTTCAACTGGTTCAACCTGGAGGGTATCTCACACATTAGTTTCCATTACTCACATTAATCATGACTTAAAACAATTTAAAGGGATATGCAGATGTTAGCCTCTCCCACAATCATGTTAATTCTCCATAAATATCCTTAAAAAAATCGTGTTAGTTTGTCTTTTTAAAAAGTATATCACGCTTTTTGAAGAGTATTTATGGAGAAAATGTTTGTAAAAGAGACCAACACCCCAATGAAGGCTTGGACATTATCATTTCTTCTATTTGGAATGCCCAAAACATCACATTTCCTATTGTGCAAGGATTTTGTTAGGAATTTTCTCATCTTAAACAACATTTGAAGCTCTCCATCACACATACCACTAAATATAGGAGGACAAAATAAATGGGGATGTTGATGTTTCAGAAGCATAGATTAATAATATCTTGCCAATATTAAATATAGCATGGTGTCTTCATCTCTTTTGCACTTTGTTACTTGTTTCCTGATACATTTTTTCTTTCATATTTTCAATTGAAGTGCCAACTTAGTTAAGTGGTAAGACGTGTGGAGTGTTGTTCCCACGTCCTAGGTTCAAACCCCCTTGAACCCAACTTCATTTAATAACCCTTAACCCTATACCTATAAAAAAAAAGAATCCCTAAGAGCATACTCTTGTAAGTCTTCAACATTGGCCTACGTCAACATTGTCCGACAAAGTGGGGGCCAAATCTTGTTTGCTGGTGAGCCATCCTTGACCAAGCAAGGAGATGACAGGGATGCTGTGAATGATGGGGCATCTTCCTTGAAAGATGGAGGTCCAACCTTGCTGATTGGAGAGTCCTCGTTAGCCAAGTCAGGTGCAGAAGTTCTTAGCTAAATTCCGTGGGTTATATTATGGTGTGTGTGGCTTGCAAGGAACACTGCTGTGTTTGAAGCTCAAAGTCCGTTGAGTCAAGAGGTTATAAGTCATGTGACGAAGTGGATTATAGAGCTTGATAAAAAATCTGCTTTCAAATCCAAATGTCTGGTTGAGGAGAGTAGAAGACTGACTCAGCTGGGGTTGTTTTCGAAGCCCTGTAAACCGATTAAACTGCTACCAATTTGTTGGTTACCTCCCCCTTGAAGTTGGTTAAAAATAAATGTTGATGGAACTTATAGAGGAAACGCAGGTTTGGCCAGGGATCCTTTGAGAGCTTAAAGGCAACTTGATCAAAGAAGGTTACTGGTTTTTTGGCAACACCACAAATAATGAAGCTAAATGTAGAGCTTTGGCAATGGCTTTGGAGCTTTTTGATCTCTCAGATTTTAGAGTCCTAATGGAAATGGATTCTAAGATTTAGTTGATGGTCTCAAAGGTAATAGATTTACCCTGGTCATTTAGTCCTTGGATACGTATAACTCAAGGTCATTTCGATAGGATTACTTTGAGGCCTCTCATGCATTCAGAGAAGGAAACACAGCAGCCGAAGCTTTTGTGAACGCAGAGAGTTTTTGATAGCAATGTAGCCCTCCCTTTAGCGTATTGAAGCAATATTTGATTTTCCCTATAACACCAGCACACTGTGTTCTTAGTTCTTATGAGTCAATCTTACCAATATTTGATTTTCCTTAATTCAATATTCATATTTTTCATGGGTTACTTGTTCTGATGAAGCTGCCTTTTTTTTTTTTCCTTTCGATATCCTTGTTTCCCTTTTTCTTTTCATTTTTTCCTTAATGTTTTTTTTGTTGTGTATGCTTTAATCTTACGTGATTACTCGTAATTTCTTGGACGGTTGTTATGGACTTTGCACCCATTTTCATGTTCTTATGTGGTTCTGATTGTTATTTTATCATGACATTAATTGGCCAACAAAATTAATTCATTACAAATAACTCCTTGTAAATCACTAGGCATACAATGTTGGTCCCAAAACTACTAACCTTTTTGTTCATAAAGCAAAATGATAATAAATGCATTTTGGTTTTCAGAAACAATAAGCAAACATACAAGTACATACATGTATAAAATAGCTATAATTAGTTGTGACTAGGGGTGCACATGGTTTGGATTTTGGTAAAATTGGAACCGAACCAAACATGATCGGTTTTACAAATTTGGAACCGAACCAATCCAAACCAACCTTGGTTCGGATCGATTCTCGGTTCTCATACTTTCAAAATAGAAAAACTAATATTTTTTTCTTTCAAAAGAGGAACCCTTTGGATCAGATAATAAATAATGCCTATTTATAAAATGAAAATGATTTTATGATTAAATTTTGATTGAAATCTATATAAATTGAAAATTAGAGGAAGCTCAATGAGACTAAAAAAAAAAAATTACAATATTAAAATTGGTATTTTGGATGGATTAGTGAGGAAACTAATCCATAAATGGTAGATTAACAAATCCAAGCCTATGTTCGTATAGTATATTTCATCTAACAAACACGGTATAAAAGTTCTCGTAAAAAATAAGGAATCAAACTCTTTGAAAAAGTTTTTCCATAGATGGGTTGATTCATTTGAGAGTTGAGAGAGAGATTTGTGTACATTTTTTTATGAGTTTTTGTTAGAAAAAAATAGAGGAGATAAAGTTGAAGACTTTGATGAGTTACCTCTTCGTAACATACACACACACACACACACATATATATATATATATATTATAATAGATACTTTGGATTAGTTCAGTTCTCGGATTGGTTCGGTTCTATTATACCCCTAATCCGGAACCGAACCAAATGAATCGGATTTTTTTATGTACAATTCGTACCCGAACCAAATCATGCTCAATCCGATCCAAAAGGCTTCGGATTGGTTCGGTTCTCGGATTTACCCAATCCAATGTGCACCCCTAGTTGTGACATATTGGAAGTATCAAGAACAATTACAAGTTTTACAATCCTAGTTAGAGAACTCTATTTATGAAACCGACAGTTGCTAAAACATGTTTATCTCCCCAAAATGTAAAACCCTTAAGAAATTATTACATAATCTTAAAAAAATTGGTTGGGGGGGGGCTTCACCCCCACAACTCAATGTACCGCCAACAGAATACAAGACATTTACACAACAATTGTCACTTGAAGCTTATCTGTTTTGTTTTTTTACTCTTCTTTCTTTAACTGCCTTTGTCCAGATGGGGGATGCAGAAAACCAATATGCAAGCTCTACAAACCTGATTAACCAGAGGGGAAATGGCCTAGCATTTCAGGTATTGGTGAATCCTGAAGCAAAGCTTCTACTTGTATAATTTCATTATTTTTGCTTGGTTTGGAGATGGTGAAAATTTTAATGACTAATCAACTACAAATACCATATTTCCATTAAAATACTTCTTCTGATAAAAGTAAACTTATTAATCACCACAAAAGTAAACTTATTTAAACACCCACAAACAATTAACACAAGTAGACTTATTTAAACACCCACAAACAATTAACAAAAGTAGACTTAAGTAAACTTATTTAAACACCCCCAAACTTTTAACCCCTGTAGACTAGTATATGGGCTGCAGTCTAGTATACTCAAAACACATTCAATGCTATAACATCAGCACTATAGAATATTTATCCCAACTTGAGAAGAGTGAGCGCTACTGCGAAGACATGGGCCAGTATGGCCATAATGATAGCAAGTCCGATGGTGGATTTGATGATAACATTGTGTAGCAGGTTGGGTTCCATGATATAGTTCACCGTCGCCTCTACGACTGCACAAGCAAAAGTTGCAGACAGTGACATGGTGCAAGCTATGTAGAGAATCTTCGTTGTTCCAGCGCTTGCATGGCTGATGCTCATTTGCAATAGACCAAATGTTCCAGCTGTAGCTAACATAATAATCTCAAAAGCTACTTTAAGCACCCTCCTCTTCGATAATTGAACTACAGTCCCTCGAGCTTCAACTGGTTCAACCTGGAGGGTATCTCACACATTAGTTTCCATTACTCACATTAATCATGACTTAAAACAATTTAAAGGGATATGCCGATGTTAGCCTCCCCCACAATCATGTTAATTCTCCATAAATATCCTTAAAAAAATCGTGTTAGTTTGTCTTTTTAAAAAGTATATCACGCTTTTTGAAGAGTATTTATGGAGAAAATGTTTGTAAAAGAGACCAACACCCCAATGAAGGCTTGGACATTATCATTTCTTCTATTTGGAATGCCCACAACATCACATTTCCTATTGTGGAAGGATTCTGTTAGGAATTTTCTCATCTTAAACAACATTTGAAGCTCTCCATCACACATACCACTAAATATAGGAGGACAAAATAAATGGGGATGTTGATGTTTCAGAAGCATAGATTAATAATATCTTGCCAATATTAAATATAGCATGGTGTCTTCATCTCTTTTGCACTTTGTTACTTGTTTCCTGATACATTTTTTCTTTCATATTTTCAATTGAAGTGCCAACTTAGTTAAGTGGTAAGACGTTTGGAGTGTTGCTCCCACGTCCTAGGTTCAAACCCCCTTAAACCCAACTTCATTTAATAACCCTTAACCCTATACCTATAAATAAAAAAAAAGAATCCCTAAGAGCATACTCTCATATGTCTTCAACATTGGCCTACGTCAACATTGGCCAACAAAGTGGGGGCCAAATCTTGTTTGCTGGTGAGCCATCCTTGACCAAGCAAGGAGATGACATAGATGCCGTGAATGATGGAGCATCTTCCTTGAAAGATGGAGGTCCAACCTTGCTGATTGGAGAGCCCTCATTAGCCAAGTCAGGTGCAGAAGTTCTTAGCTAAATTCCGTGGGTTATATTATGGTGTGTGTGGCTTGCAAGGAACGTTGCTGTGTTTGAGGCTCAAAGTCCATTGAGTCAAGAGGTTATAAGTCATGTGACGAAGTGGATTATGGAGCTTGATAAAAAATCTGCTTTCAAATCCAAATGTCTGGTTGAGGAGAGTAGAAGACTGACTCAGCTGGGGTTGTTTTCGAAGCCCTGTAAACCGATTAAACTGCTACCAATTTGTTGGTTACCTCCCCCTCGAAGTTGGTTAAAAATAAATTGGTTTTTTGGCAACACCACAAATAATGAAGCTAAATGTAGAGCTTTGGCAATGGCTTTGGAGCTTTTTGATCTCTCAGATTTTAGAGTCCTAATGGAAATGGATTCTAAGATTTAGTTGATGGTCTCAAAGGTAATAGATTACCCTGGTCATTTAGTCCTTGGATACGCATAACTCAAGGTCATTTCGATAGGATTACTTTAAGGCTTCAGCATGCATTCAGAGAAGGAAACACAGCAGCCGAAGCTTTTGTGAACGCAGAGAGTTTTGATAGCAATGTAGCCCTCCCTTAGACAGCTAAGAGTTGTCAAATGGGTGATAGGCTCTCTCCTGTTGACCCGGGCTGTAAGATAATTGGGATAAATCCCGCTTTATGTAAGTTTCTTTCATTAATACAATCTCACTTACTTGGCAAAAAAATAAAACTATTCATGAAGAATATAAAGGTTAGGGTGTATATAAACTCCACCAACTTCAATCAATCATGCTTTAAATGCAATTTCCTATACTAAGAATGATATGCTGATAAATGCAACAACAATGAGAGAGAACTAGATCCCAAGGATCAAGAGAGGATGACATCATAGAACGTGACTATTATCGAGTGATGCCATTCTAATTATATTAAAAAAAAAAAAATGTGGAAGCAACGTACGAACGATTGGTTACTAAAGTGTTCAAAGAAATTCTTGGAAGAATTAATTATGGTAATCTGCATTAAGTACATGCCTGCCAAGAGTCATAGTCAGGAAAATAACCTATCGGATCAGAAGGATACATTTTATTCTCTAAGGAAATTCAATATGTAGATTAATCCTGTGCAAAGTTAAAGTTTTTAAGTTTTGATAGAAATGTCATCTCCAATGATTCAACGAGTTTTCTAGTAAGGAGCTCTCAGTAGTTTTTAGAAAAACAGAGTTTCATTTATCAGTGTTAATATTGGCATATGCATGTTTAGGGTAATGAAACACATAACTTAATTTGTCCTTGTGCTGAAGACTTACCCGTGAAGCAACTACCTCCGATGTTGCAGCCTCAATGTCATAATTTATCTGAATGGTTAAAAAGAAATATGTTTAATTAAGGGTAAAATTTCCATTTCGTAAGCTGAATATGATGGAATTTCAATCTTGGATAATTGTTCATTTTAATTCCCAAAATATGAACAGCTAGATCGCAGGTTTTCAGAGCTAGCTTACCTGTGGATTCTCATGATGCTGGTGGTCACCTCGAACTCGAAATACATTATTCACCAAGGAGCCGTAGCACCACATCATAAACCATTTGATTTTTGCAAGACCATTTGCTAGAGGAACATAAAGCAAGTCCATCCTGCCACCCAACATAATAACACATAGGTTGTTAATTAAGGAGGCCAATGAGAAGGTTCCCTCTACTTTTGGTGTTAACAACAAACTGGTTTTTTTTTTTTTGTGTGTACAGATATCACACCCAATTGGAAAATTTGGCTCCAACATTTAGAAAGAAAATTTTAGTCAGTTTTGAGAAAGAAAGGAAAAATTATATAATGCAAGATAAGCTAATCTATGCTTTTCTTTCTAAATGCCCAATAATTTTATTCAATAACTTAATAATATATAGTTACTAAAATTTTCTTTTAATCTAAATGCCTCCTCACCTTAATAAAAGATTTTACAACCAATTTGAGCTAGCTCGCAAAGTTAGAGAAGGGCAAAAAAATTTTCAAATTGTTAAATCTAGAGTTAGACTAAACTAGATTAATTTGAAAAGATGCATGAATTTGAGACTGTATTTATAACCAAAGTTACCCAATCACCTCTCGCCACGTACCTGAAAAAAATAACCAATCACCTCCCGCCACGTACCTGAAAAAAATACCCAATCACCTTTCGCCACGTACCTGAAAAAAATAACCAATCACCTCTCGCCACGTACCTGAAAAAAATACCCAATCACCTCTCGCCACGTACCAGGTTACTGCTTAACTTTGGTTTTAAATACAGTCTCATATCGGTAGCAAAGGGGATGAAAGACAGAGAGATTGAGAGGTAGTAGATAGTAGAGAGAAGCTCTTCTTCTTTCTTACAAGCTCGTAATATCTGTAGTATCGCTTTTACATCTTCATAGCTGCTTGAAGGCATCCTCAAAACAGAGCGTAAGTATCTCAGTAGTGGTATAAACTATCGAACCCCCGACACCATGTCTCGTGCGACTCAATAGTGGTATAAACTCTACCTATCTCTGTTGATGAGCTTCAAAGAGCTAAACACGAAGCCAGTGCTAACAATCAATCAGAAAAACCAATCCAAGGTAATGAAGGATTAATTAATGTCTAATCTCTTATGTTCTGTGTAGATGTTAATTATATTTAGGATAAGCCGGTCTGAAGGCGCTCTAGCTATCTCTCTCTTGCGCGTAATGTCTAATCTCTTCTGTTCTGTGTAGATATTGTCTGAAAGCTCTCTAGCTATCTCTCTCTTGCGCGTTAACAATCAACGATCCGAGGTAATGAAAGAAATATAGTTTTCCGAGCGTTTTCCATCTAGTCCAGGATGAAAGCTAGTTTTTCAAGCAGTTTTCATCGTCGCGTCAGAAAGTTTTCGAGTCAGAAAATCTTTTTTAAGTTATTATTTCTTTTTGGAAATTTCTAAAAGCCAACTCCAACCATGTGCTTCAAAAAGCTTGGACTTCAAAATACAGGTTTAAACTCTAACCCATCCTCCCTTCACTTTGATTGTCAATTGTAAATTACATTGCCTAAGGTTAGCAATGATCCGAAATATATTCGATGTCTCAAACGATCTAAAAAATATGAAAAATTGAATTTTTAGATCGAATTGAAATCTTAAATCCAAAATAATTTCGTATCAGATTCAGATGTACCCTAATCCGATCCAAACATATTTCAATAATTTTATTTATTCTTAATTTCTTATAAATAAATATAGATAAAATGTTTTAGTCTTTTGTTTTTCCTCTATATTTGTAATAGGAAAATATATATTTTTAAAATATTTTATATGATTTTAAATTTCTAATTTTTTTTTTAACATTGACAATTTGAAAATAAAGCATGTTTGGATTGGACCGGATCTATTTCAGATTAAAGATGAAATAAAACAAATCAGATTTGATTCACATATTCAATAATCCATTTTGATCGAGTACATTTTTTAAAAAATTCGGATAAGTATTAGAGTGGCACTAATCTGTGGCTAGTCCTAACATTGTGGGAATTAATAGGGTGGGAAAATGGGACTGTAAGCTCTCTCTTGTACTCTTTAACATGCTTTTAAAACCCAGTTTCGCGTCTCATCTCGACCATGCCAAATGTCAAGTCATCTTGGATGAGTTTTCTAATACATTTGAGATGTCTCGTTCAAAAATTTTAAAAATGAATGTGGGATTTTAAATCTCATTCAAAAAATTGACTTGTCCGCCCATCTCACCCATGCCTGATACTGAGATGACTCGTGTGATACATCTTTGTTGTAAAACCATGCTCTTTAATTCACTAGATTCTATTTTGAAGATGCCTTCAAGCGTCCCACTCTATGTAATTGTAATGCCCGATATTCCCCCAATTGAACTCCATCGAGTTGAGTTGGTCGAGTTTTGATGAGACCCTTTGGGTTCTAAAAGTATGGTAGAGGTCCTTATTTCATATGATTTGTGGGAATCTGATCTTAGATGAGACCCTTGGCTCAAGCTCCTAGGGCCTCTCTCTCTCTCTCTCTCTGGGAATTTCCGTTAGGACTGTCAATGGGGGCGTACGGGCTGGGCTGGACTTGGACATGTCCAAACCTAGTCTTTAAGAGGTGGGCTGGCACTTAGACAAATCCCAAACCCCATCAGGCCCAAGTCAGCTAAACCCAAGTCCAAGCTTAACGGACTTGGGCATTTATTAAAATATCAAATTCATGCATCTTTTCAAATTAATCTAGTTTAGTCTAGACTCTAGATTTAACAATTTGAAATTTTTTTTGCCCTTCTCTAACTTTGCGAGCTAGCTCAAATTGGTTGTAAAATCTTTTATTAAGGTGAGGAGGCATTTAGATTAAAAGAAAATTTTAGTAACTATATATTATTAAGTTATTGAATAAAATTATTGGGCATTTAGAAAGAAAAGCATAGATTAGCTTATCTTGCATTATATAATTTTTCCTTTCTTTCTCAAAACTGACTAAAATTTTCTTTCTAAATGTTGGAGCCCAATTTTCCAATTGTCTTAATATCTGTTCACTCAAAAAAAACAAGTTTGTTAACGCCAAAAGTAGAGGGAACCTTCTCATTGGCCTCCTTAATTAACAACCTATGTTATTACGTTGGGTGGCAGGATGGACTTGCTTTATGTTCGTCTAGCAAATGGACTTGCAAAAATCAAATGGTTTATGATGCGGTGCTACGGCTCCTTGGTGAATAATGTATTTCAAGTTCGAGGTGACCACCAGCATCATGAGAATCCACAGGTAAGCTAGCTCAGAAAACCTGCGATCTAGCTGTTCATATTTTGGGAATTAAAATGAACAATTATCCAAGATTGAAATTCCATCATATTCAGCTTACGAAATGGAAATTTTACTCTTAATTAAACATATTTCTTTTTAACCATTCAGATAAATTACAACGTTGAGGCTGCAGCACCGGTAAGTCTTCAGCACAAGGACAAATTAAGTTATGTGTTTCATTACCCTAAACATGCATATGCCAATATTAACACTGATAAATGAAACTCTGTTTTTCTAAAAACTACTGAGAGCTCCTTACTAGAAAACTCGTTGAATCATTGGAGAAGACATTTCTATCAAAACTTAAAAACTTTAACTTTGCACAGGATTAATCTACATATTGAATTTCCTTAGAGAATAAAATGTATCCTTCTGATCCGATAGGTTATTTTCCTGACTATGACTCTTGGCAGGCATGTACTCAAATGCAGATTTCCACAATTAATTCTTCCAAGAATTTCTTTGAACACTTTAGTAACCAATCTTTCGTACGTTGCTTCCACATTTTTTTTTTATATAATTAGAATGGCATCACTCAATAATAGTCACGTTCTATGATGTCAACCTCTCTTGATCCTTGGGATCTAGTTATCTCTCATTGTTGTTGCATTTATCAGCATATCACTCTTAGTATAGGAAATTGCATTTAAAGCATGATTGATTGAAGTTGGTGGAGTTTATATACACCCTAACCTTTATATTCTTCATGAATAGTTTTATTTTTTTGCCAAGTAAGTGAGATTGTTTTAATGAAAGAAACTTATATAAAGCGGGATTTATCCCAATTATCTTACAGCCCGGATCAATGGGAGAGAGCCTATCACCCATTTGACAACTCTTAGCTGTCAAAGGGAGGGCCACATTGCTATCAAAAACTCTCTGCGTTCACAAAAGCTTCGGCTGCTGTCAGGGGCGGATTTACAGTGGGGGCAGTGGGGGCAATTGCCCCCACAAGAATTTCTAAAATCAATGGGGAGGCACTAATAATTAAATTTTTTTTTTTAACATTCTACTGCTTTGCCCCCACAGAAGTTTTGAAAAATTTTCTATTTGTAATTTGCACCCACAAAATTTTTTAACATTCTACTGCTTTGCCCCAATAGAAAATCAGAAAATTTTTCTATTTGTAATTTGCCCCCACGAAAACAAAATCCTGGCTCCGCCCCTGGCTGCTGTGTTTCCTTCTCTGAATGCATGCTGAAGCCTCAAAGTAATCCTATCCAAATGACCTTGAGTCATACGTATCCAAGGACTAAATGACCAGGGTAATCTATTACCTTTGAGACCATCAACTAAATCTTAGAATCCATTTCCATTAGGTCTCTAAAATCTGAGAGATCAAAAAGCTCCAAAGCCATTGCCAAAGCTAGACATTTGGCTTCATTATTCATGGTGTTGCCAAAAAACCAGAAACCTGCATTGATCAAGTCGCCTTTAAGCTCTCAAAGGATCCCTGGCCAAAGTTCCATCAACGTATATTTTTTAACGAACTTCGAGGGGGAGGTAACCAACGAATTGGTAGCAGTTTAATCGGTTTACAGGGCTTCAAAAACAACCCCAGCTGAGTCAATCTCCTACTCTCCTCAACCGGACACTTGGATTTGAAAGCAGATTTTTTATCAAGCTCTATAATCCACTTCGTCACATGACTTATAACCTCTTGACTCAACGGACTTTGAGCCTCAAACACAGCAGTGCTCCTTGCAAGCCACACATACCATAATATAACCCACGGAATTTAGCTAAGAATTAAGCTAAGAACTTCTGCACCTGACTTGGCTAATGAGGGCTCTCCAATCAGCAAGGTTGGACCTCCATCTTTCAAGGCAGATGCCCCATCATTCACAGCATCCATGTCATCTCCTTGCTTGGCCAAGGATGGCCCACCAGCAAACAAGATTTGGCCCCCACCTTGTTGGACATAGGCCACATCATCACCATCTCCGAATGAGAGCTCGTCTTCTCCATCATAAGCTGTTTTCCTTTTCCTGCAACCTCCTGAACAACTTGTATGTTAGCAGCCCCCTCATGAAAGAAGTATTGAGAAGAATAGTTGTCAAGTCTCTTTCTCACAGCTTGGCAGGAATTCAATTCTAGTACCTTGACTTTGAGTATTAAGAAAGCCAAAGTGGCATTTATCTCGTTTGGAATGACTCCCTAGTCAACAAAATTGCCAACTACTTTCAATAAGTCTTCCTTGATTATCTCCAAAGTCTTTTGGTAAAATAAACCTAAAAAACCATCAGGTCCTAGTGCACCATACCCACTCATCCCCATCCCTATATCTCACACTTCGAGCTCATTTAGCGGAGCAACCAACCTAGCATTAACCAATCCTGAAACAAAGGATTGAATGCCTCCTAAGATGTGAGAATGAAGAAGAGGGCTAGAAGTAGAGAGAATTTTCTCAAACCCAAAAATCGGTCGTAGGCCAATGCTATCACACACAAGGAAGACATGAGAATATGCTCTTAGGGATTCTTTTTATTATTATTTATAGGTATAAGGTTAGGGGTTATTAAATGAAGTTGGGTTCAAGGGAGTTTGAACCTAAAACGTGGGAACAACACTCCACACATTTCTTACCACTTAGCTAAGTTGGCACTTCAATTGAAACTATGAAAGAAAAAATGTACCAAGAAACAAATAACAAGGTGCAATAGAGATGAAGACGCGATTTAGGAAGCCTATGTTTTTTCCTCATATATTTAGTTGTATGCGTGATGGAGAGCCTCAAATGTTGTTTGAGATGAGAAAATTCCTAACGAAATCCTTACACCATAGGAAATGTGATGTTTTGGGCATTCCAAATAGAAGAAATGATAATGTCCAAGCCTTCATTGGGGTGTTAGTATCTTTTACAAACATTTTCTCCATACTCTTCAAAAAGTGTGATATACTTTTTAAAGAGACAGACTAACATGATTTTTTAAAAGATATTTATGGAGAAATTAACGTGATTGTGGGGGAGTCTAACATCCGCATATCGCTTTAAATAGTTTTAAGTCATGATTAATGTGAGTAATGGAAACTAATGTGTGAGATCCTCCCCAGGTTGAACCAGTTGAAGCTCGAGGAACTGTAGTTCACTTATGGAAGATGAGGATGCGTAAAGTAGCTTTTAAGATTATTGTGTTAGCTACAGCTGGAACATTTGGTCTATTGCAACTGAGCATCAACCATGCAAGCGCTGGAGTAATGAAGATTCTCTACATAGCTTGCACCATGTCACTGTGTGCAACAGTTGCTTGTGCAGTTGTAGGGGCGATGGTGACCTATATCATGGAACCCAACCAGTTACACAACATTATCATCAAATCCACCGTCGGGCTTGCTATCGTTATGGCCATACTGAGCTATGTCTTCACTGTAGCTCTCACTCTTTCCAAGTTGGGATAAATATTCTATGGTGTTTGATGTTATAGAATTGAATCACACATGTTTTTGAGTATACTAGTCGGGGGTCGGGGGGGGGGGGGGGGGAGATATATATATATATATACTAGTCGGGGGGGGGGGGGGATATATATATATATATATATATATAGAGTCAGGTTCAAGGGACATATGAGAAAACATATGTAAAAACAATGTAACATTAATAAATTTTCAAAATATGGGTTAGAAATTTTGGATTGAGCTGATTTTTTGTGAGGATGATCTCTATGATGGGAAGATCATCCGAAAAAAAAAATCAATCCAATCTGAAACTTCTAACCCCATTAAAAGTGATTTAGAATGTAGATCGTCGATTTTTTGCCAATAATTTGTAAATCACTTTTGATGGATTTAGAAGTTATTGATTGAGCTGATTTTTTTGTGAGGATGATCTTCTCATCATAGTGGCCATCCTTGCAAAAAATCAATTCAATCCAAAACCTCTAACCCATATTTTGAAAAATCATTGTTTTTTCATATGTTTTTACATATGACCCTTGAACCGCATATATATATATATATATATATATATATATATATATATATATATATATATATATATAGGGTCCCGTTCAGCAACAAACATTTTGGTAATACATTTTTCAAAACATGGGTTAGAGGTTTTGGAATGGGCTGATTTTTGGTGATGATGATCTCCTCACCGTAGAGATCATCCTCATCAAAAATCAGCCCATTCCAAAACCTCTAACCCATGTTTTGAAAAATGTTTTACCAAAATGTTTGTTGCTGAACATTTCCCTGTATATATATAGGATCAGGTTCAAGGGACATATGTAAAAACAATATAACATTTATAAATTTTCAAAATTGTTAGAAATTTTGGATTGAGTCGATTTTTTGTGAGGATGATCTCTATGATGGGAAGATCATCCGAAAAAAAAAATCTGTCCAATCTGAAACTTCTAACCCCATTAAAAGTGATTTAGAATGTGGATCGTCGATTTTTTGCCAATTTTTGTCAATAATTTGTAAATCACTTTTGATGGATTTAGAAGTTTCTGATTGAGCTGATTTTTTGTGAGGATGATCTTTTCATCATAGTGGCCATCCTTGCAAAAAATCAATTCAATCCAAAACCTCTAACCCATATTTTGAAAAATCATTGTTTTTTCATATGTTTTTACATATGACCCTTGAACCGCATATATATGGGTCCCGTTCAGCAACAAACATTTTGGCAAAACATGGGTTAGAGGTTTTGGAATGGGCTGATTTTTTGTGAGGATGATCTCTATGGTGAGGAGATCATCCTCACCAAAAATAAGCCCATTCCAAAAACTTCTAGCCCCTGTTTACAAGTTGAAAAATCGTGGACCGTCCATTTTTCGTAAACCATTTTTGATGGGGTTAGAAGTTTTGGAATGGGCTGATTTTTGGTGATGATGATATCCTCACCGTAGAGTTCATCCTCACCAAAAATCAGCCCATTCCAAAACCTCTAACCAATGTTTTGAAAAATGTTTTGCCAAAATGCTTGTTGCTGAACATTTCCCTATATATATATATGGGTCCCGTTTAGCAACAAGCATTTTGGCAAAACATTGGTAAGAGGTTTTGGAATGGGCTGATTTTTGGTGAGGATGATCTCTACGGTGAGGAGATCATCCTCACCAAAAATCAGCCCATTCCAAAACTTCTAGCCCCATGTTTACAAGTTGAAAAATCATGGACCGTCCATTTTTTGTAAACCATTTTTGATGGGGTTAGAAGTTTTAGAATGGGCTGATTTTTGGTGATGATGATCTCCTCATCGTAGAGATCATCCTCACCAAAAATCAGTTCATTCCAAAACCTCTAACCTATGTTTTGAAAAATGTTTTGCCAAAATGTTTGTTGTTGAACATTTCCCTATATATGGGTCCCGTTCGGCACAAAACATTTTGACAAATATTTTGGCAAACATTTAGGGACCGTTGGATAAAAACCAAATGGGCGGTCGAGATTCAAAACTTCAGTCGATCGGTTTAAGTGAGGGATTATGCGATTATTTACAACGCCATCCCTCAAAAATCTATAAATTAGTGTGTCCTCCTTGTCTCTTTAAAACTGAAGCAAAAAAACAGTCACTCTTGACAGAACCGTCCTCTCTCTCTCTCTCTCTTGCTTTCGCTCTCGCTCTTACTCTCGCATTCTCTCTCGCACGAAACACGAACTACTGACCTCGCTGCTACAACTTCATAGACGAAACACGACCGACGAAGGTGATTTCCTCTCTGCTTTCCTCTTCAGAGAAAAAAAAAAAGAAAAAAAGAAAAAAGAAAAAACCCATTGCAAGAAATCAAATATGTATTTTCATTTGGGTAAGATTACATTAGAACCACATCAAGAAATCAAAACCCATCGCGAGAGAGAAAAGAGTGCTTACCTGCCGTTGAGCTTTCCTTAGGGTTCACGGCTGGAAAATCACGAAGAGGTCGAGTTGAAAACCATTCGTGCGAGGTAGTTGCAGCGAGGAAATCCGAACAGCAAGAGCGTGAGAGATGGAGTTGCAGTGAGGTCGATGGAACTGTCGAGAGAGAGAGGGTTTGAGAGAGTGAGAGAGAGGGGTTCTGTCGAGAGCGAGAGGGTTTGAGAGAGAGAGAGAACGAGAGAGTTAAACTCTCTGGTTTTCTATTTTTGTTTTAAAGAGAGAGGGATGAGGCACTAATTTTGGCAAACAATAAGGATGGCGCTGTAATTATCGTATAACTTATAAGTTATATGTTAAATCGAGTTTGAGCCGTCAGATCTCTCCATATCTGACGGTAAAAAAATGTTTGCCAAAATGTTGGTCAAAATGTTTTGTGCCGAACATTTCCCTATATATATATATATATATATATATATATATATATGGGAGCGGTTCGACAACCCTAAAGTTTGCCAAGTTTTGTACCAAACATTTTTTGTAAATCACTTTTGATGGGGTTAGAAGTTTTGGAATAGGCTGATTTTTTGTGAGGATGATCTCTACGGCGAAGAGATCATCCTCACAAAAAATCAGCTCATTTTGAAACTTCTAACCCTAATTTACAAGTTGAAGAATCGTGGATCGTTCAATCTTTGTAAATCACTTTTGATGCGGTTAGAAGTTTTGGAATAGGTTGATTTTTGGTGAGGATGATCTCCTCATCATAGAGATCATCCTCACAAAAAAAATCAGCTCATTCCAAAGCTTTTAACCCATATTTTAAAAAATGTTTGGCACAAAACTTGGCAAACTTTTGGACTGCTGAACCATCCCCTATATATATATATATATATGAATCGGGATCCGTGTACACACATATCTACTTATATATCTACAACGTGTTTTGTCCTATGTGGGCTAAAAATTTCAGATTGACTTGATTTTGATGAGGATGATCTCAATGACGAGGAGATCATCCTCACCAAAAATCAGCTCAATCAGAAACTTTTAACCTTGTATTTATGAGTTGAAGAACCGTGAACCGTCCATTTTTTGTAAACTACTTTTGATGAGGTTAAAAGTTTTGGATTGAGCTGATTTTTGGTGAGGATGATCTCTATGATGTAGAGATCATCCTCACCAAAAATCAGCTAAATCCAAAAATTTTAGCCACATAGGACAAAACACGTTGTAGATATATGAGTAGATATATGTGTACACGGAACCTGACCTTATATATATATATCTTGTGTGATGAATTTATTTCTAGATTGTAAACAGTTGTAATATATTCAATGGAATTCTTGTAACTATGTGCCTTGTAAAAGACAATCACAGTCTAAAATCACACTTGATAAATATTTAAGGCAAAACCTGATCAAGATCACAATGAAAAATGTGCCCGCTTTTTTTGAGATAGACAAGTGGGTTGATGGTTCTCCAAATTTTTGGGATAAGACTTTGTTTTTATAATTTTTGTAAGTTGTTTAGTGGTATTGGATGAAGGTGGGTTTTGAAACTAGTTTGAGGTATCATCACTCACAAACCTCATACCATTAACAAGCATTAGCACCTGGAAGTATTGAAGAGAAAATGTGGCATCTGCTCTGAAATCAATTGCAGAAAGAAAACAGAAGCAACATAATGCTTGAAAAAAATAATGGAAAAAAAAATGTCCTGCACTCTGAAACAAAATCAAAGGCTCCCATCACCCCAGTTGAATTTCAAGAACACGTTGAACATGATCATGTGTAGAGTTAAAAAATGGAATATTGGTTAGAAAAAAGCTTCTAAAATTTTAGAGGTTTTGAATCCCACTAACTTCACCAATAATATGGATTGAATGTTAATTAGTGCAAATGTGATTGTATATGGGTATGGATGAGATTGGATATGGATGTAGGAATTTCAATGTGATGATGTGGATGTGACAGGTTGAAGACAATCTTTATATAACATATTAGATT
Organism: Akebia trifoliata; assembly: GCF_017979445.1. Classification (NCBI taxonomy): domain Eukaryota; kingdom Viridiplantae; phylum Streptophyta; class Magnoliopsida; order Ranunculales; family Lardizabalaceae; genus Akebia; species Akebia trifoliata. The sequence goes on from NC_141381.1 coordinate 27,586,387, forward strand.
GTTGTTTTTTTTATTGTTCTTTCATAGTATGGATTGAATGCTAATTAGTGTGGATGTGATTATATATAAGTGGATATAAGGATTTGGATGTGACAAGTGTAGGACGAAGACCATTTTGGGCATGGCCTTGACAAATAGAAATTAAATAATTCTATTTCTGCTCAACAGAAATTTGACCGCCTAAAAACTTTTAATTCCACATCAATCCCAGATTCTACAATTAATAGCCATTGAATTTACGAATTTGACAGTTCAAAGTCGTCGAGTTTTTACAATTCAATAGCCTGAAGCCGTAGAATTTTTAAATTCGACGGATTTAAGGTTGTCAACTATATTTTCGAAAAGAAAATTCGACATGCAAGGCCATCGAATTGTACAAAATTTGACGGCTTTAAGACATTGAATATCAAGCATTTTCAATTATATAAAGCAAAAGTAGAAAATCAATTAGAAAAGAAAATTAAAACTTTAAGAAGTGATAGAGGAGGGAAATATTTTGATAATAATTTTACTGTTTATTGTGAAAATTTTAGAATTATACATGAAACTTCTGCCCCTAGAACACCTCAACAAAACGGTGTAGCGGAACGTAAAAATAGGACATTAATAGAAATGATAAATTCTATACTAATAAATTTTGATTTACCTATAAATTTATGAGGTGAAGCTTTGTATTCTACATGTCATATTTTAAATAGAGTATCGTATTATAAAGTGAACAAAACACCATATGAACTGTGAAAAAATAAAAAATCAAATTTAAAATATATGCGAGTTTGGGGTTGTTTAGCCTATGTTAGAAAACCAGATGATAAAATTAAAAAATTAGGCTTTAGAACATATAAGTGTGCTTTCATAAGATATGCTCAAAATAGTAAAGCTTATCGATTTTTAAATTTAGATGATAATGTTATTATCGAATCTGTAGAAATATAATTTTTTGAAAAACTTCAATATAAAGATAATGTTTCTGATTTAAAAAATGAAACCCATTCTGAACAAGTGTTAGGAAAAAGACAAGAAAATGAAAAACTAGAACTTAGGAAAAGTAGAAGACCAAGAAATGATCCACATTATAATTTTGGTCCAGATTTTTACACCTATGTTTTAGAAGCAAATCCTAAGACTTACAAAGAAGTCATAACATCTTTAGATAGTGTGTTTTGGAAAGAAACTATAGATGATGAAATAAAATCTATTAACTCTAATAGAACTTGGGATTTAATATCTTTACTTTCAGGTTGTAAAGTTATAGGACATAAGTGGATTTTCAAAAAGAAACTAAAACTAAATGGTAGTATAAAAAAATTTAAAGTAAGATTAGTAGTCAAAGGGTTTAGGCAAAAAGAATGAATAAACTATTTTGATACATTTTCTCTCATTGCTCGATTAACCTTTATTAAAGTTCTTTTAGCATTAACATCTATTCATAACTTATATATACATCAAATGGATGTAAAAACTACATTTTTAAATGGTGATTTAGATGAAGAAATTTACCTAAAACAACCAGAAGGTTATGTAGAATCAAATAAAAGTAATTTGGTTTGTAAATTGAATAAATCTTTATATGGTCTTAAATAATCATCAAAACAGTGGCATGATAAATTTGATAAGAAAATAAAAGAATTTGATTTTAAATCACATGAGTATGATAGATGTATTTATAGTAAGGTTTTAAATCAAAGTTATGTGATTGTGTCATTGTATATAGATGATATGTTAATTTTTGATACAGATATTGATATAATTGTAAAAACTAAAAATTATCTTAAATCATCTTTTGATATGAAAGATATTGGAAAGGTAGACTTTATTCTTGGAATAAAAATCATAAAAGAAGATAAAACCATTAGTTTATCTCAAGCACATTATGTTGAAAAAATATTGAAAACATATAATATGTTTGACTGTTCACCTTCTCCTACTCCTTGTGATCCAAGTAAGAAATTATTTAAGAATACAGGTAGAACGAAATCTCAATTAGAATATTCTGAAATAGTTGGTAGTCTTATGTATTTAATGCAATGTACAAAACCCGATATAACTTTTATAGTGGGGGTATTGAGTAGATTTACAAGTAACCCAGGACCTAAATATTGGAAAGCAATTAGAAGGGTTCTGAAATATTTAAAGATACTCAAAATTATTATTTACAATATAATAGTAAACCTGAACTAGTATAAGGGTTCTCAGATGCTATATGGAACTCTAATTCTCATGATTCAAAATCTACAAGTGGTTGGATTTATACTTTAGTAGAAGGAGCTATATCGTGGGGGTCAAAGAAACAAACTTGTATTTCTGCATCAAGTATGGAATCAGAATAAATAACATTATCAGCTACGGTAAAAGAAGTAGAATGGCTTTGAAGTTTTATTAAATTTATTCCATTAACTCCTATTCGAGATTATTCAATTACTATTTATTGTGATAATAAAGTTGTGTTAGCCATTTCAAGAAACAGAAAATATAAGGGTAAATCAAGGAATATAGGCCTTAGATATAACATTGTTCGACAGATGTTGATAGATGGGGTGATCGTGCTCGAGTACGTACCAACTTCAGAAATGTTAGCGGATCCGTTAACTAAAGCACTACCTAAAGAGGTAGTCTTGAGAACATCGAGGGGGATGGGCCTAAGACCTATATCCATGAATACAGAGTAGTAGAACCTCAACTTAGTAGATTTAGAGATCCCATTTTCTAAGTTCAAAGAGATAAGAAACTACTTTACTATCTTTGTAAGTGCACACAATACTTATATTGACTATCCCTATGATGTTATTCAATGCACATATCTTGTAATGTGAAAATGATGAGTTAAACTCTTAATGAATTTGTAGGCTGTTTTAAGCTTGAGTGCTAAAGAAGTTACAAGAGCACTCATGACAAATTCACCTATATAAGTATAAAAGTTTAACTACTTTAAACAGAGAATTAGTCATCTCTCTGAAATACTCATGAAAATCAGGATTTAAGCGTTTGACTACAAAGCGCTATTCTTTGTCACTAATGAGTTAGATTATAATAAATGTATATATATAATTCCGGTTTATTACATAGAATTTAAGTTCAAAGCTATAAGCTACTTAAATATCTTATAAACTTTGAATTATATATATAAGCCAAAGGTTCAAACCGTTAGGTACCTATGGTTATACTTATTATGATCATTTCGCGTAAGTCAAACAATTGAATCAACATGCAGTAAAATCACCAGCAACCAGCAATAGAGAAGAATAAAGAGATTGGACAGTTGTAAAATGAAAGTTACGTTGGTTTCCTAGTAGTAGCTTTCATAAGCAAGCTGTCTACCTCTCATTTTGAATCTCTTTCAATCTCTCCTTTTGGATCTCTTTCTATACCCATTGCATTGTAATCAAGAATATACTCAATACACTACAATACGAATTATATGCTATACTTTTGCCATTCATAGTGATCTATGCCATAAGTTTTACTCTAAGAACATGAGATTAAGGCCTAGCATTGAAATATGATAACAAAGGACTCAAAACAGGTCAAGTGAGTCTTGGTTGGTGTGGGAAGGGAACAAGTTATCAAGTGTTTTAGACTTTCAAAGTTATAAATGAACAGTAAGGACCTTAAGCATATCTCAAACTCATAAGAACCAAGTTTGGACTTTGTTTGAACCTATTTGGATCTCTTATAGGTGGGGCTGGGTACATGACTCATCATCTCTATATGCATACCACCCAAACAATTCTAATCCTCTAATCCAAAGCCTCTTATGAACATAGATCTATAATTAATTATCAACGTAGATAGTCTAAAAGGTTAATTCACCTCGATTAGCTACAGTTTAAAATTCAGACATATTGGACAATCCCAACTCCGAGGTTTGAGCCCATGACCTCAAAGTTTTTTCGCAATGTGTCAAACCAACTGAGCTATGTGAGGCATTTGTAGTTTTGTAGACAACCGTCTCTATCACAGCAATTAAATAAAAACGCAAGCAAGGCATAGAAACAGAATTGAATGAGTCATTAGATATTAAAATGCAAAACCTAACAGATTCAGTATTACTTAGGAAGAAGAAACAAGATCGAACAATAGTGGGATCATAAAGTGTTCTTAAGCAAAGAGAGGATCCTGAGGACCCATGTTCCTTCAACATTGGTGCTAATCTTTAAAGGAGTTTAGAGAACCATTTTGGAAGTTGAGATTGTTTGGAGTTGGACATGCACAATTATGATCAATGATGGCACAAATGAGAAATTTGATGAAATCAAAAGTTTAGGATAATAACCACACTAACACAATTTTGACTATAACCTATTTCAAGACAGGTATAACACCACACAAACCAACTAAAATCCAACAACTACCAATATATATATATATATATATATATATATAGATTGTGTGATGAATTTATTTCTAGATTGTAAACAGTTGTAATATGTTCAATGGAATTCTTGTAACTATGTGCCTTGTAAAAGACAATCACAGCCTCAAATCACACTTAATAAATATCAAAGGCAAAACCTGATCAAGATCACAATGAAAAATGTGCCCCCTTTTTTTTTTTGAGATAGACAAGTGGGTTGATGGTTCTCCAAATCTTTGGGATAAGACTTTGTTTTTATAATTGTTGTAAGATGGTTAGTGGTCATTGGGTGAAGGTGGGTTTTGAAAGTAGTTTGAGGTACCATCCCTCACAAACCTCATACCATTAACGAACATTAGCACCTAGAAGTATTGAAGAGAAAATGTGGCATCTGCTCTGAAATCAATAGCAGAAAGAAAACAGAAGCAACACAATGCTTGGAAAAAAAAGGAAAAAAAGGGAAAAAAAATGTTCTGCACTCTGAAACTAAATCGAAGGCTCCAATCACCCAAGTTGAATTTCAAGAGCACGTTGAACATGATCATGTGTAGAGTTAGAGAAAAGCTTCTAAAATTCCTGGAGGTTTTGAATCCCACTAAGTTCACCGATTATAGATTATACTCTTAGCACTCCCAAATCAAAACCAGTAAAGATGCTCGACCGCAAAATTGTAGTAATAAATTTCCAAATATGAACCGACTTCTACCGTATAGATATATATCTAAAAGCATAATATTGTATAATCTTAAGCATTGAAAAACCCTAGAACATTGAATCTTACAAGCTTGTTCAGACAGTAAAACAAAACAAACAGTGAAGATAACGAAAATTAATAGCACTGAAATAGGAAAGAAGCAGCTGTCAAACCCTAGAATCTAAGATAAAACCCTAACGAAACAGAAATGAATGATTCTCAAGAAAACTATAGAATGGTATAGAAATCTCCATTACCGAAACCAAAAACAAAACGATGGATTATAAATGGAAAGAGACGAAGGTAGAGTTGCAGAGATTGACCTGAAATCTCCATTTTTACGATCTGTTTTGCTGCTCTCGATGCTTTTGATCCGTGAAGTTTCAGTTTCAATTTCAATTTCAATTTCATATTATTAGAAATTAGAAACTAGAAAGAGGGGGCACTTTGACCCATGGTTTTAAAACTCGGTTTCGCGTCTCGTCCATGCCAGATATCGAGTCGTCGTCTCAGACGAGTTTTTGGATAGTTAAAAAAAATAAAAAATGAACGGGGTTTATATCTCATTTGAAAATTTGACTTGACCGTCCATCTCATCCATGCCTGATACAAAGATGACTCAGGCTTACATCTCTGTCTCAAACGAGTTTTAAAACCATGTTCTGGCCTTGAGGTGAGATCATGGTTTTAAAACTCGTTTTGACATCTTGTCTCGTCTATGAACAAGATTGAGTCGTCTCAAACAAGTTTTCTGATACATTCATCTCGCTCAACAATGAGAAAATTAACATGGGTTTTCAATCTCATCCGATACATTGACTTGTTTGTCCTTTTCGTTGTTGAGCGATGCATCTCGGTCTCAGGTAAGTTTTGAAACCATGGCTGAGATCAAGATCTAAAGATACATCATTCTCCTAGATTAACGAATGAGAAATCCTTCAAATACATCAAGATGATTGAATGACACACACACACACCCCTTGATGAGCTGTTGTGGCTAGATCCCAAGCCACACACGAAAAATTAGTTATCAAAATTAATTCATTCTAACATCAAAGTAATCAATTCCAACAATCAAACCCTGAAAATGTGTTGCAAAGAAAATAATGTAAAATAAAAAAAGTAGATAAAAGAATACAACCACAACACAAGATTTACATGGTTCACCCACAATGGGGTTACATCCACAAGCAAGTAGACAAGTAGAAATTCATTACTCAAGGAAGAAATTATAAGAATAAGGTTTATACTTACCTCTAACTCTCCGGTGAAACCCACCAAATCACTATATCCAACTCTAGTAAGAACCCAAACAAGAAATCAATCACACTCCCGTTGTTACAAGTCAGTGACTACAATGTGAAAATCACCCTTAAAAACTTTGAACTTCTAGGTTTTATAAGAGAAAAAATGTACATACATAAAAACTCAATGTTTTCTCACCCTCTTTAACAAAGAAAGAAAAACCCCTTTTAAAGGAACCTTTTTTACGAACTATGACTACCATCTAAGTACCCATTTTGTTTCTCATAAGTTAATGACAAGAAAAATACTAAAATACTCCACATAAGTGGAAAAACCCATCAATCCTAAGAAACAAAAGAATGGCGATTTTATATCACCAAACCCAACAATCTTCACCTTGATAGAAAATTATCTACATGACATTGCCAAACCACCAAGCCTACATTGGCTTGAAACTTAGAGAAGTCAAGCTCTAGTTGAAATGTCTTCCTTGGTATATACACTAAATTCTCCTTAGTTCCCACCTTTAGCAATCACGCCATGCTTTCTTCACTCATGTTGCCCAACTTCTGATACCATAATCGAATTGGAAAGTCATCATTTTCTTCCATCATGTTTGCATCTCCAACCACTGTTTCTCCAACTAACTTGTATAAGTTGTCAACTCGGACACCTTTTATGACAACCAATGCTCTTTTGGCGATTTTAAGAACTCCACCTTGTCCGATGAATTTATAACCACCCAAGTCTAATTCGAAAAGAGAAATCAAACTCTTTTTTAACTCCAGCACATGTCTGACACCTTCTAGTGTTCTCACCATCCCATCAAACATTCTCAACTTTACCATGCTAATTCCAACCGCTTTGCTAGTTGAGTTGTTTCACATAAAAAATGAACCACCTTCATATGGTTCAAGACTGATGAGGCACATGTGATGAGTAGCACCACTATCAAAATTTCATTGTTGTTGGAACATGGGATTGTTTCAAGCCATGACCACTTTATCTTCCATAAATCCGGATGTAAACTCCTCAACTTGATTGACTTCTTTCTTTCTTTTGGCACTTTACTTCTCATTACCCATCTCTTTGTTGGAATTTTAATCTTTACTCGATTCCTTTCTTTTCCAACAATCCCTCTCTATGTATCCCATTTTGCCACAATACCAACAACCTTCCTTGTCAAAATGACCTTTAAATTTTGATTGATACTTTAATTTGCTTCTTGACATGTGAGCTTCCACATTAAGGTCTCCCGAGCTTCCCAAGGATGCATTCTTTTGAAATTCATTGGCAAGTAATGCATTACACTCCACGTCCAAGTCAATTACATCTTCTTTGGTGCAACTCAAAGTAGTGACCAAATAGTCATAAGACTCTAGCAACATGTATACAAAGTCACTATCTTATCATCCATTTTCATTCTTACACCAATTCTTTCAAGTTGACAAATAATGTTGTTGAACTCATTTAGATGTTCAAAGATCTTTGTGCATTCATTCTTTATCAAGGAATATAATTTTTTCTTCAAGAAAATTCGATTAGTTAAAGACTAGGTTTTATACAAGCCTTTTAACTTCTCTCATAAGTCTTTTATCGTTTTCTTCTCGATAATATTGAATAGCACATCATCCGCTAAACACAAACAAATAATTGTCCTGCCTTCAAATCAAGTTCTTCCCAATCATCTTCACTCATTATTTTCGGCTTTTTATATTCCCATACAAAGTCTTGTGTTGTCCTTAACAAATCATGGATCTTCATTTTCCACAATTCAAAATCTTTTTTTACATCAAATTTCTCCACCTTAAATTAAATACTCGTCATTTTTTTTACAAAAAACTCTTATAAGTAATTTGTCAAACACCTTGCATACACAACTCGGATGCTCTAATACCACTTGTTGTGGCTAGATCTCAATTCATGTACAAAAAATCGGTCATCAAAATTAATCCCTTCTAACATCAAAACAATCAATTCCAACAACCAAACCTCAAAAAAGTGTTACAAAGCAAATGCAAGTAATAATAAAGAAAGTGGAGAAAAGAAAGCAACCACAACTTAAGATTTACGTTGTTCACCCACAATGGGGCTGCATCCATGGGCAAGCCGACAAGTAGAAATCTACTACTCGAAGAAATTACAAGAATAGAAGTTTATAACCTCCAATTCTTCGATGAAATCCATCAAATCTCTATACCCAACTCTAGTAAGAATTCAAATAAGAAATCGATCATATTCCCGTTGTCACAAGCCCATGACTATAATGTAAAGATCACTCTCAAGAACCTTGAGCTTCTAGGTTTTACAAGAGGAGAAAGATACATACATAAAAAATTCAATGCTTTTTCAAGCTCTCTAACAAACAGAGAAAAACTCATCTTAAAAGAACCCCTTTTATGGCCCATAACTACCATATAAGTATCCATTTTATTTCTCATAAGTTAATGACAAGGAAAATGCCAAAATACCTTACATAAGTAGAAAATCCCATCAACCCTAAGAAACAAAAGAATGGTGATTTTATATCACCAAACCCAACAAGAGCAAACATGATAGGAGATCGAGATTGTTTAGGGCTTTCAAGAAGCGAATTTGCCATCGAATCTAACAAAACAATATGATTCAGATGATTCGGATTCAGAGGATGTTTAGGTCAAAATCACTTCTCAAACTCAGAAAAAACCTCAATTCGAAGTTTTGCGATTGAGGAATCCTTCGAAAATTTTAGTTAGGTTGAATCACTTCTCAAACTTAGCAAAAAATTGGATTTGGAGATCTGCAATCGAGTAACAGTGAGAATCAATTGGAAGGAGAGAACATATTGAATCACTTCTCAAACTCAAAAGAGATGCTTGCAGCCAAGATCGACTTGTTGTCTTGGAGCAGTTTAAAGGAAGAAGAAACGAAGACCAAAACAAATACATGGAATTTTTTTTTAGAACTATAATTGCCACACCAACTTTTGTCATTTGTGAATTTTGCACATTTTTTTGGGGGGTTGGAAGCTATCACGTGTTCTGGCAGATCGTCGTGTTATTTATAGTTGAAATTTATGCATGCCCAAACCATATCGTTTTACAAGTTAAATGTTATAAATATTTTATCATCAATGAATGATACAACAAAATGCTATAGAAACTAAATTTTGTTGTAGTGAAATGGAGGCCTATTCAAGACAAATGCAGTAGAGGATTTTAAGGTAAGAAAATTTTGTCCAAATATCCTCTCAAGAACCTTTCTAAACCCCAAAATTTTGCCCAAATCCCTGCCATCCCTTTAAGAACCCTAAGGCTAAAAGAGGAAGAATTTGCAAAGAAAGAAAAAATTAGGGAGGGATGGGATACCTACGTGCTAGTTTTTCAAGCTATCTAAGTTTATTTGCTTCTTTCTTTCTTGTCTAATATTTTTGTTATTTTGTTTAAGTTCAATGTCTTTATGTATTCCTCTTGCTTTCCTTAAAGGGCATAAGGTTGAAGAGAGTGAGTCTTCTCCTTGAGAAGGCATCTTCCCCTTGAGAAGTCATCTTTCCCTTTTAAATCCCCAATAAGTTTTAGTAGTATTTAATATTATTATGAGTTACCTCAAGTTTCTTTTATGTTTCTAGTACTTGACTTTCAAGTTTTTAACCTAGTTTCTTTTCTTTAATGGCTAAGGAGGAAGAGAATAATCCCTCTTTGTTGAGGTAATCTTCATTCATAAGTCCATATAATAAATCCCATTGGGTATATTCATGCATACACCTTGAGCACCCACTACTTTGCTTGTTGCTTAAAAATGGTTAAGTGTCAAAGGTGGAGGTCTCCCTAGACCTACACCTAACTCTCTAAGTCAACAAAAATAGTCCCATTGGGACACACCTTCATGCATAGAAGTTCTAAATCCATCAAGATTGTGTCTTACCCATGGAAATGACCCAAGGACTAAACCCATATAAAACTACTCCCAAATGTGTATATAAGCACGTAAAAGTGCTTAAGAACCCAAAAGAGTAAAATCTAAGTGGATTTGCACTCAAGTCCTAAGCCCACAAAAATTTCCAGCAAGCACAACTTTTCAAGTTTAGCTTGCTTATTGTCTAGATTTCTTGATTTTCCAAGTTGAACTATAATTCATTTTGTTCTTAACTTTTCTATCATTTCTTCAAACCTAAAAAATACAACAAAAAAAAAAAAGAGAAGGTTTTTCTACTTCATTTAAGGCCATCCTTCTTTTGCGAAAAATATTTTAATTCCAAAAATGGTAAATTATCAATTTTAGTATAAAAAAGAACAATATGCCATGTTGGTAACTTTATAATTTTCAGCACATGTTTTGGTAAAATATTCCTAGGCATGTGTGTCCAGACATATAGGCTGATTAGCACTAGCGAATCCACAAACCACACATATCAGGCAAGATGGGATAAATCCTTGTGGGTGACCTAAACTCAAGACCTATCCCTCTTTGGAGGAAGGCCCTGCCATCGATCCTAAAATATTGATTTTTTGGATAAACCATCTTCATTTCCTTGTTTTTAAGCAGAAAGGTATGATTTGAGTTAGATCCTCGACTCAATGGTTTGCCATGAAACCTGTATTTTTCTTTCCATCCTAGCTACTTCATCACTATGTTATTAGGTGTGAATTTTAAGCATAGTGTTGAGTAAGACTACTCAACACCACACCCTAGTTTTGTACTCATCTGATTAATCAATTCGTCAATCCGATTGCGACAGTTCTCCAATGATGGATTAATATTCTGATATTTTTTATTGTTACTAGATGTGTTTCCAAAATTCGAATGAGATATTTCAAATAAGCAAACTTTAGAAATCATGTTACACTAGGAAAATATAACCCAAAAACATATAAATCATCATTTTCAGATAAAAAGAAGCCTTTCGAGAAAAAAATCATAAAAAATGATCAAATTATCAAAATACCCCTGATATCAAAACATCCCTAAAGCTTACATAACGCTTAGGAAAACTTTTTCGAACACAAAAAACAACAAAATAAAATCAAATAAACTGTTTTACTAATTTTCACAAAATTTGACAAAAATTACGAAAACGCCCCTCATAGGGTCCACAATCATTTCACGTCGAAAACCCATACTTTCATTAAAATCTTTACGAAAAACTATTTTCAAAATATCGAAAATCAATATCTCAACGCAAAAACACTCTTTGAGGGCAAAATAATGATTTTTCTAACCCTAAAAATAAAAAATCTGAAACTAATAATTAAAATATTAATTGACGTAAAGTGAAATTTTAATAAATCAAATTAAAATTATCGAACAAATAAAATTAATTAATTAAGTTCACAGGTCAAATTTTAAGTGATGGCTCACATGATATTTAATAAAGAAACCTTCATCAGGGGTCTTAAAGAATTAAAAATATAATTTAATAGAGAACCCTTCATTGGGGGATTCTTCAAAAACTTAAAAAATTCTTATTCTATATAAGTCAAAATTCAAAATTCAAATAAAACCTAATTGAATCCTAATTTAAACAAACCTTATCTCAAAGAGACCTAATCCAAAACCCTAATCTCCTAAAAAGTTCTTTAAAAAGTAGCCTCCACCACCTAAATTCGTAGGTCAAGAAAAATCCTAGGAAAGAGAGGTCAAAAACTCTCTCAAGACTTTTCAAAATCCTAAATCTAAAGTCCCAAGTCCATACCTAACACCCAAACCCTATTTTTTCACCTAAAAACATCTATAAATTCTTAAAACACCCCAAAAGCTATAAAATATTTAGATCTAGGAGGAGAAACCTTAACTTGGAGATCGGAAGCAAATCTAGTAATGGAGATAAAAGCGGGAAGATTCACATGAGGAACACTCTTTACTAGTTTCTGAGGGAATCGACCATCGTAATCACTCAAGTAGAAGAAAGTAATTTTTTTTTTTATTTTTTAGACCATTTTTTTGTAATGTAAAATTTTTGGGAAAAGTAGAGATCGGTGTTCGCTAGGCGGGATTGATGCCTAATACCTTCCAATTCCGTAACGTGATCTTTAGACCCATAGTTCTTTTCGTGATTCAATATCGTTTATCCGTTTAGAGTCAATTTTTGGTTTCTAGACTATAAAATTAGGTGGTGACTCCCAAAAAATAAAAGCGGATCCGCACTCGCGGATCGAGGGCGCTTTTAACCATAAATAGAGGAACCTTCCCATGGGTCTTCTGATTTAATTACTCGACTTCCTATGCTATTAGGTGACAGAATGAATCCACTTCACAATCTTGCAAATGTATTTGCAATAATAACATAATGGTTTATGATGTGGTACGGTTCCGTGGTGAATCTACTTCGACCTCACCACCAGTATCATCATGATCCACATGTATGCTAGCTTATAATTTATTTCTACAGTTGTTTTCTAGATCAAATTTAATCTTATATCTTTTTTGTACAAAAAAAAAAAAAAAAAATAGAACTAATATGTCCTATATTTTACCATGTAGGAAATTTCAGGTATTGGAGCTCGAGAACCTTCTCGATCAGTAAGTCCCAATGTCCCATGAAACCTAATTTCATTTGTATTGTATAGCTATTTGACAAAAAATGTTTGGTTAACCGTTCTATCAATTTGTACACCAAAACAAAAAATGCGTGATTAGTAATTTCCATATACCACGGGATTATTTATATAAACTTCACCATGGAAAGAGAAGAAATAATGAATCTCTAACAACTAGAAATTTTCAATTTGTATTAACCATTGTTGTGTAGGTAAAACATCAGAGCGTTTGAATTTGTTAACAAAAAACTGTGCTAAGCTTGAATTAAACCTGTGTTTTATCTTAGTGGCAATTAAGTTTAATTGAGAAGGTCAAATGTTCTTTGAAACTGGAAATATCCTAATGAAATCTTTACACTAAAATGAAATGTGATGTTTCATGCATTTTAAATAAGGGGAATGCAAAGTCCAAAGCCTTTTTGAACGTGTTGTACGATCATATTGTTTTCATAAATACCCTTTAAAATATGAGACCTAAGGTTGAAAAGTGCTAAAGTGACTGCGCAAGACATTGGGCTAACTTGGAGGTGTGCACGGAACCGTAGATGTTTTCCCTCGACAGACAAGTGAAAAGCATCTACGGCTCTATGCATACCTCCACGTCAGCTTAGTGTCGAATGCAGTGTCTTGTGTAGTCATTCTAGACCGACTAAGTTTTTCAAGTCATTGAACAATGATAACCAAATCCCTGAATTTTTTTTCTTGGACAGCAAACAAAATATACCTGTATTTTTTAATGATATTTATGAAAGAAAAATGGTTGTGGTGTTGGAGATTTAAAAATATATATATATATAAATAAAAGTTGGTTCTTTTTACGGCGGATGAGACTCTTGGGGACAAACGTTTGAATGGATCAGAGAATCCATCCCATCTTGTTCATTTACTTTTGTTTTTTAAATTATTTTATTCTTTTATAATCTTTTATTTGATAGAAAACTTGTATTTTCAAAAGGTATGGTTGGTAATTTTTATTTTTGGGGTACTGTGTCTTCAATTTTTAAATGTAGGGGCGCCCCTCTGTCTTCAACTGTAATTCTCTATGTTTTGTTCCTCTTTCTAATGGACACAACTCTTTAGAGTTCGTTTATAAATCCATGTTGGATGCTCAGTTTCAAACACAGAAATATCACAAAACTCTCTCTCTCTCTCTCTCTGTTGTGTTATTTTCCTAAAAATCAAAAGGGTGAAACTTGCTGTCTTTTCGTCAAAAGATCAGAGATTGTAGTGTTGTATTCTTTGATCCGCATAGACTGTTGAATCCTGTGGGCTGAGTTTCAACAAACCTCACAGCAACCGCATGGAGGGGATGTATTTGCCTTAGGACATCATGTGCCTCAGTCTCCAGGCCTACTAATCAATAAGTTTCTGCTTCTTTTATTTTCAGATTTAACTACAAAATCTTTCTTTTTGACTTGTTAGTGATAATCATCAACTTTCTTAGTAAGTCTCTTAAATTTTTTGTACATTTATCTGATTTATTTTTGTCATTACTATAACGATACACTTTGCCGGAAACAACATGTGGAAGATGTTGTCGTCCCAATGAAGATTTGAATTGTTAATTGTATATTTTACTCCACTCTTGCATGTATCATACAACAATTAAACCCTGTGACCCTCTTATATTTATAGGTTGGTTAGCAAGGTATCAGAACCCCTTGTTCGTATAGGTCACAATTCGATTCTTTCCACCCTTATGGGTTTGGGGCAGTGTTGAGAGTATATTTTCCTCCACTCTCTCGTGTGTGTCATACCTCAGTTAAGCCCCGTGATCCTCTTACATTTAAGTTCTCCCCCTCTCCAATAGATTGGCCTTTCGGAGTAGTTGGTTGGTTAACATGACATCAGTTAACATGAATGTTATAATATCCTTTTAAATGATTTTAAACTATTGTTGATGCGAGTAATGGAAACTAATGTATATGATCCTCTCTAGGTTGAGTCAAGTGAAGAAGCTCAAGGGAATGTCGTTCAATTTTCGAAGAATTTTCTAAGGTTGCTTTTGTGATTATTTTGTTCTCTACAGATGGGACGACTATGTGAAAAAGGCCCATGTTTGACAGTCTTATCCCGTCAAATATTCTCTTAAAGAATTTTTTTTTTACGGCCTTGGACTATCAAATTATTGGAGAATGGGCTTCAAAAAAAACAAAAAAAAATCCATAGAGTATGACCGTCAAATTTGGAGGTTTAACAAACAATAGCCGTTCCTCTAATTCACCAATCACAATGAATGAAATAATATATAAAAAAAATCAGAAAAATAAAAAACAAAAGAAAAATCATAGAACAAGAATATGATGGGCATCCATATCGACCATAAAAATCAAAAGTAAAATAAAAATAAAAAATTGTGTAGGCCCATAATTATTCAGGA
The DNA here is from genome assembly GCF_017979445.1 of Akebia trifoliata. Classification (NCBI taxonomy): domain Eukaryota; kingdom Viridiplantae; phylum Streptophyta; class Magnoliopsida; order Ranunculales; family Lardizabalaceae; genus Akebia; species Akebia trifoliata. The sequence continues at coordinate 27,601,575 of NC_141381.1, forward strand.
AATAAACTAACACAATAACAAAGATTACAGGTTTTGAATCTCTATTTTGTTAGTTAAAACCATGGATTAAATTGATGAGTTTACAATTACAAGATCACAATATAAGTGATCCAACTAAAATACAAAATTGAAGCTCACTTTCGTCGGCCGCATTAGATAACGTCATAGGCTTTGGGCAAGATTACCCATCCTCTCCTCCATGGCCTGAGAAAATCCGATACCAAAACTTCCGATTCAATAAGAGGCATAGAATCTGTCTTCTCTAAAAGATGGAAAGATCCTTACCTGTACACTCTTCTGGTGGGCTTCCATATATGCCTCCGTAACCAAGGGTGAGAGTTTCTGCATGAACAACAAAGGATTTCAGTAAAACTAAAAATCAAAATTAGGTTGTCTAGAAAATGAAATTCAATAGTTGCACATAAAACATGATTATATATATGCCATCCACGTGCAAATTTTTGAGAAAAATAACTAAATTTCTATACTTCATTTCCATGTATTATTCGTGAACAAGACAACAAACTGTGATTGAAAGCCATGATTTGAATTGGTTTGGAAGTGTTTTAACTTGTCCGATACATGAAGAGGTCTCGGTGAGTATTAAGAAGATCCGAAAACCTAGGTTTTAAAATCATGCCAGCTAAATCATTGAACTTATCATAATACACATGGATGTACAAATAACAAAAATATGGAAGATTACCTGTAATTATTTGCCAAGCTTTTCCTTATCAATAGAATCGAAGATACAAAATACATTCCCATTATTTCAGACAGAAAAAGTACAACATTGGTAGAGGACCCACTCCCAACCCTGCAAACTGCAAAGAAGAACTGCATACAAACATATCAATAAATAAATAAAAACTGCATATAAATAATAATTGTGAGGTAAAACATAGAACAATCGAATTCACGGAAAAAAACTCTTTTAAAATTCCTACCAAGTAACTTTTCAAAAATAATTTTTGCCCCGTGATTCTTCTTTCTAATATTTCAAATAGGATGAATGAGCCTTCTTTAAAAAACAGAGTAAAATGGGGTATTGTATCTTAAGAAAACTCTTCTAATTCACAGAAATAAATAAAATCAATGAAGCAGCAGAAAAACCAAGTCTACCTTCATTAGATTTGTTAAGAAGCCCCGGACAGAGATCACGACCAACATCCCAATGAATAACAAAGAGATATACTGCAATAACAAGAAAAAGTATAAGAGAAAAAGAAAAAAAGATACTTGATAATAAAAAAAACACACCTCCTTGAAAACAACACTTGTGCAGGCTAACACAAGTATCATCTTTCTTCATTCCAAAGTTCTACACAAATGAGAGTCTAAGCTGAGCCAACTAAAACAGATCTTATGTCAATAGAACATAAATTCCAGAGTAACCAGGTGGAACACTACCAAGCCATGCTAAAGAATTGGATTTCATTCTAGTTTACCATTGAACTACAGAATATAAATTTTCAGTATGTAAACCCATCCATCTTTATTTGTCTTGGAAAGATAGAAATGCAGTTCTTCACTAGTTTCTACGTGGAGAGGTGGTACAAGTTATCCTCGTGACAAATCTGAGTTGACATCTCTAATTTAGCTTTAGTCAAACATTCCATTTTGAGGGATTGATTCTTAATAATGCCATTGATTTGCCCAATTGGTTTTATCACAATCTTCTAAATCCAACCCCTTGTGGATAAATCTTCTTACTCAATTTTTTTAACTCAAAACTGCCATCATCGATCAAGTATATCTGCTGCAACCCAAGGATCAGGCCACTATGATACACTGATATTGACTTTGTAGCATCAAGAGGCCCCAATTTAATCTCTCTCAATATCAATGGCTCTAGAGTTGAATGAAGAAAAACAACAATATATTCCAAGGGGATTGGAACAGATTAGCATCTAAACCAATGACAGATTCTTCTAAAGCTATAAGTTTCACTAACTAAACCATTTGGGGTGTCTTGAAAAGTTTCAGTTTTTCTCCAAATTGAAACATTACCTCGAAATAAGATTTAAAACTTGACCATAAGTCTTTAACCAATTGAGGAAAATAGAAGTACCAGCCCTTCACTGTCACCCCTAGTCACATTCTACGTCCAGATTGTCAGTTGGCCCTAAAGATTTGATTTGTGAATCCAAGACATCATTAGTGGTTAGGGCATAGGTGATGTCAGTAAAACAACAATGCATTACTCTCAAATAAACTGATTTAAGTTTTCTAGTTTTTAGCATGTATTTTATGTTTCATTTTCATTGACATGACCTACATTTTAAGTGTATATTTTTGTCCACTCTCGGGTGTGTCATACCCCATTTAAGCCCCGTGACCCTCTTATATTCATAGTTTTCCCCCTCTCCAATAGATCGGTCTTTTGGAATAGTTGGTTGCTTAACAAGGTATGAGAGCTCTAGGCTCATATAGCTCACTGGTTCGATTTTTTCCACCCTTATGGTTGAGGGGGAGTTTTGAGTGTATAGTTAAGCCCCATGACCCTCTTATATTCATAGTTCTCCCCATCTCCAATAGATCGGTCTTTTGGAGTAGTTGGTTGGTTAACACTACTCTGATAGAAAGCCAAGAGAAACAAAGCAACCTAGAAATTATGATATGTACTCACATCATAAAGGGTCTGTCCAAGCTTCAGCTTTATGGCACCACTCTTGTGCACCAGCATTTTTCCCACAAAGCCAGCCGGCAACTCTTCCAAACTGCACCCCTTCTCTGCGGTACCCGCTCTTCTTGGTGGGCTCAAACTTTCAGCTATTTCTTTCCCCTTTGCACTAGCAGATCGCTTAACCAATGGCAGAGAAGTGGGTAGCTGAAAAAATAATATCCTTGCTTCTTCACTTTCCTCCTATCACACCCACCATCCATAAAGATTTAAACAAGGTTTATGTGTAAAAAGTGTCACTATTTGATCTTATAATAATCCAATTACCAACCATCAGGCCGAGTTCTGCAGCATGATTTATAGAATCTTCATCATATTCCAAGTTTGCCGAATCCCCCCCAAATTCTTCCTCATCAAGTTGTTCTGAAAGCCAAAGAAGTAACTAATATGCGTCTTTAACTTATTATGAAAAAAAGTAACCATTTGAAATGAAAAATATAAGATGGGCGTGTTGCATTTGTCATCGATCAAGAGTTTTACACTTAGGTGAGCTATGTCAAAACATCCTCCACCTATGCAAGCTACTTAGTATTGCCGGTCCCAAGCAGGGATGAAGGAGTGGGTTGTGTCAGGCTGACTAAAAGACAAAATAGGCCCTGGACTTCCATGACTAGATTTTTCTAAAAGGGGACTCTAGGAGAACTTACTAAATGTCTAAAATCAAATAAGAACAACTTTCGGCTTCAAGCCAAAGTGGCCCCTCTTTCAATATTAGAAAGACATACAAAAATTCTTCATAAGCATGCAAATAAGTCTATCTCATTTTTGTGACAATCAGCCAAATCGATAGTTTGAATCATACAATCAAATTAGCTTTCTCTCTAGGAACCTTTTCTAAACACTTAATTCTAAAACAACTTTACTTTCGTAAAATCCCAAGGCGATATATATATAAAGAATAAACAAATCATCTAATATAAAATGATAGGAGTTACTGAAAATTATCTGAAATGTTAATATGCCAAAAATAACTAGAGAAGTATCAAATAACCAACCTTCTCTGACACAGCAAATGCAGCCTGCACAGGTGTCATCCCTTGAAATGGAAGTAGAGCTGTCATGAGCTCCCAAAGCTATACACATCGACTTTCCTTGTATAATCAAGAATTCAAGAATCAAAGAGTGCAAAATTGGCTAAGATACTCAAAAGCAACATTGATGAATATCTTTAGTCCAGTTAATGAAGACTTTTAGCTAAATAATTTTACTAATGAACAATAACTTCTGACAAGGCAATACTCATGGTTCACAACGTTACATGACAAAAAGGACTTGTGGTTGCAGAATATGTAGTGAGATCAGAGGAAATGAAAGTTGTTATTTGTTCTATAATTAATAGTTTCTGTTATTTTAAAATTTATCTAAATGTTGAGTTGGTATGGTATATTTAAAGAAATAATATGAATTCTAGCTCTTTTGCCACCATACTTCCCTCGATAAAGGGCATTGTTACTTAATTTCAGATTAATTAAGATTTGCCATAAATCCATGACGTTGTGGGTCATTATTTGAGGAGAATATTTTCCTTGGCGGCAGTTCCTTGGTCTACATCTCCCAAAGGGCCAAAACAGTCATACCTGACTTAGAACTTTAGCCAACTAAGATGTGGGACCCAATCAAAGACGCACATGGCAGAGCAAGGCCCAAAACAAAGGGCCCAATCAAAATCTCACAAGGTCCCAAAAAAGGGCCCAGGGGCTGCTATGTATGAGCTGGGTACCATTGGCACTGCCCCATGGTCCCACAATCAATCCTAATATATTGAGTAGAAAAACCTTGGCTTGACCAAGATTAATTTCACATCTATCAAATTCGTTAACTAACAAGAAACACACATCATGCAGCAACGTTACTAAAATTCGTTCCAATTGACCAAAACCAGTAAAAAAAATGATCCACTCAATCGGGAACACATTTATCCATGTTGAGGTTATTTCTTCTTAGGTCTTTCCATTGAAGACCAAGGTCAAGGGCATGTCATCTGTTGAAAACAGGTTCAACATTTCATTTTCTCAGAAATGAAAAAAAAAATCTAAGAGGAAGAAGAACTTATTTTGAACATTGGCAAGAATCTAGCTAAATTCCGGAAAGCAGGGAAAATGAATCTAACTGCATCCTTATAGTAGACTAAGCAGAAAAAATGAATGTTAACTGAAGTTATAAATGAAGAAATAACATAGTGTCACCAAAACACAAGTCGAAGTTCAAAATACAACCTAGTCTCATCAATAATCAATTGACTAAAGGATATAAATATATGATTGGAAGATAGCAAGCATGTTAACTGAAGTGATTCAGAGGTCAAATGGGAAAAATAATGGAAAAGAAGTGAACCACAAACTATACCCTTATGAGGAGAATAGCAACATTTGCTTAAAAATATCAATGGACTGGCTCCCGCACTCAGTGTAATGCACATTGTGACTAATGTTTCTAGTCAGAGCTTCCACAACTTGTACCCCTTCTTCACTGAGTGGTCGCCATTCTCCATTGTGAAATATTTACACAAGTCCACAAAAGACTACAAACAAAATATAAGAAAAATAGAAAATAGACTAATTTTTTCTTCTATTATGTCGGCAGAATATCAGAACCTTAAACAAATTTTTCTGAAATACAAATTATTGTGATGTTTCAAAATGTAACTGAAATCAGATATATTGATAATAACATCAGTAGGAAAAAAATCAGAACTCAGGTTTTCTACTGGTTAAAATGTTTAGAAGGTAAGAAACACATTTGCAAAAAAAATGTGAAAGGTAAGAGACACATTTGGAGACACCTTTAAAATTAACCGATTCAAACAACCAAACAAGCCATAAATGTGAAAGGTAAGAGACACATTTGCAGAAAAATGAAGTTTTTTAGGATGATCACCTTGGTTCCAATTTGATTTGGAGAAAAGACCGCAATTGAAAACAAGTGAAGCCAGACAACATGAGATAACAAGGAAAAATCACTCTCTCTCCACTTGATTTACTGGAAATTGAGATAAAAAAGAACAAAATGAGCACACAAAAAACCAAATAAAAAACGAGGAAATGTCATCTTCAGGAGTTCAGATCCTTTAAAAAAGAGACAAAACAGTGAAAAATCACTTATCAAGTAATAGATCGTCAAAAATATCACTAAGAACAGCAAGAACAACTCAATGCACAAACAAATCCCAGAAAAAACCAACTAAAACAAAGCAAATTAACACAATTTCCCTTTTTTCCAACTTGATTCACACAAAAACCAAATAAAAACATCAAATGCAACCAAATCACCAACTTATCTACAAATCGATTAACAAAACTCACCAAACCAAAAGTAAATCAAACGACCCAACGCCTGGTACACGGTCAATTCACACTAGACACATTAACAGAAACAACTAGATCAAAATAGACAAATAGATCACAAATGGAGATATCAAGCTATTGAGCGATGACATCAATCCATACTCCAGAGATGAGATCGATCTAGAGATGAGATCGAGGGAGACAGTAATGGAGAGGTCGATCGATTGAGTGTATGTGAGAGAGAGAAACAGTAAGAAAGAGAGGCAGAGAGTAAGAAGTCGATCGATCGACTGTGAGAGAGAGACGGAGAGAAACAGTAAGAGAGGCAGAAAGAAAGAGAAACAGTGAGAGAGAGAGGTAGAGAGTGAGTGTGATGGACCGAAAATGTGGTCCACAGGCCGCGGAATTTCGGGTTTAAAATTCGACGGGCCTGGCCCAACAAATTTTTTTAGAAAAAGTTGGGATTTTCACGTAGTGGACATTTGGTTTTTTTCAACTGAGCATCAACAAAACAAACAATGGAACAATGAAGTTTGTCTACACAGTTTGCACTGTTTCATTGTGTGCATCTTTTGTTTGCGTAGTAGTAGTACTGATACTGATAGTGATCTTCATCAAGGATTGCAACTTTTTGGGTAAGGTTATAATCCTCAAATCTACCATTGGGCTTGCTATCATTATGACTGCATTCGGTTATGGGTTTGTAGTAGCTCTCCTTCTCCTCAGGTTGGGATAATTCTTTAATTATTTATGTGATATGAGTGTGATGAGTGAAGTGCTTTGATTCCCATCCCAATAATATGTTTGATGCGCGCTCTGTCCTGTACGTGATTGGCATTTTCCTAAAGCAAGTGTCTGCACTGGAGTGATTTAGTAACCGAAAGCGTAACTTGTAATTATTTAACGGATTTTTAATGTCCAACCACCTATAATACTCAGTGTCCAATGAACGACTAAAACATGAAAAATATATCCTAAGAGATTTTTAGATTAAAATACTTAAATAATAACAAAGCATAGCTCAAATTGATGTAAAGATTTTGCAATGTTTTACAAGTGTATTTAAAGGAAAATTCTAGTCTCCAACAGCCATTGGACATCGAGTAAGGAACATTTATCTTTTATAAGAAATTTTCCATGAAATCTAGAGGGTTGTGGTATTGGATTGCCAATTTGGTATTCCAATTTAGTTCAAGACCATTAGTAAGATTTGAAATCTTACAAATTAAGTAAGCAAAATGATTCTCAAACCAAAACTCATCACTCCGACGATGTAAGGAGATCCCTCAACAATCAAATACAATTACAATTAACCTCCTCTGTTGGAAAGTCTTTCAAAAAAACCTCTTAAAGAAAAATAAAATAAAGTACATAAGACTTAAAAGGTTCTCATAGTGGAAGTGCCCCCTCAGATTAAAAGATGACCTTAAACATTCGGCCCTCCACATTTTGATCAACCTAAAAATACCCCTATATTTTAAACTGATGACAAGTCATGCCCCTGGACCTAGGCCTTTTCAAAGAAAATTACATAAATGACCTAAATGCTCTCCTCTTCTCTGGAGGTCCCCTTAATTTTCTTCCCAAAATCAATCATCTTCAACTAAGTTTTTAACATTATTGAACCTTACTAATTTTTCTTTTTCAACCCTAAGAACTAGCTAGAAAATTTGGAGTACAAAGTTAAGCTCCCAAAATCAGTTACCTAATTCCTTACCAGCAAACCCTTTGCCCGCATTTTCATTTTTTAACTTTAAAAGAAAAAAAAAATCTACATAGTTCAACTTGCAAATCTTAATAACGAGAAAAGATGAACATAAATAAACAATTACATATAGAGGTTGAAAATCTTAAATATGATTGATTTTTGGGAGAAAAATCAAGAATTTTGTCAATGATGAGAGTGTTCAGAAAATTTATGTTACTCTCTCAAAGAAGACTTAGATCAAAGAGGCATGTCATCAGTTTAAAAACATAAGGGATTTTCTCTAATGTTACTGATCAAAACATCCAAGGTCATGTCTACATCACAAAAAAAAAAAGTGACTCTTGCTTTAGAAGTTCCCCTCCTCCCCTATCTTAAAAAAAATATAAAAATTAAGAATTGGGACATTCTCCACTGTGGAAGTTCCCTCTTGAAAAAAGTCTCATTTGGAATTTTCACCTTAAGGTATGTTTGATTGCATAGAAAGTGGCTTTCCATAGGATTTGAAATCCATGAAAAAATAATGGTGGAAAATATAGGGAGGGTTGGAAAATTAAATTTCATTATTTGATTTTATTTGGATAAAATCATGAGAAAATTGTCTAAGACAGATAAAGAAAAAGAAGGAGAGGAGGAGAAAGAAGATGAGGGGGGAGGACGTGGTGGTAGTGGCGATGGAGGTAAGTGAAGAAGAAGATGCTAAGGAAGAAGGAGGGAGAACATGGTGGTGCTGGCGGCAGAGGTGAGGGAAGAAGACGGAGAATAATAAGAAGACGAAGAGAAAGATAAGGTGGGCGAAGATGGTGATGACAGCGACAGTGATGATGATAGCAAGGTTAATGCAATGATGGCTATGGTGGTGGTGGTGGTGGTAGGAAAGAAGAAGATATTAGTGGGGAAGAAGAAGATGATATTTTGAGGATAAAAAATATGAGTTGATGTCATTTTTCCACCCATATGAGTGGGAAAGTGAAATTCATGTTTTAATGGACTTTTTTATTGGGGTAGAAAATCAATTTTCATGGAAAAACGCAATTAACACACATGAAAAATGTAATTTTTCATGAAAATTGATTTTTCACCTTATCTTTCATGCGGAATCAATCATATCCTTAGGCTTTTATATTGACCCGACCTGTCATCGGTATTCATTCATTGGTTGGGATGTTATAGAAATAGAAGTGGTGTGGCATTATAAACCCTCTGCTGGGCCCAGACATTCATGAGGCAGTGGGACCGAAAAATTGTGCCACGCATCACTTTTTTGCTCTAACAGTTTTCTCACAAGTTGCCACGACACTGTAATAGACCCGCCATTACTGTGTTTCAATCGATTAGATCAAATGAGACGTTTTGAGTTTCTCTGATTTATTTAGAGACCAAATGATGCTGGTGTGCTTTGTTGATCGGACATTATCATGTCGTGGGAACTGATTCTATGGTTAATCTCCTTCTTCTTCATCTTAGCTGTCCTCGCTGCGACCGTTTATCAGGTTTCTCCAAAACGCTAACTCAAATCTATGTTTTAATTCTTCTTCTTATTTAGAAATTTGAAGATGGATTTTTTTTTTCTAATTCGATTTTATATTCTTGTCTCTTTTGTGCTCATTATATATATATGATGTTTCTCGATTGCTCAACATTCAGCTCCATAAAGAATGGTTGATCATATTGTAATCTTGTAGAATTTTCCCTTAGTTTAATAGCTCAAAATTCAATTAAATTTTTTTTTTTTAAACTTTATTTACCTGGCAGTTATTTTGAGGGTCACATCATTAGCAATTTTCTCCATCTGTTTGAATAATTGAATATAAATTAAGGAAGTGGTCTCGAAATCTTGGGAGTGTTCTTAGTAAAGTTTCATTACAGTTACATACATTCTAGGGTAATTTACCAAAACATGTACTGAAAATTGAAAAATTACCAAAACGGCACAATGTTCATTTTACATTTTAATTCTGAAACCGGTAACTTACTGTTTTCGGAATTAAAATATTTTTGCTGAAGTGGAAAAAAATTAATTATCTTATTAAATAGATATTTTTTTAACTGTTTTACTGAAACTAAAACAGGAAAAGTATTCACTATTGTATAGAATAGGATTTTTAGGATTTTTTTTACCATTCATTTCACAAATTTTATTTTTTTAATAAAAAAATCTAATCCCAAAAAATGGTAATTTAATGTTGTCAGAATTAAAATGAATAGTGTGCCATTTTGGTAAGTTTTCAATTTTACTGTGCCATTTTGGTAATTCTCTCTACATTATATCTGGATCCTACTTATCTTAATATCTGTAGAAATCTAATGTATTGGTCCAAGGTCCAGTCTTGAGTTTACACATTCTATAGTTTTTACATCATATGCATATAACATGCATCAACGGATCTCTCCTTGTTATGACTAGTTAGTTCATTCATACCGAGGTGAAGTCCAGATGCAAACTCATCGTAATTGTAAACTCTCTCGTCTCACGACTAATTGTTCTATCAGTAGTTACAACTCCGACATACACATCTTTATATTATTATAATGAGAGAAGGTGGAGTAGAAGTCGTTCAACACCAAAATTTGGATCACAGACATGAGAGAAAGCAGAGTAGAAGTGGTTCGACACACCAAAATTTGGATTCCAAAAATGCTCCCACCTTAACATTTAAACTTAATATAATCAAGATCACTTTGGTCAAAATCCTAGAAAATTGCAATCCCATGTCTCTAAAATCACGTCGGTTAGTTTTCAAAATTAAAAAAGTTATCCTTTTTACTATGTAATCTTCAAAACCACTCTTTAATTGACATTTTTAATTACAAATAAGCCCTTTAGAGACGTGTGTTTGCACATGCCACCTTCTAGTCCTGAATAATGTTGATATAGTTGGTCGCAACGCCTATTTCTATCATGTTCATGGCTCTCTACTAGCTATTTTTATTTAACACAAACAATCCCCGACAATTAAAAATAATTAACGGTCCAAACATTGACATAAACATAATTTACACTAACATAGGAGAGTGGTTTCAACAAAATAAATGTATTCTTCAATACATAGAACACAAATAAAAACAATAATTTTCTGGAGGCAATTAGTGTAGACACCACATTTTTAAATTCGCCTGATTAATCAACTCGTCAACTCGATTGCAATGATTCCCAATGATGGAAGATTATTCCAATGCTTTATTTGTTACTAGATATGTTTCAGAAATTCAGATGAGGTATCTCAAACTAATAAAACTGTAGAAACCACGTTATGCTAGGAAAATATAATTCCAAAAATATATAAATCATCATCTTGCAGGCAAAAAGAAGTTTTACGATAAAAATCACTAAAAAATGATCAAATTACCAAAATACCCATCACATCAAAACATCCTTAGAGCCTACATTACGCTTAGGAAAACTCTTTCAAACACATAAAATAACAAATCGAAATCAAATAAATAATTTCGCCAACTTTCACAAAATTTGACAAAATTATGAAAATGCCCCTCATAAAGTTCACGATCATTTTGCACAAAAAATTTCATAAATGATAAAAACCAATATTCTCATTAATGAAAAATCAATTTCAAAACATTCTGGAACATCGAAAAACGACTTAAAACGCAAAAAATCATCTCCAAGGGTCAAACGATAATTTTACAATTTTAATAATTAAAATTTTTTTAATTAATAATTAAAGTATTAATTAATATAAATTAAAATCTTAATTAAAATTAAAGTCAGTAAGACTAAAGTCAAAATCTTAAAATCAATCAAGTAAGACTAAAGTCAATCTTAAAGTCAATCAAGTGAGACTAAAAGTCAAAATCCTAATAGAATTCTAATTAAACATTAACTCTATTTAATAGAATTCTAATTAAATAATAACTCTATTTAAAATAATTCTAATTAAACACTAACTCTATTTAAAACAATTCTAATTAAACACTAACTCTATCTAAAAAGCACTTAAAAAAATTTATAAATAGGGGTCTCTATAACCTATTTTCGTATGAAAAATAAATCATAAGAAAAGTAGGTCAAAAAGCTTCCCTAGCCTCCCATAAATCCTAATTTTGAAGTCCCAACTCCTTACCTAACATCCATACCTGAACTTTAGCTCAAAAAACACCGAGACGCCCTTAAAAAATACCTAGAAATCCATAAACAAATCAGAAAAATTTAGATATAAGGAGATATTTCATCTCGGAAATTTGTAGCGAATCCGATAACAGAACGAAGCAAGGAGTGTTGTACGAGGAGCTGTTCTATCAGATTTGAGGGAACAAAATCATTGCGTTCGTGAAGGTAAATTTCTTTTTATTTTTTTTATTTAGGTCTTTTTAGCAATGTAATCATTTTTGAGAATTAGTAGAGATCGGCGTTTACCGGGTGGGGTTGGTGCCTAACACCTTCCAACCCCGTAACGTGATCCCCGGACCCGTATTTTTCTTTTGTAGATTAGTATTATTTACCTTTTAGAGTCAGTGTTCGGTTCCTAGACCGTAATAACTAGGTGGCGACTCCTATACCTCAAAGGTCAAAAGTGGATCCGCGCACCCCGCAGATCGGGAGTGTAGACACCCTATTTTTGCATCCGCCTGATTAATCAACTCGTCAACCCGATCGCAATGATTCCCAATGATGGATGTTATTTCCATTACTTTATTTTGTTACCAGATGTGTTTCAGAAATCCGGATGAGGTATCTCGAATTGACAAAACCTTAGAAACCACACTACGCTAGGAAAATACGACCCCAGAAACATAGAAATCATCATCTTGCAGACCAAAAAGAAACTTCACGATAAAAATCATTAAAAAATTACCAAATTATCAAAATACCCCTAACCTCAAAACAACCCTAGAGCCTACGTTACGCTTAGGAAAACCCATTCGAACACATAAAATGACAAATCGGAACCAAATAAATCATTTCACCAGTTTTAACAGAATTTGACAAAATTACGAAAATGCCCCTCATAAAGTTCACAATCATTTCACATAAAAATTTTCATAAATGACATAAACCAACATTCTCATTGAATTCCTTACGAAAAATCGATTCTAAAACATCCTAGAACATTAAAAATCGACTTAAAACGTGAAAAGTCCTCTTCGAGGGCAAAACGGTAATTTCATAATTTTTATAATTAAAAAATTCGAAATTAATAAATAAAATATTAAATAATTAAAGTGAAACATTAATGAAATTAATTTAAAATTTTGAACCTAAAAAATCGATTAATCGGACTCTCAGGCAAAATTGTTGAGGGTTCGTGGGATATTTCTTTAAGAACCCCTCCGTTTGGGGGGCCAAAGAATTAAAAAAATAATGGAGGGGGGTTCTCCAAAAATTAAAAGTAAATCAAGCAAGACTGAAGTCAAGGTATTAAAGTCAATCAAGTGAAACTGAAGTCAAAATTAAAGTCAATTAATTAAGACTAAAGTCAAAACATTAAAGGTCAATCAAATAAGACCAAAAGTCATAATAGAATTCTAATTAAATAATAACTCTATCTAATAGAGTTCTAACTTAAAAACAATTCCACCTAAAACAATTCTAACTTAAAAACAATTCTACCTAAAACAATTCTAATTAAAACACAATTCTACCTAAAACAATTCTAATTAAAACAAAATTCTACCTAAAACAATTTTAATTAAAACACAACTCTAATTGAAAGATCTCTAATTAAACACTAACTCTATCCAAATCAACCCTAAAAAACATCTATAAATAGAGGTGCTCACACCCTATTTTCGTATCAAATCATAAACCCTAAGAGAAGTAGGTCTAGAAGCTCCCCTAGCCCCTCATAAACCCTAGTTTTGGAGCCCCAACTCCTTACCTAACATCCCTCCTTCAATTTTAGTCTAGAAAACACCTAAAATCCCTCTAAAAACACCTCCAAATCCGTAACAAACTTGAAGAGTTCAGATCCAAAAATAAGGAGATACCTTGATCTAGGAGATCCGAAGTCAAATCCGGAGACAGAACGAAGCAAGGGAGTACAGTACAAGCAGCTCTTTTTGTCAGATCTGAGGGAACAAAATCCTTGCTATCAGAAAGGTATGTAATTTTTTTATTTTTATCTAGGTTTTTAACAATGTGATATATTTGGGAAGTTAGTAGAGACCGGCTTTGGCCGGGCGGGGTTGGTGCCTAACACCTTCCAACCCCGTAACATGATCCCCGAATTCAGATTTTTTTATGGTAGATTAGTTCTTTTTATCCATGTTAGAGTCAGTTTGGTTCCTAGACCACAATAACTAGGTGGCGACTCCCAAACCTCAAGGGTCAAAAGCGGATCCGCGCACCCTGCGGATCGAGGGCGCTTTCAGGGGGCACTTTCAGTGGCGACTCCGTTGGGGACATATGAGGATCAGACTTGAAAAATGCCAAGTACGTGAAGCATTGCCAGAGCGACCTAGTTTTTAGTTTATTTTTGGTTGTTTGTTTATCTGATTTTTTTTTTGTTTCTATTATTCTTTTTGGTTCAATTATTGATCATTTGTTTGGCTTTTGAATATTTTGTCTTGGCACACTTTTTTTATGATTCAATCAAGGGTCATTTGGAATGACCGTAAATAATTCAAGATGGTTTTATTGAAGATGGGATAATAATTGTTGGATTATGAAGTTTGTTTTTCTTTTTTACTTTTATGTGTCGATCTGTCCGTTGACAGTATTGTAAAATATATATATATTTGTTTTTATTGGGAGTATCTATCCTTTGGGCAATTTTAAGATTTTTTTTTTTTGGGTGGGTGGGTGGGGGGGGTGGGTGGGCGTTGCTCTGTCCATTGACAATAAAAAAAAACAAAAACAAAAAACAAAAAGAAAAAGAAAATTGGTGTGCTGTTTGTAACAACCAAAATAAATAAATTTTTTTTTTTAATAAGAGCTGTTATGTGTGGTAATGGTGTTTTAAAATTTTTTTTTTTTTTTTTTTTGCTTCAATCCCTCTCCGTTGAGGTCAAGTTCAATCCTGACCTCTGCAACTCCTCTAGTTTCTCCCATGACTTTGAGCACAAAGGAGAAAGATGTATTCTGGAGAAATACATATTTTTTCTCCAAGTATTCCTGTTAAAAGTCATCGTGGTATCGTGATTACGTCTGAGAATATGGTTTCTTTGGTGATTTCGGAAGATTCAAGTAGTATGATCTCATGTTCTAATGGCTCTAATTTGGTTATGGCGTCTAGGTGCTCGAGTAATGTATCGAGCGAGCTTGTGAATGAGAGGTCGATGAGATCGGTTGTAGATCTAAAGGCTGAGGGTTTTGAAATTGGAATCCCAATGTATCATCTCTTCAAGATCAACAACCGATCCGTCAACTGAGCCATCTACAGGAGAAACGCAACCATCCGTATGATGAGTTTATTAAAAAAGTTGTGAGTGGGGTATTCGAGGGACTATGCTGCGAGTGTGATTCGCATGATGGAGGAGAGTGGACAACCCATGGATTTCAATTCTGTGCTTGACAGGTTGAACATGCATCCTTAGAACGCATCACAAAGAATAGGGTCAATCCCAGGAGGATTGCAGTGTTAAAATTATAATTATTCTTCAGCAAAAATATTTTTGTAAATTGAAGATGATGACTTCCCAATGTTACAAAAAATAAATAAATAAATAAAGCGTGTGAGGATTTTTGTAAAAAGAAGAAGAAGAGAAATGTGTTTGCCATTGAAGATGGTTTCTTGAAGAAAACCAGAAGAATGAAAAAGAAAGGATACCTCAGGTCGTCTCCTCCGTTCTACACCTCTAGGATTTCTAAAATCATAATAAATTTATTTTTTAGGGTTTTTGAAAAAAGAAGAAGAGAAAGGTGTGTATCATTGAAGAGGGTTTCTTGAAGAAAATCAGAAGAATGAGAGAGAAAGAGAGGATACCTCAGGTCGTCTCCTACTTGAGTTCGACTTCTTTGTTCTACACCTCTGGTTTCTGAAATCAGATTAATTTGTTTGTTTACTTGGGGTGTAACTAGTAGTAGTTGGCCTGCCAATATCACGTTTCTTTGGAAATTTTGAAAATGATGAGGACAAATTTGGAAAGAAAAATTTGTTTTCTTCTCTTCCCTCATCGTCTCTCCATTTTTGGAGATAACAAAATTTTATGTTTTTTCCCTTCTCTTCCCTCCATTTTTCTTCTCTTCTCTCCCCACTTAACAATCCAAATAGGAGAAAGGAAGATAAAATTGCATATTTTCTCTTCCCTTCCCTTCTTTTCTCTCAATCCAAACAGATAGTTAAGTAAATATGAGAGAAAGACTTGGATAAGTCTACGTACGCGCAAGGGGCCTATGGGCTCAAAAAGGATTTAAACCATTGGTTCAAAAAATCCTTAATGCGCGCAACGTAATTATTGGGGCTTGGGCATGTAAGTTTATATCGTGGGTGCGGATCCACTTTTTTGTGTTCGGGAGTAGCCACCTATTTTTACAGTCTAGGAATCAAAACATGACTCAAAATAGATAAAGAAATACTGATCTACAAAAAGAACGGGTCCGACGATCATGTTACGGGATTGGAAGGTGTTAGGCACCAATCTCGCTTAACGAACGCCGATCTTTACTTTTTCAAAAATTTTACATTGCAAAAATGACCTAAAAAATATTAAAATAAAAAATATACCTTTTACCTAGGTGATTGTGACGGTCGATTTCCTTAGAATTGGTGGAGAACGTTCTTTGTGTGAGTCTTCCTGTCTTGTCTCTGTCACTAGATTCACTTTAAATCTCCAAGATGAGGTATTCTCCTCTGAGATCTGATTTTTTTTTGACTTTTCTAGGTGTTTTGGATGGTTTATGGGTGTTTTTTGAGGATTTTTGTGTGTTTTTTGAGTAAAAAATGGGGTTTGTGTGTTGGGTAGAGACTTGGGGCTTCAGATTTATTTTTGGGAAGGCTAAGGGAGAGTTTTTTGCCTCTCTTTCGTAGGATTTTTCTTGACCTGCGAGATTAGGTTGTGGAGGCTCCTTTTTATAGAGCTTTTTAGGAGTTTTTCAATTTGACTAGATTTCTTCAAGATAAAGTTAAGTTGTTTAATTAGGATTTTGAATCTTACGTACAATGAAATAATTTTTTAGTTTTTGGAAAAACCCCCTAATTATATTTTTAATTCTTTGGAACCCCCGGTGGAGGGGTCTTTTATAAATATTATGTGGGCCCCACTTAAATAAATGGGCCATTACTTAAAATTTGACCCGTGGACTTGATTAATTGATTTTCTTTGTTTAAAAATTTTAATTTGATTTATTAATATTTCACTTTACGTTAATTAATATTTTAATTATTAATTTCAAATTTTAAAATTTTTAAGATTTCAAAAATTATCGTTTTACCCTTAAAGAGGGATTTTGCGTTGAGAGGTTGATTTTTAACGTTTTGGAATCAGTTTTCGTAAGGAATTCAATGAGAGTATCGATTTGTCACTTATAGGTTTTTGGCATGAAATGATCGTGGATCCTATGAGGACGTTTTCATAATTTTGTTGAATTTTATGAAAATTGGCTAAACGATTTATTTGATTTTAATTTATTATTTTATGTGTTGAAAAGGGTTTTCCTAAGTGTAATGTAGGTTTAAGGATGTTTTGATGTTAGGGGTATTTTGGTAATTTAACCATTTTTTAGTGATTTTTCTCGTAAATCTTCTTTTTGTCTGAAAATGACGATTTCTATGTTTTTGGTCATATTTTCCTAGCGTAACGTGGTTTCTAAAGTTTTGCTTGCTTGAGATACCTTATCTGAATTTCTGAAATATATCAAGTAACAAATAAAAAACATTGGAATATTCATCCATCATTAGGAACTGTCGCAATCGGGTTGACGAGTTGATTAATCAAGCAAGTGCAAAAATGGGATGTCTACAAATGCCCCTCTTTGGTAAAAGGTTGAAGCAAACTAGATAGCAAATCTACTTTGGTAGATAGTACAATATCTGAATGCTGAAGCTAGTGACAATCCATTTTGCAATCTGATTTAGCAATTCGTTGAGGCGTTATGATCTTTGAGGGTAAAACTCTCTCCGAACTAAAAGTTTGTCAAGTCCTTAAGCCTGAACTCTCACTGACGATGTCAAATCCTTGAATTTTGAAAATTTACCCTGACTAATGCAAAAGTGCACGTGTGTACAATGGATGACGCCTATTGAGTATTCTATCGGATCATTGAGAATAAACTCTCATCGATAACCACAAATGTCAGGTCCAAGAGATCTTCTCTCGTTGACAATGAATATTCAAATTAAAATACACATACGCAATGAAGACAATCACACAATATTGAATTATGACAAATTTAAACAACGAAATAATTGGAGTCATAACATTATCAGAATCAGTTGATGTAGGAACTTCATGAAATCCTATCCAAATTCTTTTTTAGAGTTCAAAAAAATTTGAGTCTCGTTTATCGGACTCGAACTTATTGGAGCCACGCTTCTCATTCTAAGGTTTGCAGGAACTTAAAAAATCCTATTTAAGTTAGAGTCTGACTCGAATTATTGGAGTCACGTTTCTCAGGCTTGAATTTGTAGGAACTTATTAAAATCCTACCTAAACTCATATTATATGATTAAAAAGAGTAAGTCTCATTTCTCGGACTCGAACTTATTAGAACCACTTTTCTCGAGCTTAGATTGTAGGAATTTAAAAAATCATATTCAAGTTGGAGTCTCATTTCTTGGACTCAAACTCGTTGGAGCCACGCTTCTCAGGCTAAAGTTTGTAGGAACTTAAAAAATCCTATTTAAGTTGGAGTCTCGTTTCTCGGACTCGAACTCATTGGAACCACGCTTCTCGGGCTAAGGTTTGTAGGAACTTAAAAAATCCTACTCAAGTTGGAGTCTCGTTTCTCAGACTCGAACTGATTGGAGCCACACTTCTCGATCTAAGATTTGTAGGAACTTAAAAAATCCTATTTAAATTGGAGTCTTGTTTCTCGGAATCGAACTCATTTGAGCCACGCTTCTCGGGTTAAGGTTTGTAGGAACTTAAAAAATCATATTCAAGTTGGAATCTCGTTTCTCGAATTTAAACTTATTAGAGTCACATTTCTCAGGCTAAAGTTTGTAAGAACTTAAAAAATCATATTCAAGTTGGAGTCTCGTTTCTCGGACTCGAACTCATTGGAGTCACGCTTCTCGAGCTAAGGTTTATAGGAACGTAAAAAATCCTATTCAAGTTGAAGTCTCGTTTCTTGGACTCGAACTTATTAGAGTCACACTTTTCTGGCTAAGATTTGTAAGAACTTAAAAAATCCTACTCATTCCATGATGCAAAACAGTCAGAGTCTAGCTTCTCAGACTTGAACTTATCGGGGCCACGCTTCTCAAGCTTGGGTTAGTTAAAGACTCGGTATTATCGAGCTCAAAGATTGAGAGATTGGGTCGTTATTGTCTTATCATGCATCTGGATTCACATGTATTATTGGCTTTTGCTGGACTTTTAAATTTTTGAGTAAATTTTTTTTTATCATGCGATTAAGAAGGAAACTTTGGAATCATAATGACTTTCAAAAATACCCCTAGTTTCAAGGTTTGCTTTAATTAGAACTTGACTACGAAATTAATAGAATGGATTGTTGTTTGAAAATATGGACGAGAAACTATGGACTCTGATAAATGATAGATAGAAGAATTGACATTCATTTAAATTTTCAAGCCTCTTAAGATTATCATATGTGCAATAAAGAATTTGATCATTTTCTTTCAAATTTCTTTTGAGAAATGCTTGAGATGAATTTAAAATCTTAATAATTATTAGAATAGAAGATATTTCTCTTCAAAGTGGTCGATTGTTCTATTTTCTTTTACCGAACACTTGGATAATCAAACATACTCTTAAAGATTTAATATGCTTAAGATGACTTCTGAGTTTCATCTACTTCAACATTATCTTCATCAAATGTGAGCCTTTAGTTGAAAAACGAATGTTGAAGCTTAAATAATTTTCTGCACTTCCTTCTAAATTTTTCTTCTCAATGTGATTTTTATTTTCCTTTTTTGATACCCTAATTTTTGCCTAAGTCGCCTTTTCAGCTTTTCAACCTAGTGGATTTTGCTTTTCTTTTTCTAAAGATGCCTTAATTTTTGCCTTGATCACATTTTAGATTTTCAACCTAGCAGGCTTTCTTTTTTATGGTTATGCCCTAACTTTTGCCCAAGTCGCTCTTTTGAATTTTCAACTTAGTGAGCTTTTTTTTTTATGGTTATACCATAACTTTTGCCTAAGTCGCCCTTTCAAGTTTTCAACTTAGCAGGCTTTTTTTTTTTTTTTTGATGATTTTGAATATTCAACTCGACAACTTCTTAGTTCCATGCACCTTAACCGAGTCAATTTGCATTCAGGAAGACTTAATAGGTGGGCTTAGGACATGGTTTAAAAAGAAAATGTATAAGGCTCAACTTTTCCAAAATACCCCTAGTCTGATTTTTTTTTTGTAATGCCCCTAGTTTGATATTTTTTTTCCTTTTTGTAAATTCTTTTGATTCTTTTTTTTTTAATACCCCTAGTTTGGCGTTCTTTTCTTTTCTGTCAATTTTTTTGACTCTTTCTTTTAATGCCCCTAGTTTGCTGTTACTTCTTTTGAATCTTTTAATAGGGGATTTTCCTTTTGGATGACACGTTTTTTAAGAGAATACATTTTTTTGCATGATTGGGCCTAAAGTAAGTTCTCAGGTTGCCTACGTACGTCAAATATTTCTTTTATTTTTTGGGATCAAGTCAAAACGTAGTTTATATAAAGATTTCCCTCCCAGGACTAAAAAGGTTATCTTTTTCTTGGTAAAACAGGAAAATAGTTCGACTAAAGGAGGCCTCCTTCGATGAAATACTAATTGATTTAGTCAAGGTTTTAGGAATTCGATGTCTTGATTGCTTTGTCGAGTAGGATCTTCTTTTGAGAATGAATATTCTTCAACCTTCTTCTACGAAATTGAATGTGATTGAGTTCTTTGTATTTGACATTGACTCGTTCAACACTTTCAGAACTTCAAATTATCTCTTATTCTTTTACGAATGACAACTTTCCTAACTTAAATGAGAAGTATGATGGATCTTCTTGTGCGTCTTAACATCTTTGTCAATGGTTTCAATTGTATCATTCTTTATCGATAAACTTTGACTTTGAAAATCACCCTTAACTTCATGTCTTGATCTATTTTGGTGTAATCTATCAATATATCCTCATGAGACCATGCAGGAACGTTGTTGAATTTTTCAAGTAAGTTTATTATTCTCTCATATTCCCCTAAGGATAATGTAGTACCCATTTGCACTTTTTGAGTGTACTCTTTAATTCCAATATTTATCAAGCTTGATTAGTGAGCCTTAAGTCATTCCTCATGTCAAATTTTATGTTCACATCATTATTGCGCGCATGATAATCAAAAGCTTATTTATTTATTGGAATAAAAAAAAAACATAAACTGACAAACTTGATTAAAATCCAAAATTAAAAAAACTTAACATATCGAAATGACTAACTGAACTCAAATACTGACGCAACTGAATCTAAAAAAGAAAATTTAAAGCGAGGACATCACTCTAAATGGAGGGATACAATTCTAGGGTCTATGCCACTTTGGATATCTTTGATGCGTGAGTTGAACTTGTTTATTTTTACTATCTCTTCATATTCTGATTCAAGCCTGTCATATGCTGGACAATCCGTTGTTTCAATAATCTCTCTATTCTTTAGTTTTGGCACTGCCTTAGGGTAGGTGGGCTCATTCTAGCATGGGGAGGATGCACTGTTAAAACCAATTGAGTGAATGAAGAAAATTAGGTCAATTGATTCGGCTTTGGATATGTATATTAGGTTTAGAGCAGGAGGGGGTTAATTTTGAAATATAGGCAAAATGTTAGTTTTAACATTGGGCACGGTAGGAGCGGGTATGGTGACTTTTTCTTGTTCAATCAAGTCTTGAATAGTATGGCGGAGAGTAATACACTTGTCAAAAACATGATCAGGCATTTGATGGAATTCACAGAATTGCCCATTATCCAAGTTTTGAGGGAGAGAATTAAGTAAAGGCTAAAGTTGTAATGGTGTCAGCAATCCTCTTTTCATCAATTTTTGACAGACAATATTAAGGGACATTCCAAGATTGGAGAATCGTTTCCTAGGCTTCACTTGTGCGGACTGAGTGGCTTGAGGAGCTAGTGCGAAAAAGGTGTTGGCCACTTGTAAGGAATTGACACTGGGTTTGAAATATTTGAGTTTTGATTCAGACGAGTTACCAAAAAATCCTGAAGAATAGGCATCCTCAACTTGATTTCCAGTCTCAATGAGGGACTGAAAAATAGGAAGGTACTAAGGGATCAAGTACTTGACATAGTTTGGAGTGAGATTCCTGAGGATGATCTTGACTTGTTCCTTCTCTTGAGGTCGATCCCACAATTGAGCGGTTTTAACTCTCCATCGAACAATGAACTCAATGAAAGTTTCCTCGGACTTCTATTTGGTAGTTTCTAAATATCTTCTTGTGAGTTCAATATCCGTGTTGAATGAATATCGATCAATAAACTCCTTTATCAATTCATGTCATGTTCTTACCTGAGATAAGTCCAATGACATTGGCCAGCATATGACAATGCCTGTAAGGGTTCTTTGAAAAAGTTGGGCCATATGTTCTTCACTCAAACCCTGAGATTGCATGATGCTGACATATACTTTCAAGTGAGTCCTAGGGCATCCAATCATATCAAACTTCTCCATGTCTAGCACTTCTTTGACAGACGGACCGTGGGAAATAGCGTCATTGCCCCTATTCTAAGAGCAAGATTGTCCGGGTCTTTGATATTCTTCAAGACAGTTTCAACTTAAGTTATTCGATGAGTTAAGACAGGGTCGATATGTAATTGATCATCTTCTTGGTCTTCGAAGAGGTCAAACACAGCTTGAGGTTCTATAGCTTTATCTTTTTTTTCAGTCTTCAAGACTTTAATTTGTGTTTAAACAAAAGTAATAATTTGTACTTGAAAAGATTTCAAAATCATCTATGGTACTTGTTTCTTCTTGTGGCAAGGGTTGATTACTTGGACTTGACAATAGTACTCTAGAAAGATGACTTTTTTCACGGATCCAACGTGGTACATATAGTGGTGTAGAACGTTTATGAGTAATTATTACCTGATTGGAAGTAGACTAAGATTAACCATTGACTCTAAAGGTTTGACTCTTAATCACATAATTAAAATTTCTTATATAAATTAGCCCAAGTCTGGTGGAAAATATCGAATCTAAATGCATTATAAGTCTATAGTGACCAAGAAGGTGAGAAAGGTTTGTCACATGTTTACCCTGATTAGGATTGAACCTTTGATCAGACAAATTAATTTGACCCTAGGATCGAATATTTTTTGTATGACGAAAATAGACGTCATTTATCCCCTTAGTATATGAGGTACAGTGGGGCAGGATCTCGCTTAGGCACTGATTTTGACCAAAAAATGCAATTGGTGTAACTTAGATTAGCTTTGATATGCCGTATAAATACGAGTCTAGAGTTGTAATTTTCATAAATGGTTTAGTATCCCACAAGGGAACCGACCACATATTAGTACTACATTGGTAATCCGGACATGTGACTTTGCGGCTTACAATAGGACAAAGGCTCAGGTCACTCCAGCATGGATGCATCGATATACTTTTCAGTGTCACCTGATCGAACGGTACTGATACCCCAGTTTTATATACCATAAAAGTGCGTGACTGGAGTTGTAATTTTCATGTTTGACGTCGTATCTCACAAGGAGACCGAGTCATACACTAATGCCACGTTGGCTATAAGGGACATGCAAGCGTGTAATATAAAGTAATTTAAATGTGCTAGTAGTGTGCGCAAAATAGGATGGGGTGTGCCCAGGGCGTTTTTTTCGAATAAATGGGCCACATCACATCACCAAAGTATGAATATCAGTAAAATATAATCACAAAGCATAATAATATCCATAACATCAATCAAGATTAATGCACACACATCAAAGATATATATCAATCAGGATAATAACATATTAGATAGGCAATCAATTAGGATAATGAAAAAGAAAGTAACGATGATCGATCAATCATGATAGCACACAAAAACAATATCAATCATCAAGTGAACATGGGCACAAAGACAACCAACAATTCTTCCTTTTTTCACCAAGTAGACTTGTTGCATTTAGCAAAAAATAAACAAAAATCCCCTTGCTTTATTAAGTCTGTTACTCAACCAAATCTGTGAGTGAGAACTTATGCTATCCTAACCAATTAAGTAAGATTTGAAACCTTACTAAGGGTTATTGGGTTCACATGGACCATCGCATCGGCACATCAATACCACAACCTTCTAGGTTTCACGAAAAAAACTTGAATTGAAAAATAAAATAAAATTCAAAAATAAATTCATCTTTTTTCAAGCTTAGACCCAAGATTTTGAAAATGGACAATTATCGAAATTTAAAATTAAAATTCAAAATGAAGAATTTTTCTTCTAAATTTTTCTTTAAAAACTCTTAGAATTTCTTCCTCCACAAGCTCGTGATGTTGGATGGTGTTTTTTTTTTTTTTTGGTGCCCCGTGATTTTCTCAATACCCTTTAGTAAGAAAATTCTTACTAAACTAGTAAGGCTAGTCTTACTTTATTTAAATGCCCTTTACCTTTGAAGTGAGGAAATTTTCTTTGGTAAGAAAATTTCCTTACTTATCAAGTCATGAAATGGTCCCAGGGCATCTGGGCATCTAAGTCGCGCGACGTAATTATTGGGGCTTGGGCATGTAAGTTTATACCGTTCACAGGTCAAGTCAACATTAACCAATGCACCAACACTTTGACCAGCTGCGTTCACTAAACACTAAAATAAGATGCTTTCACTTCCGTGTTCACACTTACATGTATTCACTAAAATAAGATGTTGGAAAAAAAAAAAAAAAAACTTCTAGTAACATGATATTCACTAAAATAACCTCTTCTTAAAAAAAATAAAAAATAAAAAATAAATAGAGATACTCCTTTACGTGAGATCTGTCTTCTCTAATAGATAAATGAAAAGTAACCTAAATGGCCTCTTCTTCAATTAGTTAGTAAAAAAAATCTCCTGACTTTTCTTTCAAAAATCAGTCATTTTCAATCTTTGCAATAAAAAAAAATTACCCTAAATTTCAATCTTAAGATTTTATCTGCTTTGACATGTAACCTCAACCATGAGAGAAAGGATAAGAAGCTTTAATGAAATTAATTTACCATCATGTTATGAAAGAAGGAAAATTATTTAATGGATCCAACTTCTTTCTAACTACACCCTAATTTTTGGACAGTAGCATAATGATGGAGAGATCATAACAGAAGAATTCATGTAACATTTGGATCGTCAAGTGTCCAAGCATAAAGCCTAGGCCCACGGATTCGAAGGGTTGACAGATTCAGAATCATTCGAGAAGATCCATTCTTGAATGGAAATGTCAAGATCTTCAAGATCAATTTCTTTCACAATTGAGTTTTCATTTTTAAGCCCGATTCATTTGTTTAGCCTATTTTTTAGGCGTTTTTGCTATTTTAGGTAACTTTTAATGTGTTACTCACTTTTGTTTTGGAAGTCGAAATCATGCACTGTTGATTCTGCCATATTTGTAGGGTTAAGTAGTTTTATTTCCATGCTTAATTCATTTTTACTATTTTTGGTATTTTTTTTTCTTACCTTGGCTATTTTCGCGTTTTTTAGGAATATGAGATTTTTTTTCTATAAATAGTATTGTAGCTCGAATATGAATAACAACTTTGGATTAATAAAATTTATATTTTTCGAGAGTTTTCTCTTTATTTTTCAATTATTTGGTATTTTGTGTGAATCAACAAGTTTTTGATGCCCTATTATTCGGTATTCTTTTGAGAATCAATGTAGTAATTAGAATATTGTTATTCTCCCTACATCACTTAATAATCCAATTAGTAAATTGTTTTATTTCTTAATACTCACTTCTATAAAATGTCAAAATCAAATTCTCAAAATTGACAATTCAAATTGTTGAGATCGAACATTCAAATAATTTAGATCAATTATTTAAATAGTTGTTACTTATTTTATGTTAATATGGTAATGGCATTGTTGCAGGTTAAATGGGTACATTGATCTTAAATATTGTTTAGCCATAGAATTATTTCCAATCTGAACTTCATAGCCATGCACTTATTTTATGTTAATTACTTTCTTTGAACCCCCACTACATGATACTTCAGGTCTTTTTAGTTAGTTAAGATAATGAGATTGAAGGTGTAACTCATAGAATTACTGCTAGGTAGCTAAAGCAAGATGCACTTGCAAATCTCTTAATGTATAACTCTTCCATAAATACTACGGAAGTCGTGAACAACCCTCAAATACATCGTGTAGCCAGAATATACTTTCATCCAACATTTCTTTCAATGTTTGATGATGTGTACGTTATTAAGATTTTATTTTTTGTAGAAAATTTTGCACATTTTAATGAGAGTATGAATTTATAGGATTTATCAAGTTGTGTATCTCTTTTCCTCATTGGAAGAATACTATGTCAATGGAGATGTCTGCAGGTAGAAGATTACATACAAATTGGTTTTTTTTTTTTTTTTGGGGGGGGGGACAAGAATTTCAAGTACCTTTTGAAGGGAGTAAGCTAACTTTGATGTTGAATATCTTCATACACTTTCTTTCCCTATTTTCCATTTCTTTATCTATTGATATTTGTAGATGCAGAAATTTGCATTATCTTGTGATTCTCCTTAGTTAAGGTTTTTTGCCTTCCTATGCTCCTAGATGGGCCTGTAACAACACCACTCCGACACCTAAGTTAGGATTTAGTATAAGAAGTAGGATAGGGTATTTTTTAAAGAGAAATCTCATATCTTTTCGGCATGTTGTACCTTTATATTTATAGGCGGTTTTTCCCTTAGATTCTTTCGAATTTTCTCCATGATTCTTGTTCGAGCGGTTACGCCCGTTTAGGGATTCGCCTTGATTTCCACGAAAGCAGTTATACTCCATACTCCATATTTCTTGGAATTTGTATCAAACTTCACACCATTGAAGCTCGGTTAAATGTTGATCAGCTTCACTATTAATTCGGATGCTCAGTCAGGTTTTCATGTAATTCGTTCCTTCGGCCTAAGTTCCTTGAGATTGCCAAGTGTCGTTTTGCAGAAAAATAGCCTCCACAATATCCAAATTAATAAGCTAAACCATGATTTTTTGTGTGTGGACTAATCTTGCATCTTCCCTGTTGCAAATCATTGAAATGACTAAAATTTCTCATTTTGTACTTAATCCAATAGAGAGAAATGAAGACATAAGGTAATTTGCAATAAAGTGTGGAGAAGATCTCTTTCAAACCTTAGTGTAAGATTTGATGAAGAATTAGATTTCTGATAGTAAATGCCATTGACATATTATTGTTTTTCTTGCTTTTATATCAGTTCTTTGTGTAATTTCAGTAAAAAAAATTTATTTTATATGAAATTTGAGAGTGGTGTTTGATTTCTCTGTTTGGCAAAGATTGAGTTGGTATGGAAGGAGAATTTGGTGATTCTTCGTTACCTACAAATCTAACAAAAACAGGTAAATCATCTACAATTTCTTCTAAATTTTGTTTATTGTCAACTATATGATTTATAATTGATTATTCGACAGTTCTGTGTTCTTCTTTCGCTAGTTCAATTTAGCAAACTTTTGTCTGAGATGGAAAGATGTTCTCTAAGGATTCTCTATGAAAACTATCCCTAGGAAAAATTATTGATTAACTACAGCCTCATGCCCCAAATCCTATCCTTCTCCTTACTTCATGTAGTGGGAAGGAAATCAAGAAACAGACTCATATCGATGAAAGATGGAATGATTGCTAACATATCTACACGTTTAGTGATTGGATTTTTATCGCCTCATGTATTATCGCAATCTGAAAGTTCAAAACTATATGCTACATCTTGTTTGGTCACTTGTTGAGTTTTGTGGTTAAATTGAATGTCATGTGGAGGCTCTTTAATAACTACAACATGCTTTCTCTAATATTTACTATAACTTCTAAACCATTTGAATATTCCCAAATACAAAATCTGTGTTGGTCGTAGAGTGTGTACATCAGCACATTCTCGTGCGAACAGCCAATGAACAGTTTAAGAGTGAACATAGTCGAAGACAACGTTGGTCCAACCGGCCCATTTGATCAAACTATGGAGAGTAAGTTTTTATGCTTTGCACTTAAACCCTTAGCTCAGTGTGTCTGACACATTGCAAAACACATTTGAGGTCGTAAATTCAAGTCCAGCATACCCATAAAAAATAAAAAAAATAAAAACTAAAAAATATATATCTATATATATATATTAGTATAATTAATTAGACTAGTGATAAACTGATGCGATTTACGTGGCATGTGCACAGACCAAAGATTTTTCCTTGTGTATCCCAAAGAAAAATATCTATGATCTGTGCACATGCCATGTCAATTTAGCACGTCACTTTATAGTGACTCATATATATAGTTAGACTAATGATTTTCAAGCCAGAATATCACGAAAAATAATGCTGAAGTGACCTCAAGCTTGGACCTCAAATCGCACACCCTGATGTGAAAGTGTACAGGAACCATAGATACAAGTGAAAAAACATATATGGTTCCTAACCACTTTCATGTCAAGATGTGCGATATGAGGTCCAATCTTGAGATCACTCCAACACGACTCTACAATGAATCATATAATTAAGATTGACACAAAATCTCTACTTGGCTGAGTAAGGTTAGTCTTACTAACTTAATAAAATTTCAAATTTTACAGAGTCGTTGAGCTAAATGGATAACCATATTGCAATCCAACAACACATCCCTCTAGATTACATGGAAAAACTCTGATAAAAAAATAAATAAATAAATAATTCAGAAAATTTTATTTTGGGCTTGATCCATATTGTGAACTTGGACGGCTGTTAAACTCCAAAATTTTAAAATAAAATTTAACAGCGAAGAATATTTTTTTTTAAGTAATGTTTTTTTTTAAATTCGTAGAATTTTGTCCTCCACATCTTTGTGGCATCGGATCATGTTTTTGAATACCACAAGGTGAGCTCAATGACCCTTAGTAAGTTTTAAAATCTTACGAAGTTAGTAAAATAGTCTTACTCAATTCTTTTCTTTACATCTCCACCTCGTGGCTCCAAGCAAAAGTATGTGCCAAAAAATTTATTGTTACCGAACAACTTGTGTAGGTAGCTTTACCCAACGAGTCGTGATAATATGACATCCCTTCTGACAAACTACATTCCCATCATAGAATCCTAGATTATTTGCCTAGAGATACATAAAATCATAAATATTTTTCTTATGTGTCCCAAGGCAAATGATCTATGATTATCACAGTTCTTACCAACACCTGATGTTGAGTAGCTTTTACCAACGCAATCCCCATTTTTGTATGCCATGTGGCACACTCTTTTAGCCTATCTGCATTTTGTTTGTTTACTACGTATGTATAGAAAAGTCCCCTTACAAAATTCAAACACGGACCGAAAAATGCTTTTTAATGCAATTTTCACCAAGAGTGCTGATTCTGTAAAACTCAACTTAATGTGGTAACTCAAAACTCACTGAAGGTGCAAGAATCGTAGATTTTTTCCCTCGGGATACACAACTGCACATGTTTTATAGGGATGTGTAGTTGTGTATCTAGAGGGAAAAATCCATAGTTCTTGTAGGTCGTAATATTTTTGAAATACTGAAACTACCCATTTTTCTTTTTCTTCATATACTTAGGTTTTCCAACAATGATTCCAAGAATTTTTGATGATTTTTTTTATCATGATTGATGAATGAAAATGATCTACTTCTTATTTTGAACTTTTAAATGTATTTGTTTTTTTTTTATTTCGACTATTTATAACAAAAAATGAAGCTAAGGTTTTTCAATTCCTTTACTTCTTTTTTGGATTAAAATCAATCAAAGATGGTTTCTTTGGTTTGAAATCATCTACATAAGTCGTTATGTCAAGTTTCAAGTCAATCTTTCTATGTATTTTTGTTGAAAAACTCGAGAAAATGAAATTGGATAAATTTTGCAGTGTTGAGGTCTACAATAATTAAAACCGGTGAGGTCGACAATAAATAAAATTGCTGAGGCACATAGTAATTAAAAAAAATATATCATCCTCGACAATAAAAATATTGAACTTAAAAATTGTCGATTTTGGCACTGTAAAATTTACCTCATTTCATTTTTTTTCTAGTTTTTCCAACTAAAATACATTGAAATATCAACTGAAAACTTAACATAACAACAAGTGTAAATGATTTCAAACAAAAAGAATCATCCTTGGTCGATTTGGATAAAAGAACAAAGTAAATGTATGTAAAAAATCCTAGTTTTTTTTTTTTTACATACATCTTCAAAATGCTTGAAAATGACTTCTCCTTCCTTCTCAAATCATTTTCATTGGAATGGAATTAATCTCCAAAACTTGATCGGGATGTGGCAAATCCATTTTTTTGAGATGAAAATGGTTAGTGCAATTTCGACATTTCAATCGTGAGAAATGTTTAGAGTGGGTTCAGAGACTGATTAGAAAAGAGGGATTTACTTGATAGACTTTTTTTTTTGGGTGGTGGAATGAACTAATTAAATGGTTCATCTATGTTTTAAATAGTTCGTCCATATTGTACTGAACTTTCCTTGCCAAATTAGTATGGAAAGTTTCCTAACGGCAATATCTTATGGTATCCAAAATTCTAAGAATGTTGGAAAAAAAATTTGATGGTGGAATGAACTTATTTTTTTCACTTAAGATTAGAATTGTACTAAACAGGTTACATAGGTCAAGTTAGGGGTGTCAATGGATAGTCGAAATCCAAATTCGAATTCAAAAAATCAGATATTATCCGAAATTTTCAGATAGCGGATTCAGATGTTATTATAACATTCGAATGAGTTTCGGATACGGATTCGAATGTTACGAAATCTGATTCGATAATATCCGCTCCGATTTAAATACGTATGTTATATATTCATGTTATATAACAAAACTCATCTATATCAATATATATATATATATATATAGTCTTATGTCTTCGTGTTATAAAATGAAGTTTAACTTTAAACCTTTTTCTTCTCTAAACTCAAACGCAAGAACCAGACCTCCGTTTTGATTTTCGTGATTTCGACTGGACGATCTCCATTACCACCATTTTCTCCGACCGGTTAGCACATCCAGGTGATACTTCCTTCCTCTCTCTCTCTCTCAAAGTCAAACCCTTTTTTTTTCACTATGCGAACTCCATGACCACCATCTTCTCCGGCCGGTGAACTCCATAACCACCTTCTACTCCATCTACCGAGCGTCTATGATTCCAGGTAGATACTTCATCTCCCTCTCTTTCTCTCTCTCTCTCTCTCTCTCTCTCTCTCTCTCTCTCTCTCTCTCTCTCTCTCTCTCTCTCAATAAGGGTTTGTATGCGACTCAATGATGTTTTGGATTCCAAAAAGGGTTTTTTACAGACTGAAAAAGTTGGTAGAGACTAAATCTAATTTTCGCAGGATTTTTATCGTATCAGATATTATCGGATATTCGATATGTTTTTCGAATTCGAATTCGAATATTGGTCAGTGATATTAGATTAGATTCGAATTCGAATTCGAATTCGGATATCACTAAATTTTTTCAGATTCAAATTCAGATATAGCATTACCCGATCGGATACCTATCCGTTGACAGCCCTAGGTCAAGTCAGACTAACTATTTAATAAATGTGTTTAGTTTGAATTTAAGTTTTTGACATGATTATTAAATGGGTTGGATCTGGGTTGGATAAATTTTCAACACCCTTACCTTAACATGACACAAACACAACGTGATCCGACCCATTGCCACCCCTTGTTTGATTGTACATAAGAAATTGATCTTATGGTTCAAACTTTTGTACTATTCCAACATGTTTCAATAAAATATTCTGATTTCAGTCGAAAATGGAATGAAAAACCAAATATTTTAGAAATGTTCGTCTCTCTTGATCAATCATCGCCTCAAAAGGAGATTTTAAACCATGATTCAAACAAGAGGAAACTTTTCCCCTTGATCATTAACATGTGCCTTTGATCTTGGACATGTTGAGTGGTACCACATGATAGGCCTCCTTTGGCTTAATAGATGTGATTGAAATTCAAATAAGTCATTTTCTCGCTCCTCAATGGACTTACACACCAAATTAACAAACGAAAAGTTGATTGCCACACCACTTTTACTTAGAGCACCCTGAGTTGTGTGTTAACTCTCGGCTGAAGTTATATAAATTGGGGTGCTCTTAGTAAAATTTGGTTCGATAATGAAGAATTAAAAAATAATAATAATAATAATAGATTCATGAATTCCACCCCGGTTAGGATAGTAAGTGATAGATTGAATATGTGACAAACCATCACTAAAATTGGCCAAGTTCACGTATCATCGACGTCAACTTCTTCAAGCATTAAAAAAAGAGATTTATCTTGTAGACTTATCGTCCTTACCTTTCTTTATCAATCTTGCTACCGTGACTAATTTTCTCCTCAAGACTTACACTTCGCAAGCATTTTCCAACGTTTCTTTTGTCAAAAGTTTTTGGCTATTCTTGGGAATCTCAAGTGGATTTTCTTTTAGGAAGGAAAAACAATAAGGTAAGGTTAAAAAGGTTGCATATGACCCATTTTGAGGAGAAAATATAATATATATAGTTTCGGGTCCAACAGCCAAATTCCTAATCAAAGCCCTAGACTAAATTTTGTCTTATATAGGTTAAAGTTTCGGAATAATTTAATTTTTTATGAGGATAATCTCTACGACATCAGCTCATTTCTAAACTTCTAAGCCCATGAAAAATAGTTACAAACTAACAATAAAAACCAAACAATCTACAATTCTTCAACTTGTAAATTAGGGATATAAATTTTATAATTAAATGATTTTTTGTGAGGATGATACTCTCACCATAGAGACAATCCTTACGGAAAATCAACTCATTATGAAACTTTTAACTCATGTAGGACAAAACACTTGTACTAGGACTTTGATAATCGGACGCTACTCATATATATAGGACAACATTTTGTCCTATATGAAAAAAAGATTTCGAAATGGGCTGATTTTTTGTGAGGATGATCCCCTCACCATAGTATATATTTGTACACACTATTGCCACACCAACTTTTACTAATGCCACACCAACTGTATCAATTTTTTGGTGCTTTACATGGGAACTAGTGTGGCATTAGTAAAAGTTGGTGTGACAATAGCAACTCTTATATCTATATATATATATTTGGCTGATTTTTAGTGATGATGATCTCCTCACCCTAGAGATCATCATCATTAAAAATCAGCTCATTTCAAAACTTCTAACCCTATCAAAAGAGATTTACATAATAACGGTAAAAATTGACGGTCCAGGACTCTTCAATATGTAAACTGAGGTTAGAAGTTTCAGAATGAACTCATTTTTGGCGAGGATGATCTCTTTATGTGAGAGGCAAGTATTTATTACGTAAATAAGCATTTATTATGTAAAAAGACTAATATACCTATGTCTTTTTCACTAAAAGACAAAATAGGTAGGGATATTATTAAAATAAAAGTGTTGGAGAATGCTAACGTCCCCATACGGTCTTGAAAGTTAATTATCTTCTCAAAATTAGTCATCTTAAATATCATAGGGAAAAAATTTGTTTGAGTCTTTAGCTGTAAAATTAATTTACTCCTATCTTTTAAAATTTTAAAAACGAGATAGGATTCTTGAAGTAAACAATGATGTGATTTTTTCATAGAAAATTATAGAATTTCTAAAGGGATTAAGGCGATGTTCAAAAAATGAATTCTTTTACTAGATTAAATATAATTTGATATAGAGATTGAAAAGGTTGAAAATGTCTTTTATTTGGAAGAAAAACAGGGTTTTTGATTCTAGGTTTAAAATGATAGCATTTAGGTTATTATTGTTAGTCTATAGAAGGAGAACAAGGCTAAAGGGGCATGTCACCAGTTTGAAAACACTGGGTATCTCAAATATTCATCAGAGAAAAAAATATCACAATCTCTCAAAAAATTTGTGAACGGCCACGTAAATGTCAACAAAGTAAAAGCCATTCTCCAACACCGTTCCAATTTAACTAAATTTGATTATTAAATATTTATGTTCACGCTGTTATAATATGTAGACATTTGCGTGGTCATTCTAAATTTTTTTGAGAGATTTATGATATTTTTAATTAATATAAAAATTAATTATTAATTATTTTTATAATCAAATATTCCAATTTTTGGTCCATAGTTTCAGCAAATTTTATAAGACACTACAAAAAAAAATTTTGGGAAATTTTCTATTAATTTTAATGAATATAAAATTATTAATTATATAATATAAATATTCCATTTTCCCCCAAAATTTTAGCATAATTTATTGGACAATTTTTTGTGATTTTTCTTCATTTTTTAGTTTTTTTTTTTATGTAATACTTAACACTTCAATATTTACTAAAATACTCGTTGTATCAACAAATATTTCGATCCATTTTTTTCGATTACAAAAAAAAATTAGACATTCTCTATATATAATATATATTATTAGTCATTAATTCACGAATCATGATAAGAATTCTATCCATATAAGTATGGATGTATAGAGGGAAAAAAAAAGAATAAAAAAGATTTCTTATTCTATAGCAAAAAATAATATATTTTTTTAAAGAGAGTCCTTCATTTAAATTGCGTTGAATGGATAAATCAATAATTTGTCCTTAGGGATCCGACATTAATCCTCTCATACCTACTAATTAGTGTACCTGGGAGGCATTTCCTCTAGCTCCTGAAAAGGACATTATATGGATTGGATTAGAAGAGTCAGTCATCCGAAAATTAGGATTCATAATTTTTAATGAAATTAATTAAAAATAATTAAAAAAGTTAAAAATTCTAATTTTTTATTTAAAAAAATCTTTAATATCATATATTATTAACATCCTCTTGGCCATTGGGCAGGCCATGGGCACGACCATATGCACAGATAAGGGCATGCCAATCACTCGGCCATTGGACACGGTCATTATCATGGATAAGGGCAAGTCATGGACCAGGCCATTCATTTGGGCATCCGCTCGGCCATTGGCATGGCCAAGAGTACAAATATAGGTAAGCCATGGGCATGGCTCTCTCTCCCCCCTTGCCCCTTTGTATTGTCCCTCCCCCATCTTATTGTTGTTAAAATCTTGCTCTCCCCCATATGATATATGACATAAGATAATGTGCCTAGGTGCACATGTTCAAGTTAAATTTTATAAAATTGAGATGATTGTCAATAAAAATATTATTTATGAAATTGAACTCGAAAAATTTCTTAAAATTGTGATAGTTGCTAATAAAGATATTATTTATGAAATTTAAGTTGGATGTGAAAACACACACATTATGCATTTCTCTCACTTCGAATCCAACTTGATTTCATGCATTCATTGCACCATGACAAGGAATCACCAACACACACAACCAACACACCACTCATATGCCAACACACGTATTAGAGAACAACTCTCTCCCAACCTTACAATATCTTACATGCCTCATGCGACAAGTACATAATAACATGTAGGTCAAGAAAAAATATTATCTAATAACCATGTTATACGTGAAATACCCACATTGTGTATTTCTCTTACTTGGAATCCAAACTGAACATGCACACCCAAAAACACCTTTCAATCCACTCTTGACCTTAATACGAAATAACATGATGTGAAAAAATAATATGTAACAGTGATAGAAGATGAGTGGATGTTAACTTTGATAGATGAAGAGAATAATAAGAATACACTTGAAAAGATAAATAAAGACATGACCTAAGAAATCCAACATCAGCGCACTAGATTTATCTTAGCTCCAACCTAAATGCACATAATCAATCAAGGCATCAGCCTAAGAACAATCGATTAGTCATTGCACTAACCCACACTAAATTGGTACAATGAAGGAACTTCTTTAATAAAAAATGAAGAAAGAAGCACAAATATAAAAAAAGAAATGTTCACAACAAAATGTGATATGGCATTAAAGCAACAATGATATAATTGAATGGAATAACAAATGGATGGTCTGATAAATCCAAAATGGATGCTCTAGATTTATCTTGGCTCCAACCTAAATGCATGAAAACAACCAAGGCACCGACCTGAGCACAATTGACTAGTCATTGTACTAACCCAAATTAGAAAATATATAATAAGAAGACTTTTTTTAAAGGAAAATAACAATAAAACCAAAACGAAATTCAATTTGGGTGTACGCGTCCAGACACCCTACCTTAGTTGCAAGCAATCTAAACACGATCTATGAAATCGAAATGAAAAAACATAACCAAGAATCAAATGAAGGTCACACACATGATCTGATTTGAGCGTGTCCCTACACATGATCTGAATATGTGTCTAAATGCATGTATTCAAGTTAAATTTCATAAATAATATCTTTACCAACATTTATCACAATTTTATGATACAAAATGAATAATGTACGTCGGTTCCGAAGGTTTCTTATAAGGAAAATCATTTGAGAATTGAGACGAGAGAGAGAGATTTATAACCATAAAGTTTAAAGACCCCATATGACTCGTTTGAGATAACTCGGAGACGCTAAACCGAGATTTATTACCACGCTTTGGGCAGTAGGGTTTGGTTTTCAGGGTTTTAACTGAAAACCAAAGCCATCCTTCAACCCGGAGATTCCTCGTTACAGAGAAAAAAGTAAGTCCTCTCTCCCTCTCTGTTGCCCTATCTCCTGTTAAAAATGAGGAAAATTTCCATAAATTAGATTCTAGGGTTTTCTTTTTTATTTCACAATCTTCTGCTACTAACGAAACAATTTCAAATTCATTGTTTATGGATGCAGATCGGTCTTGGAGAATGCAATCATTCTACAGAAGTCTTCGTGCCCTTGAAATCCCTATTTCAGGTTCGAAAATTGTTAATTTTAAATCATCAAATGGTTACCCAATAAGTAGCGTTTCTGGATTGATTGCTTTGGAACCTAATGTTTCTGATGCCGAGAGACGAACTGTTTCGAGCTTTCTTCAACGACCAACTGATATCAGTTCAAAGGATTTACAGTTCTCATTGCTTCACTATTGCATTTCTTCCCCGTCTGTGACATCTGTATGTTTTCTTACTCAATTGTTTTTTGCCACTTATCTTTACATGCTAAAAAACAGCTTGTATTAATCTGAACTTCAAAATTTGTAGTTTGAAGGACAAAATGTGCAATTATGAATGAAAATTCATTTTTTTTTTCCATTTCTGCCATCATTTCTGTCTAAGCTTGCATTATTTTCCAAATCCTGGATAGTGCGATTAACAAAGTAGTACCAAGTACAAATTGAATTTTCCATTTAGATGTATAGATCGCACACCGTGTCCATTTCAATTTGCTCTTTAAATGTATGTTAAAATGACTTTTGAAAGTAGTGGGTAGAGGGCTATTCTAGTTATAATGGATTTTGAAGCAAAACCATGTTTAGGTGGAAAGATGAAAACTTGAAGAACCACTCATGTTTGTCATCAATATATATTGAAAGGGTTGATGCCGAAAATGGAAAAATCAATTGCAAAATTTTCTTTGAATAACAGAAAGGTCAAGAGAAAATTGAGCAAATTAACAGAAATAAGGATTCTGCAGGGTAATATGAGGATGGCGATGGAAACAAGTGGATGGGGTTGGATAATGGAGAGACTCCTCAACTTCCCAACTCGCTAGCTTGGACTCCTCAAAGCGATATGAATCTTACCATGATGGTTTTCCAATCGGTGATAATCAAATGGTAGGGAAGAAGCAGGGAGAATACTTGGCTGATCTTCATGGGAGACAAGCTGAAATTTCTCTCCTAATAATGTAGAAAATTGATTACTCGGGGTTGGATTACTCCTAAATGTTGTCCCATCTGTATGAAGGATGGGGAGTCTGTCGACCATATCTTAATCCATTGCCCCTTCACTTATAATATTTGTCAATTTTCCTTGGTCTGTTTCGTATCCAGTGGGTCTTTCCTCGTAAGTTTTCCTCATTGTTAGAGGGGTGGGCTAATAAGGTTTTTTCTTCAAGAGAAAGATATCTTTGGGTTATTCTTCCTTCGGCTATTGCTTAGGGGGTGTGGAACGAGAGAAATAACAGGGTGTTCAATAATAAGATGAGGAGCTCTCATGCCAGTTTCATGGAGATATTGGGCCTCATGTATCTTTGGTCGAAACAGAGTACAGAGTTTACAGGGACTACTTTTGATGACTTTGTTTTTATATGGAACTCTTTATGTAATCATTGATGTATTAGCTTTCCTTTCTTTTTCTTTTTTGGAGGCTCCCTCGGCCTCCTTGTACTGTGTTTTCCCTCTTATCGTCAATATATTTTACTTTTCTAAAAAAAAAAAAAAAATTGATAAATTTGATCAACAGCTGATTCGTCCTCATTATGGAAAAAAGGGTTTATACCAGAGCCTTGAATGCTAAGCAATATGAGCAATCGGATAGCTTAAATTGATTCCAACCATGCCTATCTCTACAAATTTAAATAAAAACTTTGATAAAGAGAAAATGTTCTATATTATATTTCCTTACATGTTTTGAGGATAATCTTAGATGGGATTTTGGTATTTAGAGCTGCAAGTGCGTTTTTTAAAAGGTTGATATGGGAAACGCATATGATCATGTTGATTGGAAGTTCCCTAGACTATTTGTCAATATTAAAGGGTTTGTGGAAGGATTTAAATAGTAGATTCATAGTTATTAAGATGCTCCGAGGCTTTAAGAAACTTTGCATGTTTAGAGCAAACTCATATTTTATCGCAAGAAACTTCAACCTAAATGTCATTAAAAAATAAATACTTGAGTCATTTCTAATTTATTGAATCTTCTAAACAATGCAAAAGTTTCTTGCAATAATTTTTTTTAATATTAATATTGAATAAACTTTTACTTATAGAAAAAGTATATCGGGGAATAAGAAATCATCAAAAAGACAAGAAGCTACACTGTTGTACAATATGAAATTAGAAAATGGTGTTGAAGTATCCATGAGGTATTTGATAGTAGCATCGGCATCGATGGTATCAATATGGGTAAGACAAGCATGTCGAATAATACAAGTATACTAGCAAACTTACATTTATCCAAACCAACTTTGGTGCTTTGGATGGGTCTCCCTTGACTTGTTTGAGAATAATTGATTTGTGTCACTTCTCAAGTTGTTGACTTCTTTGATTTGGTTTTGTTAGAAGGTTCAATGAGACGTTTAGGAGCAAGTACTCGTGTATTATAATTTGTTTTCATATAGTGCTTTATATTTGTTTTAAGATTGGTAGAGATTCATTGAATGAAAACAATTTGGTTGAGTGGTATGCAATACTTCATCTTAACAAGTGATAGCTGTAAGCATTAGGAGACTTAAGGAGATTACTAGGGCTGTAAGTGTACAGTGTACTGCATTTTTACCTAAAATATGGTGTACCTTCATCTGTGATTTTACACATTTTATTTTTATTAGTATTAATATCTTATGATTTGGTCAGGTGACTTGTGAGTCACTTGGACCACATGACTTGGTGGACTTGCAAGCCAAGTTGAGTCCCCAAGTTTTAAAACACTCTTTGGCACTTTCTACTTTCATATTTTAGTAAGGGGTCTATCCCCAACTTGTAATTTAGCGGTGTAATTACATGTATAAATCAGCAATATACTTTTGGTCCAAGCTGAGCAGAGATTTTATGGGGATTTCGTTTCAGGATTTTGTGTCCAGACGGAGATTCTCTTTGTGATTCATTGAATTTTTGGGGTGCATTGTAGATCTTTTGGTTTCTTCTGTACTTGCTTTCTCTTCTTTTTTTCTTGTGGTGATTGGGAGGAGGGGGGGGGGGGGGGTTGTCTATCTCAGCCTCCTTTTATTTCTTTTTTACTTTAATGAAATTTTTACACTTGTCAAAAAAACAAATAATTCAGCAATATGTTTTAATACGAGTTGAATCTTCCTCTACATTCTTACATGTTATTTTTAATTAAAAAGATAAAATAAATAAGCTCTTATGTATATGATGTTTTGAACTTATTTCAGCGGGCCATATTTGGCTTCCAGTCAGGGTCACCAACATCTCACAATATCGATGTATCTTCAGTATCACGGATCTCCTGGAAAGGGTTTTTTAAATGGGCCGCTATCGGACCTACTTTCCCCTCCAGGTGCATTACAACAATGGGTCAGTCTGAGGAATCCGTTTCACAAGATGGCTCTGCTTCCGTTCCTGAAGTAGCTCCGCGGATCAAATTTAAGAGGCTTGATAAAATAGCGGGGCACATAATGCAGGTATGCCAATTGTCATCATTCTTGGAACAACAACTATATTTCTTATATTTGTTAAAATTTGCATTTCTAATACTTGTTGCAGATTCTGGATAAAGAAGCAGTGGAGGTGGTGAGGGCAGAGAGAGAGTTACCTGACATAAAGCCTGGTTACATTGTCCAGCTCAAAGTGGTCTGATAAGTTTTGTGTTGTTTGGGGATATTTTTTAAGTTGTGTTGATTTCTAATCTGACCCCTGATATGAACAGGAAGTACCTGAAAACAAGCGGCGAGTTTCAACTATGAAAGGCATTGTTATAGCAAGGCGAAATGCTGGTCTAAATTCAACATTTAGAATAAGGAGGCTGGTGGCTGGTGTTGGGGTGGAATCTATCTTCCCCTTGTAAGTGAACTTAGAACTACTTTTTTCTAGATATCATGTTTTCTCTCTGTAGTTTTGAAAGTTGGTTGTGAAGACAAGTTGCATCAGAAATGCCAGACCAAAACCCCCATATGAAGTATATTATAAGTAGTTGAATGATCCCTGCTTGAGTGAAGGGATTGTATTGGTGTTTTACATGTGTGGCAGAAGGGGATCTGGCATGGTTTCAAAACTCGTCTGAGACATACTGCCTGAGTCGTCTCGGTATCACCCACCAACAAGTCGGAAGGACAAGTCGATGTATCGGATTAGATTTAAAACCCACGTTCATTTTTCTCATTGTTGAACGAGGCGTCTCAAACAAACGTATTGGAAAACTCTTTCGAGACGACTCTATCTCGTTCATGGACGATATGAGATGTGACAACAAGTTCTAAAACCATAGGATCTGGACCAATATGACATCAATCTGGACCTGAATTCATTTAAGTTTCAAATTTTTTTTTGTTTTTTTAAATTGTCGGTATTGTTATTTTTATTTATTTATATTAATGCAATTGATCTGTACCTAAGAACCATTTGACGGGTGATGACAGATATTCTCCAAACATAAAGGAAATGAAGGTGCTGGACAAGAAGAAAGTGAGGAGGGCCAAACTTTACTATCTCAGGGACAAAATGAATGCACTCAAGAAACATTAACCATAGACTGCTATGCCAGACGATTTTTTATACTTTGAGTAAATTTCTTCAATATAAAAGCTCTGAACTATTTATACTTTGAGTCAGCCTAGATTTCCATTTTCATCAATTTTCTTTGAAATATCAGGGAGCAGTAGAAGGGTAATTATATAGTGGAATGAATGGCAAGTCAAACTTAAAATGGGATGGATTTTATTCGAAATTTGGGAGATCTGAATCTGAATTTAGAGGGTTTGGATCCTTCCAAGTATATCTGAATTAAAATATGATTCGGATATGGGTTGATATCTCTTGAGCTGAGTCGGAATCAAGTCAGATACGGATCCATCTCTATATCCGTCAAGATCCGAATGGTTTTCGTCAAGATCTGAATGATATATTATTTTTCAAGTTGTATTTTTATATTTTTCAAGTTATCTTTTATCAATCAA
Organism: Akebia trifoliata; assembly: GCF_017979445.1. NCBI lineage: Eukaryota > Viridiplantae > Streptophyta > Magnoliopsida > Ranunculales > Lardizabalaceae > Akebia > Akebia trifoliata. The sequence continues at coordinate 27,643,090 of NC_141381.1, forward strand.
CAACGGTTGAGTTTAGTGGTCAAAACCTTTTTTTTAAATGGAAAGGCCTTGAGTCGTTGTCATTTGATCATATTTTAGTAATTTTATTTAAAATGATCTTAAATTGATTGATTTTATTCGACTCAATATAATTAAATTATTTGAAATAATCTTGAACGATTTAATATTATCTGACACAAAATAATTAAATCGGCGGGGTCAGATTCGGATATAGATTTAATGAAAGTTGACACAAAATAATTAAATCGGCGGGGTCGGATTCGGATATAGATTTAATGAAAATAAAATGGTTTGGATATGATTTTAGCTAATAGGATCCGAATCAGATTCGAATTCGGATGTGAATTCAGATAAAAAAAATTGGATATAAATATAAATATGGATATACTCGTATATATAAGTTTTAAGTCCTAATGACAAGTTTCTCATATTAATTTTTTCTCTCACTATTAGTTGCATGCATCGATGTGGTTCATACAGTGTAGATTGAGAATCCATTATGTTAAGAAGCTTTGTGCAACTGAAATAACGCAGTACCTATAATAAATTCACGCATATGTGGGTGGTCATGACTACACAGTAAAAAAGAAAACCTTTTTGAGTCATGGTTGTTGGATGTCTGTCTTATTGTTCTGCAAGTCACAACTCCTAGGGATGAATGAGATTATAGTGATGTAAATCTTTATATGTCATTTGTTTCTCCAAATAGGTTATACTGGCATTTTTCATGAGTATATGTAGATCTAATAAACCTTCATTTGTTCTGCCTGTCTTGTTGAATCCACATCTGCAATACGACACTCGTAGGCTTAGCATGTTGGCATATCTTTCATATGGATCAAACTATAAACTATGCAGATGGGTCTCTTTGTATGTACTCCATAATTTGGCATGTTTGCATCTTCTGCTCTCAACAATTTATGCGTGTCTCATCAATGGTGGTTCATTTTGTTCTTGTTTACTTTTGGTAAAGTTAGTGAAAAAGAAGAAGAAGATATTAGGCGGAACGGTCATTTAAAGCTCTTTGGACCTTTGGAGCGGATCTCAATTTTATTTTAAATTGCTGCCGTGTGTATCGTATCAATACACGTGAATTTCACCGACTGAAGAAGATATCATATCCAACATGTGATGAGAAATATTCTGTGAATTAAGTAATAAATACATGATGATGAAGTGGTTGGATTTTTCTCCATATTTCATGGCTTGATCATCACCAACCATTCCACAGATCTCATCAAAGGTTCTGTGTTAAAAAAAAAATTGACCGAAATGTTTAAATTAAAATGTTCAGATTCCATCATAGTAAAATAAGTCTTAAATCGTAATATATTACTTAAATATGGGTTTATTGACTGCAACCTTAGGTAACTGATTTTTATTTTGAATGCTAAATAAAATAGGCAGATTTACCAAAATATGCACAACATTTCGAATATTTACCAAAATAGTACACTGTAGCAATTAATTCCGAAAACGGTAAATTTACCGTTTTTGGAATTAATTTTTTTTACCAAAACGGTAAAAACAGTAAAATGTATTTTTTTTTTTACCGAAAATGCCCTTTTTTTATTTTTTGACTGAAATTACGAAAATAAAATTGATTTCGATAAAAAAAAATTATAAATACATATGATTGTTGGATTACCGAAAGAGAGTGAATCTTTTTAGTTGGATTTTCATTTTTTTAAGGTTAAAATTGTAAATATATATGTAAAACAAAAAAAGGGTATTTTCGGTATTAAAAAAAATATATTTGACTGTTTTTACCATTTTGGTAAAAAATATTAATTTCAAAAACGGTAAATTTACCGTTTTCGAAATTAATTGCTACAGTGTACCGTTTTCGAAATTAATTTTGAAAACTCTACCGTTTTGATAAATTATTCAATAAAATAAGCATGTTTAGAGTCTAGACATATAGTGCCGACACAGCTATTAAGAGAATGTTTGACTTCAGCTATTAATCCTTCTTTTTTTTTTTTTTTAAATTTTGTAGAAACCCTTACCTTACTGAGATAATGAGGAAAAAAGGTCTTATTTAACTTCATCCACAGTAAAAAAACCTCGAGATTTGTTATTATTTTTGAGGATTTATTTTACGAATCTCAAGGTCTTTTGACGGTGGATGAAATTTAATAAGGCCTTTTTTTTTTTTTTTGTCCCTCACTTACGTTAGTAAGGCTTGTCGAATTTATTTATTAAATTTTTTTTTTAGGGATGGAATTTTTCAACACTTCCCCACAATTCTTAAGTTTTAATATAAAATAATAAAAAAAAACTGTTCACCTTTAAAAACAAATAAAAAGAATTAAGATTTAATCCAAATCTTATCTACTAAGGCTTTTCCACTAGAAGTAGAAACTTACATCACCCTCTCTCTCCGTCACTATCTCAGTAAGTCTTCCTTTAACGCAAAATTATGCAACTAATAATACATAAAAAAATCTTGATCAAGTCAACTCAAGAATGCACTAAGTCAGATAAACAAACTAAACGTGTTATTTGGTTATCTATAATACTTTTGTGGAGGAAAAAAAATATATATTTTTCTTATTTTAAAATTCTAAAGTATAATTTTTAAATATTAATAAAAATTAATATATTTCATTTGATTCATTTCATCCAACTTGAACTCATGATTTTTTGAGTTAACTCGACTCAATGGAAACTCAACTTGACTTTTCCAAATTTAAATAGGGGGTGTCAATGGGTACCCATTTAACCAGAATTGGGTCTCTTAAACCTACTCGATTGAGAATCATAACCTATAGGAATCGATAAAATATGAGAATCAGAGCTGTTTAAAGATATATCTTTTGATGGTTCTGATTTTGGTTCCATTGATTTGAGAATCAAAATTGAAATCGAGAATAATTAAATGTTCTGATTTCTATAGGAAGTAAACCGGAACCAACCCATTGACACCCCTAATTTTAAAAGTATTCCTAATATATTCCAATCGGATGACTTTCAGATTTGGATCAAGGATTTGGGTTTCTATCCAGTTTGATAACTTATCAAATCAATCATGTCCTGATCTGATAATGTATTTGAAAAATATATAAATGATTTAAATATATTTTCATCAAATCAAGTCTGATTGAATTAGCATCAATCTGAAAAATATTGATTTTTTTTTTTATTGTATCGAAAGTGGAGTACCACATGTGAGTATTAATGTATTTTTTCGACAACCATGTGAGTATTAATGTTAGTGTGATAGTGTTATAAACTCATGTCTCTATTATATTATTTTATGGTAATCCATTGTGAAAGTGTCCACGGTAGAAATTGCTATAAATTTCAAAAAACATTTTCCTTCCTAACAGATTACCACATCAGCAATCCAACACCACAACCCTCTCTAAGTTTCATTGAAAAGCTCGGATAAAAATAAAATAATAATAATAAATATTTTCAACTTGATCAAAGATTTTGAAAAAGGACGGCTACTGAGCTTCCACATAACTCCTAAACTTAAAATTGAAATTCAATGGTGAAAATATTTTTATTTTTAAAGTTCATATTTTGAGTTTGATCTAAGGTTTTGTTCAAATGAATTATGGTATTTGGCAATCCAACACAACAACCCTCTAAATTTCATGGAAAAACTTAGATAAAAAAGCAGAAATTCTTTTGGACTTGATCCAAGGTTTTGAAAATAGATGATTACCAAACTTCCACCTAACTCCAAAATTTGAAATTAAAATTTACAGGTAAAAATTAACATTTTGTGGAATTTTATTTTTTCTAACTTCATAGAATTTGTCCTCTACAATCCTAAAGCATTGGATCATGATTTTGGACATGGTTTAAAGTATCATATCATATTGGAATGTATCAATCGATACATATATATTTTTTAATATTCTAATAGGATACAGTTATAATATCCAAACGTGTATCATTTCTTGATTTCATCTGTGAGAGGATAAAGTTTGAGAGATCCAAAGAAGAAGAGGAGAGAGAGAGAACTTCTTGGATTTTCGGATTTGTGGTGGAGTTCTCAACTCACCTCCCGTATTCTTCTTCTTCTCGCCTTTGTTTTTTTTTTTCAAACTGTGGGAACGAAGGATCATGTTTTGAAATACCTTATTATTTTCAAATTGATGACATGCTCCCTGACCTTGATTTCTATTGAAAGATTTATTTTTGAATGTATCGATAATGTATCAATATAATTTTGATTTTTAAGAAAATCAAAACATTGTAGCGATACGAGATTTTAAACCATGGTTTTGAATGCGACAAATTGAGCCCAAGGACCATTGCTAAGGCTGAAATCCTTTTCTAACTCAGTAGGACTAGTCAGACTCTATAACTTTCTTTTTGAGTTTGTCGGTATGATCTAATGATATTTTTTTAGGGAAGTTCTATTACAACAACAACTTTTACTTTAAAAACCTCAATGTTTTCAAATGAAATCATTTGGCTTGATGTGGATGGTTGTTCTTTATTCTCTTGTCGTGACATCCCATTTTTTCTTATTCAATAAATTATCAGCTCATCTCTTCTAGGGAGAGAATTCATTTCTTCTCCTCCAATACTCTCACTAGAGATAAAGATAAACAGATTTAAAAAAAAAAAATAATAAAGAATTTAATTTATGGAGATTTTTTTAATTATAGAATTTTTACAAGATTTGTTTCAATTGGAAAAAAAATTGATTTTTTTTTTTAAAATCTAAGATTTGTTTTAGGGGTTTTTAAATCAAATTAATTCACCCTCTGTTATTCTCATGTTCCCCCACTTTATGTGTTTTCTAAGAAAATGCTGGAAAATGATTTTAGTGTCTAAGAAATCATATTTAGGTGTGCCGTAAATAAAAGTAGGTGTGTGTATGTATATAACTTTTTTTAGTAAAATGACAAGAAAAAACCTAATAGGTCCATTGACTCAGACCAACCCATAAAAGCACAACGAAACAGCTCACATCTTTATCTTAGACTACGAATTACGAAAAGGCCACTTTTATTTGGTTCTCAAACAAAATATAAATGTCAACAACTAAGATTTCGGTCAGCTGGGGTAGTTCGGTCAGCCATTAACACAGCTCTCTCTCTCTCTCTCTCTCTGTGTGGACTCTGGAGTGCTCGCACGTTTCGCTTCTTTCGCACGCTTGCCTTTCCTTTAGTATCTTCCTTCCGTCTGTTGTACCTCTTTTCGTAACGCTTTGCTTCCCTTCTTAAAAACGCCAAATTTTCACTATTTTCTCAAGCCCTCTCTGTGTTTCTTTTTCCTTGGATTTGAGTTGGATTTGTGGATTAATTCAACTCTGTTTTTAAGGGAATTGGAGTTCCGATTTTTTTGGATACTTTAATTTGAATCTTTAGAGACGAGAATGACTGGAGATTCTTCAGCTGAACAAGACCCGGACGATTCGGATTCGGAGTTCGTGGAGAACGATCCAACTGGTCGATATGGTCGTGTTAGTGTTTTCTTCTCTCTCTGTTAATTTTATGCTATTTTGATTGCTAAATTTTGATCAATCCGTCTTACTGCTTGAATTTCGAGTTCAAATTTTGTATCTTTGTACTCTGTAATCTTGATCCAACAATCATTTTATATATTTTGATTTATATGGAGTCTTAAATCAGTATTTTAATTAGGTTTAATTTTTCTGATCAATGCTGTTATAATATTGTTTTTTGGATCTTGTTTGATTGTTTTTTTGCAGTATAAAGAGGTCTTAGGAAAGGGGGCATTTAAAAAAGTGTATCCTTTGCATTTGTTCTTACTTAATTACTACTTTTCTTTTGAAATTCGATTCCTTTATTTGGAGACAATTAGTGGAATTTTGTGCTTCCTTGATAAATTCTCAATTTTTATCAGTTATAGAGCTTTTGATAAATTGGAAGGAATTGAAGTGGCGTGGAATCAGGTAAAATTGGCTGATGTATTGCGTAATTCAGAAGACTTGGAACGTCTCTATTCTGAAGTCCATTTACTCAAAACTCTTAAACACAAGAACATAATCAAATTTTACCATTCATGGGTCGACAAAAATCACGATAACATCAACCTCATTACTGAGATTTTCACTTCGGGAACATTGCGCCAGTGGGTCACCTTCTTTTCACTTTTTTTCCCTTCTAATTCAAATGGTTTTTTTTTTTTCTGAGTTGTGGAGAATTTAAATTTGATGATTTGTTAGGTATCGTAAAAAGCACAAGCACGTAGATTTGAGAGCAGTGAAGAATTGGTCTAGGCAGATATTGCAGGGTCTTCTTTATCTCCACAATCACAACCCTCCAGTTATTCATCGGGATCTGAAGTGCGATAACATTTTTGTTAATGGGAACCAAGGCGAGGTGAAAATCGGCGATCTTGGATTGGCTGTCATTCTTCAGAAGGCTCGTTCAGCTCATACTGTCATTGGTGTGTTGCATCTCTCTCTTTTGTGGGCTTGAGCTACTGTGGAGGTTCTGAAGCTAGTGGTTATAACGTCCTTCATTCCTTCTGATAGTCATTGTGTTTGTAGGGACTCCGGAGTTCATGGCACCAGAGCTTTATGAGGAGGAGTACAATGAGCTTGTAGATATTTATGCCTTCGGTATGTGCTTGTTGGAGTTGGTAACTTTTGAGTACCCATACGTTGAATGTACCAATGCAGCTCAAATATACAAGAAGGTGACATCGGTAAGGCAGCGAAGATCTTTAGCTTATTTGAGTTTTTTTATTTTCTGTCATGCAGTTATAGTTCTCTTGCTTTACTTATTTACTAGAGTTTATGCACGGGCATCCTCTTTTGGGTTAAATGGGCAAAAGAGGAAAGATGGTAAAATTAGAGGGGTATTATTGAAAAAGGGGGAGGAGAGGAAAGACAATAAAGTTGAAGGATGGAGAAGAGGAAATGCACTAAAGTGGGGTTGTGTTGATGCTTTTTCTTTACCTCAATCTTTATACTCTACAAAACTGAGTTATGTTTTATTATTTAGATTTATTCTTAGCTTGCTTTTTATTCCAGTTCGAAAAGTGTTTCATATCCAAACTTGTGTTACTTAAGTCCCTTAGAGAGATATATGTGTAAGTATTAACCCGTTCCGTTTGTGGAAGAGAAACATGAGTAATTTTTTCATGATGTGGATATTGTGGACTGGTTGATGTGGATATTGTGGACTGGTAATCAACCCATAGAGTTAATTGCCAGCGATTACTTATATTGGCCTTTACCCAACAGTTGTTGCTCAGGATGTCCTGTGAGATCAAGAGCCTCATTTTGCAGAGATAATTAGGGGTCTGTTGAATTGTCTGTTAGCTGTACGTGCAGTAGACATGGTCATTATTACATACCATAGAAATATTGTCACCCCTAGGTAACAATGGGATAAATATATGTTTTGGTGTTCGACACAGATAAAAGGTGCTCGACACGGGGCCTTCGAGAAGCCTGAAACATAAGTACATTCACGGAACTTAAAAGGTCTTTTAAATAAAAATAAGGAAAGAAATAATTGAAAAGAAAACATATATGAAAAGAAATAGTAGATATTGCTCTACAGCGTGCAGTTATCCACTAAATAAATATTAGTAGATTTATAAGGAAACTATCATATAACAATAGTTTAACAACTTAATAAATGTGTCTATAGATGATGGATAACACCAGCCTTCTTTCTGAAAATTAATTTTATGTTATGAAAAATCATTAAAATAGAGGGTGGCATTGCTGTATGTGGTTCAGTTAGGTATCTGACCATACTATATATGAAACAGTCATGAGTCTCATGACCACAAAGTGGAGAGATTAATAGAGGGTGGCATTGCTGTATGTGCTTCAGATAGGTATCTGACCATACTATACATGAAACAGTCATGAGTCTCATGACCACAAAGTGGAGAGAATAACGAGAAGCCAGGAAGAAAGAGAAGATGGATAGGTTATTGATGATGTTGAATAACGACCTTGAAGAAAAGGCCCTATCCTGGCAGAATGTTGCAGGAAACATGGTTTCTGATGGCTTGACGCAGAGTTTCCAGTATGTAGGAAAGAATGATCAAAACTTCTTCACCATGGATTTAAATAGAAAAGCTTTTCCCCAGAGCCAATTTCAACCATTAGATTTCCCATAAAGATCCTAACTATCAACTTCTTGAAAAGACAGAAATATGCTTAGTTTTGTGCTAATGAGTTAATCCTTTTGGTGATGTGTTTGGCCCCAGTCTGCAAAATTTCCTGAAAATGAGGGACCCTTTTTCTAGATTAGACCAATATGTGTTGTTGACAACTTCTCTGTGTCAAGTGTCAACATTGAAAAAGGCCGACAAATTGTTGAGTTATTGTCGCGTATAGTCACAACTTAGCTAGCTAGTCAGAATGCACAATATTCTGCGTAGTCCTGATCATCTAATCGGCCTGTCGGATAGTTGAGGAAATTACAACTTTCCAATATCAATGCCCTTTTTTGAATGGCTTATGATTTTCCAGCAATATAATGTAGGTTGGGTCCATCCAAGGGGTGATTGGTCTTTTGACCGTCCAGATTGGCGAATGATGACCATGCAACAATGTCTATTGTGTCTATGTCATGAACAAAGTCTCCCCTTCACCATACACGAAGACCTATTATAATGTGATGGACCTGTGCTCCATTTCTTGTTGAATTTATTCATAAGTTATGTCTGTCACACTACCTCAGCCCTAGGTAGTTCAACTGGCCTGCCACCTCCACAATCGGCCATACCCCGAAAAAGGCTGATTGGATGCTTTAATACCCAATACATGAGCTTTTTTCCTACTCAAAACCTATTAATTTTCAGTCTTCTAAGTTTTACTTCTTGTTTGGAAGCTTAGATCTTCAAGTCAGAATGATTGTTGGGCCCATTAAGATGTGTTCATCGATTCGTCATATGTGCCATGTGTGCATGCATCTTTGTAACTCATCCGTTTAGAGGAAAACAAAGTGGAAGAGAGGGAAGAAGAAAACTTTGAAAGTTATGGGAGGAAGGGATGTGGATGAATTATTTTTTAAAGTAATTTGTTTTGTAAATGTCCTTTAGTGAAAAGTACGAAGGATTTCTTTGGAAAATATTGGGCTGAAAAAATGGAAGCTAAGAGTGCCACACAGAGAAACTATTTCAAAATTAGAGGTTGGGGCTCATTTGCACATATTAGAGGCAATGCTGTTAGTCAAAGTGAGATTGTAAAATTGGAAGGAGTAGATTTTAAATTGATGGATTGTAAGATTCATAAACATTTTTCTTATGAAATAATATATTGTAAATTAGAATATATATGTAGACACACTTACATGTGTCCCTTACACGATGAGAATATTTTGTACAACAATTGGATTATCATCATTGGCATCACCATCATCATCTATTTCTTCACAAATATTGGGCTTGGCAATGAGAATCCTATTTCAGGGTTCACCTCTCTTTAGCCATATCCTCAATGAAGACATATGTCTTCATATTCTTTCTTACTAACTCCACTCATTGTGCAAACAGTATTTTAAAGTAAGTTATTGAAACAAAAGATCTTTTCGAATAAGAAAAATCAAAACAGTGAATCATTTCTTCGACATCAAATTACATATAAAAAAAATCTAAAGAGAAACAAGAAGAGAAAAAAACCAAATAGTGAATAATTTCTTCATTGTCAAATTACATGTAAAAAGTTTCCATATCACATAAGTCTCATTCTACCAAATTGCATGCATTGAGCTGCATTTATTTTTGTCCATGTTAGATAACTAGTGAAAACATCTGTTAATTTCTTGTTTGTGGTTTCAAGGTTTAAGAAACTCAAAAAACACAAAATAGGTTTATTGTTTTCACCTGAAAATATCCTTTATGTTTGTAATCAAATCATATGACTTGAATTGTGAATCTTATTCAAATTGTGAAATTCATGCAAAAATAGTAGATGTTTTATATGAATAGGATTAAGACATAAGATTAAAATTGTTTGGGTTAATATTTGATTTGAGTTGCAGGATTCAAATCACAAACAACAGGGATATAAAAATACTGATTAGAGGAGCTTCTTGATGCAATTTCATTTTTTTGTTTTTGCTTTCTGTGCAGGGAATCAAGCCGGCGTCTTTGGAGAAGGTGAAGGATCCTGAAGTGAGAGAATTTATAGAAAAATGTATTGCAAAGGCCTCTGTGAGACTGCCTGCTAAGGAGTTGTTATTTGATCCTTTTCTCCAGTCAGATGGGGACAATGGAAGTATAGGTCGTTCTTCAAGACCAAATCCCAATCATTCAGGTAAATATTTAATTATGCATTCCTAATAGAGGAGCATAGCTCTTCGATACTTCTGGTTAGTTCAGAGAACTCATAAGCCTTTGTTTGTTGCCCCCCTCAAATTTCGAACATAGAAAATGCAGATGTTAGTGGTGAGCAATTTGATGTTGGAACTAGTGCTTTAACTACAAAGGACGGCCTACCTGGGGAAAGTCGAGACTTCATGGTGGAAGGTCAAAGGAAAGACATGAACACGATATTTTTAAAACTACGCATAGAAGATTCCAAAGGTTGTCCACATTTCTCTGTATTTTTTTTTACCAATTTATATAGGTCTCATTCCCAAGCCATCATAAACATTCTAGAATTTATATTGACAAAGTTCTCATTTGGGGTTCACAGGTCATGTTCGCAACATTCACTTTCCTTTTGATATTGAGATGGATACAGCATTCAGTGTTGCTAATGAAATGGTTGCGGAGTTGGACCTAACTGATCAAGATGTTACAACCATTGCTGAGATGATCAACTCTGAAATACATACGCTTATTCCAGAGTGGTCAACCACAAAAGCCTTGGAAGATAATTCTGTGTGTCAGATTGCAATCTCAGATTGCGATGATTCTGAACCTAAAGATGAGCTATCTCCGTTAGCTAGCTCAGATCCTCCTTCAGGTGGTCTAGTTCTTGAACGACTACCTTCAGGTCGGACATACTGGTCCGACTCTCCCAAGGGAATCAGTAGAGGCTCCCCATTTACACCTCCCCTATCGAACTTGTCTCCTCCGAAAGAAGATTGTGAGGTTGATGTTAATGGGGAAAACAAAGAAGTTTGGATGCCTGAGTATTCACAATCATGTGATAATCAAAATCGGGGGCTTGAAGATCAACATTCCAAAATTATTGCGCAATCGTTGGGGGAAAATGGTAGAGAGTTGGTTCACAATGAGCCTATAGATTCAAGAATCATTGTTGAGAAATTAGAGCTATTGTTGGTAAAACAACAAAAGGAGCTTGATGAACTAAAGAGGAGGCATGAATTGGCAATAGCAGATCTCCTGAAGGAACTTCCTGCAGATGCTCGTCACAGAGTTTTCAGTATGTGTCACTTGAAGGTTCCTGCATACAGGTCAGACAGTCAGGCACATTGGTACACTGGGCATTCTACAGATTCGGAAGCGTCGTTCTTACAAGTGGAAATGTTGGATGATAATTTCACCTAGTGCCAACAAATCTTACTCGGCAAAAAGGGTTGCAGATTCACCTCGGGTCAAAACTTTGTTCATATTTCCGGGAAAGTTGGGCATCAGATGTCTACGGTTGAACATAATGTTGTGGTTGAGTTTTTGAAGATGGATCCCTAATATGTAAGTTTTGATATTGCTGTAATTCTGGGAGATAAAAGTAGCCAATCATATCCTAGGAGGGGTACTTCCACTTGATGAAGAGAAGCAGAAATTTATTTTCGACTTTGTGTGGCTTGTTTCAAAGGACTAAGGTTGCAACAAGTTTTACATTCTTCATCAAAATTGTATGGTGGTGCTCGGAACAGACATTGATCCTTGAAAGGCATTTACAAGCCATTTATACCCAGGTTTGATTACCTTGTATCCATTATAGTCTGATATCAGCCCATAAATGAGTGGGTTTTGTTTATTATACATCTGGTAACTTTCTTTGTTTTTATATTACAATACCTAGTTATTACTTGTGAGTAAAATCATTTTTGGTTTGTTGATCAAGTAGTTGTGTGTTGAAAAAGGTCATTTATTCTGGCGTTTGGGCATGTTTTCGCATGTATTTGATTCATTATAATGACTTGAAGTACAGTGCTTGGGTGCTTTCCTTGTGTTTGTCATGGTTAGATTGAGAGCATTCTTTTAACCCTTTTTTGTTGTACAATTGTTTTCTGCTTCTAAAATGTCATCTGCGTTCATATTTTACGTCTCATGGACTGTGCTGTTAGCAAAATTTAATCTTGATTGTTTCCTGAGCTACATTTATCTTTTACAGATTTCATGTATCCTCCTCCTTTATATAGTTTTCTATAATTCTAGCTGTGTGGCAATGCTGCATTTTTTGCTGGGAAATTAATTTTACTTATTTGACATTGCCAGCGAAGCGAACAAACACACCCATGGTATGGCCAATTTTTGGGTGAGTACTCTTCTAGGTTTCGGTCTTCTACAGTTGTACATCTTCCAATGAATCGAAGGAAAATAAATCAAACCACTCTTTTATAGGATTTTACCATATGAAATGAGTCTCTAAAGAAGGAAAAAAAAAAAAAACAACCGGAACCAAGTAAACCAGAGTTTAATTTGAAGAAAAACTAGTACCCGTGAAACGTTTATGCTGGCAAAGTGGTAATCACTCATTGACATGATTTCAAAACTTGTTTGAGACCGAGATGTATTACCTGAGTTGTCTCGACATCAGACATCAGACATGGATGAGACGGACAGACAAGTCAGTTTTTCGAGCCAGATTAAAATTCCACGTTCAGCTGTTATATTTTTGAACGAAACGTCTCAAATGTATCAGAAAACTCGTCCGATTCGACTCGGTATCTGATATGGACGAGACCCGGGTTTTAAAACCATGTTCGTGGTGAAAGTAATTTGACAACGCCCTTGAATGTTACGTAAATTACAGATGTGGGTGTGGGCAAATCCTCCCAAATGAAAACAAATAAATAAATATTGTGGTGGACTCGCGTCCACGGAGATTCCTAGACTCGAGCACGAGAAGCAAACACGTAGTAGTATGTAATGTTTCACTTAGTGGGGCCGTCTATCCAATTTCCATCAACCAAATGTCACATTTCTTCTGATTTAGATTTGAACTGCAAAAACTGAATAAAACGATACCAATGTCCCGATTGAGGGTTTCTTCATGGGCCCATTTCTATAATCTATTGGTCAAGACCGCATCAAACTCTGTAGACTCCATTACACCGAATACTTGCCCAAAAACCTAAAAACCACAAAATTTCAAGAAATTATCAGAGACCGAAACGGATAGAGCTGATATGAGGCCATCCTTCCTCTTCCCAATATCATAATCTCTTCCTCTCCTTTCTCACCACTCTCTCTCTCTCTCTCTCTCTCTCGGCTCTCTTCAGTTCTCTTTCTCTCTCACAGTCTCACTCTCACTCTCGCAACAGAACATCTTACAGAGCTCTTATGGCCTTCGCAACAACAGCAACAGCTTCATCGAAGCTCCTATTCACACCCTCCACACCTTCTTCTACTTCTTCCACCCCTACAGCCTCTAATGGCACCCTCCGTACAAATCGAGCTCTCTCCACAACTAAATCAGCTCCTCTCTTATCTTCCTCATTCACCAACCCTTCCAGCATCTTCTGGTTATCTACAAACACACCCACCACCAACACAAAGCGCACCCACCGCTCTCTAACAGTCCGAGCCGCTAGAGGTAAGTTCGAGAGAAATAAACCCCATGTCAACATCGGCACAATTGGCCACGTGGACCACGGAAAAACCACTCTCACTGCTGCCCTAACCATGGCTTTAGCCTCCATGGGCAACAGTGCTCCCAAGAAATATGACGAAATCGATGCCGCACCCGAAGAACGAGCCCGAGGAATCACAATTAACACCGCCACAGTCGAGTATGAGACTGAGAACCGCCACTACGCCCACGTGGATTGCCCAGGTCACGCCGATTACGTGAAAAACATGATCACAGGTGCGGCTCAGATGGACGGAGCAATCCTTGTTGTCTCAGGCGCGGATGGTCCAATGCCCCAGACCAAGGAGCACATACTGCTTGCCAAACAAGTGGGTGTGCCCAACATGGTTGTCTTCCTCAACAAACAAGACCAAGTCGATGACGAAGAACTCCTGCAATTGGTTGAATTGGAGGTTCGAGAGCTTCTCTCTTCGTATGAATTTCCAGGTGACGATGTCCCAATTATCTCTGGTTCTGCTTTATTAGCCCTAGAAGCATTAATGGAAAACCCTAGTCTCAAAAGAGGGGATAATCAATGGGTCGATAAAATTTACGAACTTATGGATTCCGTCGATAGTTACATTCCTATTCCCCAACGACAGACCGAGCTCCCGTTCCTCCTCGCGGTGGAAGACGTGTTCTCCATCACAGGTCGTGGTACGGTTGCCACAGGTCGTGTCGAGAGAGGGACAATTAAGGTTGGAGAGACCGTCGATCTTGTTGGACTTAGGGAGACCCGTAACACGACTGTTACGGGAGTAGAAATGTTCCAAAAGATCCTCGATGAGGCTCTTGCGGGTGATAATGTCGGTCTTCTTCTTCGTGGTATCCAAAAGGTTGATATTCAAAGAGGGATGGTTCTTGCTAAGCCCGGCACTATAACACCACACACTAAGTTTGAAGCCATAGTTTACGTCCTTAAGAAAGAGGAGGGTGGCAGGCACTCTCCTTTCTTTGCGGGTTATCGTCCACAATTCTACATGAGGACTACTGATGTCACGGGCAAGGTTACTTCGATTATGAACGATAAGGATGAGGAATCGAAGATGGTCATGCCTGGGGATCGTGTTAAGATGATCGTTGAGCTTATTATGCCCATAGCATGTGAGCAGGGGATGAGGTTTGCTATTAGGGAAGGTGGGAAGACTGTTGGGGCAGGTGTCATTCAGTCCATCATCGAATGATAGTCTCTGTCGGGGTCACAAATGATCCTCGGTTTTTAAATGGGTTTGGAATTGATATCCTCAATTGTCTTTTCTAGTGAGTGTCACTAGTTTTAGATCAATTCCTCAATCCATTGTCATATATTTTACATTTCTTTTCTCTTTTTTCTTTCTGTTTTTGCTGTGATCTTAGTAGTTAGAATGGACACTTGATGAATTTGTGTAATTCCATTATCTGTTGCTTCGACTGTTGTTGATGGTTGTGATCTTAGTAGTTAGATCAACTTCTGTTTTTTCTCTTTAAGTGAGTTGATGTTCTCCTCAAATTTGTTGAGTATTCTTTCATTTTCATCAAAATGATCTGGAACTTAAGCCTAGACAATATTGTCTATGATAATTTGTTGAGGTTGTTACATATGTCTAATCTCTTGCATATGAGCATCTGCTTCAAGGCAGGCCCTACAGCGTCCTCATGGTACAAAATGCTTATGGTGAATTTCTTTCTGTGGCTTAAGATTGATTGAGATGTATAAGCTGGCACAAAACGTGCATCAAGAATCGAGGTTTGTGTCATGGATTGAATACATCAAGGTTTCTTGGTCTGTTTGCCCTTTATATTTTTTATCTTTTGATTTGTCCCTGTATGAACTATATAGATAAATCAAGTATAGGGTAGAATTGGTGAGAGGCAAAAGAATAATGTTTTTAAATCTCAATATTAAGAGCTAATGGCAACATATTATTGTGGATGATTATCTGGAAAAAATAGAGTTCACAAAACTTTGTTCTACATAGGAGGTTCCATGGTTTAAAATATCGGAATGTATCGGTCAATATGTATCGGTGTCGGCCCAGACCGATACGAAACATTATATATATTCATAGAGGCATGTCCTTAAACAAACCGACTTGTAAAACAAGTAGACCTCTTAATCCTAATCAAACAAATATTTAAATCATAATTTAAAACTAATTGACTATTCAATTTAAAAAAACGGAAACCATAACTGAAGTGATGCTAACTCAGAGTTTAGGAAATATGATGAAATACAACTTTACTTGAAATAACAAGTTCATAAGTTTCTATAAATAATAATATAGGAATTACTATAATAGTAGATACAAGATTTACAAATATGGTAAATTATATCAATATATTTAGGCCTTGTAGTACTGCTGCAATGTGTCTAGAATGGACTGATAGTGGACTCAAATACAGACTTGGGATTTTTCAGATTATAGATGTGGTCCAGATAAATTTTAGTTTCAGTCTCAGATTTGTGTGCACAACTCCTGCATCACCTTCCTTTTGTAAACTTTACATAAAAAAAGTAATAAATAGGTGGTGTCTGCAGAAGTAAAGTCCGAAATCCCCACCACAATATTCTCTCATGTTCATCCTCATAACCATTGGTTTAATTAGCGTTTCTGTCGAAGTGGCAGTCATTTTAATTAGACTCCGGGAAGGCTAGCAATGTTGATGGATGTGGTTAGGAAAGTGAGGGAGGCTCATTCACATTCAGGAGTGTTTCTAGATTTTTCAATAGATTTGGTGGATCAGGTTAGAAGGAGATTCTGCGAATTTTATTCCCCAAGCATCTTAAGCCACTAGACTTGCTAATAACACAAGGTGATACATGAACTTATTGGTCTTTAGATTTCATTCCTCCACGTCAATATGTTAGTAAGCACAGTCACACGGTTTGGCTTTATAATATCAAGTGTTCAGATTTTTCATCAACTGCCAAGAAGTCCTTAACCTATACTGGGACTTCCTTCTTTTTACTAAATATTCTCTTTGATATAGAAATCTGGTTAATTTTTCAGAAAGTAGCCCTAGGAGAGACACATTGTCAAGTCGTTGTATTCATATTCCAACTCGTAACCAACCAAATGCACAACTTTCATTTGAGTATGGTAGTTTACATGCCTCAGACTTCGATGCTTGACTTGTATGTGTTTTTTATGTTGAAAGCAACTTCTATCTGCATATGGTTAGGTATAGGTTGCTCCCTAGGTGTCTTGGTATTTTATATATATATATTAATTGTGAAGGGAGTTGTTTTGGACATACAACGTTGATTGTTCAGTTTGTAATTGTGAAGGGAGTAAGGCATGGTACATTTCCTATATACTATTTGTTTCCCCTGTATGCTATTTTTATTTCTCAATTAGGCTTATCTAATTGTCTTGCTTTTTCATTGTTAGACATTAAAAGTTGTGGTTCAATCATCTTTAACACTCGGACTAGATTCTTTGCTTGAGTATGTATTCAGTTTAACCTTAAGATGATAGAAGATTTAATAAGTTTTTCTTGGCCAAAATTCGTTTTTATTTATTTATTTATTTATTTATTATTTTTTAATTTTAAATACTAGTACATGAAGCATAGATTGATCATCAGTGTGTTCAGCTTTGAAGTTCTAAACTCCATGAGAAATCCTATCTGTGTTGTATTCTTTGTCTATGTCACATCCCTTAAAAGGCTTAAACTAGTCTCCATTAAGACAAGGTTGTCAACATTTAGGCTATATAGCCTTTACTCAGTGATTTGAGAAACCATGTGTACTTCTGGGGTCAGAAGATTTAAGAAGTTTATTCCAGCATCATAGGTTTCTAACTAAAGCTTTAGTTTGATGATTTATGGAAGGAGAGAAATGGCCAAATGTTTGATGGAAAAGAAAGCTCCCTGCAAGAACTCATCTTCAATATTTTTGGTTTGTTATTTTTTTGGTGTAAGCAATTTATGGAGTTTAGAGGCATCTTTTCTGGAGATCTTTTGTTTAGGTGGGATATTATTAGTAATGAAAGATAGTTTTTGTAAGTTTTTTTAGGTTTTCTCACCCTCTCATTGATAAAATTGAACTTATCAAAACAAATTTGTGTGCATAGATTGGGGTCTAGTTTGCTTCCTCTTGTGTAATTCATCTACTTTCTATCCATTCTCACTTTCTTCCTTGTATATCTGATTTAAAGTTTTGTATCATAGGGAGTTTAATTTCGAGGACGAAAGCTTCGTACTGATAACAAAAATCATGAAAGCTTCACAGTATTTGAGACTACTATCCATCCATTATCAGGTCTTCAAATTAGAATTATTACAAATTGGGTGATTTGGCATTCACATTCAATCTTACAAATTGGGTGATTTAGACATACCCGCCATGTTTTGGTGAATATTTGAAATAAGCCCTTGTGTTTTTGAAACGATGACAGGCCTCTTTGACATTGGCCTTCTCTTATAGACTAATGGGAAATGACCTTAATGCCTTTGTCTTTAATCTGAAGTCAAAACCTTTATTTTCTTCTTAAAGCTAATTATCTTTAAACACTTTGGGTAATTTACCAAAATATGTACCATTCATCATCTCAATTCCGAAAATGGTAATTTATTGTTTTCCGAAATAAATTATTTTACTAAAACAGTAAAATTTGAAATGAGCAGTGTTTTAATACTGAAAATGTCCTTTTAACATCTTTTTATAAAATGGTATATACATCCCTGGTTTAAGTAACAGATAGAAATATAACTGTTTTAGTAAAGTGATGTTTTCTTTCAAGATTTTATTTATTTCGTCACTTGATGACTTTGTTATTGATCGAGGTTGATGATTTTTTGGTTTTCAAATCTCTATCGATGTCAAAAATTTCCTACAAGATGATTTGGTAAAATAACTTAGTTTTGAAAATGATAAATTATCATTTTCAGAATTACGATGAATAGTGAACCATTTTGGTAATTTTTCAAGTTTCATATATCATTTTGGGAATAATGTTCTCAATATTTTTTACCACCTTCAACCTTAACTGATGGTATAATATCCACAACTTATAGGATCTTAGTGTAATAATTCCAAAACTGATTAATAACTCATCAATTGAAATTCTTTTAAATTTGATTTTTATTAGATTCCAAACCATTATTTATGTCATTAACTAGGAGGGAACTCATTAACTTCAAGAACAACCTCCCTCAACTCTCTCGGCCAAGAAGCAGTTAGATCAGTAGTCTTATTGGTCTCTCTGAAATCAAAGACAAACTCAATAACAGAAAAATTAGGCATGGGTGCCTTAATTTGAGCATCTACTCCCTCTATCTCCCAGGGAATGTGGATTCCCCTTTCAATCAATTAATAGCCACAACCCTCAAATGATGAATAGCCAAGAGAGTCGCCAACTTCAGCTCGCATAGGATAGGATGCATCTCATGGAACGCGACAAACCTTGCTTTGATGATTACCATTAAGGCATTGATAGGGTTTCCATTCCAGTCTCTTAAAATAGCACCTTCACCTCCAAAAGGATGGATGCAAGGAGCCATCAGTGTTTAATTGAAACCACTGAAACGGATGGGCCTTCCACCAGTAAGGGATGGCTTGCTTGTGAAAAAAGAGGGTCTGAATGTCCCATTCCTGCAACACTTCTCTGGAATTCTAAGAGTCTTCAACTTTAAGCAAGTCTCCACTTAACTTCATCTTGATGTCAGCGATGATAAGCCCTCTCTAAGTTCTTCGGGAGGGATTTCTTTTGGAAGTGTCTTGTGCATCTTTCTTCCCACAAATGATAAAAATAATAGATATTTTTTAGGCAATCATATTACTACACTATTATATTATGAATAAACCTCGAGGGGTTGGCCCAATGTCAATTTCGAATCGAATAAGTGGCGAGAGTTTGTAGGTTGTGTGTTCGATACCCGATTTGAACAGTAACTCCTCAAGGATACTTATAAGGGCGTACCCTCACTTACGTGGTGTGTGTGATGTGCAGACATTGCACGTGCCCAAGGGAGAGACTCATATGCCTTGGTCCATGCCTTGGCTCACCTGATTGATCCCACTAGTCGAACCTAAGTTCGAATACTCCCGTTAACAAACAAAAAAATATTATGTTACGAATAAACACCATAAGTGATTTTATTATATGGTGTGACTTTAAAATAAAATCATGTGTGATATTTATTCATTATACATCATGGTGTGATAATCTCACAGCCATATTTTTTAAGGTTTGAGTTGGTTGATAACTTGTGATTATTAAGGGCGCAACATGGTTTGGTTTGTGGCTAAATCGACTTAGATTGATTCCACTAGTAAGAACCATAAAACCAAATTGAATGGACCTTAGAATCGGATCGAATTGACCCCATAATTAAATCAAACCAATTAGAACAAGATGGGTTTATATATTTTAACGATTAAAGAAATATTACAGATAATAAATCATTAAATTTTAAACCATTATATTTTAAAGATAACAACGGCTAGGATTTCGTGAACAAAAGTTGCACCTCTAGTGAGTAAGTGAGTATAATAAGAAGTTGACTCCATTTAGAAAAAGTCCCTCGATCCGATGGTTAGAATCATTTGATCGTACAGCAATTCCATATGTAAGTCCCCTACAGGCTACAGTTGAGATCGCTTTACAGTCTTTATTATTACACATCTGGCTGACCAAAAGAGCAAAGCAAAGCAAAGATGATGATCTCTGCAATTCCTCTATCTAATTCTAACTACCATCTCTTTTGGTTCCCTCACAAATCTCTTCTTCATCTCCACCATTCTTGCAGAGTGAGCGCTTTTACGCATAAGCAACCAACTGCCCTAACTACCTCTTCGTCTTCCCTCGCTAATAGTACCTTCGAAGACACCAAATGCCTCCAAAACAATAACCCTAACCCTCACACTGAAATTATCCATCAAGTTAGCTTTGCTGAAGAAGGGGGTTTGGTTCCTTCTGCTTCGGCTCTTGCCGCAGCTATACGCAAGGCTTCCAACTCTCCTGTCGAATTCGTCCAGAGAATCGAGAAAGATGGAAAAAACGGATTGGTATTGCCGAGTCACGATTTCCAGAGACTATGTTTAGAGCAATTGGATTTGTTTCGGAGAATTATTGATCAACAAGTCGTGTTATCGGTCTGTTGATATCTCCACTATTGCTTGTGATTTTGTTGTTGATTTTTTGAATATTTTTTAGAATTTCTGTTTCAAAATTTTGATTATTTAATGGGTAGAATTCTGATACTATGGAAGTTCAATTTAGTCTACAACTTTGAAGTCCATAGTTATGAAGATTGTTTAATTGTTAGTATTCCTAAATCCTCAGAACTGATATAGCATAATTATGTAATGGGAATTTTTGTGGGGATCCTTGATGATGTTACGACCCCAAAGGGATATGGGCTTAACTTCCCACACTTGATTTTTTGGTGCATTGGTTGGGTTCGTATCATTTGTTAATAGAGCCAACACCACATCTTGGGTTCAAACCTTGGAAGGACTGACTTGTGGAAAAAGGCTATCCGGGGATAAAAAAAGAAGCATGATTTCAATTCTAGTCCGAGATTCCGAATCATCTCGGAATAGTTCGTGGACGAATGTGACTCACGTCGCAAGGTCTCTTGTTTGACAACTACGATGACTCAGGCATATTTTGAAATCTTGGCTTAGTCAACTGGGATTTCATATTTTTTATTAAAATAATTTTTTTTTATGATTTAAATATTTATTATCTAAAAAAAATATAATATTGTGACTTAGCATCTCTAATCTACCTTATTTTATTAATTTTTTTGATTATTTGCATATTAATATATAATTGCAAACCAAGTTAAATGGCTCATCTCATTCAAGACGAGATGACTTGTCCGAGACAGCTTGGTCTCGTTCACGAAGGAGATGAGATGTCAAATTGAGATTTGAAACCATGAAAAGAAGGGTACCAAAGTGAAAGCTGCCACAAAGTCGGCACTAGGCCTCGGTATTTTTGGTGTGTTGGTTGGGTTCGTATCAGTTGATGACTAATTTAACTTTGAAATCATTTGGTGTCTTGGTTGGGTTTGTGTCAATTGGTGACTAATTTAACTACAATGTGGTTTCAAATCATGTTGCAAAATCCTAACCTGTGTTGGAATTTAGAGTATGTACACTAAATTCTTTTAGTGAAAGGCCACTTGTTTCCATTTAGTCCTTTGGGAGGATGCGAATAATTTTGGATTTTTTTTGGCAGGTTTATGTAAGACCTGCCGGTAGTTATGTCATGGACCAGTTAGAACTTCGGCGAGTTACCTTTTATACAGGAGCAAATGTGGCTGAAAGAGCGGACATTGTGATATTAATTGGTAATTTTGGAATTCCAACAGGATTACGTGTAGCCGAAGCTGCCCTTTCAAATCAGGAAGTATGTTGTTTAATTGACTTGACGTACTGGAAAAAATTGAACAATATAATTATTAATTTTTTTTTCTATTACTCTTATTGAATTCGAAATTTTATTTTGGATTTTAGGTGGAAATCATACCCGAGTGTAGAGCTGTAGTTTTCCCTATGGTCAAACATCCATTTATAGTAGGATTTTTGGTCGTTGAGCTTCCACTGATGGAATTGGAAACTTGCAAGAATACAGAAGGAGATGGAAAAGATGTTCCTGTCCATGCAAGTCCGGAGGAATCTTATAAACTACCTTCATGTTTAGATAAAAAAATGTGGGAAATTCAGGCTCTGAAGGAAGAGCTATTGAAAACATACAACCAATTCACAGCTGAACAAAGATCAAGTGTTATTAATATTTCTCGCTCTTTGGCTATGGCATACGTTATGGATCAGGTAGCTTTAAACTTTTTTTCTCTTCTTATTGTGTGTGTGGATGCATAGTGACAAAGTCAAGTGTCACGCCTCAAAATCCCAGCACAAATCCTTGTAATTTTGTATTAGAGTCTTGAGGTGTGAGATGGAACCTAACACAATGATAAATTACAATAATAAAGAAATAATCATAATTATATTTTAATTAATTCCAATTAATTCTAATTTTCTTAACTTATACCTAATGACCCACAGAAAAACTCTTAAAATACTCACCAAACACCTTATGAAGGCTTTCTAATTTTGATTAAAAGCATTATCCTCAAAGTCACCTACATTGAAGGTGGAATAGGGGGAGGGGGTGAGAACATTGCAGTGTTGTCGATAAGAGAATCAATGTACACGATTGTCCCAATACTTAACTAGTGTGGAACCCCACTGTTCTTTCATGATTTTGTGGCTAGTCGGTCAAATCATACTTGAGTGACTGTTTATCCAGTTTAGGTTTACCGTTGACCAAAATCCTTATACAAGGATCAATTACGTTGGTCATTCGTTTGACGACTGTAGACTTAAAGTGATCACTAACAAGCCCAGGAGAAACTTCCCGCGTCTAAGCCAATCTAGCATACAATGTGAACCCTGAACAATCTCTCCTCTATACAAAGACCGTTTTTACATACAAGTTCTTCAGTAAAATAGAGAGGAATTTCTCGAGTCTCATGAGTGATACTATTCTCCAAGGTGTCCCATACCACCAAGGAGAATAAATGTCTCAGGTGTTGCCCTAGAGTAACTAGTCGCTTCTGGAATACATTGCTACAAGTTACTTTTGAAGGCATTCTCCAACTTTTATTGAATCACATAAATAATATTATTTACTTCATAATAATTTTTAACTTAAAAAAAAAAGACAAGCATCATGTGTGATGAACATTGAACAACTCGCAACATGACTTACATGGCATAGCCAAATGTATTCAATTTCCCCTTCAAAAACACAACTTATGTGGCGTCGTCAATGACATTAAAACCATTGGATTCAATTATCACATGCTCAAACAGTGGAGAACATTCGTTCTCACTATCCATCATTCAACTAAATCATTTAAAAAAAAACATGTTTCATTCAATCATTACTTTTTGAAATGTTATTAGAAACTCAACTCAGCTTTTCTTCGTATGGTTTTCGAAATATTATAGTTATGTACTTTTTTTTTTTCCAAGTTTAATCGGTTTAATGTGTTTGTGTCACTAGTTGTGTTGGAGTCACAACTAAAAAGTACGAGTCATTAGTGAGGTGTTAAAATCCTAACACCTCAACCTAAGTGGGTCCCATGTGATGTAGGATATTAAATAATAAAACATAAAACTCAAAATAAATAGAGACAAAACAGAATTTCTATTTCAGCTTCTTCTCAAACCCAACATCTTCATTCTCGTGTTTTTACTTTAATAGAAAATCTGCAACTTCAATTTAACTCAACTTAGAGCGAGTTTTGGGAGTTGGGGCAAGAGAAGAAACAACACCTAAGGTCAAGAGCTTTGAGAACCACCAAACAATTTCTCGTTTGGGTGAAATCAAACCACTATCTCAAGCTTGCAATAGCTGTTGGAGTAGTAAACAGTGATAAGTGGATCCCACCCTTGTAATGATGTTGTCCGCTTTGGGCCATACGGCCTGCACAATTTTGTTCTTGGGCTTTTTACACCCAAAAGGCCTCGTTATAAGTTAGGTACCAACCCTCACTTATCAACTCAAGACCAGGACAATTCCTAACCGATGTGGGATGAAATTTCACTCCCCTCCTTGCCGTTCCATCCCAATACCACGTGCCTCAAACTCACGTGCCATGCACGCATCAAAGCCACGTGTCCAGCCAATGGCACACTGATGAGGGTATGACGACTCACCCCACCCAACAAGGAGAGACGTCCTTGGCTCTAATACCAACAGTGATAAGTGGGCCCCACCCCTGCAACGATATTGTCCACTTTGGGCCGTACGGCCTGCATGATTTTGTACCTGGGATTTTTACACCCAAAAGGCCTCATTACAAGTTAGGTACCAACCCTCACTTATCAACATAGGACCAGGACAGTTCCTAACTGACGCATTTAGGATAGACGACTATGTTATTTAGTAGTTTAAGAGTCTAGCTGTTAATTAGGTATTTTATTATTTTAGGATTCTTTCTATTTTACTAATTTAGGAAGTTTTATTAAATTAGGAGTCTAATATTTGTACGTAAGAGTCAAAATCCTTCATGTATATATATTGGAGGATGTAATACGTTATTTGGCAAACAGTCAATAAAAATAAATAAATTAATTTGGAGGAAGATCCCCCTTGAAGGGGATCAAAATTGTCTATAGGATCTAGGATCCTATCATCTGGTATCAGAGCAAACGATTTTTGTGCCAAAGATGGTGACTGCTAAGGAGCTGAATGAGAGAATCGACTCATTTGAGCCTCGGTTTGATCAAATAATCATTGATATTCACGAGTTGAAAGAAGGGATGCGAGCGATTCAAACCACCCTAGAATGTTTGGTTGTAGATCAACCACCAATTTGGGAAGCGCCACGTGCTCCTGCTAATGTACAACAAAGAGTAGAAAATCAACAAGGCAGCATAGTAATACATGGTCGTCCGATTCGTATCGATTTTCCAAGGTTTGACGGAGATGATCCGGAAGGTTGGATTTTTCGGGCTGAACAATATCAACAATTGAACAACTTGCCCAATGAATAGATGGGTTCCTTGGCCTAGGTTTACTTAACAGGAGACGCTATAACATGGTATCGTTGGATGACTTGTTTGATTGGGTTAATGTCATGGACCCAATTCACTCGGGCCACATGCTTTGGCTTTGGCTCTCGGGAGGTCGCGGATCCGGGTGCGGCGCTATCTAAAGTCAAACAAACTAAAATGGTTTGTGAATTTCAAGGCCTATTTGGAAAGCTTGTGAATCGGGTTACCAATTTACCACAATCATTTTTAATTAGTTGTTATGTCTTGGGCTTACGTGACGACAAATGTGCTGGAGTTCAGTTACTTAGGCCTGGTTCACTAACTGAAACATTCAACTTGGCTATTTGCAAAGAAGAAACAATTAAGGTAACCCAAGATTCTTCATTGTGTCGAGCAACACCTCTTGAGCCAAAGGTACCTCCTGGGCTTCCCCCTATTAATCGACTTTCCTCAACAAAGCAAGCGGAGTGGCGATCGAAAGGTCTTTGTTTAAATTGCAATGAACTTTTCAAACTGGGACGTCGTTGTAAGAAACCTCAACTACTCCTTTTGGAGATCGATGCGGACACACTGAACGACAAAGTTGCTTTGGAAATTTTTTTGACTTGAGGTCAAGTCGTTTTGAAGGGGAGATGGATGTTAGGATACATTATTTGAGCAGTATATTTAGGATATTCGACTATGTTATTTAGTAGTTTAACAGTCTAGCTGTTAATTAGATATTTTATTATTTTAGAATTCTTTCTATTTTACTAATTTAGGAAGTTTTATTAAATTAGGAGTCTAATATTTGTACGTTAAGTCAAAATCCTTCCTTTATATATATATTGGAGGTTGTAATACATTTTTTGGCAAGCATTCAATAAAAATAAATTAATTAATTTGGAGGAAGATCCCCCTTGAAGTGGATCAAAATTGTCTATAAGATCTAGGATCCTATCACACCACTTAAAGTCATAGGTTATCCAAGAGCTACACCACTTACTTTAAGAAAAAATTGAAAAAGTAGTATTTCGGTTTTTTTTATAGTCTCATAGAAGACCCTGGTTTAGGCGGCATATCATGAGTTTTAGAACATAGAGGGTATGTGAAATATTCACCAAAATAAAGGATAAGGGCATGTTAGAAGAAATCTAGGGCTTTTCCTCCCATCTTAGCCATATTTTTTATGTTGTGCTTCAAAGTTTCTTATCCTTTCAATTAAACAAACGGCTGAGATGAAAGGAAAAAACATAGGTTGTCTAGAGTAGTATTGATTTCTTAGGGATCGATTCTGTTTTCTGTGAGGACATTTTTCTTGAAAATCCTGGAGTATCCTTCCATCTCAGTCGTCCGTTTGATAGAGAGCCTCAAATATTGTTTAATTAGTAATTTCCTCTCTTGCTCTTTCCCTTTTACAGCCTTTTCTTCCCATCTCAGCCATATGTTTGATGTTGTGCTTTAAATTCTCTAACTTCGAAACACGTTTGAGGCTCTCCATCAAATAGGCGGCTGAGATGAAAGTAAAAAAAAAATGCAGGTTTTCCAGAGATCAACACTAATTTATTAGGGATCAGTGGTGGTTTTCAGGAAAGCATTTTCCTTGAAAATCCCTGTTTATCCTTCTCAGAGTTATGTTTTTCTGTGGACAATTGGTTCAATGCAAATGCTTTCTTCCTTTCTTTTGATCATCCAGTTCTCCAGTTAACTTGTTTACATTTCTTAACAGAAATCAATGTTGCTTCAGCAATCGAATTGGCAAAATAGTGTCAGAATGAGTGATTTGGTTGAACAAGTAAGCTAATCTGATATTCAACTGAAATGAGTTCTTGAATTTCCGTTAATGGTAGAATATTTGATAAGACCTCGTCATTCTTCACTCCAATAATTGCTGACAGATACGTGGCCCTCTATCTAGCATCCGGACTTTGAGTAAAATGTTATCCGTTCATATTAAGAGAAGTGAGGTTTGTGTTCTTTAATTACATGGGACTTTTTCATATTTAACTCCTTCGTCCAAGTGTATTGTCATTCCTAGAGGATAATGTCAATATTTTGGTTCAGATCTCTTACGATATTGTCGATGACATACTAGTGCAAGGTGATCGTATGAGAGATACTCTACAACAGCTACAGGATGCTGTCTACCTCACAAAGGTTCTCTCTTTCTCTAGCTTTTTAATTGATAATATTTCTCGTTATTCCATTATTGAGCTATTTTTTCTCTCTCTTTCTCTATATATAAGGAGATTATGGGCTTGCTATACCTTTGGTTGAAATTGAGCAATGTCTTCTTCGGTGTTTCTTTTGACGATTTTGTGTTTAGATGGGATTCTATGTGTAATACATAGTGTTGTTGCTTGCTTCTTTTTCTTTCCGTTGTTTTTATCTTCCTTTGTCTTGTTCGATTGGAGGCTACCTTGGTCTCCTCCTTTTGTTTTCTCATTTGTAACCTCCTTTTATTAATACAATTTTACACTTGATCAAAAAATATATGGGTCGGGTTCAAGAGCCGATAACACAGCCAAAGTGTCTTGTCCTATATGGGATAAAAGTTTTGGAATGAGCTGATTTTTTTGTGAGGATGATCTCCTCACTAAAATCAGCTCATTCTGGAACTTCTTACCCCAGTTTACAAGTTGAAGAATCGTGGACTGTCAATTTTTACTGTTAATTTGTAAACCTCTTTTGATGGAGTTAGAAGTTTCGGAATGGGCTGATTTTTTGTGAGGGCCTCACAAAAAATCATCCCATTCCGAAACTTTTAGCCATACACGACAAAACTTTGGCTGCCGAATGGGCTTAGACCCATAGCTCAGTTGGTTTGACACATTGCAAAGCAACTTTGAGGTTGTGGGTTCAAGTCCTGCTTTCCCATAAAAAAAAAATTGGCTGCTGTATGCTACCCTATATATATATATATGTATGTATGTATGTATGTATGTATATGTATTTTTATTTGTATTTGACACTTTCTTTTACTCAAACGAAATAACCTTGTGGTGCCCACATGGATATGAGTCTAGTGCTGATTTTCCGTGAGGATAATCTGTTTACCAGGGAGATCATCCTCCCAAAAAATACCTCATTCGACATTTCTATCTTTGTCAAACAACAATTGCGAATTGAAAAATTGTAGATCATCCAGTATACCATCAACGTGAACCTAAATCTGATGTGCTTCAAATATCAGAAGCACTGACTTTTTGTGTGGATGATACCCATGGTGAAAAGAGGATCGTCGCCAAAAATCACCCCCTTGACTCATCTCATCATGTACCCCATGAATGTATGTGTTTTCATGTAAACAACGATGAACATATCCCGACCAGACCCTGACCTCTCTCTTTAGCTGGTTGATGAGACTAGGAAGGGAGTACATGCAAAAGTAGACCTATAGAAGTATGCATTGGTATCCAAGAGTTCTTAAATAACTGGGACCTGGGCACAAAAGGCATGATGAGATGGTTAAGATTGATGGGCAATAAATAGAACAAAGGTGACCAATTTTTCACTAAGTTTAAAAGTTGACGGTGAACATATCCTTCCTGAGTTGGAAATTTTGGTTAAGGCCTGGTTGCCATGCTTTATGTCCCTGATCTACATCTAAGAAGCCCTTTGGATATCTGTGTGATTTAGAAGTTTTTGGGCTTGTCACAGAGTCAAGTTCACTTTGTAAGTTCAACTACATAATTGATGAATTGTAACCAACTATTTTCCTCTAGGCCATTGTCTTCATTTACAACGCCCTACCCAACTATTTGTAGCTGGCAACATGAATCCTTACTCTCCATTCAATTCTATCTTTGTGGGAAATTGAAACTATCTATATCTCAAATAAAGATCAAGGAGAAATCCTTTCTCTCAATGGATACAAATAGAAAATGAAACTTCCTGGTTATCATTTTTATTTTTATTTTTATCCATAGTATTAAATATTGTCAATTTTTAAAAAAAGTTGCAATTCAAAGAATCTGTGATTTAGTCCCAACTTACTTGTGATGTTTTGAGAATGCATTTGTATATTACGTTTTGTATGAAATTTTGTTTAATATGTGTTATATATGAGAGCTTCTATTGCCACACCAACTTTTGCTAACGCCACCCCAATGTGTGTTCTGATTTTTTAGTGATTTACATATGAATTGGGGTGGCGTTAACAAAAGTTGGTGTGGCAATAGAATCCATTGTTTTATATATTTTTATATTTTCCATAATTAATTATGTACATTTATTTATTTATTTTCCTGAATTTTTGACTACTTTTCCCCCGTTTTTCTGAATTTTTCCCTGACCAAAATTTTCATGAATACCAACTTCACTATGATTTTAGCTGAGAAACAACCTTAATGGTTGTGACACAAAGCATTGTCCTGTTAAGCCATTCAGCTTAACACTGATTTATCTTTCTGCTTCCTTTTAGAAATTGTTATATGGGCAACCTCATAGCGTGAGTTAATGGGATTATCCAAGCACAATGTTGATCATTCAAGGTATTGCTCAGTGTTAAAGAATCAGAATTTCATTATGGACTGAATGATTAAATTACATATGGTGGGCTCAGCATGTTCACCTAATAGTCTTAGGAACAGTTGGCTCAAGGTTCTGTGGATGATAACCCTTTCAGAGTCTCTTAGTTTTGTTTCATTTTTGAGTTTGTAGTGTTTTCTCCTTGATTTAATGTTGCCGTGGCATCTGTACTTATGAACCTTCTCGGGCTTACTTAAACAGTTCCATATCTGTACAATGTTGAATACGACGAACATGATTCTACTGCTAAAATGTATGTTGATGGTTACCTTCTTTTTGAATTGTTTTCCCATACTTCATCTGCCATTCTAGTTGAAAAATCATATGTTCCTTCTGATATAACTGTTGGACTTGGATTTCTGAATCCATTTTACAACATTCAATGCTTCAATTTATTATTTGTTTCTTCCTTTGTTTTCTGTTCAAAAGAAAATTAATCTTATCTTTCCGCATGTGAATGTTTTCCAGGCTAACATAGTGCACTACAATGAGGAAACATTGAAAAAAATGCATAAACCAACTTATGCCTATCCAGAATCAGAGAGGTCTCAATTAACAGATAATTTTTCAAGGGAAAGTCATGCTGATAACACACAAAAATTGGGTCAGTCACTTCCTCTTAGTTCTGCAACAAAGGATTTAGAGATGCCTATGCCGCCACTTGCTCTTACAGCACTACAACAGCACAATATCAGGTAGTCTTTTTTCCTTGCATGGGCTGTTGGTATATCTATTACATGGAAATACCTGTCATATCTGTTACCTAGGTGGACCCACTTACTAATGGTCTTGATAAGAACTCTGTTTTGGAAGTTGGGCTGTAATTATGATCTTTTTTCCTCCCTTGAAACTGCTCTCTTTAGGATAAGACACTTTTTATTTTCTTTATCATGCACTGAAGAACATTTGCAACTATTTTGGTTTGTGCTCGAAATATAGTAACATACATTTTACATGTTCATCTAATTTTTTAGTGTAGGATGTATTGGAATTTTCCTGTTTAAATTAGCTATTTTCAGATTTTACTGCTTATTTTCGGAATTCGAGAGTTTCTGGGTTTTGTCTATTGAAGTTGGGAAGAACACTCTTGACCTTTTTTTTATAAAAAAAATTCTATTGAGATTGTATCTGTTTTAAAAAGGTATTGTTGTAGGCAGTAAAAGACAAATCTTTCATTTCATGGTTTAAGTGTGTTAAATCACTCCACTTCCATGCATGTGCCATGAACGCCTTGCTTTTAACATTCATACCTTTTGTGCACACATTTCTCATATATACATATAATTCAATGGATCTCAGCTTAGAGATCTAAATCATCATCATCGATGCCTTGTCTCATACATTCAAGTCGGTTACCCAAATCCTATTCCCCTTTTGAATTCTACTAGAAGCATATCTTCGGTCAAGGGATTTGTTTTTGGATCTTCTTGTCTACTAGACTTTTTTGTGTTTGTACTCTCCAAGGACCTTGGAGATCAAAAGCATGAAAAACCAAAGGTCAATGATCGGTAATCCATCCTATTCATTATTTATTTATATCGAATGATTGTTAAGTTTCATTCTATTTATTTGAGAGTCGAAAAGAATGCAATAGCTCAGATGCTTATGATCGTTTGATCAAGTTGGAGTTATTACTTGGATCTCTTAGGTGGCACGGGCTAAAATGGCCAGTCCCAGCACCTTACATGTGTTTGAACTGTGGCCCACACTCTGTTACCAATTTTTTGGAATAGAATTCCTCATGAAATAGAATAATACCAAGAGCCCAGTTGTTGAAACCGTAGCCATGGCCACCTGGGTTCAAAACCCACCCTCATTCGAGTTACTGGTCTCACTTAAAACAGGCTTATTCAGTGGCTTCACACTAAAAAGAAAAGGTTTTTTAGAAACAGCCCCTGTTAACCGTTAGTCAACTTTTTTTCTTGATGATTTAACAGTGAAATTTGATTTTTGTTTTTTTCCAAATTTTTATTTAGTAATGTAAGTATTTGAAGAGCATTTTGAAAAAGAAAAAAAAAACAAAATTTCACCATTGAGTCATCAAGAAAACGAAACGTTGACTTACAGTCAGTGGGGGTAAATGTAATCTTGCACTTTGCAAGGAGGTAAATCTAATATCACCAATTTAACAGGGGGGTATTTCTAAAATACCCAAAAAAATTAGGGCTTGGACCCATAGCTAAGTTTAATGAATCATTACAATGCAACTTTTTTGTTTTTGTTTTTTGACTAGTGAAAGATAAATTTCATTAAAAAAGGGGAGGTTTGAGATGACCAATCTGAAAGATACAATATTGGGAAAAGCCTAAAGGGCAAACGAAAGGTTATTTGATCATAAAGAAATATTACAAATCCCTTCCCATCTACCCAAAAGGTACTCAAAAAAAGACTTCTAAATGCCTTACAGATTTTACACCAAAAAGAATAGAGATGATCATTTCGTCTGTTTATTTCTCCCTATTTTCAAAAACACTAGAGTTCCTTTCCTACCAAAAAAAATTACCAACAATCCAGGTTACCTGCCAAAAAATACCAAAAATAAAATATGGCTAGCAAAATAAAGAGAACTAGAGTAAACAACCAGCCACATAGTTAAATGCTAAGGGCTACATCCATGAGTGCCCATGATCGAGCACAATACAAGTGAGGTCAATTTCCCTGGACCTCTAAACCCGAAGAATCCTATTTCTTAAGCCCTCTAGTCCCCTTCACTCAACTCACAACCTCCAATTAGTCCCCAATTGAATCCCTTGAACCTTTTTGGAACGCCCCAAAATGTTTGGAAGTTCCATTCCAAAACCCAGATCCCTCAATTGCATACTTAACCGATCATCTACTTCTTCATTGTTTGTCTAGAGAAGCGTGGTGTTAATTTTTTGAAGGCTTTGTCATATACTGGATTATGCTTAGGAGCATTATGGGCCCCCCTTTTTATTATGTTTGTTTATGTATAAAAAAAGAGTGCATTATTTGGGCCATGCTTCCTTTTATGATCTATTGGGGTATTAGGAAGGAAATGATTAACCAGGCTTTTCAAGGGAGGAGGAAGTGGTGAAGAATTTGATTCTCAAGATTAAGGCTACACTCTTTCGGTGATCATCTACTATTAAGGATTGTAAAGGTTCATCTTTTGGTTTTTTGGTTTTGTATTTGGGACTCAATTGTTCACAAAGCCCTTCCAGTTTCTTTTGTATATCCTCTTGAGGGACATCTTGTGTTTTTGATGTATTTTGTTTCGTAATACAATTTCCATTCTACCCACTAAAAACTAATTGACGCTTGAGGTTGCCTAAGGCCCGTTCCTCACCGTTTTATAAAGAAACACTGAAAACCACTCCCCAAATAACTAGGGAGTTCTTATTTTACTGGAAAACCAAATTTCAGCATGCAGTCGGCTATCCAATTGTTGATCCCATCCCATACTAATCCCTTCTCTTATTGGATCTTGTTATTTGGGACAAAATCCAACAGAAATTTGCACCACTTACCCATATTTTGTTAGCAGAGTGTCCTGGATTCCATTCCTGAAATGCAAACATTTAATATATCTGGATTTTCGTGGTTTACTTATTCATTTAATCTGTTTGTTTATCCAAAATTCCCTTTCGCTTATGCTCTTTGTTTCTGTCAGGCAGACCATGCAATGTATCAGACGTACTGTCAGATTTGGTTGGTGCTGCTGGACCTCTAGCTCATACTCAGCAACGGACGCTTGAACTAAGTGAACTTTCACGATCTTTACTAGTTTCCGTAGAAGAATCTGCTTTGCGCCAGGCACTGAGCAACTTAATTGAGGGTGCACTGTTGCGTACACAAGTGGGCGGCAAGGTTGAAATTATTTCAACTGGAGCACCAGCTGGTGGTACTCTTGTTGTAATTGATGATGATGGACCTGATATGCACTACATGGTAATAATGTCAAATTTTCTTCATCTTCATTTGTTGCCCGAATTTTTTTTTTGATCGGTAAAGATGAGTTTATAGATAAACAAAGAAAAAAGGAGGGGGGTCGAGGGAACCCACCCAAACAAAGAGAAAATAACAAAAAGAAAAGGCAAAACACAACACAAGCTACAGAAAACTATCACGCAAAGAACAAACCCTATCCCATCTTGCAATAAAATCCTCAAAGAAAATTCCCTTAAATTCGTTGTAATTCGTTACTTTGTTTATTATGTATGAATGGATTTTGTCGGTCTCTTCGCTTGCAGACACAGATGCATTCACTCACACCATTTGGAGCTGATCTCTTCTCAGAAGGTATGATAGAAGACAACATGACATGGAACTTTGTCGCTGGGCTGACAGTTGCTCGTGAGATCTTAGAGAGTTACGGTTGTGTTGTTCGTGTTATATCTCCCCGTATTCAAGGTGCTGCTCTTGGAGCGGGTGGAACGCGTATAGAGCTCTGGTTGCCTTCTCTTCCCTCCACATCTGATCCATCTGGCCTGGCTCAAGATATAGGAAAAAGCTGAGATTATCCACTGAAAGTGGTCACACCATTAGAGAAAGATGCGGGCCTCTGCTATCAGATTGAAATTGTCAAGCATCGGGTGGTGGTAGAAGAATTTCAATATCTTCAATGTACCCTTTTGTTTGTAAGTGTATACTTTTCCACTGCTGCTTGTGCTCTTCAAGATTTGTAAATAGCTTTGGTTACGGCTTAATCCGCGTTGAATTCTGTATTTTGCATAATAATCATAACTGGACGCATCATGATGTTATCTTAGTTGTGCTTAAGGGCATCTTAAACAGATGTTTCTTGTCAACTTATCTGAAAATTATTTTATAATGCCACTTCTCTCTTGTTAGTGTTGAATGGCTTATATAATTTATAACATGAGCTAATTATTTTATTAGGAGATGCTCATTGGTGGGCTAAATACGTACTCTTAATGGTTGAATGTAGTCCGAACCTTGGCCTTTTCCTCACTTCTTCATGTCTAGAGTTATCATCATCATCAAAGCCTTGTACCAAAAAAACTGGGGTTTTTATCTGTCCAATTCTGTCTGAAATCACACTTTACGTTGATTGAGGTGTGTTTATATTTGCTTGCAATTTTGCTATCTACACCCATTTTGCTCTTTCACTCGATCTTTTATACTTTCGAATAGGTTCATTTTAATTTTCTGTTAATTTTTTTTCTCAACCATTCTACTAACGTTTCTCTCTTCCATGTTTAGACATTTAGTTAAGTTGGATTTCACCTAATTATCATTTGAGACCTCTTCAAAGGTGATTTTCACCTAACTGTAACAAACATATCGGTTTCTGAATCATTCCAAAAAAAAAAGACCAAATTGTCAAAATCATCATTTAATTGATTTTCTTGGTCAACTGTAGAGACTTATTCGGACGACCAGACCTTTCCACATAACAAGAAACTCATTCTTTCTCACCTAAGTCGCTCTCTCTCTCTCAACCTATAATTTAGTTTACGTGTTTCTCTCTCTCTCTCTCAGTTGGTCAAAATCGTCCAAACCCACTTGGCCCTCCTATGATTGGAAAAATAATTTCTTCATAATAATACAAACAAAGATTCAAAATAAATGATGGTTAGGGTTCCAAGACTTGACCGTAACTCACCGATTGGAACGGCCATGTCTTGGTGCGGCTCATGTGCCGCGTGGGTTACCGTGAAGTACGGGAGTCTCCTTTTGAAGTACGTAGGAAGCAAACGTGTGGGGTTTTTGAATCAAAGTCAACGAGGCCAAAGAATTACTTGCCCTGACCCAGGTGTGATTGCACGATACAGACTCTGCATTATAGATTTGTCTTGATTTAGTCCAGTTTGGAATAAATTGCAATTCGGCTCTGGATTTCTTTGGGTGGGGTGGGGCCAAATAAACCTAATCTTTTAGAATAATGTTCAAGTGACCTCATTCCACACTTAGCTGATGTGGGGTTGTGTACAAATCATATATGTTTTTCATCGAGATACGAGTGAAAAGCATCTACTGTTATTGTTATCTGCGCACACCTCAACATCAGCAAAGTGCAAAATGAGGTCACTCCAAGATGACTTGATCTTTTCTACTGAAAGTTGGTGGATTTTTTTTTTTTTTTTTAATAAGAAAAAAAGAATTGAGAATTTTTTACAAGACATCGATTATAGGAGTATTTCGATAATGTTCTGTTAGCCCTTGATCATAAACTCAGGGGCATCTCGAGTGTACACTAAAGCCCAAATAAATGGGCAACAGCACAAAATAAATGTAGAAAAAACTTATGATCTCTAAACAAAAATATCCCAGTCAAAATGTCACTTTTATTTCCCACATACTATACTGCATAGTGGAGAATCCAAGGTGTGTAAGACTACACATAATATTCAGTTGTCTATCTTTGAGAAAATACTTGATTTTAAATAGTTAAAATATGATTTATGTGTTACTCAATTTGGTCGAAAGAAATATTCTACCTTTGGAAGATTATTGGGGAAGTGAGAGGGAGATGAATTCCATTCATCTTCGGAGGTAGGGAAAATAAATTCATCGAAATTCCATCAATCTATCTAATTTATTTAAGATTCATGATAATCTGACTACCCCACGTGGCACACTCAATCGACCCTCTTAACGTGATAAGTTCAGGAATTGTAAATATGTACATCTCGGGAGACACATTTTATGGGAAAGTGCAATTTTGTATCTTGAGACATACATATCTATAGTTCCTGAACTTGTCATGTCAGGAGAGTCGATTAAGTGTGCCACGTGGGTAGTCAGCTTATCACGACTCTTTACTTCAAAGATTTCAAAAAATCCTTTGTCGATGATTTAATCTTTAGAAGAAATGCTTTAATTTTGTAGTTGTCGGACAGCTTGTGGGTTCTTCCTATGGGTGGGGACTGATGAATATCTTTTTTTTTGTGCTTTGTTGTCTCTTTAACTGTTATCTTTTTTTTGTGCTTTGACTTTTTATTTTCTTTTTGGTTTTAGTGGAGGAAAAGTCGATTGATTTACAACTATCAATTTTAAATAATAATAATAATAATAATTAGATCACTTGAAGTGAATCCAAATTTTTCATTAAGAAATGAGACTATTAAACTGTAAAAGAAGTACAGGTGGTTGCATGTCTTTGTATTTTCACATATGACCACGCCTATGGCACACGCTACCTCAATCATTGCCGCGGCCATTGGAACACGTGAGCAAGTCCATTGGTACCACCATGAGCATGTATGATCATGGCATGAGTACTGTGGAGGGTTTTTTAGGCCCCACTCCTCGAGATGAGTTATATACTAGAGATCTAGCTTAATTGACTTTGATCTGTTGACTCTTCCGCTCTAGTTAATGTTTTTTTAATCTTATTCCTCGACTTCAAGAGATGAAGTTGGATTTAAGCTTCTGGTATTGAAGATGAGATCCCAGTGTGGTGTTTGCTAATGATTCTCCGAAGATTAAGTTATATTGAAATGATACTAGAGGATAAATCTCAATTCAGATAGCTTAGAGAAGATGTTGATTAGTGATTTCAGAAGGGTGATTTTTGTTAAACTTCTTTTAGCTCTCAAAAATTTGAACCCTTTGCCTTACCTTGAGTGAGGGTTTTATAGCCCAGTGTTTAGACAAATGTCACCGCATAATTTACCCAGGTGTACAAACTAAATAGGTTGTGGGCTAGCTACGTTCTTGGGTTTTGTTCCACATCTTATTAATGTTTGCACTTAAGTTTAATTAAAAAAAATATCTCAATGCATTAATTGTTGAGTTGATTACTTATTTTTTGGGAGGTTGGTGAGTCATGAGATGTCATTATCAGTTCTGTTTTGATA
Source organism: Akebia trifoliata (assembly GCF_017979445.1). Lineage (NCBI taxonomy): Eukaryota > Viridiplantae > Streptophyta > Magnoliopsida > Ranunculales > Lardizabalaceae > Akebia > Akebia trifoliata. The sequence goes on from NC_141381.1 coordinate 27,680,555, forward strand.
ACTATTAATGGATATCGTTTTAAATGCAAAGATTTCTTTTCGAGTTTATAATTTAAAACTGTCTTGAATTCCTTGTAGTATTGTCACCAAGGTATAAACTCGAATGTTACAATCTTTTCTTAGTTGCAGTGAATATTTATCACAAATTCTTAGATTGGGTTTACAATAGTTTTATCTTGGGGACACATATTTACTTCTCGGAGCTATGATTAAAATAGACTCCATAGGTACGTCATTTGTTACCTATTGAACTTGATTTTCCCTCCACAAATCATCACAAAATTTTGTTCATGCTTGATTGTTCTTTATCAATTGTAAATTGGCTTAATCTTTGGTATTTTTGTAAATAGTAAACTGGGCCGTATATGAGCTTTGCCCAATCCATAGACTATGGTCTTGTTCAAGAGTCATGCGCAGGTTAATTTTGACCTGGAAAAAAAACACGTTTAATTTTTATTTATCTATTTTGATTATTTTTTTTTTTACTTAAATGTTTCCATCAAAATATTATTAGTCAAATGATTTTGGTTTTAAACTAAAGATTTAGATTTTGGTGGGCCCAAAATAATGGGGTGAATGAAACATTTTGAGAGAGAGGACATTTAACTTTTTGTGTCATATTGCACATCCACCAAACTCTAAAAACTGATTTTGGGCCCTATTGGTTTGTTGGTTCGATCAATCTTAGGTCTCGCTATAAATAAATAAATATAAAGTTACAAGAAAACCATAAAGTTACCACTTATTAGTCATTAGTTTGAATTATAAAGCTGAGACAGACCGGCCAAAATACAAAGCCAAACAGTACCCAATTACAAGAATAAAGAATCCTAATAGACCCAAATCTCTCTCTTGAGTCTCACATCGAATTGCGGGATCTTAACAATCTGCTTTTTAGCTCACGAGAAAATTAGACATCTTAGCTTTCTGAAATTCCATCTTATATATTCTTGTTTTTAAATTCAACTATAAAACGTGAGTTGTGACGAACTTCGAAAGAGTGGGCGGAGACCCAGATTTTCAGAGAGTTCTACTTGCGTTTCTTGTGATTCACGACCTAATTTTAGGGCTTTCAAGCAGGGGTTTCTTCCTCTGAATTCCAAGTGCGTTGATTTCTTCTTCTTTTACTTTTTTAAATCCCAATTTTGTTACATTTATTATAGGTTTGGCATAAGTAGATCTCCCCAGCCCATTGATCAATAAAAATGGGTTTTTTTTATTTGTTAAGTGAAAAATGTGGGTCGAATTAGCTTGGTTAGAAGTTTGTTTTGGATTTTGGTTCTAATTTTAATTATATATCTTGAATTTTTATTTTTAATTAAAATTAATTAATGTTTATATTCAGCTGATATAATTACGAAATTATGTTTGTGAATTGTGATATTGTGAGTTTTGACGATCTCTTAATGAGTATTTCCATATGTTTCATGTCTTAGGGTGTAAGCAAGTACAGTTGATCTTTTTCTTTTTTTATTTGAATTACTTGGAATTGGGTTCTGTTTTTTAAAATCAGTGAGATGTATAATTGTGTATTGGTCAAAGAGGGCACATGGTTGGTTGTAAATGGAGTTAGGTTCAGAGGGTTAGAATGGAGTGCTTTGGTTTAATTCCCAATTAAGATTGCTTAATATTTTGTGAAGGGAAGCAGCACATGGTTGGTTTTGTTGCTTGTGGAGGGTATGAAGATTGTACACATGGTTGCTTTCTTTATAGATTTACTAGTATAGCTTGTGATTAGAGTTTTACTTTTGAAATCTGGAGGTGTTTGGAGTGATTTTCTTTAAAGTGGTTCGTGGGTTTCAGTAGATTCGATGAGTTTTTTGGTTTGTAAACCTTGAGTTTATGATATGGATGCCGATCTCAACTGGAATTCTGAAGTACTATCTTTTGTGTTTATCGGATGAAGTCTTGGTCGTAAATATCTGCACTGGTATACTTGTTTGTTTTGCTTTATATTTTAATTGGAAATAAAGTTTGCCAAGATTTCTTCTAGTTTTCGATTGCCTTTCTAAAAGGCACAAACTTTTTCTGGCCTCTGGATTATATTTTTTTCCAAATATCTTGTATCTGTGAGAGTTCAAAATTAATGATCATTCTCCTGTTGGCTAATGCAACCTTTTCTGACTAAGGTGTAGAAGATGATTAAGTGTTTTTTTTTTTTTTTCGGGGGGGAGTCAATAATAGGCGTAATTTGGGTTGAAAAAGTTTCATTCCTTACACAACCGCTTTGTTCATGATGAGGTCTTTGTTGCTTCAGGTACTGTCTTCTTTCATGCAGTATCTGTCATGTTGACCTGCATCTCTTTTTTGAGGCATTGGAAACGACAAACTTGTTGAGCAATGTGGAGCAGCTCTTGGTTGCAGAATTTTAGCTTTCTTTGTTGTGGCATAAAGTCAGAAGATCATGCCTAAAATGGGTGTCCTTGGACGCAGGTTCATAAATTTCAGCCACTTTATGAGGAGTTTATGTTTTCTAGAAATCTCAAGTCTTTTTTTTTTTTGGTTAGCTGCAAGTGCGCGTTACTTTGTTTTGCTTAACATTGATCTATTATGTGTTGCAGCGGAATTATGAGAAAACCAAATGAGACGATGAGGCTTATTGTAACTACTTTTATTGGAGTTGTGTTTGGATTCTTGATTGGAGTCTCCTTTCCAACAGTTACATTAATGAAGGTATGATTTTTATGGTATTTGGTCTTCATTCATCTTTTCCGATGCTATTCAACAATTGATAATTATGTATTGTGCTTGGATTTGGCAGTTGAATTTCCCCTCCAGCCTTATACCTTCCATTGATCTTACTTACAAAGCGGATAGGAACTCAGTCCTCTCAACTTTGGACCATGCTTCAGCTCAAAATAAAAGTAGCGCAACCCAAGCACGGAATTTGAATGAGACATTAAAGGTATATACCCACTTAAAATCTTAAGATGTTTTACTGTCTTTGGACGCAGCTACCCCATCGCATGTCTTAAATAGAAGTTCCAAGATTGGTTTTTGGTTCATGCTCATATGGTTCAAGTGACCTATTTTGTTCTCCCTCAAATCTTAATCTCTTATATTATACCTGAGAGATGCAAAGAAGAGTTTCATACATGTTGAAGAAATCTTGTTTCTCTACCCCCCACACAAAATCCAATAAAAAGGTCATTATCTTTTAGCTCTCGGTCTCTTGCAAATGTTTCTCGTATCAAGAGCATTGTCATTACAAGTGGTTTTCAGAAAAGGTGTTTTCCACTTACAATTTTGGAAAGTTGGTAGGTAAGGAGAAGAAAGTAGGCACACATGAAGTGGGAACTGTGCAGATTTAGCTAATGCAATGGTGAATAATAGGGAGGTACACAGAGTAAAAACAATAAAGAAATGACTTTATTATCATCAATCAAGTTATTTACTGTTTCAAAAAAATCCCGAAGTTTCGAAACTATCCTTTGTCCAATAAAACTTGTTATTCCTGAAAAAAAAACCCAAAATACCCTACTAACTACAAATGCTTTTTGACAAGCATTTGTGACAATTGGTCTTAGTTGATGGAAGATCTATAAGCCGATTTATTTTTTAGTGAATTTTTTGACTTTAACTTTCGAGTATGTTTGTCTAATGGATCCTTTCCAGATAACAATTATGATTTAAAAAGAGTAAGTGGAGCTGGGTACTTGTTAAGATATTTTAGTGGAAGAAAAAAAAAAAAGAAAACTACATTGAAACCTCTGCTTGGCCATTGTGCTCTGAGGTCAGCATCTAAGTGATAGACAGAAGCCTTAGGTATATTTTTTTGCTTGTGCATTGCTGGCAAGGTTGCATAGGTCAGGGACATTAAAAAATTTGTGATCCACTGAAAAAGAGAAAAAAAAAGCTTGTGTAATTGATTGGATATTATTGAAGGGTCTGTTTGGCACACCATAAAAAAGACCCCACTGACTTAGATAGGGATTTTCCACACTAGCAAAGGGAAAGCCTTTTCCAGGTTTAGTGTCTAAGTTGTCTGTCTTAAAAACCTATCGAGGGTAGATGCTAGAAATGCCCATTTCATAATCAACACTTTTCCTAATTTCACAACTATGCAATATTAGTATTAAAACAAAAACTTTCCAAGTGATTTAAATAATATCACTTCCCTTCGAAATTTTTCCATCCAAGAAGAAAAGGAATGAAAGAGAAAGAGAAAGTAATCGAAGCTTCATCAATGGATTCTCTTATCCTTTCAAGCATTTCTCCAACTCCCACTCCTTCATGAGTCTCTTCATCATTCTCCATTGGCCTCCCAATTTGGGATTTCTAGTGGAAGTATTTGGTAATCCAGTTAAAGCTTAATGGGGTAACAAGGTTTGCATTGTTTGGAGAAAATCATAGCAATAGCACTCTTGAATGCAAATTGTAATAACAGTACAACAATTGCGATAAATAGTGGGCTCATAACCGCTATTCTACAAGATCTCTGATACTAGGGTATTTTTAGGTCTATAACAAAGAAGGGAGAGAGAGAGAGTGATGGAGGGAGGGGGACTGATCTTTGAATAGGAAAAATAATGGATCTGCAGGGTCCCAAATGAATTGGCTTATTCAAAAAAAGTCTTGTTCTTTGGAAGATTTATCTCGTGTCTGGTACTGCATGGTTCCACTCTGCAAGAACTCCAAATCATTCTCTTGAAGCTCTGTTAACTATTAATTGTCAAGAGGTTTTTGGCCAAGAGAGTTGGAGACAAGTTTACTCAGGAAAGAGGAATCCCATGTATTTGGTGGGATTCCTTTCCTCCCCTGTTTTAGTCTTCACTACACTCATTGGGAATGCGTTGTTCTTAATTTCTGTTAATATACGGTAAGACAAACAGATAAATAATGAGATAATGTATCCGATCGAAGGGTTGGACTTTATATCCAGTCCCATGAAACAAACACGGCCTAAGTAAATATACATTGGATCAGTTTTGTGTGATTTTCCTTTCTCATTCACTTTGTCCCTCAACTGTTCTTTTTCTCTTTTTTTTTCCTTTGCTTGCTTTTTTTCACCCATACCTTCTGTTTGTTATATTTCTGTCTTTTTACAACAAAGCTAACTCTTGTACTTGAAAATGCTTTGCTTTCTCCTTGGGATGCAAACCCCAACATCTTGTTTTCATATTTTCTGGTTTTGTGTGTGTGTGTGTGTGTGTGTGTGTGTGTGTGTGTGTGTGTTTGTCCTCTTAGTAATACTCTAAATTAGGATTCTCTTGTGGAATCACTCCTCTATTTGAATCACCTAGTCCCAACCATCCCAACTCTTTGGGGTTGGTAAAATTAATCCTGTTCTCTAGTTCAATTCTATGTAATTCTGGAGCCACAAATTCTGTTAGGGTGTGTCTTCAAATCTTTTCTTACCACACCTAAATCCCTATCCCTTTTGGCATTCCTTGTCATTGGTCTTTACCTTACTTACTTAAACCATCTAAATTTAAGGTAATTCCTTTCTAAATTCTTTTTAGTACATTTTTTTACCAATAAAATAGAATGATAGAAGGAAAATATCCAGATTTTATCTTGGGAGATCCTGTTTCTGTCATTCAAAATTGTGCTCCATTTCAACATTTTGGGAAAGCTGCTGCTGATGATAATAGTCAGAGTTGAGGCGTAGTATTATTTATAGTAAAGACATAATAAGACCTTCCTTTTCCCAAAAGAAATGTAAAAGACAACATGATCTTCTTCTTTATTAGACAACAACTGACCACTTTCTTCAATTGTTGAGTAGGTCTTTTTCCAGTTTATAGCATTGAAGCAGCACGTAAAATGATACAATAACATCTCTATTTTATGTTTCACTCATTTTCTGCACTTATATTAACATCGCTCTTTACAATTCTGATGAAGATATGGGTTCCAACAAATCCTCGAGGTGCAGAAAGACTACCCCCGGGCATTGTTTCATCGGAATCAGATTTCCACCTCCGCAGATTGTGGGGTAAGCCCAGTGAGGTGTGTACTCAAAACCTCTATATTAAAGATAGCCTGTGGATTTATGCCTCTATCTTAGAATGCTTCTAACTTTTGATATGTGTAATTTGAACACCTTTGTGTACCTTGATGAGTGTAGAGTGTCATAGATGTCTTTTATAAGTGCATCAGTGGTTTAGAAACCACCTGTGTACCTCATGATTTTTAGCCGTCAAGTAAGCCATGGTAGTGAGTTGTTTGCTGAGGAACCATCTGTTGTGCTCCCATGGTCTTGGTTGTTTGTTTCAACTTAGGAGGAAGATGTAAAGTGTGTTATTGGGAACAAATACAGTGGAAGAGGATTGCTTAGACATTTGGGTGGGGAAAGAAACAACATTAAGTGGATGGTATAAACATTAAGTTTATGGGTTAGTGGAAGCATTAGGTATAATTCTTGTTAAAATGAACAAATATTAATAACCCAGGACTTGGGAATCGGGATTAACATACAAATAGAGAAATTATGGAATTAGAAACATAATTGCTTTCTTCCAATCATTCTAAGAAAGCAAAATGATTTACAATATCAGGGGAGTTGTTTTTAGATTTTAGAGGTGTTTTTTTTTATTTTTGAAGGTTCTTTTTTATGTGGGAACGATTTTTAGTCCGTATAGTTGTTTTTGGGTTGTTGCTTTGGATGAAGACAGGTCTCTCATCTTCCTTCATTTTGTCTTTTCCTTTTCATTAATAATAATTTTCTTTACCTATCAATATATTCGGGTGGTTCATCACGTTGACACCTGCAGGACCTAACTATCAAACCAAAGTATCTTGTGACCTTCACCGTCGGTTACAATCAGAAACGTAATATTGATGCAGCAGTGAAAAAGGTCTCTCTCTCTCTCTCTCTCTCTCTCTCTCTCTCTCTCTCTCTCTCATGCAGCAATTAAGTGTGTCTCTCCTGCAGTTCTCTGAAGACTTCACCATCCTCTTGTTTCACTATGATGGCCGAACTAGCGAATGGGATGAGTTTGAGTGGTCAAAGCGGGCCATACATGTGAGTGCTCGGAAGCAAACGAAATGGTGAGGAGCCACTGCTATTATTCTATTTTTATTTCTTATATCTTTCTATTGGTAGGTCAACAATAAGAGTGTTTCTTTAGGATTATTACATTTTATTCTCACACTCTGAAATTTGGTCTCAGGTGGTATGCAAAACGGTTCTTACATCCTGATATTGTGGCACCATATGACTACATATTTATCTGGGATGAAGATCTTGGGGTTGAACATTTTGACGCTGAAGAGTGAGTTATGGACATTTAGTGTGTTTCCCTTGCTGTGAATTCTTTTCCATGTAAACTAAGGTTTTTCCCCTCTTCCGACTCTAGATACATAAAGCTGGTTAGGAAGCATGGGTTGGAGATTTCACAGCCTGGTTTAGAGCCAAACAAAGGGTTAGTGTGGCAGATGACAAAGAGACGAAACAACAGTGAAGTCCACAAGTAAGAATAATTCAAGGCCAAAGACACTAGTCTGCTCTACCTTTTTTCTGTTCATTAAAACAATCATCTAATGGTGGCTTTATTTCCATTTTCCCTTTTAACAGAGAAACGGAGGAGAGACCAGGCTGGTGCACCGACCCCCATTTGCCACCATGTGCAGGGTATGACACTATTATAATATTTCACTAGTATCAATGGTGAGTCAAGAGTTGAAGGCCTAGAGGTGGATGCCCACTGAAGCGCATGCACCCATTCATGTGTGCCTCACGTATTGAGGTCTTCCTTTAGGCATATGCCTTACGTATCGTGAGGTCCAAATGCTTCACTCGATGCCTCCATATCTTAGAGTTTTGATCACCATCATCTGCATTTGCATTGTAGTTCTTCCCTCCCCTTCCACAGAAATTGTTCCAAGGGTGTGAATAAATCTCATCAACTCATCCTCTCATGTATGCAGATTTGTTGAGATCATGGCAACTGTGTTTTCTCGAGATGCGTGGCGTTGTGTGTGGCATATGATTCAGGCATGTAGAATTAATCATAATTTGTTTATTCAACCCTTGTTAGTCCTCAAATGATTCTTCTTAAGTCCTGACCCAAAGCTTCGTTTTGTGTCCCTGCAGAATGACTTGGTCCATGGATGGGGCCTCGATTTTGCTCTTCGGAGATGCGTAGAGGTTTGTGATCCTTGCATCTGTTTCATTTCTTTTAGTTATTAATTTGTTATTGCTTGTGACCCAATTTGTTTGTTTTGTGGTGTTTCTTTTCTTTTCTTTCTTAAAATAGCCTGCTCATGAGAAAATAGGAGTTGTAGATGCTCAATGGATTGTTCATCAAACAGTTCCCTCGCTTGGGAGCCAGGTACGAAGAAACCGTCCATCAGTTCATATGTATGCAAGAATCAGGATTCAGAACAGTGTCCCGTTCCAATAGTATAGTTACGGTGTCTATGTGTCATGTTTCTATTGGAGTGAAAAACACCTAGGGCTTCAAACCAAGCCGTTTTATACGTAGCACTCAGCCCGGTGTTTTTAAACTCCAATAAAAAACGTGCCAAGTATACACTGTATGTTGTTATAGGAATGGGACACCGTTCTGGATTGCAACTCTATTTACAATGCGACCGCCATTGAATATACTGATTATGGACTTGGTAAATAAAAAAAATTAAGTAGCTTCTGTTTATTTTCCCAGGGACAGTCACAGGATGGAAAGGCACCATGGGAAGGGGTATGTAATGCATTTATCTTGTTTCTCTATGTTATTACAGAGCTGCAACTATGAATACCAGGACTTGTTTGTGACTAAGCTTAAGGCATAAAATGGGATGGATTTTATCGAATTTAGTGGGTTTGGACCCTTGGAGTAGACCCAAATAAAAAATATGGGTTGGTGTCCCTTGATCCGAGTTGGAAATGGATCCATCCCTATGTCTACCTAGATCCAAGTGATATATTGCTTTGAAAATTATATTTTATGTTTATTTTTTCTATTTATAACATGAATTTTAATTTAATAAAAGAATTACTATGGTAAAATATAATAGTATAGCAATTAGAAAAGAAATATGGCAAAAAAATTGTTGAACGATCCCAAAATTATCCGACACGAATCAAGTATCTTGGTTGGTCCAGATCCAGATTTAGTGAAAGCAATATGATTCGGATATGGTTTAGCTAATAAGATCAGAGTTGGATATGGACCCGGATCCAAATAAAATTTTTGGATTTGGATATGGATATACTTGGATCCAACCCGAATCTGACCCATTTTAAGCCCTAACTAAGCCATTACCACGAGTGCCCAACACTCCTGCATTTAGTAATGTTTGATGTGTATTGCATCTATATTGAGATAAAGTGTGCTTGATGTCTGTTTGGTGTCAGGTGAGGGAAAGGTGTAGAAAAGAATGGTCACTGTTTCAAAATCGAATGACAAATGCGGAGAAGAATTATTACAAAGAACTGGGAATTGATCCGCCCAATTCCACGACTCATTAGAGAGATGATGTTGACAACAGAAGCTATGTAGTCTCAATTTCATATTTGTAGAGAACAGTTATTATTAATAAATATTTATTTATTTTTGTTTTCTCATGTGTTTCTCTTCCTTTTCTCTTCTAAATGAAAATTTTACAATATAACATAGATTTGAATAGAAACCATTCCCTTAGAATCAATGGCTTGCTAATGCATCCATGTGCATCCCTTCAGTTGGTGATGGGGTAGACGTTTGGGGGATCAGTAGCGTTCCTAACCCTGAAATAGATCCGACCAGTTGTTGTGATGAAGGGGGAAACCTAGGTTTGAAGACTAAACCTAAAAGGAGTTAATAATTCCGGGTATGATCCTTGTTGGATTTCAAAACATCGATCCATACCCTAAATTATTAGATAGGATCTTTAATGTTTGATCCATTCACAAATTCTCTTTTCAACACATGTTCCATTCTTGAGTAAACATTTTTCTTAGGTTTCCCCCATGAGCAAAGTTTTGACTATCGATTTTTCATCTTATTTACTAACGATATCAAAATAAGTCACATTATCATTATAGACAGAGTCACGAGACAAGGGAGTTTTTATCAGATTTGTGAAGAAGATGAAGAAGAAGAAGAAGAAACAGGTAGATATTGCAATTCTTCCAAAGTTTTGATAAGTAAATCATAAATTCAGCAATCTGACATCACAGCCCTCTAAAAAGTTCCTCCAAAAGCTTAGAAAAAAACAAAACAAAAACAAAAACAAAAAAAACCAATTTCTTTTGAACTTGATCCATGATTTAAAACATACGGCTATTGACCTGATTCCCAAACTTAAAATTAAAATTCAATGTTGAAAAATAATTTTTTTTTTTTTTTGGATTATTTATTTATTTATTATTTTAAAGTACATAGAATGTTATCAACTGCAACCTTGAAGCATCCAATCATATTTTTTTAATGTCAGAAGGTGAGAGCCCCAGGACCCTTAGTAAGGGTGAAATCCTTACTTAGTAAGGCTAATCCAACTCTATTTCTAAATGTTTTTCTATGAAAATAATGAAGATAATTGAAGAAAAAATATTCAATTTTTTTTTAAAACTTTTTGATAAATGTAAATGAGTAACATTTTCCTAACTAACTTAGTAAAAATTTGAGTCTTACCCTTAGCAATCACCGCACACTTTTTATTTTTTCGAACTTGATCCAAAGTTTTGAAAATGGATGGCTACCAAACTTTCACATAACTTTCGAACTTAAAATTGAAATTCAACGGTGAAAATAAATTATTTTTGAAGATTTTTTTTTTTCAAAAAGTTCATAAAATTTTATCTTTTACAACCCTGAAACATTGGATAATGTTTTTGGATGCCACAAGTTAAGCCCAAAAACCCTTAGTGAGGGTGAGATCCTAACTAACTTAATAAAGCTAGCCGGACTCAATTTAAATTGGTTCAACCAAGTTGAATCAGGGTCCCACCAATTTGATAATTTTTTTGGTTTGGTTCCATTTTTAAATTAAAACATCATGGATACATATTTTAATTTATTTTTATTTTGATTAGGTTAATCAGGGTACGACCAATTTAATAAATTTTCAGTTCTGTCGTGTGTATATATACCATTTTTCAATTAAAACATTGTGGGTTCCACATGCACATGATACATCAAAACATCACTAGATTGCAAAAAAACAAACATGTAGCATTCTTTAGCTACTATCGGAAACACCTGATAATAGCCCCCAAAAAATAAATGGCGGGAAACTTCTGAACCCGTTTAAATCTTTTTTTTTTTTTTTTTTTTTTAATTCTGGAAATTTGAAATTCGGCTCGGTTGATACCATGAACGCAACGACCAGGGAAGAAGACTAGTGGGAGCTCTGCAACGATGATGGTTTTGTTTATAAGGGAAGGCAAACAAAGGCGATACAAGAAAACTCCATCAAAATGAGAGAGATCAGATGATCCAGAAACAGAGCTGAGGCTGCGGAAGAAGAAGAAGAAGATGATAATGAAACTAAGAGATTGTTCAGTAGGAACTATTGTCTAACACTTTGGAGGATAAGATCCATCAAAACCAACACCTACTACAACCTCATCTTTGGGATCGGTTATTGAATCTGTTTTGCTTAATTCATTGCAGATATCAAGATCCGGTATCATGCTGCTAGTCGACGAGCTTCTCTTACCGGTAATCTTTCTTTCAATAATTTCTCGTTAGGGTTTCAATTTTCGAAATGCGAAAAATCCTAAGGCCCTGTTTGGATAGAAAGTAGAAAATAACTTAATAAGAACGTAGAAAGCAATTTGCTCCTGCTTTTTAAAAAGTTAAGAAGTAATTTTTCAAAATTAATTCATTTTTTTAATATTATTATTATACTTATTTAGCTTTCAAAAGTTTTTTTTTTTTTTTTTGAAGTTTTTTTTTAGGTGTAGTCAATTGGGCTCTAAATCCCCTTGTTCTTGTAGCTCTTCAAAATGCAATTTAATTTTATGCTTACCATTCCTCGATCTGAATTTCGGAAATAATTGGATTAAAATTTTTCTGATTTGAAGGAAGAAGTGCAGAAAGCCAAAATTCTGGATATTTTAAACCTCTGTGATGTAGCTGAACTTGGAGCTCTCTCTCATTGACCTTCCTGTATGGGAAACTCCTCGTCGTCTCTTGGCCTCTCTATCTTTTGAGGATTACTGTAACAACAATGCTGACAATACCTCAATGTAATTTTTCATCTTCAGTGAGTTATCTATCTTCCTTTGCCACCAAAGTTTCATTGCTGTTCACTAATCAACACAAACAACCAATGGTTTCCATTGCTGTTCCACCAAAGAATGCTTAAAAACTGAACCTAATCCATCGTAAAGATGGATGTTGCAGTAATGCCGCCAATAAAACTAAAGAATTTAACTAACTTAAGTTGATTCTACTTGTTATGGAATTTAAGTCTTTCTTTTACATGGATTGCAGATAATACAAGTAGATAGATGTTCATTGCCTTGTGTACAACATTGGATATTCTTTCATTTCTCGACTATTTCCAAGAATGATTTTCTAGAAACCAAAATACTAACGAGCAGGAACTGTGAAAACTCTTGTATGGCTAGATGGTAGGCTCAAGCGTGGAGCATTAGAAAATGGTAGACATGACCAACTGCTGAAAGAACTCTGCTCTCTGACTTCTTTCTTGGTAATCCTGTTCTTGATCTTCATCTAATGTAGATACCCTTGTTCTGCATCCACACAAAAAAAAAAAAAGCAACTTGTGTATTTAAATCACCAGGAATTAGTATGCAAGTGTAAGAGATAGTCCCTCATTGCCTAGGTATCAAGACTTTGGACTATATATAAACCTGGGGCAACCCTCACCTTGCAAGCCGGTTTTGTGAGGATGAGTTGGTCCCATGGGCTTCTACAGAAAGCATGTGTTTACATGAGATTGACATGTCTCGGTTGTTGCCAGGGAAAGGTTTTCTTCAAAGGTGCTAACTCTCAACCACTGAAGCATTTTTTTTTTTTTTAATGAAGAGTTGTGATCCAGAGCGGGGCCCATTCCTATAATAACATATGGTGTCTATGAGGCATGTTTTGGTCTGAGATTAAACACAATTGGGTTGCATGCAACGTAGAAAACGGCTTGGTTAGGAGCTCGATGTATTTTAAACTCTTACTAAGGTGTCATGTTCTTGTAGAATAAGTAAGGCGTCTATGTGGCATATTTTGGTTAGAGTGTAGAACACATTGGGCTCCTAACAAGGCCATTTTCTGTTTGGCATGCAGCCGATGTGTTTATTCTCCTATAAAGCTGGAAGGGCATTGTTAGAAAGGAAGAAAAGAAGAAAGAAAATAAACTCAAAAGTTTTCCTTGAGATTTGAAGATTAAATTCCAACCTCTTTATGTGGGGGATATACTTCAGATGCTTGCCTAGACCGAAGCTTTTAAGTCCCTAAATTATGGACATAAAACCTTTTAAGTCCCTAGATTATGGACATAAAACCTCATATAGATAGCCTAGGAACCTTTGTCTTTCTTAGTACCACACTTGCTGTGAATCACTTCTCTCCAATTACCGCAGCAATCAGGCCCAAACCTGCTGTACCAAACCTCAAAAGAGCTATTTCTTCTCTCTCTCTAAATCTCATTTGGCCTGAAGCACTCATATTCCATACAAGTCTCCTTACAATTCCACTTAAGACTAAGACCTGAATTGGTGATTTAAAAAAAAAAAGGTAGCCCATACAGTGTTTGTTTTTTGTTTTTCCTGAAATTATTGTTTCTGAACTAGATATATCATACCATATCAGATCATTACATGTGCTCCACAGACTTTAGTTTTATTCAGTGTGAAACACTGATCACAAAAGCTAGTCGCATAGTTGATAAATTTCACAAATATGAGAAGCATTTGTAGACCACTTTAGAAGAATAACAAGATAATTAAAATATTACATGATCAGATGAATTTTGAATTATATCCTCCGGATATTTGGAAAAGCAATATTATTTGATAAATAGCAATATAAAATTTGTTATCTTCTCCCATATGTTTATTAACAAAATGATAGAAGAAAACCATATATTCAATCATGTTAAACTTCTTGGACAGCTATCATTTGGTAGGAAAATACCTTTTAATGTCTGAAGGAGTTGATGCATCCTTACTGGAGCATGTTTCTTGGGTACCTTTGGTGTCTGGAATACCAACAGTGGAGAGAAATGGTGAGAGCAGTGGATCTGTTGCAGAATCACGTTCGTATCCCCCATCATTTTTCGAAGTTATTCCAAGAAATGAGCATAATTCTCGCAATTCTTTGCCAATCACTGCTGAACTATTAGGCCATAGCCCCAATCTTTGAGATTTTCTCCTTCGCTGCACATAACATAGTAATTAAAAAGGTCAAATGTAAAAAAGTTCTGTTTAGTTGATCCATAAATTTTTAATTTATGATCTCACACTTTTGCTTGACACCTTTAACATATGCGAGTGCTGCCCTATAAAATGTCCAATCATATCCTTGCCTAAATTCGCTGCACACAAAGGGCATACCTGCAAACCGCAACATAACGACAATGTCTTTAGTCTATAAAGCTCAAATCTAAATAACAAAGACACCCAACACCAAAAATACGTAAGTGCATTAGGCGAAGATTTAGGAAGTTAGCTAGAATGCTAGATGAATCAAGGGCATGTATTGACATATATTATAACTATAAGATGAATGTTCTGTTCAGACAATATGCCTCATGCATACAGATAAATAAGATCTTCCACTCATTTAAGGTTTTCAATCTGAATGGCTAACTACATGTTATGCTAGACATGGAAATTTGACACTATAGGTCTGCGGTCTGCCTTACATTCATTCACCATAGCAATACCATTGAATGGACCTGCAGAACAAGAAAGCAACAATCTGCCCATGATATATGCCTGTTGATAGTAATATAGTAATTTATCTTACCAAACCAGGAGGCGATGATGACCGGCATTTCATCAAGTATTACTTCACCACTTACATGTTACAATGGAGTCCTTTTTGAAATTTACCAGATATGGGAGTGCTTTAGAAGTTGGTGAAATATCAATTTTACGTGCTTTGGGAAAAAACTTAAATATAATAGGATGGACTAGTACTTGATGCAAAGCACACAGCCCAGTCAGAGTAGACCAGTATCTTTATTCTGAAATAATTCTTAAGCTCACAAAAATGTGTTTGATTCTTTTGTACAATGTGGTGATTTTGATGAGTGGAATATTTGTTGGTTGTGCTCCACTTAGTGATGGTATTGTGTTGATCCCCTCATGTGTGATAAGTCGCTCAAACACATCAGAATTTGATGATGTTCCGATAAACCTTGCTCCACCTCACATGTGTTTGATGTGAGAGGTGAAGACACTGAAGTCTAACAGAAATAACTATGAGCAACTGTGTTTGTGTTCCTATATGTGCTCCCAAAGTAACTAAAATATGAAGATGAAGAACCGTGATAATATGACACTCCCCTCTGACAAACACCCCCATCACAGAACCGTAGATCAAATGCCTTGGGATACACAAGAAAAATATTTATGGTTCTGTGATGGAGGCGTAGGGGGCATCATATTATCATGACTCTATGAAGAAACCTATCACCTAAAAAGTCCTACAGAGGCCTTACATACAAAGTGGAACATGAACATTTTTTACGTACCGAATTTTTTACATCGAAGCAATGCTCTTCTTGTAGATGGGTACATAGCAATGAAACTTCAATATCCACATAACAGAATGGACATGGGAAGGAAGCTCGGGCAACAACATCTCCTTCAGAATCATCCAAGCTTAAATGATATTCTGTTGGGTATTGAAACATCTCTCAGATGAATAAAATGATTAGAGAGCCTATTAACTACAAACATACACAGCTATGGAACACAGTTTTACACCATTCTCTAAAATAAAAAAATATTTTTAAAATTACAATACCCCTCTACGTTTTTGAGAATATTTGAGATTCCCCTTTATGTTCTTGAATTGAGGACATGTCTCACTTGAACTCAATTTCTGAGTTTGATTAATAGAAAATGACCTGAATGCCCTCATGTTTAACTTGTAGCCAAAATCCCTTGATTTTTTTTTTTTCCTCTCAAAACCAAGTTATCTTCAACTTTAAGATTATATCTACTTCAACCTTCAACCTTCAAACCTCAAGGCAAAGGATAGAAAATAGATAATTTTCTACAAATGGTTAATGCGAGGTTAAAAACAATGGATTAAAGATATGGTTGAATAGATTAAAAGAAATTTACCATAGAGGTATAATAGAGCTTGAAGAAGATGGATTTTGTGAGAATTTTTTTTATTAGGCTAGAGGTTGAAGATAAGGGTAATAGGTCATTTAAGTTAGTCTATAAAGAAGACTGAGGTCAAAGGGGCATGTGATCAGTTTGAAAGGATACATCATATACATGGTTAAAATCTTGGAATGTATTGAAATGCATCGGTCGATACGTATCGGTATCAACCAAGACCTATACGAAACATTAAATGTTTCAGGAATGTATTGGGTATGTATTGGTTTGTATCGAATGTTTCATTTGACACCGTATCTCTTTTTTCATTAACCAAAATATCCAATCGATACGATATTTTAAACCATGATCATATATTAACCAAAATGTTGACAGATGTCTAATCACCCATAAATAAAATAAAATCCCTGGTTTACATTTTTATGAATAACAACCAAATCCCTTGTTCAATTTATGAACTCTTATTGAAGATTATATGATATACATCAAGAAATCCATGATTTCATAGAATCCAGATTGATCAATTATAAGATGACGCATAAGGCATGTATTGAGAGTATCCCCAATTTACAAAAATACCCCTATCAGGAAGCCTTCAATACATGCAACGTCATGTGATTGGTCAATCTGGAATTCTATGAAATCCCAGATAGAAGTTTTTGTGGGTAATTTTTTATATCAATATCTTAAAACCCATGATTGAGCCGAACCACTCAAAAAAGGAAACCATGTTAACTAAAGTTACTCAAAATTTTGAAACCCATACTGAAATTCACTCAATATGAACTGATAATTGAACTTAAAAGTCTCATAAATTCCCCAAAACAGTCACTTAAAGGTCTCATAAATTCCCCAAAACAATCTTTCAAAAATAGCATCTCAAACATTAAATTCACATAAATTCCCCAGAAGAATCTTTCAAAAACAGCATCTCAAACTACGAATTAACTGTTTCTAGTGATTAAAATAATAAATAAATAAAAAACACTACAACTTAGATTTATAAAAAAAAAAAAAAAAATCATTCGAAACAGAGAATTTTAATTTTCTGAAATGGAGTCAATCTTCTAAAAGCAGTAAGAAAAGAGACTGTACCAGAGTTTAGTCTTGTGGCCTCCAAGGAAGTGAAAAGCTTAGCTGAATTAAGCCTTGAAGACAAGAAATCGACGTCCATGGCGTCAGTTTTACGGCAAAAATGTCTCTGTTTCACGGCTATGGAGTCAGTTTCCGGCAAGCGTGTGATGAATAAAAAGCTAAGAACCTCTCTTCGGTGTTGCTTCTTATGTATATTCTGTCTGACAATCTAAAACATTTTCCGACACATAATAGTAGATTTGAAAGACGACACGTGACATACCTGGTTACTAGAGAAGGACTGATTTTACCACACCATTATATTATAAATATACACTAATGAATGATTTTAAGACTATAAAATGAGATTTTATGAGTCTATCAACTACTTACTATAGTGTCATCTTATAATCATGGTTTAAAAATGTGATTTGACGTCCCATCCATGAACAAGACCAAATGAGCATTTCGATACGTTTGAGTTGTCTCGTTCAACAATGAGAAAAATGAATTTGACGTTAATAATTGATTCTCTTTGTTCTTTATTTGTTCCCCTTCAAAGAGGAAAATTATCTTTTTTTTGGATGAAAAAAATTTGAGGTTAATAATTGATATGAGATATATATATATATATATATATATATATATATATATAGAGAAAGCTAATTAAATTAGATTTTATATACAGAAAATTTTCTCAATTTCAAATAAGAATATAAAAAATAATTCATATTTTAAAACAATGTAAAAATATTTGTACATTTGACCAATGTAATCAACTTAGGGTTAAAGACACTAGTTAGCTTAGTTAGTAAAGTATGTGGGTGATGATACCCTAGGCCTAGTTTAAATTTGTATTAACATCAAGTTATTGATGATCTAATTAAAAACAAATTTATCAATATTAGAAAGAAAAAAAAAAAAGGACAAATTACTAATTCATGAACTGAAAATGAGTTATTTACGATTCTTGTTCACTGCTAATTTTAATTACCAAAATGTAAATAATCATGTTTTCTATAAAATAAAATAAAAAAGAAAAATGTTGGAATGACACAACGTATTTACTACAATTCTCACAAGTCTGATGTGAGATGTGCACATAACCATAGATGTGTTTCCTCACGATACAAGTAAAAATCATCTACGATACGTACTCATCTCCACATCAGAATTGTGAGAATCATAGTAAATCTTGTCACCCCAACATGACTAAAAAAAATTTAAAAACGAAATGGCTATTTTACAGATTTAAAATAAAATCTTCACTTTAAAAACCTCTGAATTCATAATTATTAATGTTTTGATAATTAAAATAAACAATGAGCCGAGCCAGAATCATAAATTCGTTAAAAGTTGATCGTTTTTTCGTAAATGTCAAAAAAATAAAAACCAAACAAACAAAGAAATTGAAGAATTTTTCTAATGTTTAAAAGTTTATTATGCGATGATGGTTCCGTAGTAAGAATGTGATCAAACCAGTTAGATTGATCTAAAACTTAGGAAGTGGTCCACGAAAATGACTGGTTGAGAAACCATAGCATGTTAGAAAAAGCCAAAATACAATATGTGAACTAAGCTGTGCATTACACATCAGAATGGTTAGGATGTGACTAGACTAGGGAAATAGAATTATGGACAGCACATTGACCTTTTTTTTTTAATAATGATTCGTGATTTCCGGACTCTCCCCCCCTCTGACATACTAATCATGCTCCCCTGACGTGGTATATACTGGAACCATACAAAAAATTCCTCGGGAAACAGAACATTATATCTCCATAAATATGTGTAGATGTGTATCCCGAGAAAAAAAATCTATGGTTCTAACAGATGCAACATCAGGATAGTATAAGGAGTATGGGTTCGAAATCCTTATTCTTTTTTTTTTTTTTTATCCCAATTTTATTGGCTGGTTGGTTCACGTGATGTGTTGTAGTTGGGTGGGATCAGCTTTTGTCGTGTAGTGGTGGAATGGTGGGTACTTCTACTTTTTTTACTACTTTATTTCATTAATTAAAGGCACCGACTGACGTGGCATCCCAAGAACTTAAGGGGGTGTTGCTCACCTTCCATTGCCTTTCGGCACCCTAATAAATATATTTACAATTTCACCCTTCCCCTTCTCCCCCTATAAATTTATTTAGAAAAATTATATTGCCACACCAACTTTTACTGACAACACACCAATCTTTTTTAAAAGTAGACCGTTTTTATCATATGGATTAGTTTGTTATAAACAAAAGATGGTGTGTTAATAGCAGCGCTTTTTTATATATTACTAATAAGGTATTTTTATTATTTTAAAAGTTTGGGTGGTCTAATATTAAATAAAAGTTGATTTAAAATCACATGGTCAAAACTTTAAAACGATGGAATTTTTTTTCTATGAAGACATGATCATCCTGACAGGCTATAAATGGGCCAGGATGGACGGGCCATAAATGGTCTATGCTAATTGAGCCCGTGGGCTGCGGCAGGTCGACAGGTCAAGCTTCTAAGTTAGAGCCAAGCTCTGATCATGAATCAGGCCTAGCCTAGCCCGATAACTAAACGGGTAAAGCAACACTATGCAAAACCGATCCACAATGGACTAAGCCGAATCAAAACCCGGCCCATTGATAGCCCAGTTGTAATAGATGTTTATTTAAATTTTAGACTAAAACAATTTGTTAAAAAAATATGATGTTGTGGAAAATATTGTGCTGAAATTAAAATTTGAAAGAAAAAAAGTTACGAATAATATCCTTATTAAATTATGAAATTGCCTTTGTATCTTACACGTATATCCAGATTAACGTACACTTATTTTGATTAAAATAATCTTACATCTTAACATAACAAAATATCTTTATATGTAGTAATTTTAAAACGTAAAGGTGGAAAAGTCTTAGTGTGATCTTTTTCTCTCATTTACGATGAACCATGAAAATATGACTACCCCTCGTGGCACACTCAATTGACTCTCCTGACGTGACACATTCGAGAATCGTGGATCTGTATGTCTCAAGATGCAAAACTGCACTTCCCCATATAAATGTGTAACCCGAGGCGTACGAATCCTTCATTCTTGAGAGTGTCACGTCAAGAGAGCCGATTGAGTATGTCACGTGGGGTAGTCAGATTATCACAACTCCTAAATGAGTCGTGATAAACTGACTACCCCATGTGGCATACTCAATCGACTACCTGATGTGACAAGTTCGAGAATCATGGATTTGTGCTCCTTAGGATAGACAGCTCCCTCGAGATACATTTTTTTATGGGGAAGTGCAGCCTTGTATCCCGAGGAGTGCAGATCTACGGTTCCCGAACTTTTCACATCAGGGTAGTTGATTGAGTTTGCCACGTGGGGTAGTCAGATTACCACGATTCTTTTTCAAAATCTGCCTCTTTTTCTTCCACTCTCTTTATATCTCATATCTCACATGTTTAATTACTCTTTCCTTTCTTCCATGAAACTCACCTTATCATTTCTTATCATGGGTGATGAGTATTGTGCTTTGGTCGACTCGACCCTTAATCAATTGAGTCGTACGTGATAATGTGACTCCCCCACGTGGCATACTCAAAATACTCTCCTGACGTGGCATGTGTTAGAACCATAGATTTTATGCATCGGGATACACATCAGCATCTGCATAAATTTGTGTAATTGTGTATCTAGAAGGAAAAAGACCTATGATTCTAGCACATATCACGTCAAGAGAGTATTTTGAGTATGCACATGAGGGAGTCAGAAAAGCATTACTCTAATCAATTATCTTTTAGGTTCAAAAATAAATATTTTGAATTTTTTAATATTCAAATAAAAAACATGTAAGATTCATTGAAGTTTTTAATATTTTTGTTGCATTTTAATTCACATTTCCATTTCGCTCACCTCCACTCTACTAGTTGAAAATAATAACGGTGATAAAACAAGCATTATACCAAAGCTTATAAAACCATGGTATGCCCTAGAATAATTTGAGAAATTTCCCAAAACACAATTAACTCTTGACGAAATTTTAATTAGGGGCTCACTGTTCATTTTAATTCCCAAAAACGTGTACTGCAAGATTGCAAATTTTTCAAGTGACGATCTCGCAGATCAAAGTGACAATCTCGCAGGTTTAATGTGACAATCTCACAGAGTTCAAGTGACCATCTTGTAGGTTCCCTACTTATAGTGAGATCGTCATCATTATATATATATAAACCAGCAATATTGTCACTTTGGAAGGAAAAAGTCAGCGAGATTGTCACTTTAAACCTACGAGATCGTCACTAGAAAAACCTATAATCATGTTGTTCACGTTTTGGGAATTAAAATGAACAGTTAGCCGGATCGGCATTTCGTCCCATTTCATATTTTGATTGAAAGGGTTTGTTGAACGCATGGGATTTCAACTGTTTTAATGGTGATGAGATCTAAATTCCTAAGTGCATGTTCTTAAGAATATAATTATCTTTAAAATTATATTGGCCACTCGACAAGTTAGTGTTGCTTCCATTGATCTATGGACTAATACATTCTAGCTTTAGAAGAGCTTGAGAATGACAAAAAAAAAATTTAGATAATTATTCTTTAAAATAAATAAAAAGAAGAGAGTCATTGTATAGTTGGTGGTCAAGATTGGCTAAAGTCAAACAGTTGAAGGCCACAAGCCCTATAAAGCCAAGGCTTTAGGCCAAAAGTAGCCAACATAAAATTCTCAAATGTATATAAAACTCTCTCTCAAATTTCAAGTATTATTTAAGTATTGTTACAGGACTATTATGCTAATCACTTAGACAACCAACTTACATTATCCACTCAAATGCATGTTTTTTTCTAACATCTTACAAGTACACTTTCTAATAATAAAACAATAATCCTAATAATTAAACATCATAAGCTAGGTGAGTAATAATGATGACTCTAATGACGACGATAATGATAATGGTGATGATACTTTTTCAAAGAAAACATAAATAAGAAACGGCGTGGATCGATCGGACCATGTTGCCTCAATTCCCCCTCCATTGATGATCTTCCTCATAATTTAACTCCTGGAGAACCTTCCAACTTCATTAAAATGAATTTAGAGAAGCTACCCATCTCATGAAAATGAAAGAGAAACCTAAACAACTGCTTTTGGAGAAAAGAAGAAGAGATTGGTGTGATTTGGAAGCTAAGAACAGCAGCCATGTCTGGAGAAGAGAAGTTAGTTTCCAAGTGTTGGTGAGGGTGTAGGGAGATACATATATATACATACAAGAACAAGAATAAATTATAAACGTTAAGAGAGAGAGCGCTTTATGTAGGCAAGTTGAAATATTACGGAGCACGCATACTACTATAGAAAGAGAGAGGGAGGCCCAATCTGATATTCCCGCATGCACGTTTCTTCTCTTTAATGTACAGTCTTTGCACGTTTCCAGAAAGAGAGCAAAGGGAGGGGAAGTGGAAATGTTTAGTGGTTTTGAAGGCAAAGCATGGTATCTTAAAGCTGGGATACTTTTTAAAGCACTCTCTCTCTCTCTCTCAAAAGTGTTGTGTGTGTTTATGTTGTTTGAATTTCTTCTCTTCTTTCTTTTCTTCTTTAGATTTTGCTTGGATGTAGTTTTTGAGCTGCCACGACTCTACTTTAATGATTCTGGGCACACCCACTATCTTACAAATAGCGATTGGTCATATTAAGGCTATCAATGGCTTGGGTTTGGATTGGATCGGTACCAAATTGATTTGGACCAGATAAGGAATTTATTAAACCCAATCCCCAGACATGATCTGATATGATATGTATTCTTCCGGATCCAATCCAAAAAATACAATACTTTAACATGAATCCTATATTTTTCAAACGAATTATACTATGGACCTTACTCAGATGAGATCCTTGATTCGGGCTTATCATTATAGTACCAAAATTCGAGTCTAATCCAATTGATCGAGGGACCTAATTCACATATTAATAAAAAAATTATTCTTTTATTGTTAAAATAGAGTTTGCCCATGCATATGGCAGGAGTCATAAAACAATAGGGGTAAAGACAATAAAATAATAGAGGTATTATTAAAAATAAATAAAAGGGTGAAGACAATAAAATTAGAATGATATTACAGGGAAAGGGTAAAGAGAATAAAGTTACGGAGGTATCATTGAAAATGGAGAGAAGAGAAAAGACAATAAAATTAAAGAGAATGTTCTTGAAAATGGAGGAGAGAAAAAGAAAATAAAATAAAATTATTCCTCGAAATTTGTAAAAAAATTAATCTCGACCCCTACTTATGTGAGGGATAAACATTGGTAAGAGAACCAAATCATCCTCTTTGAATTAATAAGGTAAATGAGAAAGAATAATAAAGTTGGAGGGGTATTTAAAGTTTAAGATAGAACTATCCTCGAGATACGAGATACATTCTTTGTGAGGTATGAAGATTGAGACCAAAGAATAAGGCTCAAATACCACTATGTTTAGTTATATAGATATCTCCATAAAAAGTTTAAAAAAAAAAAAAAAATTAAGTTAATATAATTCTAATATAATATAATCTAAATTTATCCTCATCTTCATGAGAACATGATTGGATGTATAATTCTGCACTTAATTACAATACATCATATACTCTAATATAGATAATGGAATAGAAGAAAAAAAAAATTGGTTGATGGAGTCAAATATGAATATTAATTGTTTAAAATATAATTATAAAAATATTACAACAAATATGGATGTCAACACAGCTTCATTTTTAACAGAAAATTAATTCAGACTCCGTGTGAGGGGACTCAATTTGAGTGGCTGTCCCCATACCATTTGCCAGTTTCTTTACGAGGACCACTCAATTGTCTCCTTCCATCAAATAATTAGTTTCGCCAACTTTCCATAGGAAGATCATGGATGTGTGTTGTGTCGTTAGAGTCGCGGGACCCACGCTCCCTCCGTAATTAGTTCAAACACAACTCAAAATATACAAAAATGCGATACGAAAATAGTTCTAGCATAATTTGAGTTCAGTACTCCAAAATATTTTTAAAAGTTCATGTATATATATCACGACTACCATCTACATAATTAAGAAACTTGACAAAGATACAAGAAGTTTGGTTGATTAGAGTTCACTCTTGCAAAATTTACACTCCAATTAATTATACGAAAGCGTGTTACAAATAAAACAAAGAACGAGTAAGAAATTAAATGCAAATGAAATAAAGAAAAAATAGAAAACAAAGGACACGATTTACGAGATTCGACAAGATATCTATGTCCACGGACAGTAGGGATGATCAATCCACTATTTTCAATAAGATTTTACAAAGTTCATCAGAAATCCTAATCCTTGTTACACACATTATCACTCTTTCTCTAGCGACTTTCTCTTACATTAAAAATGAATCCTAAAAATACCTATTATACAAAAAGCAGAAAAAACGGGTCAGATCAAAATCTAAATAAAATTGCCCAAATTTTCAGTCGGGGGCAAATTAATCAAGTCAAATGGGTCGTTAATGGATCATCAAGAATCCAAATTGAATTCATGACAATTCTCCAACACAATCGAAGTCCATGGATTTTGTATGGGTTTAATCTTGCAAAAATGATTTATTCTCTCTTTCCTTTCGTGAGAAGATTGAAGAAGAAAAGAAGGCGAATAGTTCTCTAGGACCTTGCCAATCAGAAATGTTACCATTGAGGAATTGGTTGATCATGTTCTTTGACTCCTCAAGATCCCAAGAGGGCAAAAGAAATGAAGGTAAACCGCTTGGATGAGGCATTGATAGAGTTTATTGTTCTACATTTTTTTTTTTGTCCAAATTAATTTTGAGCCATTTTGTTTGAGATAACTTGCTCAATTGATGATTATGATTCATCTTTATTATTTTCGACTTTGTAATTATATTTTTTTTTTGTCTATCATTTTAATAAATTTTTAAATCATTGATTTCCATTGTATTATTCTTTTTAATTAATTGTTAAGAAATCATTTATTTCATGTATGGCTTTTATCAAAACGTTGTTGATTGGATACTTAACAAGTCCATCCCAAACCCATGATCCACTAAAATAGGCCCAAGATGACCTAGGTCTTGAAAATTGAAACATGAGCAGAACTCCTAAAACCCTCCATCTCTTCCCACCAGTCACCAAATCCTCATTTCTCCCAGAGCGATCTAACCATGAAGAGAGCAAATGGAATCCTGAGGGCGTCTCTCAGACTCGTCAACTCGCTCCTCCTAACTCGTTCTCTTCACTACCAGGTGACTCAATACTCTCACCTCTCTCCATGTTTCTCTTCTTCTCTTGCAAAGCAAACTCATATCTATGATGCTTATAAAACCCATCAAAAGCTATACTTCTCATCAAAACCCAACTCACTTGTAGAACTCGTTTTAACCAACGAATGGTCTGAAGAGGTTGAACATGAACTAAGAAAATTCCAACCATCACCACTAACCCATGAAACTGTTGTTTACGTTTTGAAAAAACTCGATAAAAACCCACAAAAAGCTTCGGATTTCTTCAATTGGGTTTCGAATAAAAATGGGTTTAATCCCAGTTCTATGGTTTATAGCCTAATGCTCCGAATTTTGGGTCACAAGGATTCCATGAAGGAGTTTTGGATCATAATGAAGAAAATGTTGGACGAGGGGCACAATATCGATGAAGAAACTTACTTGACTCTTTTGGGTACCTTTGGAAAGGAGAAAATGACTACCGATGCCACAGCTCTGGCCCAAGCCTTCTCTAAGATGGTTCAAGAGAGTACCACAGATGCCATTGTGAAAGGTGTGGTTGAGATCGTTTTAGAGTCAGATTGGAATGATGGGGTCGAGAAGAAATTGAGCGAGCTCAAGCTTTCTTTATCAGAAAATTTCATATTAAAGATCTTAAAGGAACTTCGTAAATACCCTTGGAGGGCTTTAAGGTTCTTCCGTTGGGTTGAGGAGAATCATGATTATAAACACAATGCCGTTACGTATAATATGATTGTTAGGGTTCTTGGGAGGGAGGAATCGATAGAGGAATTTTGGAATATGGTCGAGGATATTAAGAATGCGGGTCATGATATGGATATCGACACGTATATAAAGGTCTCAAGACAGTTCCAAAGGAATAAGATGATGAAGGATGCGGTGAGGCTTTACGAGTTCATGATGGATGGCCCGTATAAGCCCTCGGTTCAGGATTGTAGCATACTTTTACGGCAGATCCCATTGTGTGCCACCCCGGATTTGACTTTGGTGCATAGAGTGGTTAGGAAGTTTGAAAAAACAGGGTTTTCCCTCTCGAAAGCGGTTTATGATGGGATTCACAGGTCTTTGACTAGTGTGGGGAGTTTTGATGCAGCGGAAAGAATGTTGGAGACCATGAGAAACGCGGGTTATGAACCCGACAACATCACGTATAGTCAGGTTGTGTTTGGACTCTGTAAAGCTGGTAGGTTGGAGGAAGCTTGTAAGATGTTGGACGATATGGAAGTGAAGGGATGCGTTCCTGATATCAAGACGTGGACCATTTTGATTCAAGGACACTGCATGGCTGGTGAAGTTGACACGGCGTTAACATGTTTGACGAAGATGATGGAGAAGAATTGTAGTGCCGATGCTGATTTGTTGGAAGTGTTGGTAAGTGGTTTGTGTGGTAAGAGGAGGGTTGGTAGTGCATACACTTTGGTGGTTGAGATGGTAGACAAGGCCCATTTGAGACCTTGGCAAGCTACATACAAACACTTAATTCAGAGGTTATTGGATGAGGAGAAGCTCGAAGAAGCAATGAACCTTCTTCGTTTGATGAAAAAACACAACTTTCCTCCTTTTCCAGAACCCTTTATTTATTATATATCAAAGCTTGGGACGGTGGATGATGCATTGGAACTCTTGAAGGCATTGAGTGTAAAGCAGAACCCATCTTCTTCGTCTTACCTTCATATTTTCCAATCCTTCTTCAGGGAAGGTAGGCATTCTGAGGCCCAAGATTTGCTTTATAAATGTCCCCATCATATCCGCAACAATGCAGAAATTTTGAAACTTTTTGGTTCTTTAAAACCTGGCAGTGCTTCAGCTTGAACTTGAATGGAAGTAATTAACGTGGAACTCATGACTGTTTTTTAATATGTTATTTTCGACATTCATTCTAGATACCTCTGGATGAAGGTTTTGATTCCAGTCATTTGAATACTGATTTATTGGGGGAAATGATAGGTGGTTGAAGAAAAATTATTGATATGTTAGTGAATGCTTCATATACTTCACTTTCTTCTCGTGTACTAGATTTAATAAGGCCTTTTACAATGATATTTAACATAAGTTTCATGGTTTAACATTATAGTTTGTTTTATGATTGTTGAATGGACAACTCTGTCTAACAGATATCAATGCTCTTTAATCTTCATTGAACTTGGTGTTTACAGTTAGCACACCTTTGAAATTTAAATTTTCTCAGCATTTCAAACATATATATATATATATATATATATATGGGTCACGTTCAATGGCAAACTTTTTGGCAAAACATTTTTCAAAACATGAGTTAGAAGTTTTGGAATGGGCTGATTTTTTGTGAGGATGATCTCTACGGTGAGGAGATCATCATCACCAAAAATCAGCCCATTCCAAAACTTCTAACCCCACCACAAACAGTTTACAAAAAATGGACGGTCCACGATTTTTCAACTTGTAAACATGGGTTAGAAGTTTTGGAATGGGCTGATTTTTGGTGAGGATGATCTTCTCACCGTAGAGATCATCCTCACCAAAAATCAGCCCATTCCAAAACTTCTAACTCATGTTTTGAAAAATGTTTTGCCAAAAAGTTAGTCATTGAACGCTACCCTATATATATATATTATTTTTTTTATAAGTAGTAAATTTACTAAAGAGTGGGAGGGGTGCAACACGAGGATTTTCCAAGAGGTCACCCATCCTAGTACTATCCTCACCCAAACACGTTTAGCATTTCAAATCTTAGTTCAAAATAATATAAATCACTTAACGGTGGCCACTATTTATTTATAATGGGAAATAATCCCCTAGTCAACTGGATGGTACAAAAATTCCTCAGATAAACTTGCATTGTTTAGTGTACCCTTTTTCGTATTTCAACCATACCCTTGTTTGACTTCCAAGATCATATTTCACTCATAACTCCTCAGATTGTTTTAGGACTTATATTCCACACATGTTCCCTGTATGGGTGCTATATATAATAAAGGACATTCATTAGTGAAGCTTTTAAGGAGCTTAGCTTACAAATATATGTTTTTTATATTATAAGCATCTTACATCTGGATCTATAGGTCACTCTGAGACAGACAAAATTTTCTTTTGACTTTTTGCATTCGTTAGAATGATGATCAAGGACAAATACTTAATGCAATAGTCTCCTTGAAGTTTGTTTGGTGATGTATGCAACTTGTGTAAGAGCCATGTCGGTTTGGAGTTTTTTTTTTATTTTTGATGGATAATGTCGGTTCGGAATTGTGAAACTATGTTTTATTTTTCTTATAGTAATCAATCTTATTTGAAACCTACCACATAACAAGAATGGATAGCAATGCACAATGTCTTACTGTATTTTGTGATTATATGTTTTTCTGTCCAATTCAGGATTGAAATTTTATCTGTTTAGTAATTACATTAAAAGAAACGTACATTTTTTTACAAGTGGAATCTTAGATAAGTAAGAAACATTAGTCATTTATAGACCAATCAATGCTAGAAGTGGAGCAGCTATAGCTGGCAGTGGGAGGTCCTTTGGAATTGTAGATGGCCGATGTAGTCAAGGGCTTTGAAGGGGTTTTCTTCAAGGATTTACTTTTAGATGGGTTGATCTTTGTTCTTAGTTGGTGTTCTTAGTTGAGGGCGTTGTTTTATTTTCTTCTTTTCCTTTTCCCTTTTCGTTTTTTCTTTGATCTTGGTGTTTATCCTCAAAATCATAAATCTTTTTCTTGTGTCTCCCAAGCAAATGTTCTATGATTTTGTGATGGGGCCGTATGTCAGAGGGGAGTGTCAGATTATCATGACTTTTATTAATTGAATTTTTTACTTAAAAAAATAAAAATCCTGCAACTAAACACGGATTGAAAACTTGATGTTTGGTTGGTTAGCTACTAATGCTTTAGTGACAACATGCTGAGACAAATGATAAGCTGAAGATAACATATATTTGCATTCATATTGTAGATTGGTAGATACAAGACATTACTTTAGATGAAGAAACTCACACATATCACATTCTCTAGGACCATGAAAAACTAGATTTATTGCGAGATCAAGCAACTTTCATGTCACATTCTTCCTTCTTTAATTGAATCTTTTTATATCGAAGTGTTCTTCTCTTGGTTGGTGGCTCTTGGAAAAATTCTTACCTTAGATCATTTAAGGGTAGGGGAGTGTCATTTTTTGTTTTCTTTGCAAATCAACTAGGGAGTCTGTTAATCACACTCTTATTCACTACTCATTTGCTACTGATGTTTGTAGATTTTTCTTGATTAACTGGTCCAATGTGATGAATCTCTCCAACGATGCTTGCCACACAAAAACAAAAATCTTAGAGGGAACTTTTACACCCTAACATAAGAGACTGGGAAGGTGAAATTGGGAGAGCAACGCTCTGATACATACATAGACCTCACCGAGTAAACCCCATCTCTCATGCCATCCCAATGCATAACATCATCCATGTCCTTGCCTATAATAGTATTCTCGACCAATTCCAAAAGCCTTCTCACACCAATTCCGAGAGCCTTTATAAATAAAGAAATTTGATATCTAACGGCAGAATAATTAGTTAAGTTGAAGGAGATGTTTTTTTAATATGAAATTTGTAGTGTTGTAGTCTTATTGGCAGAATAATTCGATATCTACAGCGCCTCACCATCTCATCAACCCAATCATTTGGAATGATCTCAAATTCTAACTGCTTATAGGCCAAGCTTCCAAGTTTTCGCCTGATTTGTTGAAGATACTATGTAGTAATGTATGACAAAAGAAAGGGACGTGATGTTTTATGTGCTTATTGGTGACTCTCATCGTAACATGACTTCACACCACCTCATCGTTATCAAGTAATAATTAATTAAAAGTATTGGAGACGCATGGCTTGGCTGAAGATATGGGATAAAAATGGAACCTGACTCATCATCACCTGTGCTGTCAAATGGGTCATGAACTTAAGATGCTTACATCAAATGTATATGCGCACCATAATTCCTAGTGGATGATCATAAAATGAAAACTGTTGAAGGCTCGAAAGAATACCAAGTGCCACAAGGCGCCCTATGAGTAGAATAACGAGAGTTTGACCATTCATCGGCAATTCAATGCCACATGGCATTGTTGTTATTCTCTTTAATATGATAGTACACTTTCTCTTCTTGAATAAACAAATAAACTATACCTAATGAAAATTAAATTAAAATAAAATTCACAAACACTTATATATACGAAAAAAATAGAATTTTTTTTTTTAGAATGAAATCAAGACTAGAATTTGACTCTATGTCCTCAAGACAATATTCGCCCCGCACTGATGTTCTCGGTCTTTGACGACTGTCTCTCAAGATATAATGATCTTCTTCTTGTGATAGTTGCACTTCAAACCACAAGAACAACAAAATAATAATGATTTGCACACACTCTCTATGAAACTAGTATAAAGAATAATCAAGAAAATTTCTATTAAAATGCAATGAATGATGGATTATAAATAGAAGAAATAAGACATTTAAACACATATTCATGGAAGGACATGATTGTTGGAAATGATACTACACTTATTAACATTTAATACACCTCTTAGAAGAGGTACATAACTCTTTGAAAATGTATTGAAACTATTACCATTTTATACACTTCTTTGAAGAGATATATATAACTCTTGAAAATGGTACATTTAACATACATATTTGAAGATGTACATAATTCTCGGAAAAAATATTGCTACTCTTAACAATTTTTTCTACACATGACTGTTATGAATAGGTTTTGTAACTACCCATGTGACTATTGCTATGAACCTAGATTTTGAGAGAAACTCAAACTCTAATTTATCATTTATTATTCTAACAATCCCGGTCACTGGAATGACACTAAGATGAATAGAGAACGTGGCGAAGACCAGGTTGTCAAGACTACGTCTTAACAAGTTGGAGTACTGCGGTTAAGATGTTATAAGGTGATTTTGGATCGTTAAAGATGAGACAAAAAGGAATGATTAGCGCATACAGACACGATAAGAGATAGTTGGAGGCCACCTTATTACTGAATGACACGTGAAAATAAACCAATTCGACTAACAAGGAGAAACTGGACCAATAAAAGGACACCAACTGCGCTTGCCACCTGATGGCATCGACGTGGATTATGATTTATTTTTGACAATTGCCAAGATGTAATTGGTGGAAAACCTTTATAAAAGGAAAGGAAAAAAAAAATTATGATTAAGGGGACCTTATCCAATTCTAGGGACCACTTGTGTGAGTGATTCTACTCCCGATTCCATTTTTTGAGGAAATCTATCACGTAAAGGTACTGATCCCGGCTCATTTTGCTTAGTCCTCAGAATCAGAATATGTCCATAAACCCATGACTGATGGAACAATCGAGTTGTAGGAGTCCATGTGTATCTGTTGAGAAGCTCGTGACCCCATCATATATTTCCTCTATTTATGTCATGATTTTAAATCTCATTCGAGACCAAAACGACTTGCCTGATACATTTTGTTATCGTCCACCTATGAGACAAATAAACAAGTTGATGTATCGGACGAGATTTAATACCCAATTTCATTTTTCTCATTGTTGAACGAGACATCTCAAACGTATCCAAAAACTCGTTCGAGACAACTCGATCTCATTCACAGATGAGACAAGACATTAAAATGAGTCTTACAACCATGATTTATGATCACCAATTTCTCATAAATGACAACGATGCTTTAATTTATCAAAGATTGACTATATTTTTTTCTTAGTAGTACCAAACTTCCCCTTAGTCATCATTAAACTGCCTAACTTGTGGATCTCATCTATAAGATTTTATTAATGGATTCAGTACTATGAAATGATCTTAACCATCAAATTTATAATACTATTTTTCAATGGCCAAGAAATAATAATAATAAAAGAATGAGTATAATATTGGACGGTTAGGATTATCCAATGAAGTTGATATTTGATTAAATAAATCTCTTTAATGGGTCCTTAAGTCCTTCAATACATTTTAAGAAGTAAGATGTACACAAAGTACTAATGTCCTCTGCTAAACTTAAGGGTCAGTGTACCAATCCTAACACCTGTACATGCAAACAAAACAATTTTGATCAGACCCATGAGATAATCAGAACCGTAGATTTGGATTAAGCAGTCTGATTTTGGACCATCTCTGGTTGAACAAGACGATGGTGGTCCACAATCATCCAACGTTAGACACGTGTGTAACATAAAAAAAAAAAGGAGAGAGAAACTAATGTCCACAGATCATGACGTTACGCGGTTCCAGGGAATCAAGAAACTTCGACAAAACTGACAGGTAGTGTTGCCTTCCACACGGCTTCATCTAATAGGCTTGAAATAAAGCATTAGTGATACGTGTCAACTGTAAAATGAACTTCGTTTTTAAAATAAGCCAAGTCAGTTCCACCAGATTCAATCATGAATGTTACACGTGGCTCTATGCGTAAACCCTAACCCAACCAAGGTTAGTTTCTTGACCATGGTTACATCTAGATCTCTAGTTAGGGCTAGGACCTATATTTAATAGGTGCTGCAAGTAGGTGATGACATTGAGCTGCTTGTGTTCTATTCTCTTATATTGACTCATCATTTCGGCTAATTTAGCTAAGATTCTCTGCTAAATCTAGCAGAAAGATTAAACCTTTGTGAGGGGATTCTGAGGAAAAAGTGACGAAGATGGGGCTCTCACACTACCCCAGTGCAGCTGAAGGAATGCTTCCAATAATAGTGATCAACACAGTTATAACTGTAAATCTAATCAAGAGTGTGGTGCGAACAGTGCTTCAATCAATGGGTTATGTTGAAAATCCTCCAGATTTGGAGGAATATCGTCCAAATGAAGAGGAAGATGTGGGTTCAGAGAACATGAGAGAGAGGAGAATATCGGTCACTATGTTTAAATCTCTTTGTAACAATAGTCCAGTGGAGTGTTGTGTGTGTCTACATGGATTTGAAGGTGATGAGGAGGTGAGTGAATTGTCTTGTAAGCATTTCTTCCACAAAGGTTGCTTGGAGAAATGGTTGGATCACAAACACACTACTTGCCCTCTTTGTAGATCAACCCTTTAATAGAGTTAAATTGTTGTATTTTTTTTCTACCCTTTTTAGCAAATATATGAGTGGGGGATTTGTGTTGTCATATTGTCAAAATTTTTCTTTTGTTGAAGTTCATGATAGATTTATATCCAAATAAAGCTAGACATGGAGATTAAATTAGGTTTGATAATTCCCTCATCTCTGCAAATTCAATAGAGTTTTGAACCTTTCATCTCTAACAAAATTATACCCAATTTTGCAATTTTGCAATCTAATCCAAAATCATCATTAGAGAATCTGATCCATGTGTGTATGATCCAAAATTATACCCAATTCCCAACTTGTATTTTTCTTATAGTGTTTGCAGTTATAATCACAAACATGTGATAGAAGATCTCACTTGTAATATTGGAGATACTTCACATGGAAATTAAAGGAGTTGTTATATTAAAAGAACAGAGGTCAGTTAGGTAACTCAGACACCTCTCTCCTGGCAGTCTCTATCAATGTGTGCAAGAACTTGTTAGGGTCACAACTGTAAGGGTTGGCAAGGCCTGCATGAGCTAAGAAAGGAAGCTTTCTCAAAGTCCTTCCACTCAATCCCTGGATAAGAATGGGTGTGAGTATCAAAATTTTGTTTATTGAAATAATTACTAGTAAAGTATTGTGCATCTAAGGAACAAAGTTTCTTACCTCACATATTTTTGCAGCTTCAAGTAGTTGTTTAGGCAGATGAAGTGAATCCTGAGACTCTTGAGCCTCGGGCGTGTTAAGCTTCTCTTTTAAGCTTGCATAGTTAGAGAGAGAGAGGTGGTCCTAGACAAATACATAATGATAGATTAGGATTTCAAGTAAGATTGAACCATTCATTAGAGCTAGACCGTAATGGAGCATTAATTTTCAGAAATACCCGAGAATCTGCTAAGATTCCAGTTCGTATAAGTTCTTGTAAGCAAGACCGTAATATTTCATAGCGTGCCTGAAGAGTAGGAGGGCCTACATAAGCCTTGATATCTGCTCGATCGACAAATGCAATATCTACATTCTAACACAATTGTGAGTGTACACTCTTATAAAATGGAGAATTATCAGCACAAAATATTATTGTCAAACATATAATTTAACGGATGTCTTGTCATGGAGATAATAACTTGTATTATAAGTGCAAACCAAGAGTCATGAAATCGTCAGTACAACCCTATTTGAAGAACACTTATGAGATAGATTAACAAATACTGGTGGCAAGTTCCGCGGCACATCAATTCATAAATCAAGATAGGGAACACACTTAGGAGGAAGGAACATTCAAAGGTTTTGGAAAAATTAAAATAATAGAACATTAGCAATCTGAGTTTAAAGGGACTGATAAATAATTATAAGTTGGAGAATTACTTTGAGCAATATTGGAAATGATATAAAATTTTCAGAATCTGAAATTCGTCGTAGGCGTACCAATTGCAGCTGTTATATTTGAAGTTGTTAGGATGATGACGTTAGGTGAGGATTTTAATTTGTCCATCTGAGTAAGTAGAGCATTAACAACCTGAAAAATACGACAATCAAGTTGCATAATGCGTCAAACTCCTTGACCATCAATTTATGCAACATGGAAGTGATTATATTGTATTTAGTTCAGAGGTGCAAAAGCACAATACTCGAATAGAGTCTGATGGTTCAGATCCTGACAAAGCAGCCTTTCTAGCAGCAGCGAGGCTTTCGACTTCATCTGCAGTGTCAGATTTCAATGTTAGAGTAAGAAATGTTGCTAAGATGAGTTGATATTTTAGATCAGAATTCCCATATTAGAGGCATATCTTTTGTGACGATGAGATCATATTCACCAAAAACCATACCATGATGAAGTTGTTACCCAGTAAAAAACAGTCAGAAATGATGGTGGAAAAGACAGCCCACGAGTGTTTTAACTTGTGAACCAATGTCGTTAGTGTTTCAAATTTCAGAATAGAAAGATTTTCACTGTAGATGATCTCCAATTCTCCATAATAAATAGATGCAGAAGCTCTGATACCAAAACCTAAACCAGGACAGCGTTATCTGTCACACAACTGATGTCATGGAACTGTGTCCATATTTTTTGAATAATGAAAAAAGAATAGAATAGGAGAGAAGAAAACAAAGAGAGAGTAGAGGAAAAGAAAAGAAGATAATAAAGAAATGGGGAATTGGAGTGTCACCAATTAACTTGGATGGACTAAGTACAAAGGTATTTATTTATTGCAATGAGGCAACAATTAAGGACAAGAGCCCAAGAGAAAAAAATGGGAGGCTTCACAACTTACTGAAAGGCTTCAAAACCCTTACAAGTTACAACATATAACTGAACTGCTCAACATTCTCAAAACTCTCTACTGTAAGTATGAGTATTTATAGTGGATGCAAAACAGCATCCCCAAAAATTAGACACTACTTCCAAAAATAGGTTAAAGGACTTCATCCACCAATAAACCCTTTAATTGGTAGCAAGGAACACAAATAAAGAAATAACGTCTGTTAACAATAAAAACTCTCCTAAGTGACATGCCAATTTTAGGGAACAACAGAACAGGCAAAATTGTGGCACCAAATTTAGATATGCATTCAATCTATTAATGCATACTTGTAAAGCACAACCAAGGCTTTGGAATTGATAGGCCACAAATGAACATTGTAAGTTCAGAGGCCCAAAGAGGAGCATATGATAAATTATTTAAAAAACTAAGCTTACCAATCAAAACAAATACCAGGTTGTTTTCTTCCTCTACCATCTCTTGAATTTTTTGGAAAAGTTTAGCAACCTAGATCAACAAAGAAAAAACATTAGAGTAAATAGTATGACTCATACATATTTGATTGTATATGAACATGTACATTGTGTACAAACCATTAAAGTTAAGGTAATAGCATAATTATAATGTGCCTTGGCAAAATTGCATCTTAGCTATGTATCAATGACATGGACACTTGTCGATGTTCAACATAGATACGAGTTGACTAGCGTGACGCCCTTGACAAGTCAGAATGTAAATGTCCATGCAGATGCATTACAATATAATATCTTCCTAGAAAAAGTTAAATTACTTCATAATTAAAAAGGGAAGAAAAAGAAAAAAATTCCATAAAATATAGAGGTATGCAATAACTTAATAAATATGAGTACCTATATAAGAGGGAAGATGTATGCTTATACTGGAAAGCATATTTATAGTCAAGGCAGGGATTGAATGGTGATGGGTTAAATGGGCAAAAAAAAAAAAAAACCTCTAAATCGAATTTCACAATTTGACTTTTCCACTTATGCTGTATTTAAAATCTCATTACATATACCTCAATTACGGATCATTCAACAGTGACAGCATGCTAGAGGCATATTGCATGTTACTTTAGTGTTATGGTTACAATTAAGTTCATGTGATGAGTTATTGTGTATGCGATTTGATGAAGAGTTATATCTTTCGGGAACATAATTGTGCTAAAGGATATAAGAAAATATATGTACATACAAGTCTCGACTGAAGATATGGCTCCAGATAGACTGGAATGGCAAAATAGGACTCATATTCCTTTCCCCAATTTTGGGGATGAGGAGACATGGATCATGCACTTTGTAAATACATGAACATCAATTTTTTACATGATCATTCAAGTCTATGATAATAAAATAACCTAAATGTGAAATTATTTCAGAAAATTTCAAAATGTAAATTCTTCAATGGAGCATGCACCATTAAGCATACTGAGAATTCTAACTGTACAAGCATATACTCATATTAAGGCATGTCCCTCTGAAAAATGGTTTTTGAACCTATGCTGAGACTAGACTGAAGTTCAGATTTTTCTAGGTTTTCAGGCCCAAAACATAAAATCTGCAAAAAATTTAAGTTTTTGATGTATCCCACAAGTGGCCCATTCTAGAGGCCATTGCTGTTGTCCAACAAGCCTCGAAGTTTAGCCGATTCAAAAGAATTTTGAGATATTAAAATAGTATTATATTGTATACCATATTACCATTTGCTAGGAAGTTTTAGTATTTATGGTGACTTTGTATTTTAAGAAAAAAATCAAGTTAATGCTGGTTTTTCTTCTGTGCTGTCTCCACCTTAAATTTCATTGCGTCAAAGATTGTCAAACCAGATTTAAAGCCATCCTTACATTCAGATATGTCTTTTTGGAGATATGTCGGTTCATTTCTTAGCCCTTAAAGTCCTATATAGTTTTCTGATTTTTGTCTGTAAAATCTAACCTTTAAATCAATAAATCTAGCTCCTCGTTCAAACCCTATTTCAAATGAAACTAGTTGTCCTACAACAGTTTGCTAACATTATTGTCCTGCATCAAACCATCTCCCTATGGTTACAGGTTCCTGAACCAAGCTGAGATGAATTACAAATTTCTTAACTTACAAAAAATAAATTATAAATTTCTTGACAGAGAAAAGCTCACTTCCATGAGGTGAAAAACGAGCAATTGTGGAAAATGAACAAGTAAATTAATTGATTAAGCACGCTTATTTACAAAAGAACGAAAGACAATAACTGAAAAACATATTGCAAGAGTTTATAGTACAGTAGTACATACCAATTTGCCGCTCTCCGAAAACCATTTACTGAATAAAGAATGTGCATTAACCTCAACCAATTGGCACTGTGGGTATCTGCTTTTGAAATCAGCAACCGAAGAAAATCAAATCAAGAATGTGAGAATTCATATGACATCAAGATATGATTAACCACCAAGCAAATTCTTTAAACAAACCTTGTGCTAAAACGTATGGAAAGCTTTTGAGCCAATGCTTTACATAAAGATGTTTTTCCAGTCCCTGGAGGTCCATGTAATAGGATGATACTGTAAAAAATAGAATAGTGCATCAGAGCTCTTGGAGATAACATACAGACTCTTAAGCCAATGCTTTACATAAAGGTGTTTTCCAGTCCCTGGGGATCCACATAACAGGATGATACTGAAAAACAAATAATAGGGCATAAAAATTAAATTAATATATAAAAAAAAATAGCTCTTGTAGTTGTGGAGTAAAACAAGGAAAATTAAACTATAATCTGTGTATTTTGACTGAAACACACACAAAAGATTTAAGGGTTTTGGATGCCATTGAAATATGCTCATGCTTACTTCTCTCTTTTAATTAAGATTTGAAATCAAGGCCGCCTGCTTACCAAACAGGTGCCATAACTGTCATAGTTATGAAAGATTTGTACATCCTCATGGAAAATCAAGCCCAGAAAAATAAGTAAGAAAAGCTCTGTGGTTAATTTCTACCACCTATATGGCCTGTCATATTTCTTGTGATAGATTTTGAATTCTATCTATATTCCCAGCCTCTTCTCTGGATCTCTCTCATCTCATAAGAGCATAATGAAATACAGCATCAGTTAGTATCTATAAAGTAAAACATGCATAGCAATGTCTAAGGCTTGTAGAGAGATTTCTAAAGGTTCATTCTTGTCTTGCAAACCCTTTCCATATGACTGCCTTGACCAATGTCAGTATGACCAACACAATTTAAATAACTTCAAATCAAACAATTTAGTGTCATGAGAAGTATATTGAAGATGACTGTTTTCATATTTTAATAACACTGCAAGATGGCATAATAAATCTTCTTCATTCCCAAAGTCTACCAAAAATGCCACTGCAAGCAAAGAAACCCTTACAGATTTTTTGGCCACCGGCTCTGGGGCCTTTTAGCGAGGGCATACATCTTTCATCCTTCCATGTTACGTACATCACAAGTATAAAGAATGACGTAGAGAAACTAGTGCAATTGGTTGTACATGAAGGGAGTACAAACCAAGTTCATAAGCATGTTGACAATAGAAGCAAAACAATAATGTGTTTGGTGTATCATACAAATACTTAATCAAGTTCCCACAATGAAGAAATTCAATCTTATTGAAAATCAAAATTTCTCAACAAAAACCTTCTTTTCTCATGCGTTAGTACTAATCCTTAAGTAGAGAAAGTAACGTTGTGTTTGGATTGGGGGAAATGGAAAGAAAAGAAAAACTGTGAGTTTCTCTCATTTGAATTGTTAAGTGAGGAGAGAAGAGAAAAGTAATGGAGAGCGAAATGGGTCAGTTTTTCCTCTCTCCTTTTCTCTCCAAATCGGAGAGAAATGGAGGGAAAAAAATGTTCATGATTAAAAAAAAGATTAAAAATTACAACCCTACCCTTTTTTTCTCTCCAAACTTTAAGTTTTTCTGTTGTTAAACCAAACAAGATGGAGAGAAACTGGATTTCTTTTATCATTCTTTTCTTTTCTTTTTCTTTAATGAGTTTCTTTTCTCTTCATTACTCTCAATGCAAACAAAGCATTAATGTCACTAGTCCTGTGAATAATATGCTTACCGGTTCCATGACACAAGGTAAGGATCAACGCCTTTCTCAGTAAAGAGTAAAGCACTTGCAGCATATCGCAATAACCTTTGCTTGAGACCAGTTTCATAAATTAAGCTGCATAAGTAAATATAATGCTTAACCAATAGTTATATTTATCAGCAACAAAATCCAAAAACTAAGATAGATATTGTTGTGCAACAAACCTCTCCCACATGCCATCAAATTCTTTTGCAGGAAGAGTCCATTCATTAAAGCTAGAAAGCTGCCCATCCCCACTTAATTCTTCACCTGGACCTTCCTCATTGAGCTGTCCCACAAATTCCAATATTAGAAAAGAAAAATAAGCCATCAGTTAATGCTAGGCAAAAAAATTAAAATAAAATCACCTGGAAGACATATACAACAGGTCTGACTTGCCAGAACAAGAGAATATCATGTTTCTCCACCCATTCGTCTACAAAACCAGTATCTTAAACATTACAAATTAGACAAACAACAAAGCAAATTAATATGTTTGCAAAGAATGAACACAAACCTGTGTCACAAATACGGATTCTTTGTACATTTTCTAGGAGAAAAGAATCATCAAAGGGCACTGGAATAGGACCAT
Source organism: Akebia trifoliata (assembly GCF_017979445.1). Taxonomy (NCBI): domain Eukaryota; kingdom Viridiplantae; phylum Streptophyta; class Magnoliopsida; order Ranunculales; family Lardizabalaceae; genus Akebia; species Akebia trifoliata. The sequence goes on from NC_141381.1 coordinate 27,721,023, forward strand.
CAATGTAGCTCAAGCTCCTCTTTTCAAGCATTCTAATCTTCAATAAAATCATAGAAATCTAAAGGACTTAGAAGAAATAAAGAGGTGTAAAGGTTGACAACGAAAATCAACAAATGAAGAAGCCAACACTATGCACATTTAATTTTCCATTAGCAAATGCTCAAGAAGAATAAACTATATAAGCACTACTGCCTTGAGAATACAGATGAAGAAACCTAAATGGATCAAAGAACAGAGTATTCTTAGCTCTGTCGTAGAAGTATTTGATGTTTTTAAAATCTCTCAATAATTCTAAGAATCTTCAAAAACTAATAAATCCAATTTCTCATATAAAATCAAGGCTCATACTCATCTAATCATAATTCTGTCCCCAAAAGGATATTTTCAAAAAAATTTGGGGAAGAAATCCATTTTGTCACAAAAAACGACAATCCAATCTAGCTCTACACAAATTACCCGAAACTGGTAACTTTTTCTTTTCTTTCCTCATTATAAGACCTGGAAAAGGCTCAATGGAGCACAATAGTTGATTTCCCTAATAATTTTTTGTAAATTTTCTACGATTTTATTAAAACTTCCTAATTTACTTTACTTTTTTTATTATTTATTTTACTGATAAATTACTCCCATATATCTAAAGGTTATCTTCCTCCAAATAAACTTCAAAGATCCAGCTTTTCCATACTGTTCTCATTATTACTAATTAAAATTTCAATCTGTCGAAAATTAAAACAAATATCTTTCAAAGCTTCCACTAAGGAATTGAAACAAACAGAAAAGAGAAAAAAAAAATTGAAATGAAAGAGAAAAATTCAAAGCTGGACCTCTCAACAGCTTCCTGGACATCTCCGATCCGAGCTGTGCTCGAGGAGCTCAAGCAGACTTCAACTGCAACTCCATACCGAAAACCTCGAATCAAAAGCATGAAACCAGAAGAAAATTAAAAAACCAAACAAAATGGACAAAGTGATTCATACCAGAAACTTGAATCTTTTCCTCAGAAAAGAGAGGTGAAGGAACCGAAACAGAAACTCCATTCGGCTTACTAGTCTCTGCATCAGTGGCATTTTCCAGAGAGATCTCCATGGGAGCACTAATATTTTCAAGAAATCTGGGACAATTTTCTGGAACTCCATTCGGCTTACTGGTCTCTGCATCAGTGGCATTTTGCAGAGACATCTCCATGGGAGCACTCATATTTTTTCAAGAAATTTGAGATAATTTCATGTAATTTAGGGATTAAAATCAGAAGAGATCTCTGGAAGAGAATCAATCCAAAGAGGAACCAATTTTTCAAGTTCTAATATCCTAAACTCTGTGTCTCTGCTCCCAAAGCTGGAAGTTGAAACCCTAGAAAAGGACCAGACCGGTCTCCCTTTTGAAAACAAGCGGGAAGAAAGGAAAAGAGGGTTACTATTACCACACCAACCTTTACTAACGCCACACCAACTGTGTGCATCCTTACGTGATTTGCATAGGAATCGGTGTGGCATTAGTAAAATTTGGTGTGGAATTAGTAAATTTTGGTGTGGCAATAGCATCTCTCATGGGAAAACAGGGCTGTGCGTTGGATGTTTTACTATTCCTATTTGCCCCTGCTCATATTATATAAATGATAATTGATGATTTGTGAAATCTACAATTTTTATAAAATATAATCAATTATCAACATTTTTTGAAGAAAAATTTCTTTGTAGATAAGTCATTTCTAAAATTAAAAAAGTCATTGACTCAACTCTATGTTTTTTTATTTTAGTGAGGTAATAATATCAATTCTCGTATCTCGAGGTGGCACATGTGTTTTGAAAGTCGGTCACAGTAAGATAATACACCATTGTAACAATCCCAGACATGACGCCTAACGTAGCCCTACACTGCTATAACGGATCTTCTTTCTAACGGAAATACATAACGGACCCCATAAACCTTGGAAGAATCTTTTCTCTCTCTCTCTCTCTCTCTCTCTCTCTCTCTCTCAAACCATTAATATGGACTCCCCAATGAGACAAAAATAATCTAAATGATTTTGGTGTAAACTATTTAGAAAAAACAAACAAATTCATCTCCATCCAAGTCCAACCCACCTTTGGCCCTTATCCCAGGCCAGGCCTAGTGTTCCTCAATTTCATCAACAAATACAGAGAGATGCAAAAGGCTTATCTATCCAGAAGAGAAAGCTAACATGGGCCTCTCATTTACCAAACACAACATATGGCCACTTTTGGCCTTTGTCTCTAGACCAAAACAATGAAGAAAAAACAAGAGCTTGAAGAGCATCAAGAACTTGAAATTCTCAAGGCTGTGGCACAAGCCTGGTATGGGCACTCAGGCACCACTAGACCCACCAATGAATTTGATGCATATAGAAGCCATTACAAGCCGAAACCTACTCGTTTCAAGCTCGAAGCCATGAACAAGTTGTCAAAGGAAGTTCGTAGTGCCAATTGGGATTTTGCACAGTCCTTATGGGATTCTTACGAGATCGTGACCTTATCAAAGAGGTTGGAAGCTGGACTCGTTTTGGATAACCCGGTGTATGGATCAGAAGGTTCTAGTCGGGTTATTAGGAGACGCAAAGAGGGTAAGAATAGTTTAAGAAATTTATTTCATCGAATGTCTTCAAAGAGATGTACATCTGATGATAATTTCCCGCGAAAAGATGATGTTCAATTTTAATACAAAATGAAATGAAGTTTTAGTTGCCTTTTGATTTGAATTACTGTAAATGACTCCAATTAATTTGCTGCAAGGCTATTGATCCACACCACCAGAACACATTTTAATTTTGTTTTCTAAATTTGTACTTATGCTTAGATCATAAGGTATGGTAATTTTAGTCTTGTGTATATCGAGGAGTAAAGATAGGTACATAAGAAACACTAGTATTCATTAGTAAATATGGCGTAGTTTTACATGTAGTAGGCGTAACGAAGACATTATTTAGTAAGGTACTTAAGCCTGCATAGCATTCAACCTACATAATTAATGGTCTGACATAAGTGTCACTTAATGCGATTTCATTGTCATCCATTTACATAGTGCAAATCCCTTATGCTTTTGCTCAATGTACTCCGCAGCGTCAACATCAATGTTTTCTTCATGAACTTCATTGTTAACTTGCTTTGGTTCTTCGATATTGTGAGTAACCTTGTTGTTGAAGAGCATGTGAAGGTTTGGGTAGTGAGGTGCATCAATGGTACTCGGCATACGTTCCATCTTAGAAACGTGACCATGGAAGTCGTCCTTAGAGGTTTGCGAACCCTGAGACATGTTGTTTCTACAGCCCTTGTTTGCCTGTTCAAGTAAAATTTGTGGGAATTTTGGGACACACTATGACTAGTAATCCTAAGTGCATTTTATAGACCGATGTTTATTCCCAATCGATGAGATTGAATCTAATGCCCTTTACTTTTACAATTTGCAACATCACATCTTCTCGACTTTTCTTGGATGAATGACATACAGTAAGACATAAGGGCTTATAGATTTCTAGATATATGGGCATCGAATTTTCAAGAAGAATATTTTGATCTTTAAAGCAATCAAACTTTATTCTTTACCAAAGATCCTGAGAAGATTCTCCATAATGATCATCAAAGAGGGACGATTCAGGACTTGTTTGGTAACAAGTATTAAGTTGCACTCCAAAAAACCAACCTGTGTAAGTTGTGCAAGAAAATTTGTGTTTTGTGTGAGATTTCTCTGAAGTGTCCTAATGTTCAAACTGATCTGTGGACGTAAGCACACTGCCGAACCGTGTTGTCTTGACAGTGGTTGTTGCATATAGACTTCTTCATGAAGTGTGTTCAAATGTAGAAAAATGTTCTTTAGCATCGAGTTGCTGAAACTGCAAGAGAAGGTTTCCTTGTAGTGATGCAACCTATCAATGAAAGCCTTTGGCCACAAGCCAAGCTTTATGACGTGTAAGTGTTACATTAACTTGACATCTTACCTTGTAGACCCATTTGCAGCCGAACACACTCATGTTGTCATCAAAGGGAACCGATGACCAATCTTGTTCCGTAGCAAAGCATCAAATTCATCAGTCATAGCCACACACCTTCTTGAATTTTGGACAGCCGGTGAATAGAATTTAGGTTCGTGATAAGAGGTATTGGCCATGGAAGCTTGGATGTAAAGCAAGAGAAAATGTCAGCTAGAGAGCTAAATTTTAACTTTTCGGGTGCCGTCACGTGACCAAGTGATCATGTGATGAGTAGATTTAGGAGATTAGTGGGTCAAGGAAGACAGAGGTGCTGAAGTAAGGGACTGTTGATCACTACAAAGGGGGGTGAAGGATTGGGGGCAGGTGGTCATCAAGAAGTGAGGACGGAGCATAAGAAAGTGGTAAGTGTGAAAGATAAACAACAAGATAGACAAACAAAAAATGCACCCAAGAATTTACGTGGTTCAGCAGTGTGCCTACATCCACAGATCAGAACAATAACAATCACTATTTTCTCATAAATTTTACAGCCCTAGAGATCTCTATTTATAAAATCAGGAGTTGTTAAAACGCGCCTATCTCCCAGACTTGCGCTTCGCCCTGCACCCTCTCAACTCTGCATAGCGCCAACAGAATGCAAGACATCTCATACACAACAGTAAGGCCATCATTTCAACAATATCCGTGCTTGCATTTGGCAACCCCATTTTGCTAGGAAGCATGAGGACACAAGAAGTGGTAGTGAATCCCTACATGTTCAAACAATTGTAGGAGTGCCTTATTGTCATATTCGTGGCTGGAGTCACTCTGAAAATTTTGATCCATATTTCATATAGGCTCCTAACCATAGCTTTAAAGCCATTAAACAATTGAAAAGACATCATCATCCATACATAAGAATGAATGACCTCAAAGGTATTACTTGAAGTTTACTTTTTTCCAAATTTGTTCGTAGAAATTTATAGGAAAATAAAAATGCCAAGTTTGAGGCACGGTATGGCCAAGTCGCTGGTGCCAAACATCTGAAGACACCACTTGTACTCACTGTTCACAAAATTCAAATCGATAACATACGTTTTAGAGTTAACATATTCTTATGCCGCTAGCGTATGCCATACGAAGATTGTCTTAAATAATGTAAGCAGTCCATGAGTTTTAATAATGGAGAGACCATCCTCATAAAAAATCAGTCCATGCTAGTCTGGAAAAATTGGCTCAGAATTGAGAAGTTTGAATCATTCAATTAAAGGTCATCTCTTCATATGGTATTAATAACTTGAATTTTACATCTTGAGGCAATTTTAATCCTTCATAGTTCTAAACAATCAAAATAAAACATCACAGAACACAATCTAACACTTCACTTTGAAAGAGAAGTTTATTAGTAACAAGCAACTTTATGTATTTGTTAAGCAACATACTTATAACAGGCATTTTCTGCCATTATTTAGCAGCATATATATGTGATAAACTACTTTTCTGCCATTTTCTCACCAAGGGCACCTTTACTTTCATTGGAGGAAACTATATTTCGGGTCTCCTTAAACTTTCATTGGACGAAATGATAAGTTACCATCTCACTATTTTTTTCTTTATGATTCTGGTCGTTACCCTCGTCTTCACCCCATTCTCCACAACCTCCGAAACATATTCCTCTTCAGAACTTCCATAACCATCGTCGTCCCCGTACACAACCTTTCTTAGTGTAGCATGTTGGTTTGGGACTTGAGGATTACCAATGCTTATGCTAGGCATAACAGGTTGGCTCAGGACTTGAGGTTTACCAACGCTTATGCTAGGCATTACATGTTGGTTCGGGACTTGAGGAGTATCAAAGCTTATGCTGGGCGTCCGTTCCAGCTGAGAAACATAGTCGAGGTAGTCATTTGTGGAATGACGACCATCTGGTTTCTTGTCTCCCTGCCAACCATTTCCGTGCTTGGCATGGTGGTTTGGGTAGCGAGACGTATCGATGTGTGGGCTAGTCATCTTTTCGACATTAGGAACACAGTACTTGTTGCGGCCGTGTGGGGCGTAACCACCATCCCAATGATTGGCATGGTTGTCGCCTTCTAAAACATAGCTCTGACGCTCACTTGTCACATGCCAACCATCCCAGGGCTCGACTTGGTTTTTGTATCCCAACCCATAATTACGTTGCATGATGTTTTAACTCTCAGAAATTTTATGATGGCCTACGTATTACACATTGGCCTCGAACTGCATTTAATGCACTCTTATTATTCTAAAAAGATAAGTAAGCATCTCATTCCCTCTCTTTTATCATTTTTGTGTATCAGATTCATTCAAAATATCTTATCTTTAACATGACCTAAAGATTCCTAATGTTGTGGGATCAAGGCTGGTAGCTGAAATAATAATGGTTTTCAAAATCCAAAACATATTGAAGCATAGAGAGGAAAATATGGGACTTAGTGCTTGTTTGGATGCAGTTCTTATCATGTTCTAGCCCAAATTATACGAATCAGGAGGATGGAATGCAAACTGTCTTTAACACAGATCGAAGTTGAATGCAGGAAGATTGGGTCAAGTGAAGCTCAACCCACTAACCAAACAAAAAATTAAGGTGCTAGCTTAGTTCTATCTTGAACTGCCAGGAGTATCCCTGTAACCAAACACGCCCTTAGGTCCACAGATCACTATTCTAATTTTTAGCGTGAAGTCCACAAATGGGTGGATCAAAGCATAAAGAGGAAGATTTTCCTTACTAACTTAGTAAAGATTTTAAGCCTTTAAAGGGTTGTTTTGCTCAAATGGATTACCACATTTGCAATCCAACACCACAGCCCTCTAGATTTCATGGACAAACTTAGATCCCAAAAAAATAAAAATTCAAAAAACAATTTCCTTTGGGTTTGATCCTGGGTCTTTAAAATGGACGACTACCGAACTTCCACATAACTCGATCTCAAATTAAAAATTAAAAATCAACAGAGAAAAATAACATTTTTTTGGAATTTTTTTTTCCAAAATTCATAGAATTTTGTCCTCTACAACCCCCTGAAGCATGGGATCATGGTTTTGATTGCTTCAAGTTGAGTCCAAAGACCATTAGTGAGGTTGAAATCCTTACTAACTTAGTAAGGCTAGTTGGACTCAAGCATAAACATCTATTAAAGTTATGGTGGGGCAGAGGAGGAAAATGTTCTGATGCTGATGTTATTTTATAGTTTGGCACCAAAAGAAAGCAACTTGGTCCACTTTTTCATGAGAATTGGCCACTATGAACGTTTAGCCCAACTCTTGGTTGACCCATAAACAGAAAACCAGGATTATTGATTTGGGAGGTAAATTTATAGGATCGGCATCGAGATTAGAGTTCTTCTAGATCAACGTCGAACATCCTTAATCGGATTGTCGAGAAGCAGATTAGAGATGATCGATATAGATTCTTGTACTTGTTGATCCCTTTTTTCGGCGAGTTTAGTCCTCCATATGTCTCTCATATATGTTTTTGCTCTTTTATTAAGCATGGCTAGTGGGCATTATTGTGCGATCAATTTCTAGATCGTTAACGTCTTCTTCCATATACCTCAGTGGTAGCTAAATCATAGATGGTTAGTCTTGCATTACAAAGATGAGTAATAATTTCTCGTATAGTTGACTCTGAAAGATTTTGTTCAATAATTTCTCGCATCGAACTAATATGTGACATCATATACCAACTATTTTTAGCAATTGAAATGGGTGAGTTTTACAATTGGATTTGAGTTTTTGTTTTTGAACTACTTGGCCGACCTAACTATTGACTTTTTATTACAAAAATTACTTTAGAGTTCTGACAATGAAGATTGCTCTACGAAATTGGTTACCCAACAAACCTTAGAGTGAGATCCACATCATAAATTTCAAATTGATGCGGTTAATTCATTACTTAACATAACTTGAAGTACTTAGTAACCGCATCAATGATCAACTTGTTACATACAAAAACATGATCTGATACCACAAAGTTGTAAATGAAAAACAAAAATCTCAGAATTTTGAAGGAAAACAAATTAAATTTTTTCTTTTGTATTTTAGTTTGAAATTTGGAGTTTGGTAGCCATTCATTTTCAATCAAGCTGAGAAAGGTTTTTTTTTTTTTTTCTTTTTTTAATTTTTAATATATTTATTTTGAATTTCAATTTTTCAATGAAATCTACAAGGATGTGATGTTGCATCTCCAATTTGATCATCCGTGTGGGCCCAATGATCCTTAGTAAATTTGAAAATCTTACGAAGTTAGTCATATTAACTTGATTCATAAAGTAAGATTCCTTAAATAACAAACTTTATAAAGTAAAGGAATTTTTTATAATAAAATTATATCAGATAGGTCTACCGTCTCTCAAGTAATCTCTTTTTTTATTTAGTTGATTAAAAACACTTGGAAAAAAAAAAAAAAAAAACCTTTGTACCATGGTTTTAAAACTCGTTTTGACATCTTGTCTTGTCAATGAACAAGATCGAGTCATCTTGGATGAGTTTTCTGATACGTTTGAGTCTTCTCATTTAATAATAAAAAAAAGTTAATCGCGATTTTAAATCTCATCCGATACGTTTGACCTGTCTATCCATCTCGTCATCTCGTTCTTGGGCGAGATTTAAAATCATGCTTTTTACAATGTTAAATTAGGTATATTGATGGGTCAATTTTGGAGAAATAAAAAACGTAACGTGGTTCTATTATTCTATAAAGTTAACTGCTGTATAACGTAGACATTAGGTCTGGCGCGTTACGGCATTAAAAATTATTGACACATGTAGCAATTACAATCAGTCAATAGGTTCGTTCAACATATATGATAACGTTGCGTGCTGAAGACGTGGTCTCGTGCCCGAACCAGCCGTCCAACAACAACAACAACACTAGATCTAAAACTCGACGAGTCGCATCGAATTTACTGAGTTGACTCGGTAAACAAATTCGAAACAAATGTTGATTTATCTGGTTGGCGAGTCTATCCACTCGAAAGCTCATTGAGTTGAATTGGGAACTGAGTTATACATGTTATAATTTATATGATAAATGAAATACAAATATCAGTTTGGAATGTTTAATTAATATTGACTCGCCCGTTAGAATTGTTGATCAATGTCTACATGGCACATTTTCATTGGAGTTAAAATATATCGAGCAGCGTGCGTGATTGGGTTAAGAGCCCCCAATTGTTTTAAACTCCAATTAAAATGCACCATGTAGATACCTTACCTTTATTATAGGAACGGAACACCGTTTTGAATCCTAATTCTTCTTAAAAATTGGGCAAAAATTACTTGTTTGATTAATTGGATTCTTATTGAAGATAATATAAAGTATTGAATATTTTTTTATAAGTACAGTGTCAATGCTTGGAAATGAAGAAAAAAAATATAAGGCAATTAGTTTGGCTGCATAGTAGATGTTGAGGTGTTGGCTTGACAGAAAAATTCCCCACAACCACTAAAGATGTGAAAATTTTGTCCAATTTAATGTGTATTTTGGGGTGGGTCTATTGAAATTATTCCTTTAGATTTCTCATTCAATTTATAAATTTGACTTGAGGAAAAACAAAAACAAAAAAAAACCTGCATGGGCGAAAACTTGAAACTTTATTTGATGGTAGCAACATGGTTTTAAAACTCAGTTTCGCGTCTCGTCTCATCTTGTCTCGCCCATGCCAGATACCGAGTCATCTCAAACTAGTTTTCCGATACGTTTGAGACGTCTTGTTCTAAAATTTGAAAAATGAACGTGTTCGAAAAATTGACTTGTCCATTTTGTCCTTGCCTGATATCAAGACAACTTGGGCGATATGTCTCGGTCTCGGACAAGTTTTGAAACCATGGGTAGCAATGGATATGTTCATAAATGTGTCTTTTGAACTTGAATGTTCATTTAGTAAAAATTTATTGATTTTTTTTTTTTTTGGATATTAAAAGTCTTGAATTGTACTTCGATTTCTAGTGTAAATTGAATTGATACACTATGCAAAATATTTAAAATTCAATGACGAGTAAGGTTGCGTTTGTTTCAACTACTAGCTTTCGTGGATTTTTATGAACATTTTTCGAAAACACCCAAGATTTTTGTAGGAAACTACTTTTATTTATTTTTGACCAATGAAATTTTTTTCATTAAATAGTCATATAAAGTGTAAATTGGTTTCTCGTTTGAGCAATCCACTAAGAGACAATTAGGGATGGCGTAACCTGGCCCCGATTAATAGTGTATACCTCGAATACCTGATCTCGACTCGTATGAATTTTTTAACTCATGCCTTCCCCTAACGGTATTTCTTATACCCGTTCACCCTGCTTGTCCCGCCCTTTAGCACATTTTTTTTTTTTTAATTATAAATTAAATTGGGGAATCTAATTTTTTTTACCAAAGTAAATCTTAATAAGATTTTTGAACAAGTACATCCACATCTCTAAATTTCTTATGAGGGATATATATATCTATATACACGACAAAGTATATCAAAATCATCCCCGCTCCAAGTCCGACTTGATTTTTCAATTTTAATATCAAAACTGTCCCCAACCGTTTAAAGGTGTGAAAACCCAACCCTATAAGGGAGGGGTGGAGGCAACAATAGGGCGGGGCAAAATTGTCATTATCTTTTAGAGAATCGTAGAACTCATTTGAGAGGTATTCTCTACATTGATCTGAGTGGTAGCTTGATGGATTCATCCATGTATTTTCTCATTTCTCATACAAGTTTTTCTTTTAAACAAATAAAATAAAATAAAAATTCAAAGGCATTTGATTTGTGGTATAACAAATAGGTATAAACAAATCCAAACAAGTCGTTAGTGAATGTGATAAACTACCAATTTCATAGTGATGTTCGTTCATTACTTTATATATATCACTATCTATAATTCTATTGTTGCACCCTTATATCAAGATAAGATCTCTTAGTTATTTTACCTTTGAGTCGTGACTCGTAAGTAGGACTGCCAACGGATTGGTTCAATACCTCTTCAAAACCGATTCAATTTTTTTTAGTTGTCATATCTCCGATCCAATTGAATTAATGAATGTACGAATCAAATCCAATCTGTTTCATTTCATCCTTAATTCGAAACTTATCCCAACACATTGTCTTATTTCCAAATTATCAATGTTCAAAAAATTTAAAAAATGTAATTTTTTTATATTTAAATATCCACTTTTCAACTACAAATATAGAGAGAAATCTAAAAGACTAAAATGTGTTATCTATATGTATTTATATGAAATTATGAATAATAATAAAATATTAAAATATATTTAGATCGGATTTTTTCATAACTGATTGGGGTACATTTTTATTCGATCTGAAATCGTATCGTATATGAGATTTCAATCCGAATCCAAACCAAAAATCCAATTTTTCTTATTTTTCAAATCGGATCAGTTTGGACCTCATATATATTTTGGATCATTGCCAACTCTGCTCATAAGTTAAAAAAAAATGATTCAACCTTAAATGATCGCAAGGGATCATTCTTCATTAACATTTTTATTCTATCAAGGTTAATGTAATTAAGACACAAGTGCTAAAGAGAGTTGATTCATTGAATTTACTCTTGGGTTCAATGCATTGGGGTTGGAAGGATAAGTCATATCAACATTTAATATAATGTCATTAGTCAATAATGGGAATGTCAAATATAGACCGTTCATAAGATTGCTAATAGCACTAACAACTCCACTCCTCTTTTAATAAAAGCAATTGTAGTAATAAGCTAGAAACAATCATAATCACCAAGTCGGGGTTTTGGAATACGTAGGCAAAGAAAAAAAAAATGAAAAAAAAAAAGAGAAAAAATCGAAAGTGTTAAGATTATATATATATTTTCTACCAAGTGGTGTTATCATTTATATCATTAAATCATATTTTTAACGTAAGAATAAATGATCTTTGAAAAAATCATTTTTCTTGTGTATTCTGAAGAAAAAGATCTGTGATTCTGTGCACTTACCACATTAACCATGTACAGACCGCATATATTTTAGAATGTCATTTTATCGCAGCTCTATGAAAGATAACCAAACCTTCGTCATAGGGGAACGTATTTACAAGGGAAATGAGGAATATTACTTTCCTTCTTTGAGTTGAAGGGGATCCAAGTCACTTTTAATTAGAGCATAAGCATGTGAGGGTGCTCTCACTTATGCCTCAATAAGGCCATAAGGTCCAAGGTTGTTGGATCACTACAACCTTTTGACAAATTGCTCGATTTTAGTGACTTTTTCTATTACATGCACTAGTTTCGTGTAAAATCAATAGGTCAGCCGACCATCTACCCCGTCAAACTTCAGTCACCCTTAGTCAATGATGACATATGAAGAGTCCCACATTTCCATTAGTCCAAGATTCCATAATATGGAGTGAGAGAAAGTAAACATGGATTTGCACTAGAAATTGATAGGTGGCTCAAATGTTCTCGAACACTAATGACTTATGATTGTATAAAACAATATCTCATCCATGACGAAATTCAAACAAAAACTAATTGAGAAAAATGTATTAGTGCGGGCGTAAGATATTGACAAGTGTTATTGATATTAATATTACGAGTAAAACACCAATGCATGACTAAAAATGTACTTCACAAAAATTAGAAACCACAATAGCCTAAGATCGAGAAAAACTTTATTGGTATGATCTTAATAAAAATAACAGATCAAGAAAAATCTTAAAACAAAGCAATGATTAAACCTATAAAAAGGGTAAGAACTTATTTGATTCATTAGATTTTTTTTTATTTTTTGATAATCAAGTGTCCTTGTAGACGATGGATTGAGCTCATATATGGACTTTTGCTTAGGTCCCGAGGCATGTGCAATGCCCGCATATTATATACATCAGGTAAATGAGACGACACCCTTATAGGTGGCCCCCTGAGGAATTAATGCTCATACTAAGTATCAAACTCACAAATTATGAGCATTAACTATTTATCGATCCAAAATTATCATTGAATCTTCATTAAATTTTGATTGATAATATAATATGAATTTGACTTAAGAATTCGAGGCTTTATGATAGATACTCAAAGACAAAGAAGAAAATTGATTTTGCCTACATAAGAGATTTCGAGGTTCCACTTAGAGAGGAACATTAAAAGAAAAAATAATTATTATTATTAACTCCCACCACCACCACCATTGATGTCGTATTTGGTACGGTGAATAGCATCGAGCATTTTGGACAATAGTGCACTAATATACCCTTTTAAAATTCTTTAATACCTATTGGTCGGTCCGACCAAGTTGAACCACATCCAACCATTTTAACAAGTTAACGGTTCATTCGTGAGCTGTCCTAAGAACATTGGTTTCAGTGGAACGTTGTTTCCATGGGACCCACTTTTAACTGTATACAGCACTAAATGACGGAAATACCCATCACATCATGCTCTTAAGCCTAAGCAAGTAATCAAAGGCTACGTCGGTAAAATAATCAAAATAAATATTTTATTAAGGTTTTAACTTTTAAGAGCATCGATTGTTCTTATAATTGCAACTGCCACGCGTTACAGAAAGGCAACAGGTTTTTTCTTCTTAAACTTAGGTTTTTTGTCTGGACGCGGAAAATACTGGTGGTTCTACGTGGCTGACGTGGTAGGAAAGAGAACCATAGATCTTTTACTTCGGGATACACAGGAAAAAGATCAACGGTTCTGCTTTCTTTCCACGTAAAGCCACGTATAATTGTCGCGTCGAGTTAGCATTAGTCGTTTGTTTTATTTTGTAATTATTATATCCTAATTTTATTTAAATAAGAAACTTGGGTTTTAAAAGTCTTCTCTCTCTTCTGTGATTCAATTATTTGTGATTTTGTAAGAGAATATGTGTGAAGGTCTAAAAACCATCCAACGGTCATAATTGCTATTTCCGCCTGACATAGATAAGAGACAGACAGGGGCACCAGAAGTCGTAGATCTTCTATTCGAAGCGATTTTTATTGTTTTCATCCATATTTTGGAGTTGATTTACAACCCATTTCGTCGATTTGGTGATTGATCTGGATTTAACTGTCTGCGATTGCTGACAGTGAGAGTGAGAAACTTAGATTAACAAAAAAGAAGGTTTTTTTTTTTGGTTTAATTGGTTTTTCAAGATGGCTGAAGGAGGCTATTATTGTTCGAAGAAGACGGATGATATCTGTGAAAAGTTTTGTGGGCAGGTATTTTTGCTTTTTTTCCCCCTTTTTTGTTGATTCTTCGTGTTTATGTATCTGTCTTCTCTGTTTGGATATTTGATTTTTTTTTTTTTTTTTAAAACTTCTGGGAGTATTTGAAGTTGTTCTTGTTGATGGGAAATTTTCCTTTTTTTTTTTGGGCTCTCTATAGATGTCCCTAGATGTCTAGTTTCTATCATGTCTTTCTGAACCCTAATAAACTTTGATGAAAAGCTTAAAAATCCCATCTTTTTGTTGTTTTCCCCAATTTTTTATGTCAATTATTCTTGTATGAGATAAAAATTGTATCTTTGGGACGAAATTTTCTTATAATATAAAAAGGGATAATGTATGTAAGAGAGATGCAAGAATTTATGATTTAGGGATGTTGTAGATCTCAAAATTGGTTAAAAATTGTATCTTTGGGACGAAATTTCCTTATCATTTTAAAAGGGATAATGTATTTAAGATAGATGCTAGAATTTATGATTTAGGTATGTTGTAGATCTCAGAATTAGGTTATGTGAAGCTCTGCTCCTTTATGAAAAACAGAAGAAGAAGGGATGCAGTTTCCTTTCTATTTTGATTGCCACGGTGTAGGCATTATTTCATTCGTGAACACAGTGAATGAATGATTTGGGGCCTTTTCTCTCAATTTTGAAATATATGTTTTAATGGGCGATTTTCTTGTCGATGCTGTGCCAGGGTTTAAGAACCAGGTGTTTCATTTAAAGAAATAAAAACAACTGTTCTATGGTCATTTTGAAGATGGGATGATTTTGTTTTTGTAGATTTCCCTTTATCTATTCTCTATGTCTTATACAATCTATGATTTGATATGTAGGAGTCGAAAGGAGCGTTAAGTATGTCAAGACTTCGCTGCATTCTGCGAGGATTGGATTTGAAAGCCTACATCCTTTTATTCATCATTGTTCCAACATGCGTCCTTGGTATTTATGTACATGGGCAGAAGATCTCATACTTTCTACGGCCGATATGGGAATCTCCTCCCAAACCCTTTCACGATATTCCACACTATTACCATGAGAATGTCTCAATGGAGAACCTTTGCAAGCTTCATGGATGGGGAATCCGTGAGTCTCCGAGGCGTGTCTTTGATGCAGTGTTGTTTAGTAACGAGCTTGAGATCCTTACTATCAGATGGAATGAGTTATACCCTTATGTCACACAGTTTGTTCTCCTCGAATCAAATTCCACTTTCACCGGCTTGCCAAAGCCGTTGGTTTTTGCTAGCAATCGTGATCAGTTCAAATTTATTGAGCCTCGGCTGACTTACACAAGCATTGGGGGAAGATCTAGGAAAGGGCAGAACCCATTTATTGAGGAGGCATATCAACGAGTAGCACTAGATCAGCTCCTCAGAATGGCAGGCATATCCGATGACGACTTGTTGATAATGTCTGATGTTGATGAGATCCCAAGCAGCCACACCATTAATCTCTTGAGGTGGTGTGATGACATCCCTCCAATCCTCCATCTTCGGCTCAATAACTACTTGTACTCTTTCGAGTTTCTAGTTGACAATAAGAGCTGGAGAGCTTCGGTTCATAGGTATGAGGAGGGTAAGACAAGGTACGCACACTATCGACAGACCGATGACATCTTGTCAGACGCAGGTTGGCATTGCAGCTTTTGTTTCCGCCGTATTAGCGAATTCATATTCAAGATGAAAGCTTATAGTCATTTTGATCGAGTGAGGTTTTCACGTTACTTGAACCCCAAAAGGGTTCAGGATGTAATATGCAAAGGGGCTGACCTATTTGACATGCTTCCCGAGGAGTACACATTTAAGGAGATTATTGGAAAGTTGGGACCCATTCCTCATTCTTATTCGGCCGTTCATCTTCCGGCATATGTTTTGAATAATGCTGATAAGTATAAATTTCTATTGCCTGGCAATTGCAAAAGAGAGAGTGGCTAAGTTTCACCGAGTAGCGTCTTATTGACAATTGGATACTTTGGTTTGATACTATATATGGATAGAATGTGTAGCCATCTAATTTAGACCGTTCTTTAGAAAGACGTTGGAGTGAATTGAACGGGTTCTTGCACTTTCGGGATTCGACTATGTATATTGCCTTTTCTGGTGTTTTGTTTCGTCCAAGAGGATAGGAGTTTGCAGAGGCGGACGTGGTGGTGGTGGTGGAGGACAGCTAGTCATTGAGGAAAGGTTGTGCATAGCATCTTCTCGGTTTGGTGTGATACCCAAAATGAGGGGGAAAAAAAAGTGAGATATCCTGAGCTTTACCATGCCAATAATTTTGTTTTCTTTGAGACTAACTTATTCATATATTCTTAGACTTGTTCTCCGTAAATGGAATAACGTGTAGACAATAACAATTTTTAACATCTTGGTCAGCATTTTCGGCTTCTTCATTTGTATAATCTGATTGTTTTGGATATCTCTTGGATTAAATTTCTTATTTCATTCTTTCTCGATTCCATTCTAGAGGTGAATTTGCTATTGGTATTTATTGTATCCATGTTTTACAGTTTGTGTTAGTCGTCACTTGGTACATTTATTCCATGAAATCTGATGCTAATTTTTCTCAATCTCGGGTCGCTTATACATGTATTTGGTTTAATTCTCCATTGTCATAGAGGTCTAGAAGGTAATGAAATTATGGTTTTACAATCTCTTATTTGCTATCTGTCTTGCTCCATGAAGAAACATTGTAAACTAAACAAGATTTAATTCTAGATCCTGAAATCAGGAAATAAAAAAAAAAAAACATTGTCACCAAACAAGATTGTGGATTCTGGAAATACGTTTTCATATTCTGATTTTAACCATCAAAAAAATCAAACAATCCAAAACATCCAACTCTCTACTGGATTCTGAAGTATTGACTTGTAGGGGGCCAACACAATGTGGAAAAGCACTGTTGAAAGATCTTGTATGCCTCTTTACCGATCTTCATTGTATTTTAGCCACCCAAAATATTGGCCGCTATCTGGACTGTGGCCCATGCACGCTTCTCCGAAAAGAGATGACTATAAACCATAAAACCAAAAACAAAGACAACTTTATTCAATCCAGTTAATCGATTCTCTTTACAGCCTTTACATCTTGTTCACAGTTGATCGTTTCTCTTTACAGCCTTTCTTCTTCTTTTCTTTTCTTTTTCTATTTCTATTTCTTCATCATCTTTTTTGCCAAAATAAAAAATAAAAAACAAATCTAAAGCTTATTTTGGATTGTTGATCGAGGAGGTCCTTGAAAGGGCTTCTTTAATACAGGACAAATAAATTATGAGCCTATTTTGATTTTCAAATGTTGGTCTGGCCCATTCCTCAAAAGAATCCTTATCCACCAAAATTTTCACTTGTGTCTCCGGAAGGTTGACAAATTTGATGGTCCAACTCAAAAATCAACTGGCAATGTGTGGAGAGGCCCAAGAGCTTATAAGGAGAGAGACAAGGCAATGAGTATCTGATGTGGGACTAAACTTAACAAAGTAAATGAACTTTGATCATGTGGATATTGCTATATAATTGCCAAAATCATTTTTTTTTTTTGGGTTAAGAGTGAGAGGCTTGGATTTATTGGTAATAATCGGTAGTGGGCTCAAGCCCATTGGCAAATAACTTTACACATTGATTTGAATTTATCAGCATTTTAATCTAATCACCAAAGGTATAATAGCAATATATCATTAAGAACTTGGGGGTTGGCTCGACGGTAAAACTAGTCAAAGGGGTTTGCTCCCTTTGGTCATTTTATCGAGACTAGGTGACCTCCCAATTTACTCTGTCCCATGTTGGAAAACTTTCGTCGGGTTAGGGTATGTGACTATAGGGATTAATCCCCTCATCGTGCAATTGCCGATTGTGGTTGTATTGGCTACAAGCAGAATGTAGGCGATTTATGTGTGTCGACTATGCACTAGAACATTCTGTAGTGCCATATGTATGATAGAGGTGATGTGGTGATTGATCTCAATCCCTAAGGGTGTGAGAATACCTTGCAAGGAAAAGTGTTTTGTTCTTCTTCTGTCTTAAGGTTAGTCCTGCTCCTATCCTAGGATAAAATGATGGACTTAGGTTGACTACACCCACTTTCATTTAAAATATTCTCAGCCGATGAGCCGGTTTGGTTCAACCCATGATACTTCAAGTATTTTTTATTATTTCGGAAGTGTTATAATTGTTGACAAAGCTATGACATAAATTTGACACTTTGAGAATAATTTGTTAGCAATATGTGGTAGCTATGTCAAAACATGTTACACATAACGTATTTTTGAAAACTTTGGTAATTATTTGGGAAATTTCCCATCCAAAAAAGAAAAGAACTCTTTTTCTCGAAAAATGGAATAAAGAAAGATTTTTTTATTGCGTCTTTGAACATTTTTTTGTGTGTTAAACTTAAAGGTCCATTATTAGTTGGGGGCATGATTTCAAAACTTGTCCGAGACTGAGACGTATTGTTCAAGTCGTCTCGGTATCAAGCATGAACGAGATGGACAGACAAGTCAATTTTTTGAACGGGATTTAATACCCCACGTTCATTTTTCATATTTTTGGACGAGATGTTTCAAAAGTATCGGAAAACTCGTTCAAGACAATTCAGTATCTGCATGGACAAGACGAGCCGTGAAACCAAGTTTTAAAACCATGGTTGGGGGCCTTATTAGTTAGGTTTGAGGAGGTTCCAGCTTGACCATGATCCCTGTTTATTTCTCAATACTCGGAATTTCCATTTTTGGAGCAAATATGAATTCTGAAATGTTGTCACTTGGCGAGTAGACTTGGAACTTAGCCAAGTTGATTCGACTGGATTGCAAGATGACTTGGCTGCAAAAACTCGACGAAACCTAATCGTCCAGTCAACTCGGTAAATTGTTGGGTCTGTTGAATCTGCTAAGAAATGTACCGAGTAGGGTCAGAAACTCAAGACTCATTCAGCTAGATATCATATTTCTGTGGAGATTTTTTTATTTTTTTATATTTTAAAATATTAAAAAAATTCTAAATATTAATAAATGTAAAATTTAAATATTTCTTAATTTGATACATTTTTATTTGACTCATCCAAGTTGACTGACCAGTAATTGACTTGACTCAATTCCATGGACATTCGAGTCAAGTTGGATTTTCGAGTTTTAAAACTGTGGTACCAGCTTCCTTGTGACCACCTGATGGACTGGACTATCAAGACTATGAGATTACATGTGAGAACATTAATTGTACAGGCCCTTGTTATAATAGCCCAATAATAACTAAAAAAGGATTTTTTTTTTTGGAGAGTGAGGCTTTGATATAGACAGTTGGATAAGGTCCCCTCCAAAACAAAAACAAAAAAAAACAAAAAAAATGCTATTTGACGTACTTTGGGTCTCCCTCAATTCCTTGAACATTTGGTGAAACACTTATTAGACACCCAAACCAAATTCAGGGTTATTGTAGACTTCCAAGCCATTGGATTTGAGCTTTTCATGTCATGGGCTTCATGATAGGCCCATCAATGGTTTTTGATGGTGTAGCTGGGTCGTCCAGGGCCTCCATGATCATATTATCAGTGGGCCTGAAAGAGTAGGTGGGTGGTCCAGGGTGTCCACAATGTCAGTGGGCCTGAAAGAGTTTCTCATGTGGCATTTTTAATAAAACTTTACAAAAGGAGAACTTCTATATTCTTTTCTATTTTAGTACCAAATTATAGCTCTTGTTATTTTTTTATGTATAAGGATTTTAAAACAAGATAAAATCTTATTTGTATCGTGGTTTTAAAATTCATTTTGATGGCTTGTCTCGTCCATGAATGAGACCGAGTTATCTCGAACGAGATTTTTGATACATTTGAGTTGTCTCGTTCAACAATGAGACAAATGAACCATGGTTTTAAATTTCGTCCAATTCGTTTGACTTGTCTATCTGTCTCGTTGGTGGATGATACTGAGATTTAAAACCATGATTTGTACATGCTTTACCATCTTGTAACACACAGTTGAAGTTGAGATCTCTTTGAAGTTCTTGAATGGATGTTTTAGGGTTATATCCTCTTTTTTTTTTAGAATTTTCTTTCGAATAAGATTAAGAGAGATATTTGATGACTTTGTTTATTATTAAGAACCGACTAGTTGCAAATCACCTACTACGGGTTGCACTCCATTACTTAAAAATAAACCATATGCATTCCACAAGTATAATTGCACTCCAAAAAGAAAAGTTGCACTCCTTTTTTTTTTCGTTTTCTTTAAAATCACAAAGGAACAACGATACTAAAGGTTCATAAACTTTAGATTCAATTTTTAAATCTTCTTGATATAT
Organism: Akebia trifoliata; assembly: GCF_017979445.1. NCBI lineage: Eukaryota > Viridiplantae > Streptophyta > Magnoliopsida > Ranunculales > Lardizabalaceae > Akebia > Akebia trifoliata. The sequence continues at coordinate 27,741,420 of NC_141381.1, forward strand.
ATGGATAGAAAACGAAAAGGAACAACGATACAAGAGCTTTTACTATGATGGGCCTTTTACCTCATTGGTGTAAAATTCTTTCTTGGGATGCAACAAATATGGATAGAACAAAAACATTCAAAAAGGAAGAAAAAAGAAAAAGAAAAGAGAATTGTTTTTAGGTTGGAGTGCAATGGGTACCGGGTGATGTGCAATCAGGCGATTCCTTATTGTTATTTTGTGTGTCTTATTTAATCTTTGATTAATGATAATCTGACGCTCTTTTTTCATACGCCCCCATACGCTTCTTGACCTGGTAGCTATAGAACCATAAATCTTTTTCTTGTGTATCCCAAAGCAAAAGATCTATGCTTCCATGATGGGGATGTACTGGGGGTGTTTGAAAAAAGTTTTTTCATGAATAACTTAATTTTCTTTCGAGTCTAGAAGGTAGAAGCATCATATATGCATTCTCCCTTGAATTCCAAAATATTTTGTCCAAGCAAATTTCATCAATTTTTTTTTTTTTTTTAACCTACAAATTCTTATTTCAAATGATCCCACAATATTATTTATCCCCAAAACACACAAACACCCCTCATTCAACATGGATTCAGAGACTTGTTCAATTGTTTTGTAGATCTAAAGGAGTTGGAAGCTTTTATGTCCAACAACTAATAATGAGAAGGTTTTGTGAAAATCAAAGAAGAGTTATTTGGTCATTTGGATTATTTTGTGTCCAACACAGTTAGAACCTAAATGTTAAATGGTCAAACTGCCTCATGTACATAGGTTGAATCACATATGTGGATGTGACTATGTGACATGGATAATTGAAATTTTTTTTAGGAAATATAAAAATTAACAATAAACGCATTCATAAAAAAATATACGTAAGAATCCAATAAGCGATAAACTAAAATAATGTTGAATGAGATGGTTTGGGCACCTTCAATGAAGGTTGATTACAATTCCATTTAGAAGAAAAGTACAAATTGAAGGAACTAAAAAGGATAGAGAAAGACCTAAAAGAACGTAATCGAGATAATGAAGCACATACGAATATATTTTTAATAAAAATATATATGTGAGTCTACTCAAAATTCATTTAGCTAAGGCAAATCTTTGGGCTATGACTTTGTTGATGAGAATGGATGATGTTAGTGTTGAGAAAAAACATAAGCAATGGAGAACGAAAAGTGAAAAAATAAGATGCAATCACATAGCTTTTACTTGGTTCCCTCTTGATTGAGATACGTCCACAGATCACACCGATTCCATTGTGCAGAGAAAATTTGTAGTCATAGATTACATCCTTTCACAAAAAATAAATGTATATAATCCCAGGAAAATACCAGTAAAATTATGAAAAATACCCTTAAAAAAAGCTTGATCGACTTATTCACTATGTAAATGATGGTCCTTCCTAATCAGTAACATCAGATTCCAGACATAATAGCATTTAGTTACAACAAAACACCCAATATAGTTAAGAACTTAAATAGCTATTCCATGCCACATGTTGAGTGTGTATTTTCCTCCACTCTCGCCATATATTCATAGTTCTCCCCTTATCTATCAGATCGGTCGTTTAGAGTAGTTGGTTGGTTAACATGGTATCAGAGCACTAAGTTCGTACCCTAATTAAGCCTTGTGACCCTCTTGTATTCATAGTTCTCCCCTTCTCCATCAAATTGGTCTTTTAGAGTAGTTGGTTGGTAACACCACACACTATACTCATTTGAGCCCATTCACCTAGTAATACTTGAATCGTCTCTTTTGCTAAACAAGAAAAGCGAAACTTAAATCCTACTAAAAAGATAAATGGTAACCACGCGAGGTAATTCTTTTCCTCTTTTTCTCTAATAAATGTAATAGAAGTTTAATGAAAGAGAAACAAGGCAACTCACTTTTGGTCTATGAAGCAGATTTTCTATTGCATTATAGGAATTATAAAAATTGTAAATCATGTTGATTTATGATTAATAAAATTATCTAATAATGAAAACCATTTTAAACATCTCATCAAGAAAATTCTGAAAGATATTTATTGCAAATGGCTTGAGAGATTTATAAGGCTCTCAACTAAATTGTTTTTGAAAGCAATGTGAAAGAAGACAAGCATGGCTATTGCTTTCAAATGAAAAATAACATATAATGAGTTGATTTTTTTTAAAAGATTTTTTCTTGAAAAATGCATAAATGGACCACTGGCATTAAAGAACGCGCTTTCGCTATAAGTACAAGACAACTACACCAAATTTCGATCACCCGATGAGATTTGTCATTAATATGAGAACGACATTAGGTCCACTTTTAGTTATGTCAATTGATTCTCTAGAAAGTGAAGAGTGTTACGGTCCTACAACAACAAAAACATCACAAAAATTGGCTAATTAAGATGGTGTTTTCTTAAATTTTAGGATCCAATTATTGTACATAATCTTATTTTAGATTCTAGAAACCTATGGTAGGCTTTGTTTGTATTATAAAAATGATTCTTCCATAAGCAAAATGAAAAATAAGCTAAAATCATAAGTGAATAACGACATGTATCTTGCAATTTTGAATTTTGCTACTTGTGGTTTGTCGCTAAAGTGATATTTCTTGCACTTAGGTATATAATGTTTTATATCACAATTATAGAAATTGGACAAGCAAAATGAGATTATGATTTTAGATTTTGAAATCAATTTTTAGAAACAGTGTAACGAATTGAGATTTTTTATTTTGAAAACCACTTTTAAAAATCAGAATCTAGAATCAGATTCTAAAAATCCAAACCAAATGCCCCAACACATATCTTATACGTTTGAGTTTTGCCCCACATGGGACACTCATTGCCTTGTCTCTCTCCTTATTAGATCTTGGGCCTCTCCATTCATAGCCAGTTGGTTTTGAGTTGGACCCCAAACTTATAATAGTATCAAGCGGGCTTTTCACTCATCCATGTCACCCAGTTCATATCTCTACGTGCTTTGATCCAGTTCGACTCACACGTATGGGGGTATATTGAATGGTATCAAGCGGGCCTTTCTCTCCTCCACGTCACCCAGTTCATATCTCCATGTGCTTTGGTCCAGTTCAGCCCACACATGCGGGGGTATATTGAATTTAGTCCCACATCGGACACTCATTGCCTTGTCTCTCTCCTTACAAGCTCTTGGGCCTCTGTACTCATTGCCAATTGATTTTGAATTGGACCTCCAAATTTATCATTATGTTTTACAGTTATGATATGAAATATTATATGCTTTAAGCTTTAAAACTTCAATTTAATTTAAAAAATACACCGAAACAGATTTCAAAATCATAAGAAAGTATCACTAAATAATCCAAACAAAACATAACATCATTGCTTGGAATGGTGCCAACCACTCGTACAAACAAAATATTCCCTGTAAATCGACTCCGTATCACAAATTGTTAGACCATCTAATGTTATTTTCTAACTTCTGCTTGAGTAGTACTTTTAATTGTCCCTTGCTTATTGTACTTTATATTCTTCTTAGAAATCCATGAAATCCACAGAGAGAAAAACAAAGTGAGAAGAATCAGTTTTTATTTTTATTTTTTATGGGTAAGTTGGACTGGAATCCACGACCGCAAAGTTGTTTTGCAATGTGTCAAACCAACTGAGCTATGGGTCTAAGCCCTAGTGAGGAGAATCAGTTAAGACAAAGCTTCACATGTTCTACTTGTTTGACCTCTCATTAGATGGGGGACATGAAATATAATGGACAACTTAGTTTGCTTGTCTTTACCAATCAAGCGCCATCCATAAAAGGCTTGATGATCACTAATGCCTCCAAATTATCTCTGGTTATGGACTACAAAGTCTATTATTGTGAGCCATTTTGGTTCCATCTTCCACATGGGTCACAACTTTTTTTCCCCCTCTTTTCAAACATAATAGAGAGAACTTTTAGCACATTGGAATAAAAAGAAACAAGGCCGAAAGACAAATTAAATAATAGTGTCTTTGTGGACTATTACTTTAAACCAACGTAACATAATTATTAAATATATAAAAAAAAAATCATAAGAATATTAATTCAGAAGGCTAAGAACCATAAATAATATTACTACACCTATCTTTTTTACTGATCAAATGAAATCTCTGAGGAGGTAAAATTATTTGGAGGTTGCTTCCTTTGTTGGAACCTATGGAAATATAAAGTAATAAGAGGGCTTTCTTGGGAAGGAGGAAGAGTTACATGATATTAGTGCCATTAATATGTCTATTTGCTTATGGTTTAAGTTATTTTGAGAGCTATTGCGCATTAATGTCTTTGGGAATGTTTGCCCAACCTCTTAAACTATTATAAAAGTTTTATTCTAATATTTGTACATTAGTTGAAAAAAAAGTCCATATAGAAATGGAAAATTTCCACATTTTCTTTATGATGTTGCATCATTTGCTAGAAGACTAAGCAAGATGAAATACTTGTAAGCTACTAATGGTTGTCTCCATAAAAAAAAATTCCTATAAATATTTCAAAGAAAAATGCCATAAAAATAGAGATTTTTTTATTTGTGAAAAACTTTTTTCATTAATTTCTATTGTAGCATTTGAGAATATGTCTAGGCTTGTCCACTCCAAAAGTGCTTTTTAACAGCTAAATTGGTGTTTGTAGGAAGTTGGGAAAACGTAGAAGCCAAAAGCTGCTCAGACCAACTTTCGACTTTTGACATTTACAATAATTTGACAAAATTAAAAGTTCTATTTTTTGGATTGTAATCAATATATTTACCAATAAAGAAGACATTTCCCAAAAAGTACTTAAATTCGTCTCACTGAATGATAATTTTGCAACCGCACCAGTCCATGGAATGCACCTTGTTCCTAAAGAGGCTACATTTATACATTAATTTCAATTAATAATTAAAGAAATTTTTTCTTATGATATGTTTTTAATGAAAAAAATCCAATTTCCTTTAAAAAAAAAAAATCAAAGCAACCATCCTTTGTTCTTAGATTGAAGAGGATTCAAGATGCATACATTAAAAATAAAATAAAATTAGAAACACAAAATCCCAACCGTTAAAAAACAAAATTCAAGATTCAAAACAAAACACATATCTTAAGGATATATTACGTAACTTGCGTCATCCTCAAGATACATCCTGATCATTGGATTTCATGTTTTAAATGTCAAGATTATGTGTTTTTTTTAATAAAAAGAATCAACATATCTCAACCCATAAGAAAAGGAGTCATGATGGAGTGACCTCAACATTGTACCGAATATCACACATCTTAACATGAAAGTGTGTATCTCGATGAAAATCATCTATGGTTCCTACACACTTTCACATCAGGACGTGCGATATGAGGTACAATCTTGAGGTCACTTCAAAATTATTCTTAAAAAAAATTGCGGAAGAAGGCATTCTATCATTTGGGTTCTGCACCAATTAGGAAGGAAAAACTGAACCAAATAAGGGTTCTTAATGGGTCATCCTGAACCAGACCCAAACCCAAAATCAAGATAGACCCAAAACAGACAAAAATCAAGGATTTCTGAAGATGACAGACACCACACCTAGCTGTGGACTTATTGTATAGTGTCACCATCAGACAGGTAGCGGTTGTGATTTGTGAAATTTCAACCACAAACATATTGATCCCAAATGCCAGGTCAACACTAGGAATTTCTTTTGAACTCTTTTTCCAAGAGTTAAAGATGACTGAGGTCCCCTACCTTTTTCTTTGGTCCCTTAGTAGGATAATCTTTCTTTCTCCATTGTTTTAAACTATTAGTTTATGTGAATCACGTTGGCCGATACAGATTGGAATGTTGAATCTCCTCCACACCATAAAAGGCAAACTTCATAATTAGGAATTCTAATCCAACATCATTACTAAACCTTTTCTCTATTCTTTATTTTATTAACCTTTTTTTTTTTTTTTTCTAAGTTTCTCGAAGTTTATATCATCAGCCATGTAAATGTGGACAGATAATAGAGCTTGTCGTCGTCGTCATCATCATCTAAACCTTATCTCACAATTCTTTTTTGACTGTCTCAATGAATCTGTTTCTGGATCGATTGATTCTGTCTAAAATCATTGATTCTATCAATTCGAAACGTGTTCTATCAATTCAAATGTGTTTGAATTCCCTTTCGTTACCTAAATCTTTTGACTATTGTAGAACCTTTAACTTGCATATCGAAGATTGACATAGTAACGCGGTGTGTGTATATATATGCATGGGCACATATACATACATAAATGTATGTCCCATTGGACATTAGTAATTTAAATAAATACATTTTGATCTTTTGATATAAATACTCTTAAAGAGTTTTACACAAAGATGATGATATTTACACAAAGTACCAGTACAAAAATACCAAAATAGCATAACCTTTATCACTAAAGACAAAATAATTCTGGGTATTATTGGAAAAGAGAAGTAGTGTAAGTTGTTAACATATTAATAAAACATGGGATGATAGCATATTTGATTGAACAAAGTGCAAGAACTAACTTTTAATTAGAATTAAATAGTCTTACATCCCAAACCAGCAAGAACAATCCTAAAAACCATCCCTCAGGCAAAAGTCTGTTCTTAATTGCAAATTCATTTCTGTCACTTATGTTTAAAGGGTCCCGTTCCCCACCCTAAGCTTTACCCTACACTTTAACAAACGTGTTTTGTCCTACATGAGTTAGAAGTTTTGGAATAGGCTGATTTTTTGTGATGATGATCTCTATGGTGAGGAGATCATCCTCACCAAAAATCAACTCATTCCAAAACTTCTAACCCCATCAAAAATGATTTACAAAAAATGGACGGTCCACAATTTTTCAACTTGTAAACATGGGGCTAAATTTTTTGGAATGAGCTGATTTTTGGTGAGGATGATCTTCTAATCATAGAGATCATCCTCACCAAAAATCAACCCATTCTAAAACTTCTAACCCATGTAAGACAAAACACGTTTGTTAAAGTGTAGGATAAAGCTTAGGGTGTTGAACATTTCCCATGTTTAAAATCGTTGGTTTTTGTTACCTAGATTTATTATTTATAAGGATTGAAAGATTGAAGAAGATCTTGCCCATAAAATCAAAATTGGATGAGTAAAGCAGTAGTGAGCTTAGAGGTGTCAATGGGTTGATTTTGATTCGGTTCTAAGGCACTTAAAGCATAACCATTTTTTTTTTTTTTCAATTCTGGTTCTAAAGATATAAGTTGATGATTTTTTTTTCAAAAATAAAAATTTATCTTCTTTAAAAGTAATAATTTTTTAGAAGAGATTGCCCATTTAAAGCTCCAATCCATAGTTTATATGAAAAATTGAAGAGCTTTATATAATAGGCATTAATTTAAAAATAAAAGAATACCTTAAATCATTCAAAAGAAATGACAATAAATGATTTCGAGTACACGTGGGTACCTGTCAAATAAAATCTAATGGTTTCGGTTCCTATCGGTTTCGTTCCATTTACACCCGACTCTAATCGGTTCCAATAAAAAGGGAACCAAAAACGGGATTTTCAATTCGATTTCGGTTAAATGGGTACCCATTGACAACCCTAAGTGAGTTTCTAGAGTATTATGTGACACTCATGTACACCACTTTAGGGGATAAGTGTTTGAAATCAATTATGAACTCACTCTTAATAATAAAATGCTTGGCTTTGGGCAAAGTTGAATGAAGGAGCAATATTCCTTTAGCTGACCCCAAATTTTTTAGATAAGACTTTATTGATCAATATTGTTACTATAACAGATTGAATGCTGACATCACATCTAGGATGAGACTATTGATGATGATGGCGATGACAATCATCCAAAACAATAGTTAGTTGATCAGATATTCTAAACAACCTTCAGATCCATAGTTAGAATGGATCACAGTTCAAACCATCTCGCGCAAAAACATCATCGTTGAGTCAGCTAGCCCTAAAGTGCCTCGAAGAGATTAAACAATAACAAAAGAATTAGTTTAATTTTTTTGTTTATGAATAAAGAATGATTGGAATGAGCCTTGAATTCAAAAGCTAAACAATGCTAAAAAAAATGGACTCTTAATGACTCACAAGATAATTCTCTTATCATCAAAGTAGACACTTCTCAGCCTACCCTACAAGAAAAAAAATAAAAAATAAGAAGTCCAAGGATAGTAGGTTTGAATCTCAACTTCCTACCTTAGCTATGTATTAGTTGTAAGATATAATCAAAGAAGGACAGCAGGACCCCATTGTAGAAAATATTAGATGATAGACCAAGCTTCTACCATAAAAAAGTTTGAGGTAATCGATCAACTTAAAGTGCTAAACCCACCTTAAAATAAAAGAAAGAAAAGATGGATAGTAGTAATCATTCACCAAACACATATCTAAATCTCAAAACCCTTTACAAACACTAATGAGCTAAAGCTAAATTGATTTGTCCCATCACTCTTATCGTGTCTAGCGTGCTTAGAAGGATGTCTTTTGGGAAAAAAGAGAAGAAGAGCTCAAGAAACACATAAGCAAAACACATAAGCTGTGGTTAAATCTTAGCTCATTTTTGACTAACTACAAATACTTGTTTGGTTCTTGACTTTTGGGTACTTTTGATGGTTAGATGATAGTATGTTTATAAAATGGGGAATGGTTTCCCAAACCATGTCCTACACAATGATGGGTAAACCATAATTGTTAAACTCATCGAGCCAAGTCGAACAGAACCTTGTTGACTCAATTGGATTTTACAGTGACTCGACCACTAGAGTTGATTGAACCCTCTCACTGAGTCAATTAGGAAAACCATCTAGTCAACTCATCAAGTTGGCTGAGTTAGATTTAAAAACAAAAACATCAATTGGGATTAAAAACTAGTGTAATGATTTTGTAACTCAACCTGACAAGGTGACTCAAAAACTCATTTGACGTGTACCTTGTAAGAAATGTATATTTTTTTCCTTCGGGATACACCACTGCACATCCCCATAAAACATTTTCAATTGTGTATCCTAAGAGAAAAAATCTACGATTCTTGCACCTGTCACATTAGTGAGTTTTTGAGTTACACTGTCAGGTTGAGTTACGAAATCAACACTCTAAAAACTATAATGAACTATGCAATTATAATTAATTTTTTTTTACAAGGAACAAAATCAAATATAATAATAATAATTTATTTTACAATTCTAAGACCTATTTTTAAATATTCATAATTTTAATTAAATTTTATTTGACTTGCTGAAATCAACTTGTAAGTTGTGTAAACTTGAGTATAAAAATGTTAAATTCAAAGATATTTCATTGATATTAAGTACATTAGAAAATGGTCAAATTCTATTAATTTTTTTTATATTGTTAAATCCACTTAAATTAAAATTAGTAACTTAGTGGTGACAAGAATCAAACCCAAGTCTATGATATCATCACCGATAGCTAGCACCAATTTCAACCATCTTCCATCTATCTTCTTTAAAGGGTTAAAATCTTTTTAAGAATTTTCTTTCTCCAATGCTAAATTCATAAAGACTTATCAATAGCTAAATTCAATATTTTATTGCTAAATATTGATATATAATCTAATTTCTAATTACAAATTTGGGTTTAATTTTAACATTCTACAACCTTAATAATTCCATGTCATCAAAGTAAAAAATTTGAAAATTTTGATGTTATTGAAGACCAAATTAGGTTATTAATAGATTCTAATAAATTTGGATTATTAGCTAAACACCAACTTTTATAATTTGAAATTGAACCATCATTATAAAGAAAATCTTTTTCCAAAATTTTCAATTGATAGAAGAAGAGATGTTTACAATTATATCTAGAATAGAACAAACATATTGAGTTTTTGGTCAATGAGCACTAAGAAGACATTATGACTTTTTCATGGCTTATCTTTGACTATGGGATTGAATGATTATCTCTTATTATTAGAATCTTTTTAAATTATGTAAGCTTTTGGGTATTATAGCAAAATCCAAGATATGCATCCTGACTCAGTCAGGACCAATCAAGATTGATAATCACAATCACGTTATGAGATTGGACGGCCTGCATAGGCAGCAGATCCAATGTGATTGGAAGGGAATCCAATGTGGACTCAGTAGGGAAAGCCTTCCCTCTGCCATAATGCTTTTGTTTAGTAAAAAAAGTGAAGAAAAAGACAAGACAAAATACTTGTCCCTGTATTTGTCAGTCAAGGATTAACATGTGGCACACTCTTTTATCCAATTTAACGTTGACACACATGGGGTAAAACAAAGGATGTGGGGGTGGGGGGCAGAGAAGTGGGGAATTTACTTAATGAACCTCATGGAAGGATTTATTTTCAAGAACCCCAAAAAAATTTAGGGTAAGTTGAGAGTCAATTTTGAGTGTGTTAGTGGGTACCCAGTTATTTGATCTGATTAGCCGATGTACCTGAAATCAATAAGTCAATTTTGAGTCTATTATTATAGATCTAATTATTTTAGGGTATGATTGTCGGTAGTCATTTTTGGACTTGACAAAAATTGAATTTCATTTTGGTACCCGACAAATATCTGATGGATACTAGACTAGTAAATTTATTTTATTTATAAATAAAATTAATAATTTAGAACTTAGACCCATAGCTCATTTGGTTTGACACATTGCAAAGAAACTTTGAGATTGTTGGTTCAAGTCCAGCTTACCCATCACAAAAAAAATTATTAATTTAAATAAATACTGAATTAGAGATATCTTGAGTTGATTAAAATTTAAAATGTACAGAGAATTTGATGTCTTTGTGTTTTTTTTTTTACCTTCTCTCTAATTAAACGTTCATTCAAGTTTCACATTCACATTCAATTTCAATAACAAATAAATGTTTTAGACCAATCATAAATATATATATTTTTAATTATTCTCCAAAATTTGATTTACTTGAAGAATTTGTTGTTGATCTTAACTCTTAATTGAGAAATTACAATTAGATATTTTACATTTATAAATAATTATCTATTTAATTGGGTACTCATATTTCTATTTTTCTCATTCAAGAAAAAATATATATATCTTTCTTAACAAGTATCTGAAGAGAATTAAGTATTTATTGGGCCAATTTAATTCCAAGAATCTCAAACCTAGAATCAAAACTAATAAGAATTAAAATCAAGAATTAATTTTATTCTCAATTATGAGTATATGACGTAGAACCAACCCTTTAACACTCTTATTCTATTTAGTAAATTTTTTTTCTTCTTCTTTCAAGTGCCCTTCACCTTCTTTCAACTAGTGAGATCAAGGATTCAAATTGTCACCATAGATGATTCAAATAATTGGGATCAAGGTGCATTTGGAAAGGCATTCCTATCCCGTGGTCTAAAAAAGAAACCTTGATTGGTGATTGGTGATTGTCCACCTAGGAGTGGGCCCAAAAGTTAATTGGTTCGGTGAACTAGTGTGCCACGTAAAGCCCAATTAGTCAAATCTTTAAATTTCAAGGTGACGGTGTCAAGCATCAACCAAGTTTAATTCCTCAACAGAGTCAAAAGAATTTGACAAGAGCCCAATCAACATCACTCCCATGAACTCCTCTGACGTCATTAACGATCAAAACCTACTCTTAGTGGACTACAATCCCCTCTAGACCAAGTGATTCCTGGCTGTACAATTGCCACTTGTACTACTAGTGGGGTCATAATTAGGTAGACTTTTGTAACTTTGCCTACAATTCATGATAAACCCATGGGGGCCCATATATAAATCAAGTTGGCAGTTATGAATTGGGCCCACTTGATTGAAGCTGAAAGGGACTATAATTTGTAATTGTTCGTCTTAGGGATACAACTCGAATGTTGCCATCTATAATATGTATAGGTGTAGGAACTGTTGGCATGCGTGCGTAGTACCAAATCACTGAGAAAAAAATAAAAAATACAAAAACAGGAGAGATTTTAATGTCAGTACCTAACAAGACATTTGATTTCGGATTGTAAGATTCAGATCTATTCATTCACTTTGGTAGACCTAAAAGATTAATGTGTGGGTCACCTCCCAACCAAGGCCGACCAGGGCTCAGTTGGTGCGTCCTTTCAGCCATAAGAGGAGTCAGATGGTTCACGGGCTTGACCTTATGAAGCTAAACATTATAAATACATGGACCCCCCACTAATTGCCTTTCTTTTCTTTTTTTTTCTTTTTTGTGTCCGGCTCATGTATTCTATTTTTATTTTTTTCATTTTCTTAATGATTATATTCCATTTTAGTCGTGGCACGAAGATGGTTCATGCCTTGTGGAGTGATAGTCTAGATATCTTCACTAGAGTAGCGGGGGTTCCCTAGTCACGTCCACGGCTAATGCCGCCAATCTAGGAGATAACAAATTGGATTCACTCGAGTTTGAATTGTTACAATTGGAATAAATTCAACATCATATCATGAATCTTAGCAATTTTGTCTATTTGAGAGTCTACCTTGAAATCATTTGTTCTCTATCAACTTTCTGAATATATGTTTTAGTAGGAATCATATGAGACAAATATAAAACATATGCCTAAATATCACTCGTTGTGATTCAGTAGTTCAACGGAGTAATAGAGAGTTTTGCAAATTATAGGGGATAAGGATAAGGCTAGGAACAATGTATAGAGATTGTTCAACTTGGTTAAAAGTTGGGTAAGGAGTTTCTAATTTTTGAAAATCAAAGGTCGTGACTATTTTTTTTTTATTGTTACATCTATTAGGGGTGAGGGATGAAAAATGAAAAAAATTGTGAGGGAGAAAAAAGAGATGATTCGACAAAAAATGATGAAACTACCTTAAATTATTTTTTTTTTTATTTAAATGTAAATTTTTTTAAGGGTGCATTCATTGTTGTCCAACCACATCTTGTAGTAAAAATTGTGACCTCCTCTATTGCAATTTTAAAGGTTTATTCATATAAATATGAAATGATGTGAAAGGACCATAATATCTTTAATTCATTATGCTTAGTCTAATATTATTAATATGTATCAAGACTACAGTACATGTGACGAATGTGTTAATCTAACAACAGAAGCTATGCATAATACTAAATCCTTTTCACGAGCGACCTCTCACGCATTGTAACAGAATAGGTCCCCTGATATTCTCGTGTGATCTATGGGTCTCCTCCCAACCAACCGAACCTTATTTTATATCATGTCCAATGCATTGATTGGGTCCATATGATATGTTAACGAGTTAATGGGCCCATGCTACAAGAAATCAACATATATGACCAATTATGTTATATATGTTATGCATAATTGAACAAGGTGACGCGAAGACATAATTGAGCACGTAATATGAGTTCATCATATGTGGCACCTCGTATGGTGGTGTTTGATTGGGAATATGTGAAGATCTCGGTGACATTTTGGTGGTCCAATTTGATAGACATCTATCAAATCAGATCACATGGTGCATTACCATAAATTTAATATTTAGATTTGGAAATAATTAATTTTTCCCATTACCTTAAAACACCACTACCATGGTTTTGCCATATTTTAGAAGAAATTAGTGGATGTTCTTGCCTATAGCACGGGTCATCTGCTCACGTGCATATGGTAAAGAAGAAGAATGAGGAACTTACCTTCATTTGATTCTTATCAAGTCTATTGAGAGATCAAAATGAATCCCTTCAACTTCTCAGGAACCAATACAAATTGAAGATATAAATTCGAACAAAATTATAAATGTGGAGGTGCGATTTTTTCTCTGAGGCATAAAAGATAAACACCAATCAGTGCTTTAAGGGATGTTTCCGATATTTCTAAATTTCTTCTTCCTCCATGAAAACCCAATGGTTTGATCTTCTTTTTCTTGTCTATTTCTTTATTATATTCTTTTAATTTGTGGTTTGTGTATTATTCTTGATTTATTTCCTAGGAAGATAGGAGAGTGCATGGTTAGGGGTGGTTTCAAAGAGTTGAGTTGATTATAATGGGTAGCATTCTCCATCGTTGGATCTTCCTTGATTTATTACCTAGAGAGAGATGGGAAAGTCCACCTTTGGATATTTCTTGATTTACTGCCTAAAGAAAGATGGGAAAATCGGTGAAATAGAATATTAATGTAACTTTATCAACATATTTTTGTTGCAAACTGTTTTATGTCAAATTATAACGTAGAATTAAGTACTAGTTTGGTGTATATCAAAAACATAAAATAAAAAGAAGATACATGGGGTGATCACAAACCAGGATATTGGCTAGCATCATCTTTGACTACTAAGTTCATGCTTCTCGACATATTTTTATTATTTATAAATAAAATAATTATATTTTTCAAATGACTAAAAAAAGAATATGTTAACATTATTAATTGTTAAGTTCCTAAACATGTGTATTTTTTCATTATTTTATAAAGTACTTAATTATATTTTCTAACTTAAAAATTACGATTTTTGCATAAAATCATGCATGATAGTTAATTCACTATAAGGTATATTTTATTCATTAAATTACATCTATTTTCATGAATTTCTAGGGTCTAATTATATATCAATTTCTTGTAGGCAAAACTAATGGAAATTGAAAAATCAAAGAGTGAAAAAACTATTAAAGTCAAAGTTTAAGGTCAAACATGTTCCAAGATTTTCGATAATTTCAGATTGACAAAATCAAGTTCTCAATTGGTCACGCCATACTGTTTTGCCTATAATTTTTAATTCCCTGATCAAAATAAGATGAGATTTTAGAATTAGAAAATTGATTCAAAGGAGAATAAATTTATATTTCACAAAGCAAAATTCATTCGAAATTTTAATTGGTCAAAAATGCATAGCAAGTCAGAAACTTTAAGTTTGTCATGTTTCACTATTTTGGGCATAACTTTTGACTCAATTATCAAAACACAGTAAAATTAGTGAAGTTACCAATGTAATTGAGAGAGAAACATATTTCTAATTCTCGTAGAAGACCAAATTAAAATAAAAAAGGGTAAAAACGTATTATCAAAACAATCCTAATTTTTGTCTATGAAAAGATCTTAACTCTCTAGTTTTTTTGTTCTCTTTTTTCTTTCTTTAATCTCCTTCTTTCTTTTCTCCTAATTTATTTATTTTCTCTTTTTATGTTAGGTTTTATTTATTATATTATATAAATTTAAAGACAAGTATATGTTTAAGATTTATTTAAGATATTAATAAAAGATAAGTTATTTTTTTATCTATTTATTGTTGATTTTGTAAAAT
This sequence comes from Akebia trifoliata, assembly GCF_017979445.1. Taxonomy (NCBI): domain Eukaryota; kingdom Viridiplantae; phylum Streptophyta; class Magnoliopsida; order Ranunculales; family Lardizabalaceae; genus Akebia; species Akebia trifoliata. Next base: position 27,756,545 of record NC_141381.1, read on the forward strand.
GAACCTTCACCAATCTCCCAATCTAAGGAGATTGATGAAACAAAGATGTTTAATTAATTTCAATTTTTATTTTTGAAATTCTTGCATCTTTATCAAATTAAAAGATTATCTTCTACAAACATTATTTCTAAAATTTTGTTATTTATTTCTTCTTATCCCTCATTTGGGACGTGATTCGTACTATTGGAAAGAACTCATTATATCTGATGTTTATTGCGATGTAAGATCATTGGACGATAAAACTTTTGAATGGAAGAAATTTTAGTAAATTCTTAGACTTAAAAAAAAAAAAGATTTTTATTGTTATACTTTCCGAATTAGGAACATTTATCGGTTTCTTGATTTGAGTAATTCAAGAAAAATTTGAAAATAAATTGATTTAACTTAATTATCTTGGGTGGATTCGTTCTCCTTAGATATTTTTCAATTCAAATTTTATTTTTAGTTAATTTAATTAATTTTTAGTTTAGTCTTCAAATCCATGTCATTTTTTTCCTTCAAATTTCTAAAATCGGGAATAGTAGTCCCCTAATCCTCAATGAAATGACCCTACTTAGCAATGTAAAGTAGGTTTTTAATTTTAATTTATATTTTGTTCTTCTCCTTTTCATATACATCTTTACACGACGAACATTAATATTGTACATCGATATTCTATACCTCCATTTGGTTGTGTAAGATTTTCTCTATTTTAAATTTTATTATTCTATCAAACTTTAAATAATAATAAATAAATAAATAAAAATTAATAATCCAAGTTGTTTAAGCAAGTTATACCTAACATGTAATTATTTCCTACACAAAGAGGAATAATTGGGAAAAATATACATGAAATTAAAGTTATCTTCAATTTTTGAAATTACAATCCAAAAAAACTTTAAAAATCTTTTTTTTTTTTTAACTGAGCTATCTTGGCCTCTTACTGCACCCGATAATCCTTGGGGCATGTGCAATTATCTATAGAGTTCTTATGAGATCCAATGCATTAGTGCTAGTATAATCGCACCCATTTTTTTTTAATTTCTTTTACTCTTCTAAAGCATCATAATAAAAAATCGTTTTCATTCATGAATAACTTGATGTAACAAAATTTTCAACATTCAATCGAAATGATGATCAAATTTATTTTTTTAATTTCTCTAAAAATTGATTTCAATTAAAATATATTGTTTGTGAAGGAAGATAATATCGAAGTAAAACATATATTTCAATTACTTGAAATATTTTGATCGAAAAAAAGAAAATTTTATAACTAGATATTATAATAAATAGTTCAAAATTGTTCATCAAAACATAGGTCAAAATAAAAAAAATAAATATATTTTGATGAAAAATATGTAAAATCAATCATAACTAATATTCCATATCCGCTCCTTTTGAAAACGAAAATATTTCAAAGAACTTATTAAAAATTAATACTTGAGCTTAACGTATGAATTATTTTAGATAGATCCTTTAAACAAAAATCGACCCCCCGAATTTGGATTCTGTGGTGGTCATCAATTTGCATTTATCTACGACAAGGAAATCTCTTTCATGGGCCCACAAACATGGATGTATGTACAGCTATCTGATCAAATGGTGATGGAGTGTGATTGTGTGCATGGCTGGCCCCACATATCAAATTTCAACAACCCAACACCAAAATGGACCCCAGTTATATCTCCACCCACCCTACACCAATGGGTTTCTCTCTCTAGATGTGTTTGTCAACTACCTAACATCTCTCTTTCAATCTTAGAAAAATCAAGGTTGTTCTTACTTCATTTCCTCTTGTGCAAGACACAGTGGATGTGTCATTTAGTCAAAACGACACAAAACCTAATCTAATCTGTTGCACCAAATGCCTTGACATGGATGCCATGGAAGAAGAGAGTTGGGAGACAACCAAGCATAGAAACTAATGGGTGTTGGCCCACTTGAAGTTGGATCTAGTTAGAACAATATGTAGACCATCTGATTAAAAAATTTGAAGCCCAATGAAACTCAAATCTTTGTTATTATTCTCGGATTATGCACAATCTTATTGCAACCCGAATCATTCTTAATAGAATCGTCGATATACTTTATTAATTTTAATAAGGAAATAAGAATAGTTGAACTCAATTCTCTCTTCGGATTTTGTCATTTATCTTCTTTTCAAGTCATATGAGACCTATATATACATAGGTCTCAACATGTCTCTCGAAGATCTGGTTTGAGTCGGTCCAAATTAATATAACCCTTTACGGATGAATAATGATTTTCTGACATATTCTCCCTATACTCTTTTAACATGGCATGTGCTAGAACCATAGATTATTTTTCTCAGTATACACACTTACACATATGTCAGAGAGGGGGATACACCACATCCAACAACTAGTACGTGCGTCTCAAAAGCGTTCAAGTGCATTACATTACCGGGCTTGTGAGATTCCGGCCATGCATCTTTGAACAACTAAGAATACAAGGTAAGTTTCTATATATATAAGTTAGATAGTCTATCTTTACTTGTCCAATATAAGACTAAACGTTAGATTAAAACAAAAACAAAATTGACTCTCTCTTTTTTTTTTTTGTTGAAAAAATTGAAGTTTCCACCAAATCTTTTGATTAAAATAAATAAAGCTAAAAGAAGTTGAGGGTTCAGACCTTTCAAAAGCAATGAGCAACCTACCAAAATATTTATTTACTTATTTATGGAAATAAATTATCCAATCCTGATTGATGAGTGGGACCATTGAGTAAGCACCACATGGCTCTCAAAGGAAGCCTTGAATCCTGTTGCAACCCATCTAGCCCACCGAGTGTCCATGCCTAGAGCTCTTAATAAAATGGGAGGTACAAATAGGGGATTGGCCAGTTGCACATCACCTAGTATTGATCACTCTTCTATCCTTTTTTTTTTTTTTAATAAGAAAAATTCATCCTATCCTTACTTTTACCCCATGAAAAAAAATGTTTCAACAACATTGAAGTTAAAGAACATGTCTTTAGTAGGAGTTCTAGTAAATTTTACACCCAACGTATCATTAATAGGAAAAATCCTGTAGATTTTAAACTTATTCGTAGATTATGAAACTTTAAAAACTTAATTTAAAGTTTAAGAAACTTTGATGTCATGGTTCATTTTCTTGATTTTCAGGAGTGCAATCATAATAATGGAATACAAGTGATTTTTTTCAAAGTGATGGAGTGCAACTGTTACTAGGTGATGTGCAAACTAATTGCTACCAAAATAAGAAAGAAAAAAAACAATAACAAGGTAGTAGGTCATGGGCATGATATCTACATAAGGAGAGAAAAAAAACAAATCAAATAATAATAAAAAAGGCTATGGAAAATAGTACTTGGGGGAATATATCAAAGATAAGTTAAAGGTATGTGCCATTGCCTTTAAGCGAGTGACTTTAAGTGGTCTTAGCTTTAGATATTCGCTGTGTGGCACCACTAGGTGTGGAGGGTCCCTTTTACTGTGAGAGGTAGAGAGATAGAGAGAGAAGGGTCCCACCTAGAGAGAGAAAGAATGGGTCCCACTATAGTGACAGTTGTCTCTTGGCCTCCTCTATGATTAGCAGCGAAAACGACTCGTACAGCGTGCGGATGGCTCCATCTCACAAAGTAAGGGCATCAGTTCCCTTTGTGTACCCAGCAGTTTTTGATTCATATTTGCCACTCTTTCATTTCTAAAATATCAAAAATGCCATTTTTTCAAACAAGATTGAGACATTGATCGAGCCAAGACAAGTTGTGGTCTCGGTCCCCAGTGAACACTGATCGAGCCAAGACAGAGAACTGGCCCAATTGTTGCAACATTCAGGTCGACAATTGTGTCCCCCACCCCCAAATACTCCTAACTTGGTTTTAGTTACTTTTGACAAAATTAATCGGCCTCGTTTCATTCAAGAGAATTAAAAAACAGAGAATACATCATCATTTCTGATACATTAGTGTATCAAGGCCCCACATCACATCTCCATCATTGATTGATGCTATAGGGGTAAAAAGGTATCATCGTATAATTTATGCGTGTCAACTCTAGATTGTTTAACCCGGATTTCCAACTCCATAAACGAAAATATGTTCCTACAATTTGACTTCTTGGGTAACACCTATGTGTTGAAATGAACACAAATTATAATGAAAAAGACCCCCCCTCTTAAAAAAAAAAAAAAAAAATTATGGCAACATTGGGAATGATTTTAGGTAAAATCGAAAATAAATGTGTAGTTCATTGAATTAATGTATTGTAATTAAATGTAGAAAATCGTAAAAAATAAATGTTATGTATAACAAAAAGTCAATTAAAGTTTGGTTAATTCAAAGTCTATTGGGGTAGTTTGTGGGAATGTGGGCAGGGGAGAGGACAATGGGTACCCATTTAACCGCAATTACAATTGTAGAGTTGTTTTTGCTAGTTTACCTCGAACAACTCAAATCTTCTTGATGATGGATTCTCTTTCTTCACACACACAAAGGACATCGATATGGTACTTACCAAACACTCGACTCAAATTGAAATAGAAATTGTAAAGAATAATAGTCAGTAGTTTTGACCACCTTCCAAATGTCTTTTCTCTCAAGGCCTCTTTTCCTATTTTTAGGTCAATCTCTTTTCTTAATTATCATTTTAGCCACATCATCACCTATCTTGATTCATGAGGGTTCAGGTTTAAACAAACTTATCCTCTCTTTAAAGCCTAGGTTCATCAATATACAATTTATCTATAATAGGAAGTGATTCATTTGTGAAAGGATATGATTGATATGGTCCATCACTCTAAAATTCTCAGGATTCTTTTCCAATTTGAACTTTACCATAATAATACAATTCGGGATGGATAGCCACTCAACTCACTCGATCAAGTTGTGCCATGTGAACCTACTTAGCTTCTTAAGTACCAATTGTTTGAGCAGTGATGGATACTCCCTCTTGCTCGACCATCGAGCCATTTATAGATCCAGACATGTATAGGGTCCAAATTTACCCTATACAAAAACCAATATGACAGTTCTGGATCTTTTCTTATTTGAACTAATTAGAATCAATTCTCTTAAAATCCAACTGATTAAAGATCAAAACTAATTGAAACCAGTAAAAACCAAGAATCATAACTTTTTTTTATATAAAATCGATCAATACCATCAACTTAAGACTTGTTATTAGAATTGATATAAATTAAAATTGAGAAAATAAATAAATCAAAACAGAGATTGATTTGTTAACCCCAATTAGGGATAAGAATAACTCAAGCTACGTCATGGAGATTAGCTTAACACCAACTATTACTCAATCTAATCTCCTCGAATGCAACAAAGGACTTTTCTGTGCCACTATGCTTAAATTTTTATTATTGTTTTTATTGACTTGAGATTGTGCTATCTCAAGTTGTAAGAAATAAATCTTTCTTCTAAAAATTTGCCAATCAAACACTTGATCTCGACCAAAATAAAGAATCCAATGCAAACTTAGTCCAAAAACACACAAAAACAGTCAAAGTAATTCTTTTAATACGATACTTTACGACCAAAAGCCTTCACGTCGTCATACTAACATCATTCGATAGCTGTAATCTCTCGATTTCAGTAGAGGAGACATTCTTCCACCATATTTTGTTGGGAAAAAAGGGGTATTTTGGTTATTTTAATGAAACACAACGTTAAATTGGTCTGTGGTCATTTATATAATACGTACCAGACTTGATAAAGCTATTTTTGGATTGTAATTAATATACCCATCTTTTTTTTTCTTTCACCACCAAAACCACCTTTTACGCTTAAAAACATAATTATTTTATTTTCTATATTAAGGATTAGTTTCTTATTATTATATTATATTATGTAGAAAGAGAGTGAGAGAGAGAGAGAGGCGTACGATGTTGCGTATAAAATAGAGTTTCGCTAAAATAATCCATTGGGGTGAAGAATAAGAAATTGCAAGAGCAATGATGAGGGAAGGGAGGAAGTGGGCGCAGGTTAAGCACGTGCGCGTGGGGGAGGTTTAAAGTTTAAACATCATTAGAACTTGAACAACAGAGCTGAAGTTGCAAAAGAAGGTGGTGGCGTTTTGATTTTCCTACTAGTGATTGGTGTTTCTACTAATGGGCAGAATCAAAATCATGATTTTAAGGTTATTTTTTCATTTATTTATCTCTCTCTTTTAAATTTTTGAGATTGACATGAGATGAGATAGTGGTGGTAGAGCTCTGTTTTCTCTGTATTTCTTTGTTTTTTATTTTTATTTTTATTTTTTATAATTTAGATGGAAATCTTGATTATTTGAGAAACAACCCTGACTTTGATTTTCAAATTGGATGTCTCAATCAAAATGGGTTTTATGAATTTGATTGAAATGACATCAAATAATCACAATTTGATGATCAACTAGAATGTTTGATCTCTCTTTGACCAACTCTGCTTTTTTATGTGTATATAAATTTAATATCTTTACAGACTGACTGATTATAATTTATTACAGGAAATGGGCGTTCTTAACTACGCCTGTCTCTAGAGAATCAATCTTGAATTCTTGATTGTTTGTGAGAGAGGATGTTTTATGAAATAGTGGTTGTGGTGTAGTTGAATCTTTGATCAATCATGGAGGTGGGATGCATGATTCTACCATGTTGAAGAATTTAGATACCCAGATATGAAGTTTATGAAACTTGGATCTCGGCCGGATACTTTCTATACTTCTGAATCTGTAAGGTAAAGATCATCAAAAAATAATCTCAATTTTTCTTAGAGAATTTTTTTTTTCCTTCTTGGAGTAGATTTGTTAATTTTTTATATATATGTCAAAGTAGGTCTGTCTCCACAGAAGTCTCTAGTGATCTCATAATTCATGTCAAGGGAAGCAGATATTTGCTTCACAAGGTAAAATTACAAAGACCCATCTTCAGAATTTTCAATTTATAGCTTCAATTTTGATATTTGATGCTTCATAAGATAAAATTACAAAGACCCATTTTGAGAATTTTCAATTTATATCTTCAATTTTGATACTTGATGTAATTTGGTTGAATGATGTTCTTTGCTTATCCTATAATTGATTTGTTTTACTTCTTTGTCTCAGTTTCCCTTGCTCTCTAAATGTTTGCGCTTACAACGATTATGCTCCGAATCATGCAATTCGTCCCAACAACAAATAATCCAACTTCCTGACTTCCCAGGCGGAGTTGAAGCTTTCGAGACTTGCGCCAAGTTCTGCTATGGAATTACCATTACTCTCAGTGCCTTCAACATTGTATCAGTCCGATGTGCCGCTGAATACCTCCAAATGACAGAGGATGTAGAGAAGGGAAACCTCATCTACAAACTTGAAGTCTTTTTCAATTCTTGCATCCTTCATGGGTGGAAGGACTCAATATTGTGTCTACAAAGTACAAAATTTTTACCTTCGTGGTCTGAAGATCTTGGAATCACGAGTCGATGCATTGACGCCATTGCCTCGAGAGTCACAGCACATCCCACAAAGATGAAATTGTCTCACAGTTACTCTAGAGGTGGTAGGGATGATGTTTCATCATGTCAAGGAACTGAGAGCCATAGACACAGAACTAAAGGTTGGTGGGCTGAAGATATAGCAGAATTGGGGATAGATCTCTATTGGAGAACCATAGTAGCTATTAAATCCGGAGGAAAAACACCCGCGAAACTAATTGGCGAAGCATTGCAGATTTATGCATCACAATGGTTACCCAATATTTCTAAAGATGGGAATATTATTAAACAAGTGGGATCAGATCCGGGGTCGGACCCAATTGGAGAGATAACATCGAGGCATCGGTTACTCTTGGAATCAATAGTAAGCTTACTTCCAATGGAGAAAGGCTCTGTCCGTTGTAGTTTCTTGCTTAAGCTCTTAAAGGCCGCAAACATATTGGGTGCTTCTTCTTCTTCAAAGATAGAATTGGCAAGAAGAGTGGGAACTCAGTTGGAGGAAGCGAAAGTCACTGACCTTTTAATTCCCTCCTTATCATACACAAATGAGACATTGTATGATATCGACATAGTCATGACGATATTGGAGCAATTCATGTTGCAAGGGCAGAGTCCCCCAACTAGCCCACCGAGAGCCAAGTTGGGTTTCCAAAGAAGAAGGTCTCGGTCTGCGGAGAACGTTGATTTTGAGTTCCAAGAGAGTAGGAGGTCTTCTTCAGCATCACATAGTTCAAAACTTAAGGTGGCAAAGCTTGTGGATAGGTATCTTCAGGAGATTGCACGAGATGTGAATTTGCCTTTATCTAAGGTGATTGCAATTGCAGAGGCCATACCTGATTTCGCAAGGACCGATCATGATGACCTCTACAAAGCTATTGACATTTATCTCAAGGTAAATTACATAGCACCTTTAATTTACTTGGTTTCTTACTTGAGTTTCGTAAAAGTTGCTTGTTTGACATAAAAAATGAAGAAGCCTTCGATAATATTTTCACTCCCCACATATAAGGATGTATCTAGTATATAACCAAATTCTTTGAATTTGGTTCTTCTTTTCATTGTTATATTCTTTGGTTTACATTAGAAATAACAGAAGACATGGGTTTAGTGAGAATTGAAGGGAAGAACAAGATTCGTTCAGCCGACCACAAAATTTTGGTATAAGATGTTGATGATGATGATGATGATTGTAAATCTTCAATATTCTTTTGAACAAATAATAATTTTTTATTGTTACCTATGAGATTTGTGAAGAAACTAAGCAACAAAGATCGAACCCAAAAACACAAGGATTTATGTGGTTTGGCAATATGCATATGTCCACGGATTAGAACAAGAACAATCACTATTTCTTTCACGCTTTACAGCCATAGAACGTGTATCTCCCAAAAATAGAAAACCCTTCAGAAAATTCACAATTGCTTTTTTCGTAACCCTGACTCAACATACTGCCAACAGAATGTACAAGACATTTACACAACAGAGATCCCACCATTGAATGGGGTGTCCTAATTCCAAGTACCACACACACCACTTCTTCTGTAGTAATTTCCATTAGTATACATTAATACAAAGTAATACATATTAAAACTAATTTACAAAATGGTATTTCAATTTCTTTTTCCAATCATCCAGTCACACCCAGAGCTCAACAAGAGTGAGCGGAAACGTTTGTGCCGAATCCTAGACTGCAAGAAACTATCCATGGAGGCCTGCATGGATGCCGCACAGAATGAGCGACTCCCATTGAGGGTAGTGGTGCAAGTTCTCTTCTTTGAGCAAGCACGAGCAGCAATGGCTGGTGGCCATGTAACCGAGCTTCCTAACAACCTCAAGGCACTTCTAGCCACCCACGAAGATGACCCATCGAAGCCTCCACCTCCACTAAGCACCACTGGCACAGGTCCAGCGGAGGATGAGTGGAGCATCTCTGGCCTTAAATCACCAAAGTCAAAGCTCTCAACACTTCGAATGAAGCTAGCCGAAGATGACAATGACATAGACGACGGTCTCATGAGCCAAGACGGTGTTATGAGGAATTCCAAGCTTAAGACCCTCTGTTCGATTCCTGCTAGACCTAAGAGGATGTTAAGTAAGCTGTGGTCTAGCAATAGAAGTGTGAATGAAAGACATTAAACTGTTTTTTGTTTATTTTTTTAGGTTGTCAAATGGTAATGTGAAGAGGTCATTTCGACGTCATCTCTTAGGTTGGGATCTCCCATTTTGCATTGTTGATGTACTTTTATCCTAATAATGAACTAAATTATTAGCTAGTGAAGGCAAAAAAGTATTCTGGGGATTTCAGCTTGTGAAAACTGGTTTGGACCCCAGGCTTGTAAATCACCAAATATGAGACTCAAAATGGTTATTTTGTCTGTAATTTTTCTGTCTCATCTTCTTTTAATTGGATTGCATTTTTGTGTCTTATCTATGTGCAATAGTGTTCATACCACGCTAATAAAAATAGATTAACTTTGTTTTAATCTTATTTTCTCCGTGATAGTGCACAATTGGTTGATTGGTCGGTACTTCAATTGATCTGAAATCTGAAAATAATAACTTATTCCGATCAACATAGACCAGCATTACAGTTTATACTGGTTTCAATCTTGTCCACATAAAAACTTGAAAATGATGGTATGAAAGAGGGAGAGAAAGAGACTGCAGAAATTCCATTTTCATTATTATTTAGGCAACCACTATCGCTTGAAACAAAACTTAGAAAATGATAGAAACCTGCCTAAACTTTAAAATAGCTTTCTCATGAATGAAAATTCGTAAGTACCATCGAAAACTCAACCTTTAACAGCATTGACAACCCCTCAAGTGGGATAAAATTTTACCCTAAGCCGATGTACGCGATTTTTTTTTTTTTTAATTATCACTGAGGATGACCACAAATTACATGCACCGATATCACGATTTTTAGCTATTAGTTTTTGTTTTTTTGAAAACGACTTTATGATGTTTTGTAAGTGTCAAGGATAAGGACTAAATTCAGCTAGACCGGACTCCATGATCTTTTCCAGCTGTTAAGAATTTGAATTAATCTCAAGTGTCTCAAATCAGCTATAGATTTGGTTTCAACCTCACTTGTATCTTCCCGATCTAAAGAGAACCATAGTACAACAACTCATTTTATATTTTCAAAATCTTGTTATAAAGAAGAGAGATTAATGGTGAAGTGACCCCAGTGGGGGACACAAGGGGGCATCTTCATGTGGTGGTGCCGTGTGCATGCCCGTAGATGCATTTTTTCTGAGATACGAGTAAAATGCATCAACGAACATGCTTGCCCCACCACACCCATTGTCCTTGTGACCACCTTTCATTAATACACACCAAAAAAAAATTAGATAGATTGATGGCAGATACATAAGTATAGTAATTAGATAGATTGACGGCAAATACATATATATACAAATTAGAAAATGGTATGGACAGCCAATTCTTTTCCCGAGGTTACGGATCCATTTTGCGGACTTCCCTTGCCTACATTGTTCACCTTGGAAACCTGATGCAGTTATGAGTACAACTGGGCGTGGGAGGCACTCGGTCCTCCAGATTTTTAAAGGCCGCTGAGGGCACAAAGGACACCACACGATGTGCGGTGCTCTTCCAACCGATGGACCCTACCTTTGACTAAGCCGTTTTCAAGGTGGGTAAGCTGTTAAACAGAAAAGATAACTCTTCCCGAGGCTCCAGTCGATGTCTCCGGACTTCCTAACGTTGTCGTCAGCCACCACATCCCGGTTCAGAAATTTTAACCCGACTCCATTTCGAAGAACGAAATTTTTTTTTGGAGGAAGTTGGTCCTGGGCAATCCTTATTTGCCTCAAACAGCCCAATTTTTAATATTAATGGGCTTGAGTCAGTGATGCTGGCCCACCCACAATTAACACAAAAACAGGGCTAAAGTGACTTTATGGACAGTTGGCCCACACCTTTATAAACCCACCACAACATTATAAACCCACAAATGAAAAGTAAGATAGATTCATGATGATTCGATTGAGAAAGAAAAAAAAATCAAATTAAAATTGTTTAAAATCATCAACAAAACTAATAGTAATCTAATAACAAGAAGTTATTAATGGTCTAGGCATGAAGTAGATTTTTAGCCAGATTAAAACTTCTTCTTTTTAGTTCAAGTCAAATCTAATCCATTAACATCATATTTACAAGTATTTATTTATTTATTGGTAAGCTAGGAAGGGCCCCACCCTTTTATTAAGGAGGTTAAATTTGTAAAAAATTACAATACGAGTCCTCTAATAAAATTAAAGATAATTCATGAAGAACATTTAAATTATCAATCAAGGCAAAACAATTTTGCAATAAAGCCCCCTATCTAGTTAACCAATTTGCAGCACGGTTTGATTCTCTCCAATAGAACTTGAACAAAAGAAACGCTTCTTCAACTCTTGAGATACAAAATTCATATCAAACTAACAAAAAGGTTTTAAAGTAGAAATCGAATTTAAATCACATAAATATTATAAAATTTATCAAAATAAATATTAAAAAAAAATACAAAATATTACATGAGCGCTTTTTCTCAATAGAGTTGAAAGTGTAAGAGATAGTACCACATCGCCTGGGTATCATGACCTTGGGCTTTATATAAACCTGAGGCAATCCTTACCTTACAAGCCGGTTTTGTGAGGATGAGTTAAGCCCATGAGTTTCTATATGGTATCAGAGAGTGTAACAACAGGGATGTACAAGACGTGTTATACGTGAGGGGGAGTATAAGCAATAGTCCCATGTTGCCTGGGTATTATGACCTTGGGCAATACATAAACCTAGGGTAATCCTCACCTTCCAAATCGGTTTTGTGAGGATGAGTTAGGCCCATGGGCTTCTATAATAATCACTTAAATAAAGTGGCAAATTCTAGTAGTAGTCCAATAAGCAAGGGCCTCATTTATACTTATCTTAGGTTTGATGTCTTTCATGAAATTTCACAATATTTATTTTCTACGTACAGAATTTCTTGAAAACGTTTTTCATCAAATGTTTAATGACTATTTGGATGTCGTGGAATATTTACAAATGAATAATATTGCTAGAGTGACTGTGCAGGACACTGCATTGGACACTGAGTTGACATGGAGATGTGCACAAAAATGTAGTGCTTTAACTAGTATTTTGAGGATAAGTACCTCTGGTTTTGTGCACACCTCAGCATCAGCTCAGTGTCGTAGGAAGTCACTTAAGCATTGATTATTCTTTAAAAATTAGTAAAACAAAATATAATTGTGATAAGTGTTGGTGACGACATCGATCAGTGATGCCTGTGATACGAGGTAGTCACAGTGGTGGTGGTGAAGGTGAAAGGAGGTAAAATAATGTTATATGAACATCGTAATACCCTCTTAACAAATCTTAAATGCTTTCTTGTTTTAAGGTTTTTAAAAGAAGAATTATTTATAAAACAGATGGATTCATAAGGCTTAGTATTCAAATACTTGAATATTAACTTCTACTAGTCCAAATTTACCAAACTCTCGGCACTAATCTCAAAGTCGGCAATAAAAAAATATCTCTATGTGGGAGCAAGTTAAAAAGCCCAAAAAGATGGTTAAATAAAATAAGAGTTGCTATTGCCACACTAATGATACTATCGTCACACCAATTGTGTGCAATTTTTTTTGGTTATATAGAAATTGGTGTGGCATTAGTAAAAGATGGTGTGGCAAAAATAGCTCTCTAAAATAAAAGTTGATTTAATAAATTTCAACTATTTTATCAAAAAATGGCACTAGCTAAAAGTACTAATTTTTGCTATTTAAAAGCCACAAAAATGAAAATGAAAATTTTATTTATAAAACAATGATATGCACAAGCCAATATCCAAAAGCGACAGTAGATTATATGATCTCTTCAAAATTCAATAAACTTAATAGTCGTTAATCATGATGATATGGGGCCTATCACATCTCGTAACATCGATGCAGATAAATTCAATTACAATGCCACCGCTTAGAAGTCATTGAGCATAAAAGAGAGTAAATATCAACAATTGTGGAGCTTAATTCGATTGTTTGGAAGAGTTATTTATTTATTTATTTTTTTGGTAAGCAGGCAAAATTTGTATTTGAAAAAAAAAAAAAAAAAAGGTGTACTGAGAAATCTTGGGAAAAACCCTTAAAATACGAGTCAAATATAGTTGGGAATTCCAATTGATCTCCCATAATTCTTTTTTCTGAAAACAAAATTCTTAAAAGATTTATAAACCCTTGAGAACATTGTATCTCTACTAGTTTCAATCCCATAATTAGTGAGAGCAACTGCAACTGAATTTCCTTCTTTAAATATGAAATTTTCAGCCCACATGATTTTTCAAGAGCTTTGTGAGGCTCAAGAATCCAAGATATATTTGAACCATTCAAACCTTTTATCAAAATCAAGGAATCCATTTCTATCTATGGGAGTAATTAGTTATGTTGCATTATCATATGGTGTACTATGGTACATCATATCATACCTATTGAGATTAAGATAAGATTAGACTGATTTGGTTGAGATTCATTAGGAATAGAGTTTATCTTTAGATATGATTTGTTTTTTTATAAAATCCTATTAAAGTTGTTGTAATTATTATCTAAGAGAATCAATAATATCTCATTCTTCTATACTATCTCTATTCTTTTCGGAGTTATAATCATCAATTTGACACTTTCTTCAAGAGATTTGCAATCAGCTATATTGTTTTATCTTTTCTAAGAAGGACAAGACATTGCAATTATAAGTCAAGAAAAACAAAAGTAATGGAGAACAAGAAAAGAACCAAAAACAAAAACAAAAACAAAAAAAACAAGATGCATTCCCCAACAGAAAAAACAACAGATTTTATATGATTCCCTCAAGATTGAATCACACCGATTCCATTATGATGAGAAAACTCACTTAGAAATTATACCCCTTTCATCGAAAAAAGAAAATATTTACCCTACTAGAGCATAAATAGGATTTTACATAATGCCAGTGAAATTACGACTCTACCTCAAGCTCCACAAACCATAACATTATGAACTTCCCATTGCTATCTTTCATAAAGCAACCTCTCAAGACCTCCCAAGATTTTATGGGCTTGCTCTTCTTGAACGGTTTTGGGGCCATGTCGGCTACAAAACTTCCTTTTTCCAAAGATCTTCTACTTGGCCTTCTCACTTCATCTATTTCTTTTAGCCACAACACAACTTAATCTTCAAATATAAATTTACTTTTGGATAATCAGAGAACCCAAGCAATTATCCAAGGCACTGCGGCAGAGATAAGTGCGAGTTGAGAAGAAATAGATGCATCGGCCAAGTTTCAGCCTCTGATCATTTACATGAAATACTTCCAAAGATCCTTTGCAAACACAAATGAGTTGTGGAAGTTTATTCTGAATTTTGGATCAATGGACATCTTGAAGTAAGGCTGAGATTCCATCTTTATCTTATATCATCTACTGGACACGCAGCAGCATGAATGGGTTTCCATCCGAAGAGTTTTATTTTTGTTGGAACCGGAGTGTTTCCAATTTGCTTTCCATTGAAGAGTAGGGTTTAACATCAAAATAAAATTACAAAATTAATTCCTATATCAAAGAAATGAAGATCTGGATTACATCTGGACCCTTTAATAGGAATGAAAAATAGAACTCCAAGAAATTAATGGTAAACTTTAAAATTTATACATTTCAAGATATTATAACAATCCGTAGCCTACATTAATGATTTTGTAGGATTTTATCCTGATTTACAAGTTCTTAGTTTTTGTCTTCCGAGTCCTTCGTAGATTTAATATCATAATATGGGTAGTTGTACAATTTTAATTTTACATCAATATTTCCTTCTTGTTTTTACATGTTTGAAGAAAAGAAATATCTAAATGCTGCTCAGTTTTTTTTTTTTAAATGTTAAAGATAGCTGCAGTTGGCTATGAAGTCTCAAATCCAAAAGACCGACCAAAAAAGGGTAAAAAATAAAAATCAAATCACCATAGAGTTGATTTAAAAAGATATCACTGCCCTTTTCTAGGGTTCAGCCTTGAATCTCTCCTTGGATTATGAACCCTAAACAGAATCTCCAACTTATCCAACGAAACCACTAAAGAAAACTAACAAGTAGTTAGAAATCATCTCCAAAAGAAACGAAAGGTCGGCAACTAGAAGTCAACCAAGCTTTTAATCCTACTTGTATTTATCCAAACTCGAGAACAAGATTCCACTCCTCATGTAAAGGAAACCCAATGTAATCATCAACAAAGAATTTCAACAAAAAAAGAAATTTGTAAATAGGAAATAATAATATTATCATATCTTTCAACTTCGACCATAGACAACTAACGAAAAAAAAAAGTTTGACAACGGATTCTCATTGTTCTTTCGTAAAGATAGAACAACAAAACCAAGTTTACATAAGAAGGATAAAGATAAGAAATAAACAACTACATCAAAATTAAAAACACGAAAAAAAAAAAAAAAAAAAGGTCTGAGAAGCATTAAACATAAAAAGTTACAAACTTTAGATAGTAAGGGCTGGCAGAATTCGATAATATTGTTTCAAATCTCTATAATAAAAACGAACTACCCATCCCGCATCAGAGAGAGAGACTTCACAGCTTCCAACTTTCTTGAAACCAAATCAAAGAAGGTTATGTACGTCAAGCGTTCTGTAACTTTGCTGCAAATATATCTAGAAGCTCTGGGTACTGTAGAATGTTCTCAAACATCCCTTCATGCTCTACTGCAAAATTCGCCTCACCTTCATGAAATGGTGCTGATATAGCATGCATACCACCGTTTGAAACCTCAACCTGATGATCATGAAGCCCTTGATGAGGATGAGGATGATGATGATGATGATGATCCCAATAAAGACTAAAGTGGTCATTATCTATCTCTCTCATCTTCTCATCCGTTGATGGGTCAACAAAAATTTCAGACTCAGGTACATCGTACACACTTCCACTACAATTGGAACTCTTTGTAGATGAAGTTGATTTCGGAAAATACCCATGAATGATTTCTTGTAATAATCCAGAATCAGAATGTTCTGATGGAAAGAAATCAGTGTTGTCTTTAGTGGGATAATTAGAAGATTCTGTTGTGGACCCAGTGGAGTAGTAACTTTGATCATCAACTACAGGAAGGTTAAATAAAGAACCCATGAAGGATAAATTATCAGAAGTAGGCAAAGTAATAGTATTTGTAGTAGAAACAGTAGGGTTTGGCAAAGAAGAACAGTTTGGCAAAGAAGAACAGTAAGGGAATGAGAATGAATCAGAGGCAGAGTTGCTGAAGTACTGCATCGGTTCCTGCACCGGCAGTGCAGGAACATAAGCAGAAGAAGATGAAGAAGGTGTCGAAGAAGAGTTGAGAAAGTCACGAAGAAAATACATGTTAAGAGATGGGTTTGAGTTTCTCTGGTGTGAGGTTGAGAAATCAGGGACACGTGGTTTAGCACAATAGGACCAATCAGAGAAGGCCGCGTGTCGATGTTGGTGTGGGTCTGGGATGATGGACGGTGGAGATAGTCTAGGGAAATTAAATGGAGGGAGTAGATGTTCAGTTGGTTGTGGAGGAAGAACAGGAGGAGGAGGGGGAGGAGGAGAAGTAGGGTAGATGAAATTGGTTCGAGCTTTGGGTCCACGCATGGCACGTGCGGCGCAGTCGTAGGCACACGCGGCTTCTTCAGCTGTGTCGAAGGTACCCAACCAACGTCTCTCTTTGGATTGAGGATCTCGTATCTCAGCAGCGTATCTTCCCCAAGGACGACGGCGTACACCTCTGTATCTCATAGGCCCACCACCGGTGGTACCTCCACCACCACCGTCCTTAAGAGACCTCTTGTTGTTGTTGTTGTTGTTGGTGGTGGGGAACTTCTTGTGGGAATCGGAGAGGTTTCT
This sequence comes from Akebia trifoliata, assembly GCF_017979445.1. Lineage (NCBI taxonomy): Eukaryota > Viridiplantae > Streptophyta > Magnoliopsida > Ranunculales > Lardizabalaceae > Akebia > Akebia trifoliata. The sequence goes on from NC_141381.1 coordinate 27,773,870, forward strand.
GTTGTCAGATTCCGACGGGTGGGTCAGACTGTTTAACTGCCCCATTGTTTCTTCCATCTCTCTATCTGTAGTGAAGGAAATAACTATTCCAGATAGAGAAAGACAAGGAAATAACAGATGAGACGAGAGAGAGAGAGAGAGAGAGAGATTATGAGGGATATCGGTAGTAGAGCCAGGCAGGCACCTGGAGAAGAAGAAAGGGCGGTGATGGTATTTATAGAGAGATTGAGAGAGAGAGAGAGAGAGAGAATTTGATTGATTTATTCATGCATCCCAAAATTCAAAATGAATTTTATTCCAAGAACTGGGATCTCTCTACTGTACAAACCGTCCTTTTCCGAAAGATAACATTATTTATTATTTATGACTTTTTATTTTTATTTAGGTAATCTTAAATAAAAATTATTCAATGAGGTTTGCTTTATAGAAATATTACACAATGTTGAAGATAATCTTTAAGATCTTAATATGTTGTGGAGATCTTTTTTAACATGTTCAATGTATCATCTTCATGATTGTGTATTTTATATTTTATCAAATGCTTTTTTATTTTGTATAATTGGATTCAGAACTCGTAGGTCCAACTATCAGGGGTGAGGCAACTTACCTCTAACAACACTATATCTCTCTTAAATTCCCTGTTTACATGTAATAAAACAACACAAATCCTTGTGGATGATCAATGAAGTAACTTGAGCTCAAGATCATTACATTTTTTTAAGGATGCCTTGACCGTTACACCAACACTTATTAATTTTTTATAAAACTTTTTTACTTGACCAAATATCCTATCGTTCATGAGGTTTAAAGTTGAAGAAGATGGAATTTTACGAAGAAGATGAAAAATGGTATATTACAATTGAATATTATGGAGGGTAAATTTACAAGTCTCGAGATAATGACACGTGTTTGATAAGGATGCATGAAAAATTGACTTAATGAGATTTTATTGAGCAGTGAACTTTGAGAAAAGTCAGTACATAATTCGAAATAGTAGAGAATAATCTTTCAGAAGGCATAAGATCGAGAATATTTTTCTCAAATAGTGTTTCAACATAGATTATCTCAAATTCCTACGCAAATTATTCTTTCAATTGTTAGAAGTATTTTATAAAGGATAAGATTTTAATTCAATTAGAATTGGTTGATTGGCATAAGATGGAATTCGAAAATGTTTGAAAAGAAAATTCTCATCCTATTCTCTATAAAAAGGGTACACTTAATAAATTCAAAGATATGCAAATTTCTATATTAAAATTCTGTCAAAATCATCTTATAAATTAATTTTAACGTCAAAGACTTTATGGTGCAAATATACTCAATAATTTTTAGTCGATTAAAGAGGCATAAAAAAAGTTTCAATAAATTTTGAGATAGAGCAAGAATTTTGAATCCACAAATAAAATTGATTTGGTTGGACATGGAAGATGACATTTATATCATTCATATATATTTATCTCAAACAGAGATTTTTAGAATATTGACCAAAATGTGAAGAATGTCTAACTCACCTAATTTTATTATCTACTTTTCAATAACAATAATATCTACGTCAACTTATTAAAAATATAATAATAATAATAATTATCAACCTTTTGATTAATTGCAGTGTGCAGGCATGGGACGATCTTGTGATTCTTGTCTACCATCACATTTCTCAAAATGGGTTTGCTTTTATTATTACATCTTATTTTTTATAATTTATAATTATCTTTCTAATAAGTGGTTCTGCCAGCTAAGAAATTCATTGGTCAGTAATTGTACTAAGCTATTTCCAAGGTGTATTGGTGGGAGATTGTTGGTGTTACAGTTGTGGTAGAATTTGATTGATGTGGATTGAAAATTTAGTAAAAAGTGGTAATTTTAGTTTATTTTAATCAACATTTCTTTTTTGGGTTGGTCTTCCCCATCTGCCAATTTCCATCCAACATGTAATAAAGAGAAGGATTTTAGTGGAAGATAGAAACAGATTTTATTTTTTATTTTTTATTTTTTAGGGAGTTGAACTGTTGTTGAAGAGCTGTTCTGCGTGATTATCATTCTGAATGATTACACTGGCGGCGCTCAGAAATTGTTCCTCCCTCTTTCGTTTATTTCAAACTTTTTTTTTTTTTTTTTTTTAATTTTTACCAATAAATATTATTGGAGAATTTTTTATATTTATTGTGGTGTATATTAGTGTTAGTTTGGGCTTAGGGTTTGGAAACCAAGGTTTTGTTCACATGGACTTGTCTGAACTAGGGTTTTAAATAGGGGGTCTTTCATGGTGCAGAGATTTAGGGTCTGTAAGTAAAGTTATAGTGGGGTTGTACGCAAAGTCGGGAGAATTTTTTTTTTTCCAAAGTCCTCTCTTTTTAATTTTTATTTATCATCCGTCCCTTATTTCTCCAAATTACTTTTGAATTGCAACCAATACAACATAGTTGGACTATAAGGAACCCAAATCGATTCTCGTAAGGCCTTGTTTTCTAATGAGGTGGAGCCGAAGATGTAGCTAGCACAATTCCTTTAATGGAATTAGACTAATGATAAATCGACATGACAAAACATGCACAGTTGACTGATGCGACAAAATCACAGAACTGTTGATCTTTTTCCTTGTGTCTCATGCAAAAAAAGATTTATGATTTTGTGCCTTTTCTACATCAGCCACGTACATACTACAAATGTTTTGACGCGTAGATTATCATGGTTCATGGAATTATCATTGGTAAATAAAGAGAACTATATCAACATTTTTGACTTAGTAAATGAACACAAGGCAATCATATATATCTTCCAAACCCCTACATAGATGTATTTTCTTGGGAGAAATCAGAGTGAGTAAAGGAATTCAGAACAACTTCCGCCAAGATCAAGAAGTCAATCCTAGATTTAGTCAGAAAAACATCCAATAGCTTTGGTATTGGGCATGGGGGGAGTGGGCATGAAATTGGGTTCCATGATTAATTGTGCAATTGTTCCATTTATGTCAAACAAAAAAAATTGGGAGTATTTGGCAACTTTTTGTGGTATTAGTTGAATTTAATAGAGAAGTTTATCTAGTTGGGACAAAATTGCTTAGATGACTAGAATTTATAAGGCAAGAATGATAAAATGGTTAGGCTCCTAAAATATATATACATTTTTTTTAAGATTTGGATGATAAAGTCAAAGTATTTCCAACACATATATATTGAGAATATTGAAGTATTCTAACATAAGGTATAAGGGGAATAGATTCATAAGGTGTAGTTGGATAAGGAGTCCTTGGATCGATTAACCAACACAACGTGAAAAAGGCCCAAATTTGACAGTCTTGGATCGTCAAATTTCATAAAATTCAACGGACCAAGAAGTTGAATTGGCGTCAAATTTTTCATTGTAAAATTTTTTTTTTTCACCGGCCGAAACTTTCAAATTAATGAAAGATGAGAGAAATTTGACAGCTCTAAGCCATCAAATCTGGGAACATCAAGAATTTTGAATGTCCTAAACCGTCAAAATTTAGTTTCTAAAATTCGTAAGTCTTGACCCGTCAATTTTTTCTGTCGAATTTTTCAGTTTTCACATATTGCAATGGCGTCATGAATCGGAATTGTGCCCTGTTCTTATAGATAGGAACAGTGTCCATATGGCAAATTTTGATTGGAGAAAAAACTCATCTTGCAGTGTGCACAACTTAGTTAGGGGAAGCAGATGCTCTGTAGGACATGTTCCTGTAGCAATCCTATAGCAAACTTTAAACAGTTGAGAGAGGCATTTTTAAAAAAAACTAACATCTCATCCTCTTATTTTAATGACTTAGATTCAATTAAAATAAATAAATAAACAATGAAGTTTTTTTTAATGTAGATCCATGTCTTTTAAAAATGAACGACTATTGAACTCCTCGCGATTTTATGTTTGAGATATAATTTTATTGTTGATGTGGCAATCTTCCAACTATTTAAAATGTGTTATAGGGACCGTGTGCTACAAAGGATCCACTTCCTTAGTTTGGAGCCCAAGGTGTTCCAAACTCCAATGAAATTGTGCCACATAGACAATATTCCTATTTTATAGGAAAAAGAACAAGACACTTTAGTAAGTTTTGAGTCTAACCAATGTTACTCGTAATTGTGAAAGAATCCATATCGTGTGCACCCAGGGTGGAGGACTAAAACCCTCCTCCCACACCTCACTACATGCCACATTGCCCTATTTCAAGGAATTAAATCCTAAAATATCTCCTTTTCAAAATTTCCTTGAAATGTGGCTAACATGTCATGTATTGTAGTGTGAGAGGAGGGTATCATTCCTCCACCCTGGGTACAAAGGATCCGGACTCATTGTAAAATTAAGGACATATGTCACAATGGAGTTATGGACACAAGAGTAAGTTAACAAATTTGAATTGGTTCATATCACATGTTTATTGAGGAGGCAATTCTGTCAAATATTTTCTTTAGCCAAGCTTTCTACTCAGTCTCGAATTATTGGATTTCGTCTTCTTAGAATATGATGATTTTCCTTGGATGTTAATTACAATTGCTTTTGTTGGCAATCTAATGGAATTATCATCATTAACTATCAATTTGGTTTGCATCTTAAGGGGTCATTTTTCCATTTGATTATATATCTTTAGCGAAAAAAGAAAGATATCATCCTTATCAAGTTCCAAACTCTAAACAAGGCTATTCACTTTGCCACTAATTGTAACCTAATTCTTTGATATTTGCAGATTATTCTTATACGATCAATTGCATTAAGATTGAAGTTGAGATTTCTTAGAGATACGTAAAAATCCTTTGTAGAATTCATCATTTGAGCTCCCAACTTTCATCATGGGATTTTGAGTTTTATTTGAGGGAAGTAATAGAGCTGCGGATACTTTTAACAAGGAAAGGAGTACACTCTCCAAGTTGTTTCAAACACTACCTTAGTGAAACCAAACTATATGTTACACTATAAACAATCTGTTGCTTGTAAACTACTAAATGGGTGCAACAGATACAACGTGAAAAAAAGGGGTAAATTCATTTATTTGACGGATGAATTTATCCTTTTTTTTTTTCACGTAGGAGGATAGTGTTGAATTTCCCCTTTTTATCATGTAATAAAAGACCCATGCGATAATATATGTCGATCTTACATGCATGAAAATGTGAATATTATGCACTATGGTCTACAAAAATGATTAAACACTTTACATGTCTATGGGATTCACAGGCCCAAAAATCTCATCCTCGTCTTATGATTCCTTTCTTTTCATGCATGGTGATCAAGGAAAGTGAAAGTAATTTTAAATAAACCATGCTATATATGTTGAGAGGGGGAGGAGAGGAGAGGAAATATTGAAGGTACAGAGATGCCAAAATAAAAGATGCAACTAGATTTTAGCGACAAGGGAAGATCCTGTCAGTGGGGAATGGGGAATTGGGGATAGAAACGATTGAGCAAACCAGCCTTTTCAGATACAGTGAGTGTGAGTCTCTCTCTCTCTCTCTCATCCGTAATGAAAAATATATAATATTTTTCTTATTTATTTATTGCTACAGTTACTATTTTATATTTTAATTTATATATATATATATATATATATATATATATATATATATATATGGGGCGGTTCAAGGACTATATGAGAAGACATATGAAAAAACTTTCGTTTTTCAAAATAAGAGTTAGAGGTTTTGGATTGAGCTGATTTTTTGCAAGGATGGTCACTATGATGAAAAGATTATCCTCACAAAAAATCAGCTCAATCAGAAACTTCTAAATCCATCAAAAGTGATTTACAAATTAGTGATAAAATTTGGTAAAAAATCGACGATCCACATTCTAAATCACTTTTAATGGGGTTAGAAGTTTCAGATTGGGCTGATTTTTTTTTTTTTTGGATGATCTTCCCATCATAGAGATCATCCTCACAAAAAATCAGCTCAATCCAAAATTTCTAACCCATATTTTAAAATTTATTAAAAACGAAAGTTTTTACATATGTTTTCTCATATGACCCTTGAACCTGACCCTATATATATATATATATATATATATATATATATATATATATATATATATATATATATATATATATATATATGGGGACGGTTCGAGGGACTTCCGAAAAACCGTCTTCAAAACAGACGTTTTGTGAACATTAGATTTTGTGGGTTTAACGGTTTAGATTACAGGAGACAAAAGTGCACTCCAGCTGTAAAGAAATGAGTTTCTTGTAAAAACGAGAGGTATTTATTTTTACCTCCCTCTTTTTTTTTCTTTTCTTTTTTCTTAAAATGAATAAATCTCTCACTGTCTCATCTCTCTCTCAAAATACGGAACTCAGCCCTCTCTCTCTCTCTCTCTCATCGACGACATCATGTCTCTCTCTCAAAAATACGAAATTACAGTCAATCGAACTCAACCCTCTCTCTCTCTCTCTCTCTCTCTCTCTCTCTCTCTCTCTCTCTCTCTCTCTCTCTCTCTCTCTCTCTCTCTCTCTCTCTTTCTCACTCATCGACGGCATCATGTCTCTCTCTCTCTCTGTCGATTGGTCAACTCGAACGATTCGAGCTCTTTCGATCTCTGTCTATAAATCCAAACTATGCAGTAATCCCAACTGGGTCTTCTTCACAAGAGAGTTATAGAAGTTATTGGACTTTTCCTTTTATAGGGAAGTCTACTAACAGCTTAAAGGATCCACACAACAACAGTGAAGGAGGTGATGAAAAGGGCTCTGATTCAAGTGACGGGTTAGGAGAAAACAATGTTGCCATAGAAGACAATACCAACAACAACTTAAATGAAGAGAACCCAAATGAGAATTCTTTGAATGGGAAAGAAATAGACAGTGGGCAATCAAAGGTTTGTGCTAGAGGTCATTGGAGGCCTGCTGAGGGCACAAATAATTAAATCCTAAAGAACATTGCTACAAACCTTGCATGAAGCAATTGTGCCAAACTCTAAGAACAATTCCTTCAGTTTATTGTCATCAATGCTGTCATCTAAGTTCTTCACTACTACACTAGTAATTGGTCCATATTCCCCAAAAATGTTCTTTAGATCTTTTTTTGTTGTTGATTCAGAAAGATTTTTTACAAAAACATTATTGAATTTTTCCTTATTTATAGCAGTCTCCTTTTCCTGCCTATGAAGAAAGGGTCCAACAAAAACTGGCTTATTGTTCAACAACATTCCATTAAGCTTATCTATTGCATTTTGTGCTGATTCTTCATCCTCAAACTAAACAAATCCATAGCCGTTTGACTGGCCAGAAGGATCTGTAGCTATCTTGCAAGAGAGAATATTTCCCAATGAAGAAAATGTTTCATGTAGTGCTTTGTTATCAATCGCCTTGTCAAGATTCTGCCAAGCATAAATAACGTTTAATGGCTAGACATGATGCCGTTGATGAGAGAGAGAGAGAGAGAAAGAGAGAGAGGGTTGAGTTCGGTTGACTGTAATTTCGTATTTTGAGAGAGAGACATGATGCCGTCGATGAGAGAGAAAGAGAGAGAGGGTTGAGTTCGGTTGACTGTAATTTCGTATTTTGAGAGAGAGACATGATGCCGTCGATGAGAGAGAAAGAGAGGGCTGAGTTCCGTATTTTGAGAGAGAGATGAGACAGTGGGAGATTTATTCCTTTTAAGAAAAAAGAAAAAAAAAAAAAAAGAGGGAGGTAAAAATAAATACATCTCATTTTTACTAAAAACTCGTTTCTTTATAGCTGGAGTGCACTTTTGTCTCCTGTAATCTAAACCGTTAAACCTACAAAATCTAATGTTCACAAAACGTCTGTTTTGAAGACGTTTTTTGGGAAGTCCCTCGAACCGTCCCCTATATATATATATATATATATATATATATATATATATATATATATATTCCAAATGAATGGACAACGGAAATGGAATGTATGACTGACATGTCTCACGTATCTTACATGTACATATTATCTTAGAGAATTGCTATTGGCACCCTAACTCTTATTCATTACACCCCAATAAAAAATAAAGAAAATGCAAATTGTTGAGAACCAGTAAAAGTTGGGTGAAGATACAAGCTATTTCTTTTTTTTTTTCTTCTTCTTTTTTCTTTTTTATCCTTTTTTTTTTCTTTCTGTAATTTTGATTTTAAGATTTTATATGAACCTATTCATAATCATAAACAACTATTGAAATTGTTTGAATGGATGTTATATAATGTTGGTATAATAATTTGAGTCAAACCTTTGTAATATTTAAAGAGTGTGTTTTAATCTTTAATTGGGGTGTGATAAATAATTTAAGAAATTGGGGTGTAATGTGTAAAACTTGGAGTACCAATAGCAGTTCTTTTTTTATTTTATTTTATTTTTAGAAACACCATGTTATAAAATTTGTGAGATTAGGTTTATCCCTTAGAAAAATGCAAGATCAAACTTACCTTTTGACTATAAATCGATGTTGCATTTTCTTGATGATTTAATAGTTAATTTTTTATTTTAATTTTTTTAAAAATGTTTTTTATATACTTACATTTGTAGATCAAAATTTTACTATTAAATCATCAAAAGAAAACAACATTTATTTACGATCAAGGGGAATAAACTTAATCTTGCATTTTACAAAAGAGTAGACCTAATATCACCAATTTTAAGGGGAGTGTTTCTAAAGTACTTTCTTTTATAAAAAAGATATTTAAGAAGAAAGAGATGTCACTCGTGGCCAGCGCAACATTTTTATTAAACAATGTTGGAAAGCTCAAGCTATGCTCATCTTAATTGGGATGCTAGAGAGATATATATTGGTTCACTTTATGTGACTTTAATTTTCTACTCCTTTCTCTATTTTAGTTGATGATAGAAGTGTTCCAGCTGAGTTGAAACACCTATGATTATACTCGACTTTAGTTCTTCAATTTTGAATAAATGGGTGGGTTTCTAAAACCCCAACTCAAATAGAACAAATCTTGATACTTTGCTTGCATGGAGCGTCGTCATCGTCGTCCAAACCTCATCCCAAAGATATGAGGCTGCCTAAAAGAATCATATTCCTCCATTTAACTATGTGCATAATCGCATCTCTATTATAATTTTCATTGGAAAATATGATTTCTAGGTGTCTGATTACGTATTTTCTTGAATTTTAATTTTCACTCCAAAGTGATTTTCGACCGTGCGAGGAAAATGATTTCCACCCAACCCCCTTGGGATTTTTTTGTTTTTTTTTGCACCTACTAATGTTATTCTCCAATGATTACCCACCCCTACAAGATTTGGTACTCACGATGACATTGTTGGAATTCTGATATTGAGAGGGGGTACAAACCAAGTTGGCTGAAAACTAAGGGCTGCATTTGGGATAATTTTTAAATTTCTTATTGGCTTGGATTTCAAAACCTTAGGTTAGATTTTAACTAAGGACTTGAGCTATACAACTTAAATCGAATCATAACGTCTAATTTTACCTTGAACGCCTGAGGCTGCAACTTTAATGGTGAATGCTTTCTCATCCACTGAGTTAGGGCACCGGTATAGTAACTATCAAACATTTTCCGATGTTTAAGTTAAAATATGCACCATAGGGATAAAATGACTAATAAATCCAAGCACCTTCCAATCTTTTCTCTATAACCTTTCTTTTTATTTATAGATTAATCTCCTTCCTTTACCCCTTCGGCCACCCCCCTCCATCCTGGTCCCATCACCCCTTTTCTTATTCTAGGGGATTCAAGAATGATCCTCCCCTAGATATGAGGCTTTGTTAATAAAAAGTTCTCTTAAGATAGGTAGTTGTCTAATCTTGAAAAAAATGTGATTGACACGGTCAATCACTCCTAAATTCTTGAGATACTTTTTCTATTTTAACTTCAAAAATATCATAGAACTATTCAAATATCTACTCCGCAAAACTCCTCCAGTTACAATGGAGAATAGGTAATCAACTCAATTATGTTATTTTGAGTTAAGATACTAAACACTTTAGGTATCACAAGGTCGATCTATATTGAAATGCTGACCAGCTTAGCTTATCAATCCTCTTCAAAATATGCCACATGTAAGATAGAGATTGAATCTGAGTTTTATCACATACACAATTTATATTATAATAATAATAATAATAAGAAGAAGAATGATGAATTGGCATGAACAGATGGCACATCGCAGAATCTATATAATAAAACCATGTTACCATCCCATGCTCTTTGTATTGTTCTTTCCTCTAAATGTACATCAGAAGTTTGTGTCAACTACGTACTACTGCCCACTTATTCCCGGATAAAACAAGTTCTATGTTCCATTTAGGAGGATTTTGGCTTTCTGGTTACTTTCTTGTTAGTTTCACTCTTGATTTCTAGGAAATTGAAATCCCAAGTCCCAATAATTATTTATTTCACACAAAAACACACCCTTACCTTTCAAAGCCACCTCTTTTACTCCAAAAATGACCGGACAATCCTACATGTAGAGGTGTACCCAACCTAGAAAAAGCTTCTTCAGAGCATGTTTAAAGTTATTGATAGCGTGGCAGCATCTGCATGGTGACTCTATACAAGTTTTGTAAAGCTTATAATTTACTGTCCAAGTCAAAGTACTAAATAATTAAGCAGGTTTTATAATTGCCTTTGGACGAAAACAAGAATCGATGGATGTCGGTCTTTAAATTATTTTTAAAAAAATAAGAATTAAAGGTTTGATTTTTTACTCTCTCTTATGTCCTTTAAATCATTTAGAAGTAAGAACTAAAGCATCTATCTCTTCCCACCAAAGTTCAAAATTTGAGTTTGTTAGTATTGAAAAATATTAGGACAAGTAATGGACAAGTACGGTCATTTATAGTATGTGACTCATATTAAGTGAAATATATATATATATAAGAAAGTTAACTGATGTTGGAGTAAAGAGAGGGGAGTGTTACGTTTTGAGTGGAGTGAGGAATGCATAACATACTGAACAAAATGAAGCGAAACAACAACATCTATTTTTTTAGAATTATTGGGGATAATTAATAGGTTAGGGGTGTGGGGACAACGTCCCCACGGTACGATATAAGGGTATTATTAAAATTTTAAATAGCTATTGTACGACTAGGATTTATTATAAATTCTTATGATGTAACCCTAATTTAACATATAGTGAAAATTCAGCTCTTTGCTCTCGTGGATGTAGGCACATCATCGAACCATGTTAAATGTATGTGTTATTATTTTTTTTTCTAGTTTTTCTCTTTTCGTATTATTTATTATAATTATCGCATGTAGCACGATAGGGTCAATATGGTCAGTCCTAACCCGATCTTAAAGAGTTGGGCTCTACCTTGAACCAATCTTCTACTCATAACCTAAATTGTTTAAGCTTTTACTCTACTCTAATGGATTCAAGTTGAATAAAAATGACAAATTTTAAATTCAATATATTTTAATGCAAATCTTTATAATTGTAAATTTTCTTAATTTACACTTATTGGTTATGGTTCAACTTGAACTTGATGACCTATTTCAACCATGGAAGAAAGTTTTGAAGCTTGGATGGGCTCAGCTCTTGCATTTTGAGTGACCTAAAATTTTTGTTATCTCAAATTAAGCCTCTAAACAACCGAAAAAAAATACACTTGCGTGAGTTCAATTTTACCTAAATAAGGATCTCTAACTAATAAAGACAATTGTCCAATACTTAAATGGACGTGTAGTAGTGATTACTTGCGGTTACCCACCGACCAGAGGTAAACAATTTTATTTCTTGTTGTTTCATTTCTTATAGATCACTGTTTTAAAAATCAAACCAGTTGTTGAATTGTATGACTTATAGGATTGGATCATTCGAATCCAACAGATAGGTCAAACCAATCGGTCCCAAAAATAAAATATTAAGTAGGTATTTTTTATTTTATGTTTATTTCTTTCCAAAATCAGTCAACTTCAACATAAAAAATAAAACGACAATGTTTCACTATTTTAGGTGACTTGAAATTTAAGAGCTTAGTACCCATATACTTTCAAAGCATGGATCAAGACGAAAAAAATTATTTTTATTTTCATTTTTAAAATAAAGTCTAAGCATGTATTTTAAAGGGTTGTGATGTTATTTTACCAAAATACCTATGTATGTGGGCCCAACAATTAAAATCTTACTAAGTCAAATCATTTCCATTAGTTTGTAATAGAAAACCTTGGGTCAAGGGGGCATGTCATTAATTCGAAAACATAAGTGACATCTCAAATTTTCACTAAATTGTGGAGGGGTATGTTAAAAATAAAAAAAATTGAACCATAAAAAAATTGAACCGATACTTTCACAAACTTCGTTGGGTCATCAGTCAAGTTGTTTAATTAAAATTGGATTTGTTTTGTTTACTCAACCCGTTGAAATTACCAAGTCTTGGTCCAACCCAATCCAATCAGCTAGTTTGATTTGATTTTTAAAACATTGTTTTAGATTTGACTCTAATTGAGTATAAATAAGGGTCTAAAACCAAGGCTTTTGGATTTCAATTAAGGTTTTAATATAAAAAATACCAATGTTTCAAAAAGGAACAGATCATTAGACCAAAATTTTGTGAAATCGGTTGGACCAATTAAACCCTATTCAATTTTTATATTCACTGCAAAATTTTGAGGATGTCTATAATTTTTAATACATTACAATCATTCATGTTCATAATTATTTTAATTTTGTATTAACTAATAATTGATTCTATTACAAAATCGTATTGGACTACTGGTTTGGTTCAATTTCTAGAACACTATTTCCCCATGTCATTCAATTCAAATATGCAGACTTATGAACTTGATGTTAGAACACTTTAGAACTTTTGATCTTTTTTTATTGATAAGTGTAGAGGATAAGTACGTTATCTAGACCGTACATGTGTCTTAACAAAGTAATTGGTACCTGGGGTGATCCAGTAAAACCAATCATGCCTAGTAGCAGGGCAGACCAAGTTAATAACGCTTTGATCTGACCGATGGGGTAGGATAGCATTAGGAGAGATCTGGTCTACTTAGTAGGGCAGGCCTAGTCCAGATATTTGCATGATTCTGGATCACCCATATCAAGTCCGGAGATCTCGGAAGAGATCTCCCAAGAATCTTAGACTCAATTTCAAGATCTCAATTCCGTTTAGATCCTTACAATTAAGGGATTCACCGTAATCACATCCCGATTAAAGGGGAAACTCTGATTTAAAGGAAGAATCTATAAATAAGGGAATCAATAGAGGCGGGGGGATCTTTTTGATTGAGGAAGAAAGGGTTGAAAAAATTATTTTATTGAAATACTATTTTTCTCTGCAACTTTAACTTGGGCGCTAGAGGATTATTGGCAGATACTACACCAATGCTTACAAGAGGGACTGAGGAGGTACTTCGAATCGATATGACATGGTCGACCAAGATAAAACTCGATTCAATCTCTACAATAAGCATTAGCCATCTATCTAAAAAATTTCTTCATCAACTCTAATTATGGTAAAACAACAATAGGTTGGGATGAAAAGTGCTCAAATTTAATGGTTGCAAATTGTTTATGCATTTGTGCAGAGGATTAAATATTTTACTCTACTTCATTTCTTCTTGTTCTCTATGAGCTTCATCACAATAATTTCTCTACTAATAAAGTTAGTTTTCAATCCGATAGAGTTTAGATTATATTTATTAGAAATTGCACCTTCCATTTTTTATCATGTCTTATTTATAGATGTTGACATTTTTTACTATATCACTTTATTGTTTGGTCATACTAATTTAGTCAATCGTGTAATATTTACTTAGTGTTTTTTAATTAGTTTTGTCTTTGCGTATGACAAGATATGCGTTGTTTTTTAAGAGGTGATTTTTTTGTCAGTTGACTCTCTTAAACGTATGTGGCAAGTTTATTAAAATATGTTCATTATCACGATTATTAATTTGTTATGTTGTATCTATGAACATTGATATCTCATCCTAGGTCCCGAAACGACTATCATCTACTAATTGAAAAAAAAAATCTAATCTTGAATCTCCATGTCTAAATTGAAAAATTCTTGAGAGCTTGGAATTAGAGATTTTCATGGAATCACCCTCCATTGGAAAGTCTTTTCTAAATCTGCCTGCATCTAAATTTCACAAAAATAAATATTGACGGCTCTTTTACAATAACAAGTGGAGGTTACGGCTTCATAGACAAAAAGCATAATGATGAATTTCTCTTCGTAGATTTCTCAAGTTCAAATGGAGAAGATATTATCACTTTGGAACTTTAAGTTTGAAATTTATGATTCACAAGAAAACCAACTTGATGATACGCTCTGATTCAAGCTATTCGATCAAGTGCATATCAAACACTACCACCCCTTCTTGGAAATGCATGAAAAGCGTCAAAGAAATTCAAAATCTTTCAAGTCTTGTAAATTTGAATTCTATTGGAGGGAGACAAGCAAAACAACCCATTTCTTAGTTCAATTATGAGTTGTTGACAAATATTTTATTCTCATGGAATATAGAACTATTATCCTCAAGGGCTTCTAAGAACTTTATGTGACACTCTATCTTATATCTACACTCTTTAATTTTCTACCTATTTTACAATCGAAATCGAAATATTCTTAGGATACAAATATAAATTTTCTACATATTAAAAAAAAAAAGGAAATTATGGAAAGAAAATAAGAAGAATGGGTGGGTGCATCCATGAATGGATGAGAAATAGGGCAAATGGCATGGGAGACAAAGAGCACTCTTTCCATGCATTAAAAGCGTAGATAGGATCACACCGTGGGGATTCTCTCTCCTTCTTGACAGGCCCAGACTTTTCCCTTAATCTTCTAATATTTCAATTAAAATTTATATTCAGAGTATTGTAGCAGAATGGCCTTTTTGTATGAAAGCAATCTAACCTTTTTCCTCAATATTTGTCCCTCTGCTGAGTGCTGACTCACAGTGGTCTCAGATTTTTTCTGACTCTTTTGTCCCCTAAAAACTAGGACTTTTAATCTTTTTCTCCTAAATCAGCCTACCCAAATTATAGACCTACTTTTGGAAGCAAAACCAACACACTAAACCACTAATCTTTCCTTGTTAAACTTTGAAATCTATACCACGCCAGACCATCGACCTGTCATCTCCTCTGATACTTGGAATTCCCACTCCTGTACCATTCCTCTCCAGCAAAGATTTTACCTTTTTAGAGCCCTACATCTCTTTTTTCTTCTATTCTATTATACGACTCCCTACTATACCATAGCATTTTGTACCCTATGATATACACTTCTCCTCTTGTATGTATGGCCCACTACTGGAAGATGACCCAATCCACAAAGCAGCTCAACTCAATTGACGTTTTAGTTAAGTCTCCTTTGTTGATATGATTTTGAAATAGACCGACTTTGTTTACGAAATCGAGTGGATATGATTGAAATAACATATGGTTGGATTAATTTATGAGTTTACAATGTTACTCAATTTATATTAATAATTGGAATTAATTTGGAGAGGATAGCTCTTTACTTTAATAATACCCTAATGATTTTCTTTCTCAAAATTTTTCACTCAGTCTGTACTTGGATGATGTGGTAAGGGCATAAAATCGTTGATATATTTCCTTGTGGATTTTGAATAAAAAGATATATGGTTCTGTGCCCTTATCACATCAGTCTTGTACAGACCAAGTGAAAATTTTCGAGTCAGAAAATTACGACTCTTAATAATAATATAAAAATTACTTTTACTATGAATTTTATCATAAAATTATTAATATATTTCATTACTCGTAAAATTAGTGTGGTAAAAGATATCATGATCGAATCGTTTCATGCATATGTTTACAAGTGGATTTAATCAATCATCATTTTGTTCTTGAGATCTTAATCTACACTTCTTGGAAGCTTCATCTTTAGGAATAAACAATCATTAAAAAAAAATTATTAGTTGTTTATGATGAAACTTTCTGATTTCAAGATTATCTTTTCATATTTCCATAGTGCATCTTTTGTAATTACACAAGTTGCAATATTTATAACAATATAATAGATAGTATAATAATACGACCTCGAAATTGTATGTTTGATGTAACACAATCATATGTATTGAATTTGAAAAATAACCAATCATAATGAATTTTCTTTTTACTTATTTTGCTAAGCAAGGAGGGAAATATTTGTATTCAAGAATGACAAAAAGGGGGAAAATCTTAAGTTACAATTTTCTAAAATTGGGAATACCCATCAAATATCCCATATAAACTTTTTGTGGTGGACCAATTCGTTTACATACCCTCGAGCCATTTTTTTATTAACATAATGACATCAAGCCCTTATGGCAATCAATTCTATTGAATCACTAACATCTGATAAAAAATGAACAATTCTAATAAGATTATTATTCTTTTCAATAATTCATATTCATGCAATGAAATATTATTGCTCATAGTCACAAAGTTGAAGTATGGGTTTAAATCAACTAGGGAAAACTTCGGAAAAAACATTGAAAACATGAAAATAAAATGAGAAAAAATAATAAAAATAAAAGATAGAAAAATATACTAAAAGTTAAGAAAAATATGAGTCATGTTGGAGTAACATTGTCGGGGACATATTTGATGTGGATGTGCGTCATAACTATAGACCCTTTTTATCGAGGTCTCACTTGTATCTTGATGCAAAGCATTTATAATTATGACATACATCTTACGTTAGAAATATCTCCCGACAATGTTTCTTCAGCATTATCTTATCTATATATATAATGACAATTCATAAAATCAAGTTATTATCATCAAATCTCATATTTTTACGTTTATAAATCATCAAATTTTATTATATATCAAATCCCACATTGAAAAAATAAGAAAGTGTTTTTTTTTTTTCAGTAAAAAATAAAAATAAAAAAATCATAAATAAAATAAAATGTTTGTCAAACCCTTTTTTTATTCCTTCAAAAGATCGTCATTCTTTTGTTGCTATGCTATTGTTCCTACCCAAAATGATTTTCATTGATTTCAAATATTTAAGATTTACCTTCTTTATCTTGATAAAGCACCACAACAACAACAATGAAGGGAAGATTTTCAACATAATTAAAAAAAAAAAATCATAATGAATTTTCTTATGTATCGTTGTATGTCATATAAGATAATCAACCAATAGGAGATATCAAACACATGGGAAGAAGTATTGGTGAGCAACACCTCCTCCCCTTCCCTTAAAACCAACCATGTCGGGTATGACCCAAGAAGCTGAGAGGACACGTTGCTTTCACGTGGATTCATTACAAAGATTTTGCTACCAATAATCCACTACAAATAATAGGACACGTGTGCAAAGTGTCAGCTTTCTCTTAGCTTTTCTTTGACAAAGCTTCTAGGGGAGGGAGGGAAGGTGTTGTGACTGTAGCATTAGCTAATAGCTACAGTAAAGTAGATTAGGACACTCATGAGCCCTTAAAATACGGCTTGCCCGTGCATGGGGTTGACTTCTTTCCCTGCAACAACCCTCCCTAACTGCAATAATCATAGGGTCCTCCTCTCTTCCAACCATTCTTTTTTTTTTTATATAAAATAATAGAGCTACCATTGCCACGCAATCTTTTACTACAGCCACACGAATTCTTAAGTAAACAATTGCACACTGTTGGTGTGGCGTTAGTAAAAGTAGGTGGGGGGCAATAGTAACTCTCTTGATTAACTCTACTTTTTTTTTTTCTTCCTCAAAATTGTTGTATAAATAAGCTAACAAATCGTACAAGAACAGAACGGGCGTGGAGGGGAAAGATCTTCTTTTGGAATTTTTGGTACATTTAGAGGTGATTTGGTTTATGTTTTGTTTCTTCATTTTGTCATTTTGTGGTCTAGTCTATATACTATGATACTTAGATGACTTCTGCCACATATAGAGGTATTATGATTAGTAATATGTGGGGCTGATTGGTCCCACCCTATAGCTTAATATGGATAAGTTTCACACATATTTCTATAAGTCATTTCAATTTGACGCTATAAATTATTTCTCACTGGGTCGACTCCATCCCATAAGATGGTCTTTATTTTGTTTTTGTTTTTTCTATTTATTTATATGAATAACCTCTAAAATCTCAAGCTAGGCAAATTGAGGAGAATTATGGTTTGTGCTCACTATTGGGTCTTTAAAAAAAAAAAAATGGATTGGTCCTGTATCTTAAGCAGACAAGAAGTATAAAACTGTTTGTTAAATTCAATTGTACTAGAGTCTTAATAATTCACATGTAATTGGTCTGGTCAATCCTAACTTAGATTCCGGTTATTTCTGGACTAGCTTGGTTTCAACTTTGAAATAGTCTTGTGCTTTTGTCACTCGGATGAAAATTATTTTGATTTTTTCTCTTATTTGGATAATTTTTATTTTAGAGCATGTCTAAAAAAGCAAAAGTTGAAACCAAGTTAGTCACACTCTGACTTGTGAGAATAATAATAATATTCTTATTGAGTATAAAAAATACACTAATGCTGGGTTGACATTGGACTTACTGCGATTCTCACACTCTGACGTGGAGGTGCCCATATAAATGCAGATATTCGAGGAAATATATCTATGGTTATGTGCGCATCCCACGTCAGAAATGTGAGAATCATAGTAAATCCCAATGTCACCCTAGAACGACTTTAAAAAATATGGACAAAGTTGCCAAAAAAAAAAAAAAGACTAAAAATGGTTATACACCAACTTTCGATAAAAAAAAAAAGGCCATATTCTTTGCACAACAACGGAACCATAACCAAACTAAGGTGGTTGTTTAGGTAGAGGTCAAATGACCCATTTATTGGGAAAAGGGAGGGAAGAAAGATTAATAATAGGATCAAGAATTCAGAAATTGCCCAAAACCACATTGTGATCTATGTTGCCTTATAGAGAACACCCCAACTGCACTTAAAAAGACATGCGGCGTTGGATTTTCTTTTGCGAAGTTTATTCAGATGCAACAAAACCCAATTCATCCAAAATTGTATAATACCTTACACTTTACATTATATTTGAAGAGAACATGCATACAATTTGTTTGATGTATGATATCTCTTAAACTCGAATTCAAATTAACAAATTATAATCAAATAGATCAAGAAACCTATTCTATATTTTGATGTCTCTTTTGAGGTGTTTTGACCAAATTAATACCTTTAGAATGCCACAAAAGGGACAATTAATGAAACAAATAATACCTTTTGAATGCCTCAATTTCATAATTCAAGTTTTCTTTCTATATTTTGGTGTCTCTTTTGAGGTATTTTGACTAAATTAATATCTTTTGAATGCCTCAAAAGAGACATCTAATGAAACAAATAATGCCTTTCGAATGCCTCAATTTCATAATTCAAGTTTCCTCCTAATAAATTTCATAATCTAAATAAAATAATAATAACTAATGAAAGACCTTTATAGGCTTTATCATCCTGTTTGTTTTGTGTTTTCAAGGTTTTTTATGACGACTATTTCCTGCCTT
Source organism: Akebia trifoliata (assembly GCF_017979445.1). Taxonomy (NCBI): domain Eukaryota; kingdom Viridiplantae; phylum Streptophyta; class Magnoliopsida; order Ranunculales; family Lardizabalaceae; genus Akebia; species Akebia trifoliata. The sequence continues at coordinate 27,793,256 of NC_141381.1, forward strand.
TATTCACACCAAAGAAATTATCTATGCTAATTCAACTTTAGGAATTTAACTATTACTTTGATTACACAACAACAATTATAATTGTATCCATGTTTCATCATATTGTCAAACATCTTTATTAAAGTAGTTATGAATGACATTTTATGATTTTATTTGATAAGAGATTAAAATGTTCAAGTTGATCTATGATTTAACATAACTTCGTGGTTGGGACTTTTATAGTACTAGATTTTATTTTATTTTATTTTTTTGCTTCTCATGGTTATCAAACCACCCCTCTCCCCCCCGGCGCAAGACAAATCCCTCGGTCACATACACTACACTTTTGGAAAGTCCTACATGCAATTAGTTGAGTCGAGGGTCAACCAAACCCTGGAGGGTAGCCCTAAAGAATTTATTACTTCTTGGGGTTTTGAACTCTTGACCTATCCTCCCTGAGGAGTTTGTCAAGGTTTGACTTGCCACTAAACCAACCCTTTAGGGTTTAGAGCCAGATTTCTTTTGTACCTATCGGCCCAAGTATCCACTTTAGGATCAACATGTAGAAGAAGAAAGCTCACAAATTTGGATGGATATTATTGAAAAAAGGGAGAGAAGAGAATAAAAAAATAATATAAGTTAAAAAGGGAAGTCAAAAAGGAAATGCAACAAAGTTGGAAGGGGAAGAAAAAGGAAATAAAACTAAAAGGTATCTACGAGGCTCGAGATTCGCCATGGTGATAAAATCTCAACCCTTATTTTAGGAGACTAAAGTTTGAGACAAACGAGGAGTCAACCATTATGTTTTATTATATAGATTATTTATATATTGAAAAAAATCATAAAATAAAATATATGAAAAAACATAAATTTATCACAAAAAAAAAAAAAAAAAACCAGAACTTTGACCACACCTTAACTAATTTAATTTAAAGATAAAAAATTAATATGGTGAGAATCTCATTCTCTCACTTTAGGAAAGAACGTTAAGTCTAGTTATTTTCTTCTTTTTGGTGGAGAGATATCGAAAGCAAAGAGCACGAGATCAACATCAAGAGGTCGAAGCAAATGATCGTCATTGATGTAAACTTGTTCTTGATGGATTATTAATTGTCAATAGTGGCAATTCATGTCCTGTGCAATTATTATGAAAAAAATATTGATGTGGAAATGCAAATTTTTAGTTGGGAAGTGGTAAATAACTGAAGTAATTGGGGTATAATTAGTAAAAGTTGGGGTGCCCATACTGTTTTATAAAAACTTATTATTATTCATTTAGCTATTATATTTTTTTTAATTAATTTTTAAAGTATTAATAATGATATCATAATTTCCTACAGTAATTATCATGGTGGAAATGGTCTAATGTCCCATTGAATCCTTCAAAATACCATCCATATTACCCAATATCTTTACTATTATAAGGAGAGAAGGTGGAGTAGAAGTGGTTCGACACCAAAATTTTGGATTTGAAAAATATCACTATCTTAATATAATTAAAAGTCATTTTGATCAAAAATCAAGAAAATTACAATCGCACGTCCCTAAACTCATGTTTGTTTATTTTCAAAATTTCAAAAATGACCTTTTTACCATGTAATATTTACAATCAGTATTTTCTTAATTAATATTTTAAAATACAAACAAGGAGTTTATACTCATGTGATATTACACATACCACCATCTAGTATTGAATAAAGATCATGGACAATGACTGCAACGACCTATTTTTCAAAAATGTGTATAAAAAATTCCCCTTTGAAATCATATGGACTCTTTTAGTACCCACTTTCTCAAATATTAGTTTATGAATCATTTTTTAAATGAAATGTTGTAATTACCTTTTCAAAAACTTTTGAGGTTTAAAGAAATGTGTTTATTTGAGAATATTTGAGGTAATCATGTGACGCATCGTCAAACGCTAACACAAAATCCCATGTCAGATCTCAAGACACTAAGTGGCGCTTCGAAATTTCGGCATGGTCTCCTCTGTTTATGTTAGCATTCCAAGGCGTTCAACTTGCACCTGATAAACAACATACATGATCCTGCATATATACCTACAAATATAATACAAGCGGAAGTCTATATACATGTAATAACGTACGATAGATTAGAGCACGGAAGAAGAAATTTATATACGGGATTATACAAAAAAATTTCACTCTAACAAAAGTCCTATCGATCAGAACAAAATCTATAATACTCTTCGACAAATCGACACCACTAGGGGGTATAACCCCAATACTCACCAATATAATGGATTCTAGTCGTCTATCTGACCTACCAGATAGTCCTCACTAGTGTTCTACACCTGCTTCGCCAAGTCCAGATTTGAAACTAAAAAAAAAAAAAAGGAAATGGTGAGTAACAATGGTTATCCAGTAGGGAAACAAATAATTTTTGTCAATAACCTCTACTAACATGAACGAATAAGCATGCTAAATTATTTTAACATATGCAAAGTTTTATAGAATAAATTACGATTAACTGGTACATATAGCCAAGGATGAGCAACTAAACATTTTTAAACTCACATTACATCAATCAACAGTACTTACTATAACATTTTCATTTTATACAAATCTAATTGATCAAATGGAAACATTAAAAATACATTTCATTTTAAATATCAAAATAATACAATAGATACATAATACACAATGGTGGAGTAGTGGAATTAGAGAGTTGGGATTCACGACTGGATCGCTCCTAGTCAGGACATGATGTTTCATAATAAAGTATTAGTTCTTGATTTTGTGGCTAGTCGTTGTTTATTACACTTGTGGGACCATTTATCCAGTTTAGGCTAGCTGTTTGACGTGAGCGTAAGCAATGGGTCTTTTTTTGATGTGTCAGAACGTTCAACTACTATAGATTGGTAGTGATCACAGACTAATCATCTTTGTCTATGCCTATCAGGCGTGCATGTGATTCTCAAATATACAAACCATTTGTATACGACCACCTTTACATTACAAGTTCACTAGTAAAGATAAAAAGGAATAAATCTGAATTCCAGTTGTGACTCCACTTTCATACGCGTCCTATATCACGTATGAACTTGGTGGTCCCTACCGTACATCCCAGGATAGTACACCGCTTTAGATGATATGACGCACTATCCCTTCAGGCATTTACAGACTCTTTAACAATTCATAAAATAGCTATATATATATATATATTATTTTCATTTGAAAACAAAAGAGAATTAACAATACAAGGTTGAGAATGGATATTCAGTTTCCTACCATGCAATTGTAGCAACTCGGTTTAAAATAAATAATGGAACGGAAAAGTAAACAGCGCCTCGCGCTAACAGAAAGTAAATAAACATGCAACCAGTAACATTATCCCCGGATATTCGTTCACCAACCTACACACAACACAATAATGTAAAATGCAGACATCACCCTCGAGTATGACTTTAACATTTTACCGTTTCATACATTTTTCCCTATTTTCGATTTTACAGTTTTCAATCTCTCAAACAAAATATCGACTTTTTGATATTCATCAACTCAATATAAGTTCATTAAATATTAAATCATTTTTCCTTCCAATTATGAAATTTATTTTTTTTAATTAATAACATTGGAAAATTATAAAACTTATATCAAAACAGGGTCCGAGTAGTGCATAGAACCCAACTGGCGAAAATAACCCGGTGAAATATCCTACCTACCTATAATTTGTTATAAAATGCAATTAAACATATTAAATATGCAAGTTCTGATGTGAATTTGAAATAACAAAAAAATTCTATATTTTTGGAAACACATTACAAATTTTTAATAAAATCCTAAATTTAATTTTCACAATCTACGATTACTTATAGAAATTGAGAGTTCTTTACAATCTCTAAGCGATGGAATTGAAGCACGTGCAAGGAAATCGAGGCAATCGACACGTAAATCAAGAAAGTTCAAACTTCAAGATGGCGAATTTTCTAATCTAACCTTGTGGTTTCGATGATCTCGACACCATCGTCTTTTCTCCCTTCTACGACGGAGGACAGTTTGATTCCGAAATAGATGAAATCTGAGGTCAAAGTTGCGAAACCCTCGTATATTTATACGATTTTTTTTTACGATACAGGACGAAAAAGAAGGTAAAACGAAAAGAGATTGAGTGAGTTTTGTAGAGAACGAGATTGCGAACGTTTCTCCCTTTTGCGTCGAAAGTCGACGACGAGCCGCTTGCGATGGATTTGGGGTAGAAAATCGGAAAAAAATGAATATTGTTTTTTTAAACCGTTGTCTATTTTTAGACGAATTTGGAAGATGAATAATGAAAAAAATTAAAGAATTTATTTATATAAGTCTTGGGATGAAATCGATATTTCGCCTATTATTTCGATCGACGATAACTTGATCGTTCGGACTCCAAAAGTAATGATTGAATACTTTATTTTACCTAATTTTTCATTCTAGATCTGGTGTGGTTAGTTTCTACAAATTCTATCTCTAACAAAAATTTACATTTTTGACCCGATGTGACCCTAAAATTGACGTCGTTTTCATTTTTGACGATAATTCGACTTTTTAGACTTTAAAATTGATAAGTAAGTAGTCCATTCTTTATAATTTTTCGTTACGAACCCAATAGTTTCATCAAATTTTAAAAATTCTTACTTTAGCAAAAAGTCATTATTTTAGCCTGATCCGACTCGATAATCGAGGATTTTGTAACTTTTATGTTCGGATTCGCATTTGAGCGTGCTTACAAGCTAAAGTATATTTTCCGATCATTTTGAATCCAATGGTGAGGTCAGATTTCATTAAAAATGATTAGAAACATCCTAAAGTTCTATCCCTAAGTCCTACTTTCAAGATTTTTTCTTAATTATATTATTTATTTTTTCTCAAGATACGAATCGAAAACTCAGGGTTTTACAAATCTAATGTTTTAAAATTAATGAAACCCCTTTACAAAGGTCATCTCTTATAGATTAATGACAATAAAAGAAGATTTAAATGACAAAAAAAAAAAAAAAAACTCTTGTTTTCTCTTTCTAAAACTAGCATTTTTGACCCACAGGGATGATGACGATGATTGTAACGAAAGTGATGACGATGATGATCATGAAGATGGAGATGAGGATGGTCATCATCATCATCAAACTTATTTTGTCTATGTATATTAGATTTATTAAATAATTTTAAAAACATTAAAACATAATTTTAAACCTTGACTTAAATGCCCACCGAATTAATAAAGCTCAAAAAATTACAAGTCGACTGAAATGAATAAAAAAAAATTATATATTGAATTTATGAATATTTCAAAAACAACTTTTTATAAAGAAAATTATTTATTTTTATATTTCCCGAAAATATTATTTACCAAAAAAATCAAACAAGTGGCATTTCATTTATTTTTTAACATAAGGGTGTTTTAAATATTTACCAAAATGTAGAGAGGTCACCTCTGGATCAAACCACGATGCCCTTGATCTTTGTCAAATTGTAAAAAGGGTATTTAAGGTATTTTACTTTAAAATTTTTCTTTAAAAGATCTTTAGTAGACTAATATTTTACTAAATGGGTCTTAAATTGACCTTATTTTTTTTATTAAGGGTTGTTTGGTACATATTTTCAATACAAAGTCCTTTGCAGTCATTATCCCTAAAAAATATTCGGATAGGGCCTCGTGCTCGTCTTGTTGATTGTTTCGAAGAGCCTGTTGACTTTGTCCCTATAATTTAATAAGTCATTATCGCGTAATTTAAATGGAGTTGTGCTACACAACTTGCGTTGGACAATGGGCCCAACATTGGGTTAACTTGGCTGTGCACAAATAACCATAGATTTATTTCCTTAAGATACAAATTAGAAAATCAACAATTCTCTATGCACTGCCAGGTCAACTCAATATTGATCCAATGTCCAACATAGACAGTAAAGCATGCCCATTTTAAATACCTTTATTATTACAACGAGAAAAGACGAAGTACAAGTGGTTCGACATATCGACTAGGGGCTAGCATGAGATGTAAGGGAGAATGGGTTTACTCCCCAAGTCAGATCTTCGAGTCCCTAAATGCCCCTCCACATAAAGTGGTATATTTAATATTGTACACGTGCAAATGAATGGTACGTGCAGCCCGCCAAAACTCCAAAAATTAAAAAGAAGTGGTTTGATACCTAAATCTAAGTTGCCATAAATGCCATCATTTTTATTTTTAAATTTAATATAATGCGGGTCTTTTCGGTAAAAAAATGAAATTACAACTAACATGTGGGGGTAGGTTTTCACAATAACAAAAGTATCAAGAAGGCAGAATAGTAGTGGTTTGACACCAAAATTTGAATTTCACAAATGCCCTCACCATAACATTTAAACTTAATACAATCAGGATATGTTTGTCAACAACCAAGACATTGCAATCCCATGGAATGAAATCGTGTTGGTTAATTTTTATAATTAAAAAAATATTTTTTCTATTATATAATTTTTAAAAATCACCCATTAATTAATATTTAAATTACAAATAAACCCTTCAGATAAGTTTGTGTTTGCTTATGCCACCTTTTAGTAATGATTTAATGAAATTTTATTATTATTTTCTTGAGTATATATCGAAGACAGTCAAATTGTGAAATAAATGAGACAGCTAATATTCATCCAACTAAAAATAAACAATCATTAATAATTATTACATATTAAAATGCGGAGAAAATGCGCTTCTTTCCAAAACATAAAAACGATGGAGACTTCTTTCTTCTTCCCTTCTCGAGGTTGGATTTCTACTTCTCACTATAACCTAACCAGTAGCAGTAAGCATATAAAGTAAAAAAGATTTAATTCTATTTGTAATAACGACTTACTAATTATGGTTTAAAATTATTATATATATATCTTATCCATCTGTAATCAACTTTCATTCTTGTCGAAATCAAAGGTCATTATAATCGAAATTAAAGGTATTTAAGGATCCAACTACAATTGAGCTTTTTTAAGTCCACTTCTTACTAATAATCAAGACACGTGGCACATTTTCAAGATATTGTGTTGAGTTGTTAATGACTCCTCGAAACACATATAAATAAATAATTTTTTTTATCGATAAATTTTTAGTAAATATTGGTGTTACCTCTTAAGTTTTCAAGCCGTTGACATCCCCTTGAACTTGATCATTTCTTATAAATTAGTAAAATAACCTAAATGTCCTTATATCTCATCATTAGAATTTTTTTTCAACTTAAAATCCATCATCTTCAAGTCTTTTATTCTCTACTTTGAAGGTGGTATGGGCAAATGCACATATGTCATAAGGACTTATTAATAATTTAAAATATTAATTAAAGATGTTTTGTAATTTTGAAAATCGAACAACTTGGTTCTAAGGTTGCAATTTTTTGGTATTTTTTACTTACATGACCCCGACTTTATTAACTTTAAACATAAAAGTGAGGGCATTTATGACCACTCAAAGTTTGGTGTCGAACCACTTCTATTATGCCTTCTCGCATTATAATAGTAAAGATGTACATTATTTTTAATTAATTCAATTTTACTTTGATTACATCATTTTCAATAAGACTAACTCTTAATTTTCAAAGAATCCTGTTATTAAGATTAAAAATTGAAGTATATAAAATCAATTCAATCTTATATTGTCTAAAATTTTAAGAAAAGGAATTTAAGATAATTGACTTCGAGGAAAGAAAACAGAGCGATAAGATTCAATTCAGATTTGACCATTTGCATTATGAGAGTTAATTACCAAAAAATTCTCTGGATCATAATTTTTTTTTCACCAACGGTTGAAGATGATGGAATTTAGATCAATATTTTCCATTAATTTATTAGAGAATAAATTTTAGATCAAAAGGGATGTCAACAATTTAAAAAGAGGGGAGCATATGTAATATTTTCATCAACATGGAGGGGTACCGTTCATAAATCACCTCATATTAATATCGATGAAAATCTTATTAATACACCAATTTTAACTTATAACACACCAAACTATATGGTGAATAGATAAGATAATTTCTGTTTGCTCGACTCATCCAACCCAAGTTATTCGAATATGGGTATATTTTCTTTATCTAATTAAGAATTCAAGTAAAATTATAGACAAGTATTTTATCCAGATTTTTTTGGGTTCAATATGAATATGCATCCTATCCGATCCAAATATCCATTTATCCAAGTTCAATGCTACTGAACCGAACCAAGAACTTAGGATTGGTTTAGTTCGGTTTATAATGAACTTCGGTTCAATTCCAGGTTAACAAAATAGAGAACCAACCAATTTGGTTCGATTCTTAGTTCATACCTTGTATAGAACCAAACAAAATCGAAAACCGAATCCTTACTTTAATAAAATTATAAATAAATATTATTAATTAATTTAATAAATTATTCACATTTTTTATGAATGAATTGATTTTTTATTTTTTTTTTATTTTTATGAATAGACTAATGACATTTTTCGGATGGATGGATTACTGAATTTCTTTTATTGATGAAAAACCATTGCTTTATTTATTTATTTATTGAAAAAATTAATATAAAAAATATTGATGGATAGATTAATGACTCATTTTATGAGATTTTATATTTATATTAATTTATTATTATTATTATTAAAAATATATTGATTCAATTAGATTTTTATGAAATTGACAACCCATAGAACTGAATCGAACCAAATTGACCTTACCTCGATTTAAATTGCTTTGATCATATGACAAATTGGTTCGATTCCAATTTACATTTTATGAAACTGACCTAAGATCTATTCGATTTTAATTTGACCTCAAATCGAACTAAATTGAACCAAGTTGCACCCCTACGATAAACTCACAATAAGATATATATATATATATATATATATATATATATAAACACAAAGAGATTTTAACATCCACGTCACACTGAGGTATACTCCTGACTAAGATTTTCATTTGAAATTTGGGTACAAGTCATACAAATGTTGTTAGCAAAAGTGGGTAACAAATTGAATATGGACTCATAAGGATCGGTATGTTGTAGGTAAGAGTTGGTGTCCCAATAAAATATTCGAAATATTAATATAATTATATAAAATAAATATGAAAAGTTTGAAGAAACGTTAGGTAAAGAGAGGGAAGATCTCATCCGTAGGTACAAACCTCTAGATTGTCCGGACCATCTAATGGTCAGAAATCAGAGCCTAGAGGACGACAGATATTCAAAGGATGATAGAATCATTGAGGAATGTGTGCCGCCGAAAATCATTTGATGTGTTGTTGGTCCATAAATAGACGGCTACGATATATTGGCGGCAGCTCGACCTTTTTATTTTCTTTGGGAAAAGACAAGTATCTTTTCAATTTCTTTTCTTTTCTTTTTTGATAGTCCCGTTGTCTGCCACGTCACACTACTTGATTTGATGGAGATGGATCTGATGGCAGAGACTCGTTATGATTTTAAGTTTGACTTTTTGGTGGTTGTGTAGTTATTTTCCAAATCCCTCGAAAACAGGAATCAAAGATTTGTTTGTCGAAATTTCAGTTTTGTCCACGTTAGGCGGTATGAGATACCCATAAGTTCGTTTAGAGTTGTGCTGGGGTGACACAGGATTTACTGTGATTCTCACAATTCTGACGTGAACATATACACATAACCGTAGATGGTTTTTACTCGTATCGCGAGAAAATACATCTATGGTTATGTGCATTTCCGACGTCAGACTTGTGAGAATTGCAGTAAATTCTTTTTGTCATTTTAGCATCTTCCGTTTGTTTACCACCGTTGGATTGAACCTTGCATGAAAAAGAGAAAGCTTTTATCAACACATCAACTTTTACTAATAAAACACCAATGGATCGGTTCGATACTGTATCAGGGCCACTCCGATCCCTTTTTTTTTTTTTTTAAAGTTGTATCCAATCCGAATGGATTAATGAATATGTGAACAGAATCCAATTTCTTTTATTTCATTCTTAATATGAAACCGATCTGATCACATACTTTATTTTCAAATTATTAATTTTCAAAACTTTTTAAAATATATTTTCCTACTACAAATATAAAGGGAAATTTAAAAGACTAACATGTTTTACCTACATGTATTTATATGACATTATGAATAATAATAATAAAATTATTGAAATATGTTCGGATCGGATTGGGATAGATCTAAATTCAATTTGAAAATTCAAATTTTCATGTTTTTTTCAAATTGGACTAGTTCGGACACTAGTATATTTTGGATCATTGCTTGTCTTAATCTACGCATAGATTAAAGAGAACTACTATTGCCACACCAACTTTTACTAATGTCTCACTGATTCCTATGTAAATCACCAAAGAATTGCACGTAATTGTTGTGGTGTTAATAAAAGTTAGTGTGGCAATAGTAACTCTCATATTAATACTTAACAGTGATGAACTCACAAGTTACTTAGGTTATAAAATAACAAATGCATGTCTTGGAAATTAAAATGACATGTATCGAATGCTCTATTTCGTCATATTCAACGCATGAAATGGTGCTTCGACTTAATTTCATAAGGATAGGTGTGTTGAAAATAATAGTGTTGTGTCGATAGAATTTCTCTAAAGAAAAATCATGAATGGCTCAAATCTAAATTAACCCTTTTTAAATTTATCCCATATTTTTAGTTATTAAATAGCTGTAGGCACATGATAAGTAAATTGTTGTATAATTTGCTAAAGAGATTGTGTTATCCTAAATCAATAATTCACAAAAAGTAACTCCCTGGGGTGCCTTCAATGGCAATTTCGGGTCCAATAAGCAGGGAGAGCTCATAGGTTATGAGTTCGATATCTAGTATGACAGTATTTCTTCGGGATCACCTGCGAGGGCGCAACCCACTTACCGGTATGTGTGATGTGCGGGTGTTGCACGTGTTTGGGGGAGGGACCCATTTGCCTTGGCTTCAATGCTGGCTCTTCCAATCCCTTAGTCGAACATAAATTGGGACACCCCCATCATAAATAAATCACAAAAAAATTTTAACTAATAATCCTAAAAATATTTCAGGAATAATTTTTATGTTTCATTAATATTTTACTGAAGCCATTCGGTGATGCTATTATCATCAGTTTATGGGTTAATCCTATAATTTTCTGTCCTTCATCAGCTCATGAATTATCTTAGCAATATAGTTTTATAATATTTTCTTGTAGTTTGAATATTTGTTGTAAAAAAAATGTTAGCCCTGAGCAACTATTAATACATCTCATAATAAGAAAAATACAATAATTACCATCAATATAGACTTAAAATGATTTGATTCATTCTTGATTAAATGATTTAAACAATTCAACTTGACATTGCTGGGGAAGATCATGTAAGATAGTATATTTTGAACGCTAATGATTTTTTTGACTAAATTTTTTCACTCCATGTGTAATCGGCTGATGTGACAAGGGTTCAAAATCATTAATCGTTTTCCTTGTGTATCCCGAAGAAAAAGATCTATGATTCTGTGCCCTAGCCATGTCAGTCATGTACAGACTGAGTGAAAATTTTCAAGTCAGAAAATCACAACTCGTGCTCCATCCATTGTTGTCTTTTGTCCTTTCGTCGTTGTTAATGTATTTGTTTTCTTTTTCTAATACAGAAGAAGGAATATGTTTGATGCACGTAAGATTTTTGGATTATCCTTTGAAAGGAACTAAAGCTTAATAGAAAAAAAAAAAAAAAGAAAAGGTAAGGGAGGCTAGATTTGAATGTTTGTAAATAAGTCCATGTATGGATTCCAAAATGATTAGTGGGCCCAATTGAATGTGCAATAAGAGATTGTTAAGAGCTCATCACTCCCTTTTCAAGAAAGAAAACACACTTTTGAAGGATTGGTTCCATATGATTCCAAAAAGTTTGATACAGACAAGCGTGCATTTAACTTGATTCTTGAATTGGGGGTTCGCTTAAGCCCGGGAGCGGATCCTTTGGAGTACTTTCTTCCTACAGTTCTTTGTGATGAGGTGATGAATTTTGACGGATGAAAGACTGTCACGTCATATAAAAATAATAATCCACTCTTCAAAAAAATTGAAGTTTGGGTGCTTTCGAATGGAACTAATAATCATCCACAGTCCACCGCTAGTGAAAAATGATAATGACAACTATGTACCAATCAATATCTGCTTTTAAGAAACATGCTTCCATTAGTTATCCTTACAAAACTAGTGTATTTCTTTCCATCTAAGTCACATGCTTGAAACGGTTAGTTTGGGATTAAAAAAATCCGCAAAACTAGCATTTTAGTGTCATTTATAAAACCAATGTGTAGATTAAAAATGGTTACCAATCGGATGGAAAAATCTCAGTCTTCTTTTGGATAGGTAAGCGAGTCAAGGCGTTTATTGTGAATCACAGATTCACAGTTATGGAGTATTGCCTCACAGACATTTTTTTTTTTTTTTTTTTTGGCTGAACCGAGGCATCTGATCTTCTTCGAGTGCCAAAGTAATCCTAACACGCACTAGGTAATTTCTGGGATTGATCCTTAAAGGTGGCCACTAATTGAGGTAGAATGTTTGTTAGACCCATAATCCACTATACTTGTCCTTCGTAAAATATCGAACAAATTGGATAAACCATCAGATTGGTCTACTTAGTTAGGAGCGGTAGTGCTCATATTTCTGAATAGAATGATCAAGGTGGCCCAAATGTTGGGCCATCCTCTTACCTAGGCGACATGCCAAGATGCATGCGAAGTATAATGAGCCAAAGACTTGATTCTTTACCTGACCAGCTTTTGGCAAATTGTTTGCTCCTGAATGAGCAATTGAAATATTCAATTGAATTGTGATAACTCTTTTTACACTCTCCGACCTCACAACTCACATAATCATAAATCTTTGTCCTTGTATATTCCAAAACAAAGGTATCTACGATTCTGCGAAGGGAGCATCGAAAAATGAGCATCAGACTATCACGACTCATATTCAATTCAATTCAATTAACATGAGCAATGGATATGCAAATATGGGTACAGTTGAAAATGAGTCGTGATAATATGACGCCCTCTCTCACATACACCCCCCATCACAGAATAGTAGATCATTTGCCTCCGGATACACAAGACAAAGATTTATGATTATACATATCCCAAGGCAAATTTTCTACGATTTTGTAATGAGGACATAGGGGTAGTTAGAAAATCATTACACTTTGAAAATACACGTGCATGCTTGGAGGCAACTATTAGTTGGTATAACTTTAGGATTGGCCAACGGATCCACTAGGTTTTCTGGCACAATTTAGTATTAAAAAAGAGAGGACAAAAATATAATATACATAAAAATAAGTGTAATGATTTTCTGGCACATTCCCCTACGCCCCCATCATAAAAATGTAGATCCTTTCCCTCAGGATATGCATAACCATAAATCTCTTTCTTAGGTATCCTGAGGCAAATGATCTATTGTTCTGTGATGGGGGCTAAGGGGACGACGTATTATAACGACGCTAAAAATAAATTTTCTTTGCCACATAAACACATTGGTCTAACATGTTTTTGTTCTATATTGGATTACACATTACAATAATATGATTATTATCTTTACCATTTTAATGCTAAGCATTGTCTACATCCATTCTAAATTTCAAAAATACCCCCATATTACATTAAATCTTGGACATTTAGCATAAAAGTTCCAGTATCTTTATGGTAATAGTTAAAAAATGGTCACTTTTTTTATACTCAAGATAGGGATATTTCCTATAGTAACTCATATTTTTGAATAGAAATACCCTCACCTTCAATTTCTCTAATAAATTCTTAAAAATAATCATCTAAATTGTAATTCCCTCCCTTTCAACATTTTATATCATCAAAATAAAGAGAAGTCTGTTCTCTATACCAAAACCTACCAAAAGGTGAGGACAACAATGGACCTTGTAGCTCACTTTTATTTCTTTAAAATCATTTGTATATTCTTATACTCTAGATATATGTCTCGTCCATAGTTATAAAAATGAAAAATGGTAGTAAAAAAAAATTAATTTCATGAATTTTTTACGATTTTGTTCAAGAAATTTACCTAGTGTAGAACCTGACATTGGAATGTATTATAACGTCGAGGTTCAATGATACTTATTGTCGAACCTCAACAAAATTGTCCAACATAAATTTTTGGAAGTGAAAAATGTCCACAACAACGAATCTCGACAACAGGTACAGTTGAGCATTGACTTTATAATACATTCCAGCAACGAAGTGTCGTGATAAATTTTATGAACAAAATCATAAAATTCCATGAAACCAAAAAAAATTTACTATTACTTTCCATTTAAATAAGTATGGATGAGAAATATGTCAAGATTATAAGAATATATAAATGATTTTTTTTTTTTAATGATAGAAATAGAGGAAAATTAATTGCCTTAGGTGAAAATCTTTTATAGACCGGGCGTCACGAGAGTACGTAACTCTATATGGTTCACTATGGTTCTCCAAATCTAGAGCCTATTTGGTAAAGAATGAATCTCTCTCTCTCTATTTAGATGGTTAAAAAATGTTGCGAGGGAGTAAATTATAATTTAGAAGATTATTTTTCAAGGGTTTGTTAGAGAAATTATAGGTGAGCGTATTTACGTCTAAAAAAATAAGTTACTGTAGCAATATAGACCTACTTTTGAGTATTAAAAAAATCGTGACATTTTTTTCCGTTGCCATAAATGCTCACATTATATTTAATTTTTAACTATTATAGTTAATAATAAAATTACAAAAAATTTAAATCCATATTAATTATATAAATTATAAAAATACACTTGCATTATATTGAATGGCACATGTTATAATACTAAAATATTTATAATGTTTCTAAAACTACATTATATATTACATATAATGTCAATTATTCCCTTATTAGGCCCATGTATTCTTTCCAGGCTTGGGCATATGCTAAACATTGACAGAAAGAAAACAACAACAACAAAAAAAAAAAAAAACATACCCATACAAACAAGCCATTCACGTCTAGGTGTTTGGCTTAAGTTAAATAATTAGGGGTATTCTTTCTAGGTTGGGCATAGTAATTTCATAGCCCCAGCCCGTAGTGTGCTTGGGCTTGAGTTGGGCATGGAAAATTGGATCCATTGTGAGCTTCTGACTGGACCAAAGCCCAGGTAGTGGACGGACATCTCAGGCTTGAGTTTCTGCACTAGGTGGTGCTCTTAGCAACATAGTTTTAGTTTTTACGTCTCATCCGTGAATGAGACCAAGTCGTCTCGGACAAGTTTTTCAATTTATTTGAGTTGTATCATTCAAGAATGACACAACCGACTGACTTTTAAGAGAAGTTGGATTTGAGATGACTTGTCAATCTGTCTCGTTGGTAGATGATACCAAGACGAATCTGTCGACTGAGTATTTCTGTTTCCCCTTCCCACTATTTCCGACTAAACCACAAAAGAGTTGGTTTGCCTTTCAAGTTTACTGAACTCACCCTTATTAAGTGACAAGGCATATTGAAACACTTTTGGGTTCTGCATCATTGTTTCACACTGGCCAGGCTACTTGAGCTTCTGAGAACAAGCCCTGAATTAACAATTATGATTCTTGACTTTTCTTCTGTAACAAAATCATTGTTTAACAGCACTAACACCAATTACAGGTCTTTTCGATGTTACCCAACATTTACCCACAACACAGCTGGGCCTGGAATCGAATAAGAAACTAGAAAAGTTCATGTATTAATGAAGATCTTGCTTCACTCATTGAAAATTGAATAAAAGCCAATTTGATTGGCCATGTGAGATGAAAGGAAGAAGGCTTCTTCCAAGTGTAAGATTATTCCCCTCATTTTGAGGATGAATCCTGTGGGACCAGTATCGATAAGTGCACAAATCATTGCCTATACTAACAATAAGTGGACCTAGCAAATGATCCCCGACTGATCCATTGACCACCCTAACAATCTAATAAATGTTCCTATTTTTGAACAATCAGTAAAAGAGAGAAGGTTTTTCAACTCAACTTTTAGAATCATCACTAATGCAGTATAGGCGCCTTGACCAATCATCACTTGGGATATTTGGACAAGAGCGCATTGGAGATAACTTGGTTTGACTAAAATATTTTACTTATTATAAGATTTTTACATACACATGCAACCGTAAGCTATGTATGTTACCCTCTTTTTCTCCCTAATTAAGAGGAAACAGTACACTTCTGCCCTCAACGACGCTTATACAAACATGGCTTTAGCTCAGGCCATTCAATTTCTTTCTTCCCTGAACTTTGCTTCTCCTGCAAAGAGAAACAAAGAAAGATGACATATTCATGGAACTCCATGGTCAATATATCTCTCCATCACATTAAAATATTAATCAAATGTAAACCAAGATTATTCAGTTTAACAAAGAATAACAAAATTAAGTTCTCACCTTTTTCTTGAAAAAGAACAAAAGAAACATCTTATTTGAATAATCCTGCACATAGTATGGAACCCATTAGAGCATATACAAGAGCATCAAGTTTTTTTTAGCTGATGAGGAATACTACTAGTATTAGTAACCTTAGATACAGAAGTAAATCCAAGCTCGCAGACAGCTTTCAAAAACCTAGTTGGGTCTGCTCCTCCAGTGTTCGGATCAAACCTGCTTTTCACTTCTGCTATTAAAAGCCAGCCACTGCAGCATGCCAATATGACAAGTCATGAAATGGAACTGAGATTTTATCATGGAATGTAGTGCGAACACAATTGATCTAAAAGCATTACTCCCAAATCTTATGCACACCATGATTTAAGAACTCTGTGAGCTTCTTGTAGGTAACTTGGGAAGTCTGTTCCCATTAAAGAAAGACAAAACACTGCAACATCCACTGATGACGAGCCAAGGGGGGTCTGCAAAGGGAAACAAATGCATTTGAACATTTGTGTATAGTATAATACTTGCATAATGGTCTACTTGGAAGAAAATCACACACAACACACTTGAAAATGGATATATTCAGAGACAACACTATCTAGACTTCATATTATCTTTAATACTTGAAAACAACGTCTCAAAAGGGTGGGTACAAAAGCAAAGTTTTAAATTCCATTTTTCTTTTACCACACTCCAATAGTTAACATCTTAGCGTGCAGAAGAATCAAGAGTGTTTTATTTAGCATTCCAATCTATTACCTTTCTTTCTTCTCGATACCTAGGAGTGTGGAATTGAGATTGGATAAGGTGTTCAAAAAATTTCTTTGGTATGATAAGGAAGGAAAAAAAGCATGTTGCATTTGGTCAGTTGGAGAAATGTGAGCACAGTGAAGAGTTTGGGGGGCCTCGGATTCAAGAATTTGGGAAGATTGAATGGGATTTTGTTAGGGAAATGACTTCGGAGGCTCAGAGTGGAACGAAAAGGAGGATTGTGGTAGAAAGTGATAGCGGCTAAATTTGGTGAGGACACTTTCGGGTGGGATAATCCTTACCTGTGCGTAGTGTGGAAAAGCATCTTTAAGACTCTTCCTCAATATAGAAAGAGGGTCAAGTTTAAGGTTGGAAGGGGGAATAAAGTAAGATTTTGGGAGGGCGTGGTGGGTCCGTTGAAGGATAGATTTTCGTCATTGTGCGCAATTTCAAGAAAAAATAATCTTCTTGTGGCAAGCTTTTGTGTGTCGAAACAAGGTAATGAAGGATGAAATTTGGTTCTTAGAAGGTCATTGAATGATTGGGAGTTACCGGAAATCACTGAGTGGATGGGAATTCTTGACTTAGCATCAGGAGGTTCAAGTGGAGAAGAAGTGAGAATTTGGGCCCCCAATAGTAAAGGTTTGTTCTCAGTAAGAGAGTTTTATAATGATTTGGACAAGCGTGGGGACACTAATTTCCCTTATGTTGCTATGTGGGGGCCAAAGGTGGCTTTTTTTCGTTTGGACTGCTATGAGGGAAAGGATTGTAATGCTCAATCAGTCGAGGAGAAGAGACTTTTGTGGCCTAAATGTTTGTTATATGTGCATGTCAAACAAAAAAACGGCTAATCACTTGCTTGTGCATAGCACGAAGGCAAGGAAAGTCTTTAGCGGATGGCCTAAATTGGGGATGAGCTTTTAAAAAAAAAAAAGTTGATTTGGAGTTTAACTCCTTCTGCAATTACGTGGAGTATTTGGTTAGAAAGAAATGCTTGAGTTTTTTAAGGAAGGACTCAATCAAACCAAGATTTAGTTTAATTGGTTCTAGGGTTACTCTATTTTTGGTGTAAGATCTTCAAAGAGTTTAAAGGAGTGTACTTTGAGGACTTCTTAGTCTGCTAAGATAGTATTTGTAATATTTCTGAGCTTTAGCTCTTTGTTTTTTTTTTCTAAGTTTCTTTCTTGGGTTGGACCTTCCCTTTCTTTTGTACTTTTCCCTTTTATCTATCAAAAAATAAAATAAAATCTGATGACAGTGGTATGCAACAAACAAGCATGATACATTTTACTAACCATGTATTCATGGGAGGGTTTACTCAATGACGTTTTATTGTGAGCCTTCTAAAAATTGAACATTGTTGTCAAGCTGAGTTCATCCATATGGTATGTACTTACTCCCTATTCTTACTCCATACTCGATTTGTTAATGTGAAAGGCAAACAAAACATGTGGCTATTCATGCTCAAAATTTAATCTCTCAAAAAGGTTAGTCACTTGGATGACTAGATTCCTGTAAAAAACGAGCAGATTGACATTGACAACAGGGGGCAGGATAATCCATATCCAGGACCGGGATTAAACATTGAAAAGCGTTTTAGATAATTTCAAAGGAATGGAGAAGGTTTGTGTCCCCAATGAGAAGAGGATTGGTATTAGAGGTTGAAAATTGTTGAACTAGGCCTTGTTGGTTAAGTGCTAGTGGATCTTTGGTGTCGAGCATGCCATTCTTTAAGATAACTTCAACCACCTTATTTTTTTCCTATTTTTTCGAGGTCCAACCTCCATGTTTTACCTTCTCCCTTCTTTTCAAATTTTATCACAATTATAATTATCATAAAAAAGTTCAGTTATACTCAATGAACAAAGAAAAAGAATCCTAATAACAAAACAGAGCTGCTAATTAACTACCAGTTATCATTAACTAATCAAGGTATTTTGAAAGAGAAGTGCATACACTTGACATGTCACAAGCAATAACAGATGGGTCATTTGCAACAAGATCAAAGGAATAAACTTTATTCTTCACATTCCTAGCGAGCCGTGCATCTCCTAGAACACCAAAAAAAAAGATGGACAAGTTAGAAATACAAACCAAAAGAGATTTATATCTCAATAAGCTTGTCATCGATCAAAAATTACAATAAAATCAATAAAAATCTATCTATATTCTTACCACAACCAAAATCAGCGACGGTTAAAGAAGGACCGTGATCCTTAAGCCATTTGATGATTATATTAACTGGTTGCTCTGGCCAATGTGACATTTGTTCCTGATATCCTGTATGATACTGTACGACTCATATTACTTATTAAACAAACTAAACTCCTCATATTAAGAACTCTCAATAAAACTATAAAATCACTATTAAATTAATAGATTGATTGATTCTAAATTTCTAACATAGATACTGATGTGTTCAAGAGATTCAGAAACGTTACCACATTAAATAGAGATGGATCTTCTTTGAAAAAAGTAAGTGCTTCGTTTCCTTTACAAGTGTACAACTTCTCGTTTATCATCCTGAAATGGCCTCCCGATAACCTAGCTCTCATCTGCACTCCCACACAAAGATGAAAAATGTACGATCTTTAATACAAAATCTACAACAAAACCCAAGATAACGATCTCAATAACTGAAGCTCAGCAAGTTTAGATTATAAAACCTTGTCAAGAAAGGTGGAATTTCCACCATCGATTTTCCTACGCTTTGATTTGACGAGCTCTTCAGTAGATGATTTTTGGTGGATTTCTTGAGAGAGATTCTTCTTTTTCTGGTTTGAAGATTTCGGATCTCTCCCTCTTTGTTTCGTTCTCTTTCGTTTCCTGTTCTCCATTCCCGCGAAATTGAAGAGAGAGTTTTAGAAGAGAGTATTCGGCAACTTACAACCTTCAAGCTTGGGAGTGGAGGGTTCGTTAAATAGGTAACCTAACAAGTGTTTGGATGCAGGGTTCGCTACGCCCATTTAGACCTAATCTTGTTCAAGGAATTAGTTTCTGACCAATCTTTTTTTATTAATTAAGAAAAATTATTTAATAAACCTTTTGGGAGGGATTTTTTCCCCTCAAATAGTCCCTTAACTTCGTTCAATGAATTACAATAAACGTTGAAGAACCTAAGTATGTGAAGAGGAGAAAAAAATATTATAAAAGAAACGATGTTAAGGGACATTTAGATATAAAAAATTAGGAATGATTTTGAAGAAAACTCCTCCCACAATGTGTATTAAGTATATTTTTTTTTCGTAACCCAAGAAGTATCCCCACCTTAGGTGAGATTAGTCTACTTGGGGCCACACGCACCATCCCACCCTACGTGTTATCGTAGGTAAGTAGTCACTTTACGTGGAGAGGCATATAAAAATTCGAAGTGAAAACATGAGAGCAAATCTAGTCATGTCTTACCATCTCAACTAACTCGTAGTGGGTGTATTAAGTAATTTTTTTTTCTATGATTAAATATCATAAGTGATTTTATTGTAAAAAATTACATTATAGAATAAAAGAAAAATTACTTAAAAGAGCATGATGAAGGGATTACTTTCTAAATAGTCCTTACATTTTGAACGGTAACTTGATAGTCCATTAATAAAGTTTTTTATTTTTTAATGGTCCCTCATTATTGTCGAGCTAACAACTTCTTACTTATTGTTGAAGTCAATTTTTTTTATTGTTGTACTCACCACTTATTATTGTTCAGTTCGACATTGATAAAATTTACTCGTTTTCGTTTTTTCGACTAAAATACATGGAAATATTTACTAAAAATTCGACATAATGAATTATCTAGATGATGTCAAACAAAAAGAACCATCCTTGGTCAATTTTCATTCTAAAACGAATTAAAAAATTAATTTTAAAAAATCCTACTTTTTTACATATATCTTCAAAATCCGGTAACTTCTTCCTTCTCAAATCCTTACGTTAGAACAGAATCTCTGAAACTCGATTGGAATGCCAAAAATCTAATTTTTTTAGATGAAAATTGCGACTTCGAATAGTTAGGACACATTCAACATTTCAATCATGAGAAATGTGGGGAGTGAGATTCAAGGATTGATTATAAAAAAAAAAATTACTAAAAAAATTATTAAGAGAAATCCAAAAACTTAAGGATTAATTAGAAAGAAATCCCTCTACCAAGGCCCTTTAAGTAATTTTTCCTACAATAAATTCAGTTATGGTGTTTATCCATAACATAATTATGTGATTTTACAATAATATCATTGCCCTTTAATATACATCAACACTATAAAAATTCAATCTCCCTCAACACGAGTTGGGCTAAGTCTGTTTCTAAAAGTATTGGCCAGTCAATCTGCAAAGCCCGAGCAAAATCAATGATTCCAAAGAAAAGCAGCTTTGGGCCAGATCTGGACTTTCCTATTAAATTAAAAAGAAAAATTAGCAAAAATAAGAGACTGTGGGGGTGTTTTTTTATTTTTTTAAAATAACCATTGCTGGGGTGGGGGTGGTTAATCAAAAAGAAAACTGTGATGGGGAAGGTGATCCTAGTCGGGCTTGGGCTGCTTAAAAACCCAAGCCCATGACCTCTACACCTTGATGCGGGTTGAGTTTAGCCTTAGGTCAAAACTAGCTTGGGTCAGGTTTTTCGACTCAGGCTTCGGACTCATGGGCTTTTTTACCTATTCCATTCCTAACAGGCTTGGGCTGGTCTCAGGCCAAATAAAATGACTAGAATTTAATATTTTAATAATAAAAATTATTTTCAAATGAAAATTTTTCTTGCCTGTGTAGGGATTATTCAATCAAATTTAAATTAAATAATGCTCAAGTGACCTCAAGCTGAAACCTCATATTACACTTCTTGACGTGAAAGCCTGTGAGAATCATAGATGCTTTTCATTGAGATATAAGTGAAAAAACATTTATGGTTCTTATCCACTTTCAGGTCAAGAAGTGCGATATGAGATTCCAACTTGAGGTAACTCTAGCACGACTCATTTAAATTTGATGTATAATTTAATTTTTAATGATTTTAGATGAGAGATAAATTGTAATTATACAATTATCGTAATTTTATTTAAGTTTTACTAGGAAAACATTCATCTAACTATATGTATTATAAATATCTATAAGATATAATAGTGATTCCGCTCGGCACTATTAAGCCCTAGCCCAACCCAGACTACTTGACTGATTAAAAATCATTGACCTGGCCCTAGCTTGCTGGTTCAATATGAAGGCCTAAACTCTTGTTTTCTCAGGTAGACCAATCGGGCGTAATTCACACCCGTACCATCAAACAAGTGATATATAATGTATATATTTTTTTCAATAACAATATTAAAATTTATAGAATATGTAAAAAGAAATTTAAATTAATGTATTATTGTTACCGTCGTTGTAGACAAATAGAGGTATTCTATGTGTCAGGTGCACTCCAATTAATTATACTAGAAGGTGGCATGTGCAAACACACATGATCTGAGGGGTTTATTTGTAATTTAAGATTATTTTGAAGATAACATGGTAAAAAAGATATTTTTGTAATTTTTAAAACTAACCAACGTGATTTTAAGGAAGTGCGGTTGTAATTTTGTTGATTTAATCAAAATAACCTTGAGTATATTAGGCTTAAATGTTAAGGTGGGGACATTTTTGATATCCAAATTTTTATATAGAACCACTTCTACTCCACCTTCTCTCGTTATATAATAGTTCTCTTAACTTACTAACATTTTGATGATCACATCAACAAATACTAAGACTCGTTTATTGAGTTTAACCAATATAAATAAATTCTATTTATAATTAGTATAAAAAAGATTACATAGTAAAAATCTTGTAATTTTGAAAATTAACCAATGTGATTTAGGGTAGTACACGCCAATTTTCTTAATTTTTGATTAAAATAACCTTGATTATATTAAGTTTAATGTGACAGTGAGGGCATTTGTGCGATTGAAATTTTGGTGTCCAACCACTTCTACTCCGCACATTGTGCCAATTGTTTTCCATGCACTTTGTCTAAATCAACTCATGCAATTGTTCTTCGTGTTGATGCCATTGACTTACCTCAGATGCAATTTTGATTAGCAAATGTCTTTAAATGTGTTAAACGCTGCCATTTTCTATCATAAGTTCATAAAATTAAGTGCAATCACATGTCATGCACTCATTCATAACTTGGTTGGAAAACCATTCCTAATTTGTTATATAAGTTAGTTGATTTTATTTTATTTTTTGATATAAAAAAAAGGTAGATTCCTGAGTTTATAATTTATTAGGATTACTTGTAAAATTTGATGAGTTAGTTGATTTTTATTAATTTTTTGATGTAAAAAAAGGTACATTCCTGAGTTTATAATTTATTAGGATTACTTAAAATTTCATGACTACTGAACTTGGGTTTAAAAAACGAAGCAAAATTTCCTAATCTACATTTAAGAACTACTAGCAAGTAATCCTTCAAATAAACTAACCCCAAATGGTTAACAAAGGCAAATAATATTCTTATTCAAGAAAATAAAAACCAGTATAATTTTTCCAACTTCAATTTGTTCAACAAATTTTGACTTGTACTTGTTAATTAACAACTACTTTTAAAAATTAAAGGAAAAAAATACTTTCATTACAAAACACAAAAAGTTTCTAGTTTGTTTCCATGGCAACAAAAACATGATCGGATGCCACAAGTATGTAGAGCACCAAATTTTTAGAATTTTTTTTTTCATTGGAGTTTAGTTTTGAATTTAGGGGTTAATAGTGATAAATTTTCTAAGTCTTGATTTTTATTTAAATTTAGAGCAAATTCTCAAATAATTACAAAAGTTTTCGTTATTTCTGAAATGTTGTTAATGTTGATAAAGTTATTACGTAATATTGATAATTTGATTACATTTTATCAATATTATGCGATAATTGTGTCAATACATATAACACTTTTCGATAGTTTTGAAAACGTTGAAAATTATTTAGGAATTTACCCTTAAATTTATTCTAGACCAAGAAATCTAGATGGTTGAGGTATTATTTTGTCAACAACATGGCAGTCCATGTGGGTCCAACACTCTTAGTAACTCAAGATTAAGTAGATTGATGACATTTTTTGATGGGATTTAACTAAAATGTGATAATCAATCAAATACACTAAAAAATAAGATAAAAAAGAAAAATACAGAAAAATGCACAATTTTAATGCACCGAGAAAACGGATTCCGAGGTGCATTCAAAGCGAGGAGTGAATCTCATCTTTCAAGACCACCTTTATATGCATTTATTGTTCATTCCAATCTCATCCATTCAAATTCCAAATGGGTTTGAAAGATGGACCATTTTTTATCAGATATGGATCTATTAATAATCAGTTATTGTTGTGACTTGTGAGCAAGAGTATTGTACGGGGGAAATGTTCTGATCAAGGAAAATATTGATATTGTATTGATTGATATATTTGGATACAATCTAATACATATCGATACGTTCTCGAAATATTCGATTTTTCGCATCAATGCTTTGGATCAACCTCATACATACCTACCTATACGTTATATAATAACATAGTGACAAAGTCGGGGTTCAAGAATAATTCGGTAATAGAAAGCTTCGAAAAAATTTGATGAAGTCCAAAAAACATTAGATAAATTAAAAAATAAAAATATTTTTAAATATAAAAAGGTAAAAAAAAAATGTATTTCATATTCTAAATGATAAAATAACACTTAAAAATACTAAAAATGATTCGTGATTTTTTATTTATTTTTAAATCATTGATTATTCTTGAGTTTTTTTAGAAACTTTGTGACTTTTTGAAAAAATCGTGATTTAATTGATAAAATTTAAAATCATAATTTAATCATGATTTTTTCAATAAATCGCAGATTTTTGTCACTATGGAAAGGGAAAACTTGTATACTAGGAATATAGGATGTAACCCATTAGAGTACTTTTTCAAACCAGCCTAGCATCCACATTAATGTTTGGCCTATGAGTGATTGTTTGCTCACATAGGTGTTAGCAAATTTGCCCACAGCCCAATACCGTTTTTTTATGTGGCGATGATGTAAATAATAAGAGAAAAATTTCTCTCTCCTACCCGCATATCTACTGTCCAGAAATCTTAATATTTTGATTTTAAATCTTAAAAATTATTGTGGGATTCACATGGATAATCATATTGGCAATGGAACACCACTGCCTTCTAGATTTTATGAAAAATCTCATGGTAAAAAAAATTAAGTTTTTCAAGCTTGATTAGTGGTTTTGAAATGGACGGCTGCCGAGTACTCAAATTTAAAATTAAAATACAACGATGAAAAATATAAATATAAATCAACTTCTTTGATGTCTTTTCAACTGTTGGATTACTTGAAAAATGCTCAGATCCAATGAATAGAACTTGTCTGAAAAAAAAAAAAAAGAGAGGCTTGAATCCAATATCAACAAATTACCAAGGAGGCTAGTTTCTTTTTATGGGTTTGTCGGTTAATTAAAAAGGGTGGGTATAATGTGTATTCGGTAAGTAGGTCCAAAATAAGAGAAATTTTTCTCTAGCATTAATTCTCTTGAGATGTGTGAATTCCTTGTGTGTGGATCATGTACTCCATAGAGTTGGGTAGTTGTAATGATATCTTCTTTGCATGCCACTTGGCATTATTTCGGGACCTTGGATCCATGAATGACTAGTTTATGGATCATATATTAGCCTGATTGGTGATTTCTAGCCATTGTATACAAGCACTTCTCAGTTCTCATCAAGGGCTTCATGAATAGGCTCTTAAATATGGCTTGAACCCACCAACTGAAACACCAATCAGGCTGATTATTAGGAAGTAAAATAAGCAATGGTTTGAAGCAAGACTGAAACAAACGAATGTGCCACAAGGCCCACAACTTAGGCATGAAGTTTGGTAGCTAAATAACTCCCAGGAGTACAGAATACACAACAGTAGAACATTTGAAGTTTTAAATCAGAATCCAAGAGCATTACATGCATTTAATAAGTCGACAATACCGATGTATCTCATTAATTCCCTCATCTAAGCTGATCTCAATGTGGGCCAATTGAGTAACTCCATCATCTCTCAACTACATTTCCTTCCTATATATAGTTCCTCACTTTCATCTTCCAACCACCCACCAACACAAACCATAATCTTCTTCTTCTTCTTCAACCTTGAATCCCTGAAAAAATGTCTACCATTGTAGAAGAGGTCACTACAAAGACTGAAGTTCTTGAGATTGATCCGAAGAACAAAGTCTCAATAGAGGAGGCAAAGATGGAGAATGAACCCAAGACTAACACATGTGAGACAAAGAAAGATGATGAACCCACCAAGGAGGAGGCACAGAAAGACAATCCAACAATCAATAATGAACCCAAGAAAGATGATACCCCAATGGATAAGATGGAGAAAGAAGAAGAGAAGGTGGGGGTCGAACTCGAACCCAAGACTGGTGTCGCCTTTCCTGTCAAACTCAGTGATGGGAAGCAGTTAAATGCAGTTGGTATGAGGAAGAAGAGCATTCTTGGCCTTGGTATTAAGATCTACGCTTTCGGTATAACATCAAAACTTATATTTAATTGTATTATAAATAGAACTTAAACTTGATCTATTAGCTAATTTATGCTTTGGGTTTGTAGGGATTTATGCAGATAATGCGAAATTGAAGGAGTTGATGGGATCGAAGATCGGGAAGGCCCCGGCAAAACCCACTAAGGAGATGTATCAGGCGGTGATAGACAGTGATGTGGGGATGATGGTAAGATTGATTATAGTGTTTGCTGGTCTCACTATGAATATGGTGAAAAAGAACTTTGATGAAGGTCTAGGTGCATCCATCAAAAAGCTCAATGGAGGCCGAAAGAATGATGAACTTACGAACATGTACATCTCTTACATCCACTCTACAAGCAATAATTTTTTTACACTATATATTAGTTAAATGTAATTTCTATATACAATATTCTATATACGTGTATATCTCATAAGCTTTATTGTTCTAGGAGAACTGAGATTTGCTGTTTCGAAAGTTATGTGCTAAGCTGATGAACCAATGGCATGACGCCATGTGTATTATACGAGCAAATGTGATTGATCACTGAGAAAATTCCGGGAGCAGTTTAAGTGCTTTATTTTTAGTAATTTTCAGTACATGTGGCGTAGTGCCATTGGTTCAACAGCTTAGCATATATATATATAACTTTCAAAACAGCAAAGATTAGCATTAGAGTATTTTGATTATTATACAATCTTTTGTTGGCAACATTTGTTCTATATGGCGGGTCAGAAATGCTAGAATGGGCTAATTTTTTGTGAGGATAATCTCTTATGTTGAAGAAATCGTTATAATTAAAAGTCAGCTTATTTTAAAACTTCTAACTCCATCAAAAATGGTTTACAAGTTGAAGAATCATGAAATATTTTCAATTTTCATATGAAAATATATCTGTTTTTGTAATTCTACCTTATCTTAATATTTATCTCTATAATAAATAGGGATATTTACAAAATAGTGATCAACTTTTGAGAAATTTACGATTCCGGCTCATTGTTCATTTTAATTACCAAAAATTGGAGGTTTTTAAAGTGACTATTTCGTAGGTTTAAAGGGACTAATTGGAAATAGTCACTTTAAAACCGGCGAATTCGTTACCGTTCTGAATTTTTTTTTTAACGAAAAAGTGATCATTTATGTTTTGGTAATTAAAATGAATAGTTAGCTGGAATCGTAAATAACTCATTTTCAGCTCACGAAATGGTAATTCACCCTAATAAATATCGTATGTGGATGCTATAGGGTTATGGGTGAAGCATCGGATGGTATCAAGTTAAAGCCTGGTTCAGTGATTGAGATCACCAAGCTCCCAGGATACATTTTACAAGCAAAGGGTAATGGAAGATTGACATAACTTGTAGCACTATATATTATTCTATCTTTATATATGTTATAAGCATTGGAATCTTATCTAATTAAGTGCTTGATGGGTGCAGTGGAGGAGGAGGTAGTGAGCAAGGTGGAGAGTCAACTTCTGTGTAGAGCCTACTTCCACATGTACTTGGGAGATGATGTCTTTGATAAGGAGGCTAAAGATAGATTTGGGGTGTCACTACTCTCTCTCTTCTAAACACAGGTGTTTAGCTAGCTAGGGTGGTTAGAACTTAGAACAAATAAGGATATCAAGTCTTGTTTCAGTGTGGCTTGAGAAATGGTACAATAAGAAATGGAAAATTCTAGTGTTTTAATTTTCAGCTTTTAAAAGTGGATGATTGATTGTTAAGTGGTAATTGCTAGAGGTGAAAGGCTGTTATTCTAATTTCTAGATTTTATTCTTTGCAAATCCACTACATGTTGCTCTAGAGACCCAAAATTGCACAACTGCACAAAGATACATAGTTGAAAGTTAAAAATACCAAAAGTACTAAACTGATATACTGAGTAATGCATTAATAATAAAAGTGTAATGATCTTCTAATGCCCCCCTCTGACATACGCCCCCATCACAGAACCGTAAATCATTTGCCTCAGGATACCCATAATCGTAAATCTTCTCCTTGTGTATCCCGAGGCAAATGATCTACGGTTTTGTGATGGGGGCGTAGGGGAGCGTGTGTCAGAGGGGGGTGTCATATTATCACTACGTCATAATGCGCCAAAAACGACTGCCTCTACAGTCGGAAAACGAGTCGTTTTAAAAGGAGTGGTTTTTTAAAAACGATTGTAAAATAGAGATATAGCGACGGTCGCCGACCGTCGCTATAGAGTATTTTGTTTTTAAAAAAAAATTTATTTTATACCTGACCCCCCTCACATGTTGCTAAATGTTGGAGATACCCCTATGTTTTGACAGTGATGACCTACACCCCAACTAATAACATGAAAAGACCCAAATGCCCCTCATATTCAACTTTCATAAATCTAACTATTTTCAGCCACCTACCATAAATTATTTATTTTTAGAAAGTAAAATCAAACAATTAACAACCACAACCTTTTGTATATAACGTCCTAGCGGGTGCTACCACAGCATACAGCCACTAGCTTCCATAATGGCTGACCCACAACATTGAACAACGTTGCCCGATTCCCTGATCCCTTGAAAGGAGTTTTACCAAACAAAAGTTCATATAGAAAGATGTCGAAAGTCCACCAATCCACAACACTCCCATGGCCATCACCTTTGATTATCTCAGGTGCCAAGTATTCATGAGTCCCAACAAATGACATTGACCGAGCCCCAGTTGGCTCCGCAATGAGCTCAGGCAATGGACTGACTTGGTTTCCAATCTCATTTTTGGGTTTTCAATCTTTCTTGGATTTGCTGGAGAAGAGACGGGGCGAGAAGCATGTTGTGGGGGCTAAACAGGATGGCTGGATACAAGATGGCTCAATGCAAGCTGGTTGAACACAATAAACAGGGTTTTTCCGGAAGGGTTTAGACTCAAGGGAAGAAGATTTGACAAGAGTTGGGCTGACACTGCATCGAAGGGAGAGGTCAAAGTTGGATAGCATTATGTGTCCATCTTCCCTAACGAGAACATTTTCTGGTTTGACGTCGTGATAGACAATCCCAAGCATGTGAAGGTACTCCAAAGAAAGGAGGACCTCTGCTACATAAAACCTGCATGTTGGGAACAGTTGCACATCAAACAACGACAAATGTTTCATAAAATAATTTATGGTGAATCTGTTACAGAGCTTAGCATGCTCAGCTGCTAGCTTGCATAGATGAGTGGCAAGGCATTAATGGTGGTTTATGCTCAGTTTCTATCTTGCATAGAAGAGGCTTCATGTATGCAATCCAAATTCAAGGTTACTCCTGTGTGAAACCATCTAAATTCTTCATATCTTAGATTATACAAATGCCAACTTCCATCTATAACAATATTTTCTATTCTTTTAGTACCACAGTGATTCATTATCAATGATAGTTCTCTCGAGCTTAAAAAACAAGCTCTTTATTAACTTTAATATTGGAGCCTACATGTTGTAAGATTTAGATTCAATTGATAGCGTTTCTCCTTCCACCAAAATAAATAAGAAAGTAAGAGAGTTCACTGGTACCTGAAAGTAGTTAATCATAGTCTGGGAGTGGTCACCAATCTCTACCCCCTCGTTTCATAAGAAGTAGCTGCATCGAAACCACAGAGATAATTTAAAATAAATTATAATATGGTTGCATATATGAAATTAAACTAAATGATAAGGACCCTATCGATCACCAATCAGCACGCTTTCAAGACGGCCATTTGGGTGGCGTCTATATGATCCATTGGAGTGCACCATATGACTTAACCACTATATTCTGAGATTGGGCACTCAAACCCAAGTTTCTTAACTCCGAATACTCAAAAAAACAGAACATGAGGGCCCAATCAAAGGGATGGAGGCATTACTTATATGTTGGGTGCAATAGTCCCCTCCAGTGATAGCAACTAATGATCGACGCCATACCATATCTTGGGCCAGCCATAGTAGTCTTGCATATAGCTCAAAGAGTACTTGATATTCCGCTTATATATTGTTCTCCCTTGAAAAGGTTGGATACTTTCCTCAGATGAGCCGCTAGACTTCCCAGAAAGCACTACATTTTTATTTTTTGTGTTAGCTAACATAAGGTAGTCATGCCACAATAACTTTACAAGGATATTGTCAATAAGACTGACTTGAAAATGATAAACCCTGTCCATTCCATTAAAATATCTGCACATCAAGCAAGTGACCAAAAACAGAAATTCAAGAAATGAATGAAATGTACCAATAGTCCAATACTATAAGATGCAGAAAAATGTTATATCTGCATATTGCAAGATCAACCAAACACAGCAGGACGTATATAGAATGGCATGGATAAATATGAGGTGAAAGCTTAGAAGATTCACACCTTGATGCACTATTTATTCCCCAAAGAAAACATTCTTTGAAGGCCTTGAAAAATGCCAGTCGATCCCCATCAGAGGAGTGGGATGGGTTCCTTCCTTCCCATAAGTTCTGGAAGAAATTCAGAAAGAAGTGCTCTCCATCTATTGCTTTAGGAGGTATGGTATCTAAGAACATAACTAAAATTTGATAGGAAACTTGCTGTGATCCATAGCATCTATTCCTCGAGAAATGACAAAACCAATTTGCAACAGTCTTTTGAATATTGGCAAGGCCCCAACTATCAGGAAACCTTTTAGAAAATAGCAAAATAGTGTCCCACATTGAAGAATGACATGATGGATCTTTTTCTTGAAAAGCACCCAGTATTGCAGCAGCCAGAATCTTCATATTTCCTTCATTAAACATATGAGGTATATGTTTAATGAAACTACCCAATGCTGAATATGTAGCTGACCGAACAGGAGGACTTTGAGACTTGAGAAATTCCAGAAAATACTTATGTGTAACATTGATAATTTCTGAAATTATATCATATCTACAAAGAAAACTCACAATTAATTCTTCCACCATGAAGCTGGTGTAGTGTTAGTTGATGAGATTATAGAGCGAGTCAACACAAAACTAGAACTTTTTTTGGATGGGTATAGATAATTTCATTAGGAACAAAACGGAGGTCGAGATGACCATCCAAAAGATACAAAGAAAAACAAAAGACCTATAAAAAGAGCCCAACAAACCCTCCCCGAAAGGAACTACACCATAATCAAATTGCAAACCCTGTCCCACCTAGCAAGGAGATCCTCAAAGAATATTCCCCTGAATTCTTTAAAATGTTTATACCAAAAAAACAGCAAAGCTAAGATTTCCACCACCACTTCCTGAACCTCCCTCTCCTTGTCATCGAACACAAGACTAGAACTATGGACACTAGATACCTAATTTGGGTAAGGTGTTCCTACCGAACCAGCCCAAGGAAAAACATGTGTCACCAATTGCACTAAAGAAAATCATATGCACAGATGAACCTAGTCTGGCATGCAAGGATCACTCTTCACAACCTCACTAATCCTCTTCACAGATCCCAAACACTGGACCCTCTTCTGCACAGAAACATATTCAATCTCCTCCATATCTTTTCTAGTAGAGATTCCAAAAAATGCTCCCATATAATCACAAATCCATTACTCCGAATCTAAAAGTGAAGGATGATATTAAGAATATAGTCAGTATTAAAAAAGTGTTTGCAAACTTCTATAGTTTGGTACTTTAGTTACTACAAAAGTTTATTAGTCTTTATTAGGAGAAATGTCCAACATTTATACCAAATGAACAAAGTCAATAAGAACATGGAGAAAATCCAACCAACCCATGCCTTAGCGCTAAGGAAACTAAGCTCCACTTGATTGCTTCTTCCACTCTGTGAAAATGCAGCAAATCGATCCCTATGGTACCTCCAATATAGATAAGAAATTTATCAAAACTGTTAAGTGACATAGACTCAAAACTAGAGAAGTTATCGATATCGTGATATTGAAGTGGAACGAATACTCACATGAGATGCAACAAAGTACACGATCATGTTAAGTGCAATACCCCACCAAACAGTGACAAAAATATATCCAGAGAAGGTTTGCATACGACGTAAGAGGCAGACAGAGTGGTAGATTTTTGGGAGATATTGGAAAAGAAATGTTATCAAGAACACCATCATACCTATGGCTTGTGCATCCACATGTCACCTCTATATAAAATATTAAAACATCCTAAACATATTTACATTTTGAGCAGTAATAAACTAAGTCTCTGGTGATTATTCTGCAATGGATGCAAGTTACAGATGCTTCTCAATTCAAAAAGAACCATACAAATATATAACCTCTGAATAAAATAGATAAACCAAAAAGGAAAAAAAAATTAGAAAGTAAAAAAAAGAACAAGAAGTATCAGGTCATTATATCAATACTTTAGCTATCTAAACAGTAATCCAAGAAAGGAAAAAAAAGTGAAAACCAGAACAAAGCCCCAACTACTAAAGTGCGATTTTAAATCAATACTTTAGCTATCTAAACAGTAATCTAAGAAAGGAAAAAAAAATGAAAACCATAACAAAGCCCCAAATACTAAAGTGCGATTTTAAATCAATACTTTAACTATCTAAACAATAATCCAAAAAAGGAAAAAAAATTAAACCAGACCTTAAAACCAATCTGAGTGCACAAACCCTAGATCTGATTTCAGTTTAAGATTCGTAGATTTGAGATGCATCTGGGAGCAAGTTCACAAACCCTAGATCTTGGATGCTGCAGAGAGAGAGTGCATGCGAGAGACAAATATAAAGATAAAGAGATCGAGAGAATTTGAGAGAGAGTGCGAGAGAGCGAGAGAACGAGAGAGTGGGAGTGCGAGAGGCAAACTGCGATCGAGAGATTTGAGAGAGAGAGAGACAGATAGACAGACAGACAGAGATGAGGGCGAGAGAGCGAGAGTGTGATACAGAGATTTGAGAGAGACAGAGATGAGTGCGAGAGAGCAAGAGACAGACGCAGATCGAGCTGTGTGTGTGTGAGAGAGAGAGAGAGAGAGAGATTTGATATAGTACAGTTGATATAACTAATAAGTAGTATGTGAGTAGAAACGACGGTTAAACGACTGCTAAAAGCTGTCGCAATTTGCGACAGTCTTTTACAGTCGTTTTTAATGCAAATGTGGAGTCGCGAAAAAAGGAATATGACGTAGTGTATCATGACTCATAATAAAATTTGAGAGCAACTAAGAATTAATTAGGGGGCCTTTTGTTGGGATTTTTAGATATCATTAACTAGAATCAAATTATGAAAATCCCCAGATATTATTTAGAGAATCGAACCACTTTCATTATTTGTAGCTTGTGAACTAGTTTAGAATCACTGTTCTGGCTCATGAACCAACTAGAAAGCCTGTTGAAGCACCCATTCCCATGAAGATAAGGATGTTCACTTCTTGGTATGGAGATAAGTAAAGTCTAGTGATTGATCAGTGGGCATAACTACTAAGTGCAAAAAGGTCACTTTAGAACATAAAAGCAAACAAATAAATAAATATAAGATTTCAAAAAAAAAATGAAAGAAATGCGTATTATCTTGTTTCTGATTTTAGTTGATTTCTATTTCGATTATGGGTTTATTGTTTGTATAATTTGAACCAAACGGAATATCCGATTGTGTGCAATTATCAAATTTTATAATCCAAACAAAAATCCCCCTAAGTCCTCTTCTGCTGGTTCATCATAAATTTATTGCAGAGCTTCAAAGCTTCTTGTCACTGTTGTAGGGTGTTAGCCCAAAAATATCGGGAAGTTTTTCTTTTTGGTCTAGTGGACCATTTCGTACTAGTTGCGAAATCCTTTAGAAATTTCTCGATCATCTTTTTTATGAGATTCATGGAAAGAGTATTATGGAGGGATTTATATTTTATTGTACTAGTCTCTTGGCAAAGCCTAGGAGGAACCATTAGGAGTGGAATGGTGATCAGGTTCCATGTTACTTGGTTTCGTCTGTTGACTTGATTTGAATTTGGGTTTGTGGTTCACCACTCAAGGATGAACCCAATTCCTACGGGTAGGAAGATCTATAGATAATTCATGTCTAAGTCTTCGGCTGCCCAGAATGGATGCTACTTGTTTTATGTGTAGAGGTCAAGACGAGGATACTAATCACCTTCTTAGTGGCTGCCCCTTGGCGAGATGGGTGTGATCAGAAATGCTTAAGAGATGCCTTGTTAGAAGAGTTGTTGGGGAGTGGGCTAGTATCAATTTCAAGGGAGGCAACACTATCCAAAGAATGAAAAAGGTAGCTTTTTGTGCCTTTGTCATCACATGTGGAGGGAAAGGTGCAATAGAATCTACTAAGGCAAGCTCAATAGCCCGGGTATGGTTCTTCGGAAAATAGGTGAGGATGTGTGGATTAAGTTCGAGAATACTATTGATGGGATAGAGTACTCAGATTACAACAGATCCTTCATGGCTTGCCTCACTTTGTTCCTAAGCCGAGACTCTTCTACTCTTGGTTGAAGCCTGAGTTTGGGGTTTGTGCTCTCTACACTGATGGTTCTTTTACTTCCACTCAAGGAGGGTATGGGGCTGTTATTAGAGAGCATAAGGGAGAGGTCCTGGCTGCATTGGCTGGTTGTGAGGAACCGAGATCAGTAATCTTCCATGAGCTCCCAGGAATCCTTCAGGGTTTAAGGATAACTCACTCCAAAGGATTCTCTAGAATCCAGGTTCAATCTGATTCCAACATGGCTATGGAAGTTCTAAATGACAAATGGAGTGCCCCCTGGTGTGCTCTTCACCTGATTCTGTCTAGCAAGAGCCTCTCGGCCAGCTTCTTCCCATGTCTATAGGAAAGCCAACAAGGTGACTGATTTCCTTGCCTCTTCTATTTCTAGTGTGGGTTTGTTTGGAGGTCGAGTGTGGCTCCTTTCACAACCCCTTGCTTCTCTAATTTCCCAGGATAAAAGAAGTCTTTTTCCTGCGGGTGTGTAGCTGGTCTAGGTCTACCTTAACCCTGTTAACTTTTCAAAAAAAAAAAAGAAAAGAAAAGTCTCTAAATTAATTATATACAAACAATGATTAAAAAATTATAATGTATATCTCATACATTTAATTACTCTAATTATCAATACCTACAAACAATGATTAAAAAATTATAATGTACATCTCATACATTTAATTACTCTAATTATCAAGTATGCATATTTCTAAAAAGTAAATGTTCATTTTCTGACCATTAGAAGATGATAAAATGAAGTTTAATGATTTTCTAACACGCCCTCTGACACACACCCACATAAGCCCTCATCACAAAATCGTGTAGATCATATGCTTCAGGATACACATAATCATAAAACTTTTACTTGTGCATCCCAAGGCAAATGATCTATACTGGTCTGTGATGGGGGCACATGTGTCAAAGGAGCATCATATTATCATGACTCTAAAATGAATCAAGTGCACTCTTCATTGAACATGACTCTTATCTTAAAATAAACTAACATTTATGGAAAGATAGTAGATTTTTTGAGCAAAAATAAAGCGCGGAGATATAATAAAAAATTTCTATTTTATATATGTAATCTAATTTTTCAAGCAATACATTGTACCTTTATTTGCATTTTCCTTGCGTTGGTGAACGTATTATAACCTATTTTAACACCCCAATAACATTTTTTTCTTCTTTAACTCACTTCTCTTATAGACAAGAACTTGTATTTGGATGAGAAACCTTTTCAATCTTCTTAATCATAAAGTCGTTAAACCCCATAACCGTTTTTCAAACTTCCGCTTTCTTTGTAGCACCAGCCTTTCTTCAAATTCAATCGAATTCCCCCAAAACAATAAGATTGCCTTTGAAATCTCTTCTCTCTTGCAAGGATGCACCCACCTGAATCATCTCAATCAAGTCCATGCCAAGATCTTCATTTATGGCCTCCAACATCACTCCCATTTATCCACCAAAACCACCATCTCCTATGTTTCCTTCAATTGCATCGACTTCGCAAACCACATATTCGAACGGGTACCCAACCCATCAAGCTTCCTATGGAATATAATGATAAGGGGTTTTGCCGTCCAAGGCCGATTCCACAAGTCCTTAAAATTATATTCCAAGATGATAGATATCGGTCCAAGACCCGATAAGTTTGCTTTCCCTTTTGCGCTCAAATCCTGCGCTGGACTGTCCAATTTGCAGATTGGGAAGCAGATACACCAGCATCTAATACTTTACGGATGCTCTAACGACCTTTTTATCAATGTGGCTTTGGTTGATATGTATGCAAAATGTGGGGATGTTGAAGCTTCACGCTTGGTGTTTGATAAAATGAGTGTTAGAGATTTAGTTTCATGGACTTCAATGATTACAGGGTATGTCTACAATGGTTATAACAGCGAAACGTTGGAGTTCTTTGATGTTATGCAACATTCTGAGATAAAACCCAATCGGGTTAGTTTGTTGAGCGTTTTGTCAGCTTGTAGTAATCTTGGAGCTTTAAGGAAGGGTGAGTGGTTTCACAATTACGTGATCAAGAACGGGTTTGAGTCTGATATCTTGGTTGCAACTGCAATCATGGATATGTACACAAAGTGTGGGAGGTTGGATTTGACCGAGTATTTGTTTGATCAGATTACAGGAAAAGATGTTGTATGCTGGAGTGCGATGATTGCAAGCTATGGACTTCATGGGCATGGGAGGAAGGCAATTGGACTTTTTTGTCAAATGGTCGAATTGGGTGTGAAACCAAATCATGTTACCTTTACTTGTGTTCTCTCGGCTTGTAGTCATTCGGGGTTGTTAGAAGAAGGACAGAAGTATTTTGCATCGATGAGCGAGGAATTTGGGATTGTGCCAAGGCTCAAACACTACGCATGTATGGTGGATCTTCTTGGCCGTGCAGGGAAACTAGTTGAAGCTGAAATGCTCATAGAGAGTATGCCAATAGAACCCGATTCAAGTATTTGGGGTTCTTTGCTCGGTGCGTGTCGTATTTATGGCAATCTCGATTTAGGGGAGAGAGTTGCGGATAAGATCTTCGAGTTAGATCCCACTCATGCTGGTTATCATGTTTTACTTTCCAACATCTACGCTGCTAAATCAAGATGGAGTGAAGTAGAGAGGATGAGAAAACTAATGGATGGAAGGGGAGCTAATAAGATTCAAGGATTTAGTTCGATCGAATTTAACAACCAAGTTTACAAGTTTGGTGTTGGTGACAGATCGCATCCTCAGTCAGAAAAGATCTATTCTTTTCTTGAAGAGTTGGTGGCCCCAATGAGACATCTGGGTTATGCACCCATGACAGATTTCGTGCTTCATGACATTGAAGAGGAAGCAAAAGAGGTGGCTCTCTCTTACCACAGTGAGAGGCTTGCCATAGCATTTGGCCTCATTAATATGAGTTCGGGGACTCCAATACGCATCACAAAAAACCTTCGGATATGTGGAGACTGTCATAATGCAATCAAGTTAATTTCAAAGATTGTGAATCGGGTTATTATTGTAAGGGATATGCACCGTTTTCACCATTTTGGGGATGGGGTGTGTTCATGCGGGGATTACTGGTAATATAGAATAGTGAAGAAACAAGTTGCTAAATGATTATCTTGATAGAGGTATGGGTGGATTTCAGATGGAAAAGTGAGATCATAATCAGTAAGATCAGGAGGATATCAAATGATGAAAGTCGAGTTCTTTGATGATCTCAGTTGATTTAAGATTTCAAACATTGTTTGATGTAGGAACCAATGTGCATTTGACACAAAATTGCCAATTGATTGATTGGTACTAAACTTTGATCTGAAGACTGCTGAACTTTTGTTATGGATGGGTACATAGATGAAAATAAGGATTGAATATTGAAACTATACAGAAATTATTTTGGTTAGATCGGGCAACTACAAGTAATGAGAAGCTGTATTTCTCAACCATGCTGTATTAATGCAAAATTGTTAAGCAATGAACGAACCCAATTTTCAAAGAAAATTCTATAACCATTGTTAAAGTTTCAGGCCATTTCAGAATAATTCAAGGGAACGTTTCAATTTCTGCTGAGACTAGAATGTAACATTTGATATACTAGAATGTAAATGCCTTGGATTCTGTTGCACAATGTTGAGCTGTGGGGGTGCAGGGGGCAATGCCCCGGCCTGAATTTTTTAAGGGGTACGAAAAGGGCAATCATGTAATATTTTCTTAAGGGATTTCTATATTTTAGGAATTTCTGTTTTGGGGAGTTTTACATGTTTTAGTAACTCTCAATTATATAAATAAAGATCTCTAGGATTGTAAAACTTGTGAGAAAATAGTGATTGTTTTTATTCTGTGGATGTAGACATACCACCGAACTACCGTAAATCCTTGTGTTTTGTGTGATTGAGTTATCTTTGCTATTTTTTATTGATAGTATGTTTGTTACGGCATTTTGGGCTTTGAGCCAAAAAGCCTGAAAACCTTGTTTGTACCAGACTTCTGCTTCAACAGCTTTTGCGGGAAGTATGTTTCTGAGAAGCCTTGCTTGGGCTGCTTTTGTGAAGAGCCACCATGAGAAACCAACACCGAAAAATGTATGGGGGTGAAATCGTCATTTTGCCCTGCATTCTTCTTTACTCATCAATCGAACAAAAAAATCAATTCGACCTCTCTCTATTACTGCTTTGCCAACTCTGTAACAAACAATATTCTCCTAGACATAGCTTCTTAGACTTTGAACTTCAACTTCTCCTAGACACAAAATCACTAAACAGAACTGGAATCTATAACAAACAGACCTTTAGTATTGTCTTGGAATGTTTCAGTTGAACCCCTTAAAATTTTTTCTTGATGGGAACATTGCATCTAAACAAGATTCTAAACCTGGTATAATGCTCAGATTGAGTTTGATATTATTTGAGGTCATTAAAGAAATATTTGATGAAATTGATGTTTCAGCTAAGGATTAAGAAACGTGGTTATCATGGTTAAGAAACCTGCCCAAGTTTTACTAGAAATGGATCTGACATGAAACCCTATCGGCCAGGGCAGCACCTTCATTACCAAGGCCATATCAGACCACCAGTTTCCAACAGATGAGGACTTGGAAGTAACAACATAATTCAAGTGCTCATTATATCCCAAAGACATTACTTATGTGTTTGAAAGATTCTGATTTGGTTCCAGCATCTAGAAAATCATGAACAACGATACTCAAACAAAGGGTGAACAAAATACCTTCCAATTGACATCACTAACAAACCCAGATGTGGTGAATTCCTTTCAACATTGAACAACAAAGACCCAAATGAAGGGTGAAGGAAAGAGATGGATTGTCAATGTTTGAAGTGCTACTTGTTTTCTTCTAGAGCTTATAAATCACTAGAAAATGATAGTCAGCCAGTCCTGGACATCTGGTAACACAAAACAACACAGTTTTTCATACAATGGCGGATACAGTACCTATACTCACCCAGTAGGGTTGTAACCAGATTGTAGTCACCTTTGTGTGCCATGTAGCACATTATTTATTTATTTATTTTGCTTTGATAGCCCAATTTGCCAGATTCAAAAGTTCTGATAATG
Source organism: Akebia trifoliata (assembly GCF_017979445.1). Classification (NCBI taxonomy): domain Eukaryota; kingdom Viridiplantae; phylum Streptophyta; class Magnoliopsida; order Ranunculales; family Lardizabalaceae; genus Akebia; species Akebia trifoliata. The sequence continues at coordinate 27,833,270 of NC_141381.1, forward strand.
ATCGTGCCATTATCATGGTGAAAGTAATGCAACGACCCCCTAACTGAACCAGGGTGGAAATAGTAAAAAATAAAGATTGAACACTTGGGTCCTTTATGAAGGAAAAGTACAGTAGCTTTCATAAATCATGATCGACAATGGGTACCCACTATTGGATAACTCAATAACAAACCCAAACCTGATTAACGGAGGCTTGGTTTGGGGCTAGATCATCCTTTTGGACGCCTGACATTTCCTGATTTTCAATTTGTTAGTGAGACTCAAATGCATCAACACACTTAATGTATGAAGCTAAGAACCACAAACTCATCACAGTTTCTGCTGGGCAGTATTTTCAAAATCAGAACCCAAACATAATATAAATGAGAAGAATTCCAGAGGACTGACAACTGACCAAGTTTCATACTAACCTGCCCTGCCCTTTTTTCCTTTCTGTTTTACACCACACCATCTAAGGTGGAAGAAATTTTATGGTTAACTAAACCTCACAAAAGAAATAAGATATAGCCGCCGATATCTGGTTTACAAGTCACTCCGAATTGCATAATAGGTGGAACATAGAATCAAATTGCAAGCTCTCATAGGAGTGCCTTTTGTCTTTCATCAGCATCTTCATGCTCAACCTGACACCAAAAGAAGTACATTTGGTAAATGCTAATCCATAACCTGCATCAACCAAAAATAATTAAAAAATTCCAAAGTGTGAAGGTGCCACCTCAATGAGGTGGCAAGTCTTTGTAGTAAAACCACAGACTGGGATCCAAGCCTCACCTTCACACTTAAGCCCATAAAAAATTTCGGAATTGTCTGACAAGCCAATTCCACGCAACAAAAGGTTTTGGCCAAGTTTGCAAATTGAAATGAAGTTCTCTAGCAGTGATGGCACAAAAACAAGTTCAACCTTTGCAAGTGCTCTATCAACTAGGGTCATTGCTTGATTATTGGCAGAGAAACCCTTTTATGATGTCGGGAACCACAAATTATGTTCTCCTTTGCCAATCAGGCATTTAATGCTGGGCATGGTATCTATGTCTATCTATCACAAATACATCACTCAGTCATGCTCGGTGGAAGATTTAGTGCATGACCGTGTTTGTGCACATACAAAATAGGAAATGCACAAGGCTATTACCTCAACCAATACCCTTGCCTTCCTCCTCAGCTTCGTACTAGGTTCATCTTTCTCAATTCTTCCTTCAGCTGAACCTGATTCTCTCTTCAATTTCTTTCGGTCAATTGTATCTATCTCTTCATCATCTTCATCCATGACACCTGCATCATAAGATGTACTGATGATGTATATCTAAGAGGAGATGAATGAAAAATCCTACTCTGGATTGCTAGATAAAAACTGTACCGTAATCATCACCCATCAGAGACTTGTCAACTGCAAGACCACCAAAATCTTCCATGTCTTCTTCCTCTTCGAGTTCTTCATAGCCTTCAACATATTCTATTTCAGGTTCCTGCTTAACTCAAGCACAACAAGAGGATGTTCACACTATGCATCTTCAATAAATTTAAATCAGGAATATTTTGCACTATTTCAGAATAGATTTCCATAAACATACCTCCTCATCTTCATCTTCACTAGCAGCCTGTAGTCCTTCCATATCAAGAACTTTATTGTATTCTTTAACAGGATAGTTGTATATATCACCATAAACTCCCCTCTTAAGCCTTTCTAACAATTCTTTCTCAATACTCTGCAGAAGAGAGAATAGTTTTAGTATTAGTTGACTTGGAAACGTAAACACAGTCAAAGCGCGTACATAAATAGGTAAGAAAGGATAACCTTATCCAAAACTGCCGCCTTTTCTGCCTTTTCCTCTCTTCTAGCCTCTCTTTTTTTCTCTTTTCTTGGTGTTGTCATTATCTTTTCCCTGTAAGAAAATGCAAACAAAAAGCCGACAGCAAAAGATGTTACAAATAATAATGGAGAATTTATTAATGAGATAAAAAAAAAAAACAAAACAAAACAAAAACAAAAAAAAAAAATGAAAATAAATGATGGGTGGACAACTCTATTTACATGCCTTCTCCAAGTTTGCATGCCAATCAATTTTATTAGCTAAACATTCCCCGTGCTTATTTCAGTGCAACTGTAATAAGTTGTCTCTAAATACCATATCTATATTTCTAGAAAATATTTTCTCACTTTCACTACATTTTTCAATGCTTAGTTGCATTCCCTCATTAGTTAATAATTTCACATCTTATCGTGTCATAGATGTATTTCAAACAGTATTTTACATATCACAGGGTAGACAACATTGAGCAGCTGAAATTGTTCTCTGAATCCAGGCAAATACTAAATCAGTCTAACATGGTGCCCCCCCACCCCACCCCCTCACTCCCCAGAACAAAATCTTTGTATTTTTAAATGCTCCTCTAATTCTGGGTCACTTGGGAAATGGTGTGGAGAACGCTGAATTTGATGCAAGTCAAGTCAATTACATTTAAAGATCTGATATCCTACTCATTTAGAACTAAAGATATCAAATTAATCTTATGACCCTACCATATCTTGCAGCTAACTAAAGTCATGACCTTTATAGGTTATAGTTTTTTACACTAAGTCACAAGTTTTTAAATCACCAATTTTAATCTGTTAATGTCAATTACAACCAAGGCCAAGTCCGAACCCTCCAATCTGTAGTGACAAAAGAAACCATGGTTTAAAAACACATCCTAAGTAGAGGACGACTGTACAAAATATACACAAGATCTTAAAGCAAGGAGCACATACTAAGTAGATGATTGTACGAATTTCACTTTAGCTATCAATCAACCATGTCATTCATACTTCACCGTCATCGGTTTATGGGAATAATCATTCTTCAACAAGATTCAGTCATGCTTAATTTCAATCTCACTAAAGGATTCACCTTGTAAAATTGAATAGCCATTTTGATCCATGGAATGAACTGAAGATCTTCATTAAGTTGAGTGAAACTTAAGCAAATCATCCAATCAGAGAATTGACTAACAAACTTTTTTGGGGGATAAGTCAAACTTTATTAAAAGAGGTCAAGATGGCCTCAAAGAAAAAGAAAACAAATAATTACAATCTCATATCACTTACAAGATCCCACCTAAACAGAAAATCTTCCAAAGAAGAGCCCCGGAATTCTCTATTTGCTTATGCCAATAGAAGATAAACCCTATCATAGAAAAATCTCTCTTTGCCTAAAGAATCTAGTAACAACCTATTGCATCCATAGTCACAAAAAACATTATTTCTTTTTGAAAAAAAAAAAAAATCTCATTTAAAACACGTTTAGTACCTCTAATGATTAAAATGATAAAAAATAGACTTAAAAGAAGCATGTTTTTACATTTTAAAAGTGTTTTTTTTATACGTTTTAAACACATTTGTTTAAATAAAAAATAATAAAAATCTATTTTTTGTAGGCATAGGGTTAATTTGCTTAAAAGATATATAGATGGTTACACCTTTTTTAGCATTATAAAATGTATAATTGTGTGTAGTAACACATTATCATGCATAGATATTCAATAGAGTTTTTTTCTTTTCTTTTTTTAATTTTACTGCTTTTTACCCTTTTTTACTCATTCCTTTCCCTTTTTGCGATAATTTCCCTTACCGTTTTAAATCCGTATTCCAAGTTGGAAACTATAAATTAAAAAAATATGCATTAAAGGTCATGAAAAATGTAATATATGTAATACGTTACACATTTATTCTAAGTTTTCAATATATTTTTTTCAGCAAAAAAAAAAAAACCTCTATCGAATCTCTATACATGACAACATGTTTCCACACACAATTATACATTTTATGATACTAATAAAAATTATTACTAAATGAAACTATCATTGTTGAAGGGAATTTTCTAGTTTGTTGTAAAGCATAATTGTTGTATCAGCAAAAGTTGGTCCGAAAAACTGAACGTAGTAGTTGATAAGATGCCAAAGTGCAAACCTCGTTTTCAAAGCAAGCTTCCTCATGCGTATCCTCATTTGAGTCATTTTGGTTAGACGCTGCTTAGTTTTGTGTACAAGATACTTAGGCCAATACATCTGTCAAATTAAATAAATATGAATGCACATTTAAGCATTAGGTCTAACAAAAAGTAGGTAAAACCCTTATTAAATTACAAGGCAAAAGGTAATACCAGATGCTTGTCAATGATTTCAAGTGCCTTCTCGTAGTTTCTGGGTAATTTAACTCTTTCCCATAATTTGTTTGGCATGTGAGCCCTCTCTATAGTTTTCATATATAAATAAAAGATCCCTGCATGAAACACCAAGCCCACATTATAGATACTGTATCAAATTATCGAGCAATTGTTTCAAGCTTGTAGCTAGTTAACTTTAAAAATATTATGGAGTTATGCATTTTGAAGATGAAATTTTTTTGACTAAATAGGGAAGCAAGATTGAGCAGTCAAATTCCAAAGGCTAAAGACCCTTGGTAATACTATCCTAAAAGTTCTCTCAGATAAACCCCCAAAATAAAAAAAATTAATAAATTTCAATGGACCCAATCCAAGCTATCTTATTGGGCATCCAGAGAAGTGGGAGGGCACCACAGAAATTAGTAAAAACTCAAACTTGATTTACGTAGGAAACATTTGAGCTAAAAACAATAAATTAAAAGAACTCAATGTACGAACATAATTCATCACAGATTGAAAAAATGAAAATTGCATGGAAAAATTACGATTCATTGAGGATTAAGATGGAAAACCTAAATCAGCAACCAAACAAAAAAAAATTTGCCACGGTACCATCGTGATCGCGAATGGTGGCATAGCGACTGTTGGCTAGAGGACAGGAGCTTCGATTGCAAATCCCAGTTACGTTATAGGGGTTTCGGCAGAAATTTCCAGTTGTGATTCTAAAAAAATAACATAAAAATAAAAATCCAACACAGAAATTAAAGCCCATAAACATGAACAAATTATATAGGAAGAAGGGTTTCTGTTGAAGTAAGAAAACAAAAAGAGGTCCTTTGGGAGGGGGAGGGGACTTACTTGGCCATGAAACTGCAATGATTGTGCCTGATAACTTGCCATATAACCTCATCGTGCTGCATCTCGAATTCGACTTTTCTTCAACACTAAGAACGAAATGAAGTGGGTTTAGGGTTTTAGGGATCTCAAGGTTTAACTAATAAAACTTCTGCGTGTTAGTATTGCTTCGCTATGTAGGGAAGGAAGAGAGAGACCGCTTAGTAGGGTTGTTCTCTTCTTCAATCTATGGGTGATTTAGAAATACCCCCTCTACGTTTTGGTAAATATTTGAAACACCCCTATGTTTTCAAACTGATTATATGACCCTTTTGACCTTGGTCTTCTACTGTAGATGAATGGAAAATGACCTAAAAATGCTCTCATGTTTGATTCCCCCATTTAGAAAACCCCTCCCTTCATAAAAAAAAAATCCCATCTTGGTAATCGAAGTTTGAAGGTTGAACTAGATTGAATCTTAAGGTTGAAGATAATGAGGAAGAGAATTCACTTGAGTTTGAAGATGACTGATTTTGGGTATAGTCACAAAATTCATCAAAAAGTTATAAAAAAATAATTGAAAAGTCATTTTTCATATTTATCTATTAGAGAATACTAAGTGGCCTAGGGGACCATGTCATCAGCTTGAAAACATAGCGGGTACTTTAAATACCCACCAAAATAAGGATAGATTGAAGAATAATGCTGAAGTGACCTCAAGATTGTACCACATACGTGAAAGTATGTAAGAACCATAGATGCTTTTCATCAAGATTAGAGTAAAAAAGAATCTATGGTTCCTACAGATTTTCATGTCAGGATGTGCGATATGAGGTACAATCTTGAGGTCATTCTACCACGACCCATACCTAAATCAGCTTTTTAAGTACAAGTTATGATCTACATTTATAAATCAATGTACCATATGAAATTGAAAAAGAACGTTGAGAGTGAAAGTTGGATCATCCTACTCTGATTTCAGAAATTAGCATGATAAAGATCAAAATTGACATCTTCTACATGACTGCGATGACTATATTATATCACCCCCATCATAACATAGGCTGTGAAGTTGGCTCGCTGTTACAATTGTTTTGTGCACTATTTCGTCGTGGCGTCTTTTTTCTACTTTTTTACTTGAAACTTTCCTTAATGTCAAATAGATTGTGGTTCTGTTTAAGTTTGCTGTAGGTTTCCAATTTTTAAGAATCACAAAACATAAGCGTTGGAAGTACACTTGCAAATTTAAAGTTGGTGAGAAATGTTTTTGGAAAAATAACCCCTCAAAAAGTCCTACGTGCAACTGTTGAATCAAGGGTCAACAGAACCCGGAGGGTGACCCCAAGGATTTCATTGCTTCATAGGGTTTCGAACACTCAATCCTTCTCGAGTAGCTTATCAAGGCTCGGCTTGCCACTATCATGATGGAATTTTAGACATTAAATACACAAATAAAGGAAGCTTCAGAAATCTAGTGACTTTAAAGTTCCATCAGATTTTTGCAAACGCAGCGTGCTTGCTTATCCCTCTGCAAAACTATTACAAAAATGCAAACAATCTTGTCATGCCCTCTGCTCACCCATGACCAAACGCAAATTATAATCACCCATTTTATCATCTTAATCAGAAATAAAAACCATCCCTCCAAAATCACCAACTTTTGTTTTGATAAATTAAGTAATTTTTGTTTCCCTGTATTAGTAGTGGAAGAATCGTTTCTTTGTAAAAATCTATATCCACTTGGACACCACCGTGTTCGGCACACGGCTATAAGTTACATGAGCATGACTTCATCCACGACCAAGGATACAGATCCATGAGATCCCAAGTTCAGCTGAGTTTCTCTTGGGCTGAACTCTGGGTATGATCAGCAGCACTAAAAGCTCGGTAACAGTCTTCATTTGTCACGTAAAATTATCCTGGAGTTGCAAATAGAATCTCTCTCTCCACTAGCTCAAAGTTTTCCTTCAAACGATTGGTGAACTTTTCTGTTATATTTCGGGTGATCGTCTGCTGGAACTTGGTGCTTCTTAGCCATCCAATCCCCAAGTAAACATCACATTGGCATGCCAAGGAAGCAAGACTATGGGTCTCAATCTGGTACCTCAAATGAACCTGCCCATAGAAAGAATTCAGAACAAAAACTTGGAACTGAAATAGAAATATGCAAATGAAACATTGAGGACTATATATCTCTCATACGCGGAAGTAGTCTCCGAATGGGACATCGTGGAGCGTCATAACTTCATCCACAATCCACCCTTTATCAATAAAAATGGGAGACTTTTGCTGTGTGCTGGTAACTTCCCCTCCGAAGATCGAAACATGGCGAGTGAACTTGTAACTAAGATTTCTTTCATACACATCAGGTCTTACAGCTTCCCATGGTGTCGTTTCATAGTTGAGACAACCGGATTTCCCCATTACTTTGTGGTCCAACTCCCCTCCATCAAACATTTCCATCAACGACTTTATCTGCATTTATTCAAACAAAGTTTCAGTATTCAAACAACAGTATCACAAAAATAATGGGCAGAGATACTTCAAATTATACTCAAAAAGTACTTGCCATAACAATAAAAAAGAACTATACACTTACATTGACGGGAAGTTCTGCAGAATAAACCTTCAACATATTGGCATCTTCGACACCCAAAAATGATCCAGTATCTTCAATTTGAACAGATCTTCCTTCTTGATTCTGCTGGTATTCTACTAACTGTTCTTTCTGCCTGGGGGTTAGTGTTCTTGCTCTCCATAAGGCCGTGATTGTTCTGTAATCACAATTTTGCCATCTTACATCTTCATTGACGAAATTATATAGAAATTAAAGTACTTCAAAATGGGATATAACTTGATACCTGCTGGCTACATTGAATGACACAAATGATTGAAAATGGAATCTAAGCCTTCCTAGTTCATCCTGAGACTTTGCACCATGTCTAGCATCGAGACCCCGGTCTTTTCGTAGAACAAAGACTAGTGATGGGCAACCCATAGACGCCAGGGACGGGGGGATCACTTGAACATTTTCAATATCCTCCCAGAGAAAGAAAAATTTTGTTTTATGTCCAAATAAGTTAGAATAGAATCCAACTACTCTTGCAGATAGGAAAATCCGGCCCTGCACCAAAAACCCATCAAAATTACATGCTATGTTTAAAATTTTATGTACTTTAATGAACTCACTCATCTATAAAACAAGACTCTCACTAAGATTAAAAAAAACCCATCATCCTAAGATCCGTATCCCAAACTTCTACACAAAGTGTTTTGTCCTATATGGGCTAAAAGTTTCGGAATGGCTTGATTTTTTGTGAGGATGATCTCTATGGTGAGCCAGGTGAGGAAATCATCCTCACAGAATATCAGCCCATTCTGAAATTTCTAAGCCTAGTTTTTAAGTTGAAGAATCGTAGACCGTCAATTTTTTACCATTAGTTTGCAACCACTTTTCATGGGGTTTGAAGTTTCGGAATGGGCTGATTTTTTGTAAGGATGATCTTTAACCATATAAGACAAAACTTTGTATAGAATGTTGTCTACAATTTTGTCTACCGAACGCTGTCCATATATATATATTTCTGAAACCATGCATTGACACCAACAAAAATTATTGGCACCTGCAAAGGCATCTTTCTCTTCACGTAACAAGAGAAGTCACTGATAAGGAATTCTTCTGGTGGCAACCCGAACAGTTTCTGAAACACTGAATTACTCTGAGGTGAACGAAGGTTCAACTGTCAAGTAGACAGCATGGAGTTAGCCGAACATTAGACGAGAAACTATAACTGACCATTATGTCCATTCTTAATGAATGATAATCTCATACCAGAAATCACCCAATAACTCATTGATCCAGACCTATATTACCTAGTTCGTTGGTTCGCTCAGTTTGAATTTGGGTTCATGGTTCATCACTCTTGAATGAACCCGGTTCGTAGAGGTAGCTCACAGCAGATATTTAAGTCATTTATGATAATCTCATAGAGACTGAGGTCAAGGGGGCATACCATCAGTTTAAAAACAAACGGATATCTTTAATATTGACCAAATCTTGAGATTTCTAAAATAAGGGTTATATCTAATATTTGACCAAACCATGGGTACATCTCTAAAATTTACCAAAATAAGGGGGTTCGTTAGGTTTGCTGTTTTTTGATGAACCCGCTAAGAACTGAACCTCAGACTGGTTCGGTTTGTGCCAGTTCACTATTTAATATGATATTAACAAACCCAGTAACATAGATCCTGACCATCCCCTTGGCATGCACCCATTAGATGAATCATACTCTAAAATCAGCCTGACCATTCTAACATCTCAATGTGTGAACATTTTACTCATTAATAGTACTTCTTTTGGCCATCAAAATTCTACCGACAGAGTCTAACAATTGAACAGTGCTCATCCCAAGAGAAAGCCACCTATTGAATGGTTCAAATGGATGAGTTGGTGGAACACAAGTATGGTATGGGATGTCAGGTTTATTAAAGATCAGTGGACTTCAATCACAGATATTCTAATCACAAAATAAACCCAGAATATCTCACACTACTTACTAGATATTTACCTTCTTCCCAACTTCCTTCTCCATCTTCGTTAAGTACTCCTTTATGGTTTCTACCCCTTTGTCATTGCTCAGAAAAATTCTCAAGTGCAGTTTAGACTGAGACGCCTGTGCCAATTTTCCACCAAGGGTGATCCATATGTCGGATAGTTCTATGGACGTGCGTTTCAGAAAATTGATCTCAGTGTGCCCAAGTGATGTGGCCTGGTCAAATGGACCATCAAAATCAAAAACTTCCACATCCAGCATCGAGGGTGGCTCTTCCATGGCATCAAACTCCAGTATCTCTGTGTAATTTCTCGAATGCGCAATGTAGCAAATTTCCAAGTGAATAAATAGAAAATATCTGCAATGAAAAAAAAAATTCCAAAGCAATTCAAAACGTTACCGTTCCATTGAGGATCACATGTTTGAAGCTTGACTGAACTTGTTCTAGTTTTACCATTGCACGAGAAAACAACATAGGGATCTGAAAACCCAGTTGAATCCACAGATGCTAAGCTATTTCCTTCAATCAAAGCCACCGTAAGAACCCATCCGTCGCCTTGGGATTTGACACCATGATCACTTCCTAAAGAAAAAAAAGAATGAAAAGATGGCAAAAATTCTTACAGAATTACACAAATAGTCAGACCAGATTAAATAACTAAATAACAAATGCAACTTAACCCACCCCTTTGACATATAGCTTGCACAAAATGCGAAATCATCTTGAAAACACGTTCCACTTGAATAACCAAGATTCCACAAGTGATCAACTCTCCGAAAGTATCAGGCAAGTCCAAACCATAAAACTCCAAACCACAGAGTTCTTTGGGAACAGACAGGAAGATATGCACTAGGACATAAAAACCCATGACAATGGTGGAAAACATGGGGAAATTCCAGAAGTACTGAATTGCCAACTGCCAGCATGATTTGTGCTCCATTTGCAACATTGCCAACATCTGTTCCTTGTCCAACATTTCTGTGGAGTCCACCAGCTTAAAATTTTGAGCCATCAAGTCCGCAAACTTTTCAAAACTTTCTTTCAGTCCCTGCCGAGTTCCTCCTTCAATCATGCCTCTCATCATCGTGCTCTGATTGAAGTTCACGTTCCAAGATATTACAAGACGGACAGATTCTGCTCCTGAAGATAACTCAGGTCCGGGCAGTATTCTGAAAAGTAACTCTACATGAAAACAAGTTCCATAGGGAACATCTGGTGTGCTCACATTTGTCAAAACTACAAACTCTCTTCCATCTGCTTTGAGATAAGATTGCTCCTCCATAGCTTTAACAGCTTTTACCAACTTTGTTGCAGCTGTAGTGTAAGTTACAACTCTAGTTAAACACGACCCCTCTCCAGATTTCCATGCCCAAGATCCCTCTTGTAAATCTGTCATTCCCTGCATTTGTGCCAGATCTATCCTGAACTGTGAATTTGGTGTGAAAAGGAGTGCATTAAGATCTTTCGGCGACACCATGTATGTCAGATCAAGAAGGGTACCCCCCGACAAATTCTCTGGAATTTCAAGTTCATTATCTTTTGACTGCATCAACTCAATAGCTTCTTCAAAAGTACAACTAGGTGAAGGTTCAGAAACACAATCCTCATAATCAGAAATACTAGATAACTCTGATGAATCATCCTTTCTTGATTCAGATTTGATCTCTTCCTCATTCTTATTGAAAATCCTTTCTAAACGGCCTGCAATTGTTTTCAACAAACGTTTTCCCTCCGGGAACTTCCGTGATATAGCTGTGGAGCTAAAAATATTGTGAGATGGTTCAGCTAGGACAGCACATTCATTTGAATGTGAAGGACAAAGATTGACATTCAAAGGGCTGTTGCTTCCTCCATGTAAAGATAGAGTGAGAAGAATCTTCCCTATATCCAATGAGCAAAAAAATGTATTTTTACATATAAAGCTGTGTTGTTTGATTTCAGATTCAAAGGGTACACAACATGCTAACAGGCATGGCATGACAACTTCAATTAAGAAACCAACTGGAAGTGAGAAGTACTCCCTTCACCATTGTAAGATGTGAATATTAATATTTAATTCTATTGTTTCACAGATTCCACAGAAAGTTCCATTACTGGTTCTAACGAGGAAGGAAACATGGATGACATAGAAAGCAGTGACTAACTTTGGAGGGACCACTATTTCTGAGCTGAAGCACATCAGATTGATTTGTCCCACAGGGGGGGGGGGGGGGGTCAATAATTAGGAACCCTTTTGTTTTCAATAGCCAGATTAAGGCTTTGTATTCTATAGTCTATGTACCTATTATGGCATTTTCCCTCTATTACATCACTTTAATTCCAATTGAGCACTCATATTTGCCAACTCTAATCGAATTATTTACATTTTGAAGAGTCATCACCGACTTCATGAGTCGGTGTTTGAACTTGTTAGAAGTACGCGGAAAAGAAACAACTCGGTCTGAGTGGTTTCATTGAGTGGGTGGGATGAAACTTCGGCAGCATTTTGTTCTTTATTGTTTCATAAAAATACTGGCAACGCTTCTATGCTCTATAACTTAAGAGCAATAGCTCATAAAAATTCGGTGTCTCGTTGGACACCAACTCCAAAGTCCTTATTACTGAGAAGAAACTGAAAGAGAAAATTTCAAATCTTATTAGAAACCTTATTTTGACTTTTAAACCGACTCACTAACCACCTCAAGAACCGACTTATACAAGGAAAAACTAATTAATAGTATTAAAACAGTTACAGCTGAGTTGTGTCAAACTCAAACACAACTCATGATGAGTTGTTAATTTGAACTCATCCCACCTACTTAATGAAACAATTCAGGATGAGTTGTTTATTTTTCATAGGTTTCTAACAACTTCTAAACCAAGTCTTGGAGTCAATTTTTTCTTGGCAACAAGAGTCGGTGATGACTCTTCAACACTCCCCCTCAACACCGACTCTTTGCACATCATGTAAAATTGATTTTTGAGCTTCAAAAACTTGGGAAGTGATAAACCTTTGGTGAAAATGTCGATCATTTGTTCCTCTGAAGTCACTGGTAGTAAATCAATCTCTCAATGTAGTACTTTTTCCTCGTATGAAATGATAATGAATTTTAACGTGCTTTGTTCTTGCATGAAAGACAGGATTTCTACAAGTATAATAGCCTCTCGTTGTCACAATACAGTCCAACTACATAGTCCACAACTTGCTTGAGATTTCCTAGTAGTTATATCAACCATACGCATTCTTGTGCTGCCATGGATGTTGCTCGACACTTATACTTCAGTAGTTGATAAAGACACAGTATGTTGTCTTTTGCTGCACCAAAAGATTGCTCCAGATCCAAGACAATGAATATCCAGTAGTTGACCGATGAGTTCACATATATCATGCATAGTCTGTGTCGCAGTGTCCAACTATTTTGCACTTGATTCCTTTCTGATAAAGAATCTCATGATCCATAGTGCCTTTGATGTGTCTCAGTATTCTTCGAATTGCTTCTAAGTGTGGTTTTCATGGATTCTGCATAAATCTGCTCACAATTCCCATAACACGAGCAATGTCGAGTTGTGACAATGTCAAGTAAATAAGGCTTCCAATTAACTATCAAAACATCGTCATAGCTTCCAGCTCTTCTCCAACATCCATTCTTAATTTGGCATTTAACTATGCGGGTGTCGCAACAGGCTAGCAATCTGACATGCTAAATTTCTCAAGCAGATAGTTTGCATATTTCTTCTGGAACAAGAATAGTCCTTTTTGACATTGACCTACATCTAATCCGAGAAAATGTTGCAACTCCCCCAACTCTTTCACCTCAAACCTTGTTGCAAGATGTTTGCGAATCAAGCAAATTTTTGTCTCGTCTCCAACGATGATTGAATCATCCACATAAACGAGAATTGTTGTGACCTTCCCGTACTAGAATTTGATGAAGAGACTAGAGTGTGCTGGTGCTACTATATATCCATTGAACACTAGAAATTCAGTGATCTTCCCATGCTGAACAAGTGGTGCCTGCTTGTTCAAGATTTTTTATAAGCAAAGAGTCGGCGTTGAGGGTGAGAATTAAAGAGTCATCAACGACTCTTGTTGCCAACACAAAATCAAATAGAAGTTGTTAGAAGCCTGTGGAAAAGAAACAACTCAGCCTGAGTTGTTTCATTGAGTCGGTGGAATGAGTTCAAACTAACAACTCAACATTAGTAGTTGTTTGAAAGATTATAAAACAAACCAACTCATCATGAGTTGTGTTTGAGTTGGACATAACTTAGCTACAGTTGTTGTAATAATATTTTAATTAGTTTTTGTTTGTAAAAGCTGGTTCTTAAGGTAGTTACTATGCCCGGTTTAAAATCTATAAATACAATACTCCTCAGACTACATTTTGTAATACATCTGAATTCTAATAAAGAATTTGAGATTCCTTGCTCATCTCTTGTTTCTTCTTAGTAATAAGTCCTATAAGGACTTCAGTTTTGGGAGTCCAATGAGAAACCGTATTTTACAAGCTATTGCTCATAAGTTATAGAGAGCTACTGAAATTCCTCCTCTAATTCCATACGAAACGAGAAGGAACAAAACATTGTCGAAGTTTCTACTACGTTACTCTACACATCTTGCATCACAACCATGAGGACTTAAAGTTTTATCCAGCTTAATAACCAAATCATAAGATTCCTCTACGCTAAGCGGCTAAGTTCAATTTACAACCTAATGCTGCACCATTAGTTCCACAAACCCGTGAATGGTCGAATTCTTATTACAACCTTCCATACCAAACCAGGATAACTGGATCACTTTCATCCATTTAGTACACAAGTAATAATATTTAATACCATCCTGTTCTTCAGATAATGTTTTCTCACCCATAACAATTTTCTTATTTTTTTTATCAACAAAAATAAAAAAATCTCATTTTTTACAAATCACAGTAACTCTTCATCAACATAACTACTTTTTAAAACCATTTGTGTGCAGTGGGGCCACATTTACAGAATTATTGAACAACAACAACAACAACAACAACAGAAGCAAAGAGACTGAAAAAATAAAAATTAAGGCTAAACTCACCAGAGTCCTTGGCGATGGATTTCCAAGTCTTGGGCTTCTCCAGAGAAAACCAAGTGGGTGGTAAGGTCAGCTTATCTTCCGAAAGAACCGACCAGACGGGAACCCGAACCCGACCCAATAAATCTCCAGAACAATTAAATAAACCATGGTCTTCGTGGTGGAAAACAGAGACAATGAGGTCCTCATCAAAGTCATTGACCCTGAACACAAACTCTTCATTCCAAACCGGGTAGAGATTCTTTCTCACAACCCGAGTTGTGGATTTATATTTCCCAACCTGAATCTTCACATAAGGGTCGATCATTCCTTCTGAATCCTTCATAGGCAAATCCCTTGCTTCCAACACTGATACATATAGTCGCATCTTTGTTTCTTTAGTGATCCCCAATTGTGAAACTCGGAGTAGAATCGATTTGAAGATAGATTTCTATATCAGAAAAGAGATATTGGAGGAGAGAAAAGAATAGTGGGAGAAGACATTTTGAAACGTGGAGAGAATGTAAAGCGACACGAGAGAGAGAGAGAGTCTGCGTGGAGCGAAACCGTTTTTTCGAATTCGCGTACCAAAACAAGTATGCGAGGAGCCTAACGGAGGCCACGTCATTCGACATCTAATTTCATGTAATTCGTATTGTCATGCTGGGGTGAGACGGGATTTACTGCGATTCTCACAATTCTGACGTGGACATGCATACATAACCGTAGATGATTTTTACTCGTATCGCAAGAAAACACATCTATATTTATATGCACATCCCACATCAGATTTGTGAGAATCGCAGTAAATACACATAGGAAAATGCTGGAATGACACGGTATTTACTGTGATTCTCACAAGTTTGACGTGGGATATACATATAACCGTAAATGTGTTTCCTCGTGATACGAGTAAAATCATTTAAGGTTATGTATACACCTTCACGTAAGAATTGTGAGAATCACAGTAAATCCTGTGTCACCCCCAACATGACTCATGTATGTATAGTGTATTCTCTGAAAATTCATGGAATAATGTTGAAGTGACCTCAAGATTGGACCTCTCTAGAATTATTTCTCTTACAGAATTAGTAGGCCAATTGAGAAGCCAAAAACATTTTTTTAGGAAAGGACGTTAAACTGCTGAATCGGGATCATATATGATGTCCTGTTTCTGCAGAATAGGAATGGTGTTTACGTGACATATGTTTGGTTGGTGTTTAAAACACGTCGGGCACCAAAAAAAAAAATTTGCTCAGAGAAATCTGGATCCATTCATCACATGTACCCATGTGTATTGAATGTCATTCCTAGTTTACAAAAGTGCCTTTGTTTACAAAACGACGCTTGCATGCTTGATGTGAAAAGCACTAAAGAGTCTGATCAAAAAATGACTCGTCGAACTCCTAACCAATTCATGTTTGCAGATCAATGTGTTTAATCTCTTATAAAAGCGGGTTACATAAACACTATAGATTGTTAAACAAACTGGACACCGCTCTGGATTAGGACTCAAACTATTTTGTAACCAAACAACTAATTAATTTATTTGATGATGTGTTGGCCTTTGTTTTATACACAAGATTGATGCAAGACAGACCATGACAGATGAACATTTGGGGTAAGGTAGTTATGTCTCAATATTGTTTTGAGGGGACTTTCTTTACTCAACCAAAGCTCTTTTTTAATGTTCACACAAAGTTCGATCTAAAACATAAGAGTTAGGACCTTAATCTTGACCCTTGCTATTATCATTTTAGGAATTTAAGGATTGGTAGATTCATTTACGGTGTTTGCACAATGGAAGTTGTTGAGTTCATTTTTTTACAATGATTTATACTTTGTGCCAATTGGAGGACTCAGGTGAGACCAGGAGATTTTCCACCTCGATCATCCCATCTTATGTCTCATTACCACTTCATGAATCTTACCTTGAAGACAAATCTTTATCCCATGCAAGCCTGTTGTGTGTTTGACTAGGACTTGATTTACCAATTCGAGCTATATAGTTTGGGGCTAGACCAAGGCTCAATTATCTCTTTAGGGCTAGGTTAAGCTAACCCAAACTCCCTTAATTTTTTTTAGAGAGATTTTATTGCCACACCAACTTTTGGTAACACCACCCTAATTCATATGTAAATCATCAAAGAATTGGCACATATCTTGGGATGTTGTTAGCAAAAGTTCGTGTGACAGTAGAAGCTCTCTTTCTTATTTATCCATAAGAGATGACCGAGGTAAAAAAGCATGTCATTAATTTGAAAATATAGGAAAGTGTATCAAATATTCACCAAAACATGGAAGAGCTATTAGACTCACATTTTGGCGTTTTACTAAATAATGGATTCCAATAATAGAAAGCCAATGAATAAAAGAAACTCAATTGTGTTACCCTAAAAGGGAACACTCTTTATGGGCCAACAAGTAATCTTGATGGAATAAGGACCATGCAAATAAGAAGACTTTAGGCCCTCATCTCTCATTTATAAAAGTAATGATGGACCTCCCCTACTTAGATTTTTAATAGCTTGAGGTTTCCATCAATAATAGTACCTACATAAGGTCAGATGGTGTGTTTGTTTAACCTGTTACCATTATCAGAATCTGTTGAGATGTATTGCCTTCATCGATCCAAAGAAATTTTGGATATATATATATATATATATATATATTAATTTCACATTTATGTTCAATGTATAGATAATGCACAGGTTACATGTAGTTTTGCAAATTAACAAGGGTGTGTCATCACTTTAAAAACCTAAAGAGCCACTGGCATGTAACTAAAGGGATTTCTCCAAAATGTCGAAGTAGTCAACCCTCCTTCGAAGTGGGAGTAGATCCTCTGTAGTTCGTGTTTCCTGTAGTTCTCTATAGTCGTCTTTCCACAATAGAGAGGCCATGTTAAAAGGAAAATCTAACACATCAGGCATGTACAGATCATTACTTAAATCATATTTAAAAATAAATTAAATTAAATTATTCTAAGTCTAATCAAGGGCTTTGAAAATGAACGGCCACTGAATTCCAAAATATTCAATGAAGGGATTTTAATATTGTTGCCAAATGGCATTTTCTCTGTTGTCTAACCACACTACAAGAAATGCGAACTACAGAGGATCCACAACTTTCTTATGTTTACCCTCCCCCCCCCCCCCCCCCCCCTTATTTTACTTTATATACCACTTTACCTAAATTAGAAAACCTGATCTATTTTTTTGTGGGAAATTGAAAACACTAGAACTCTAACAGGGGCCTCTTGATTAATTCGATATTGTTTGAGTTATCTCGATATCATCCACCAATGAGATGATTCTTTAATATTTATTAAGGGTTTCTTAGAGAAATAATAAAATATTGGGAAGGAGGAAATTACAATTTAGAAGATTATTTATTAAGGATTTTTTAGAGAAATTAAGACATGAGTTATATAGCAAATAGTCCTATTTTGCGTATTAAAAAAAAAAAAAGTGACTTTTTTTTACCATTGCCATAAACCCATGGAATTATTATGCTAAAAGTCCTTATTATAATATCACATTCAACACTCTAATAAAATAGTGTAATGAGGTGACTCAAAACCTCAATTGATGTGTACTTTGCAAGAACCATAAATTTTTACCTCGGGATACACAACTATACATCCCCATAAAACATGTGCATTTTTGTATCTCAAAGGGAAAAATCTGTAATTCTTGCACCTGCCACGACAATGATTTTTGAGTTATCCTGTCAGGTTGAGTTACAAAATATATTTTCAAAAAGAAAAATGCAGGAATGAAACAAACGGAGATACAAGAGTGAGAAATAATGTGGTGGAGCGCACATAACCGCAAATGCTTTTTTACTCGTATCTCACGGAAAAACATCTACAGTATCGTGCACGTCATTGTGTCTTCCTTTTGTCACCCCAGCACGACTCTTTCAAAAAATATGTCTTTGGGGTCATTGTCCCTAAAATATACTAAGAAGTCTGAAGTCAACTTTTTGATGAAAAGACACCAAATTTGATGCGAATTACTAATTCAGTCAATCTAAGTGTCTAACAACTAATTACAGATTTCATTTCCATATAATTCTCCAGAGAATATGCTTTCCCCATTATATTAGCAGCTAATATGAACCCTCTAGTTCTAAATTATAAAAAATAAAATAAAAATTGTAGAGGAGAAGTCTGTGTTCTTTAATTTCTTGATGTAAACCAAGAATCCTAAAATAAAGCCAAGAACCTAACCTCCCCACTTCCCAAGATGAGTCACTAATAGAACTCCAGTACAATGCTGCTCTTTTCGTTAAAAGAGACACCCAACAATTAGTTTTTCAGGTATATAATTCCTTGAATTTGACCAATATATATAACCCTCACTGTTGACTGGACACATTATTTTACTAAATTAAGTACCCTTATCTGAATTCTCTTTCGAAATCTAGGAACCAGATATCTTCTAGATCTGTCTTTTCCTACTCTTCTACTTGGCATTCAATCTGCCAATCCAAAGCACATAAAATTAAATTATGATAGAATTTTGTAAACATGAGAGAGAAAATTGAGAGAAATCTATGGATCCACATCAAAGAATACAATGTTTCTAAGCTAGCAAACTATTATAAATATCCTTTTAAAGATTTAGGATTTTATAGCAGCCTCTCAATACTAGAACTCACTGATTGATTAACAGTTGCTTCTCATTGACAATAACATATATGTTTTATGAAACTTAGGTTAAGACTTAAACTTCTCACTTAATTAACACCTATATATTTTTGGAGCATTAGTTTGAGTCTTTAACATGAGGTATCAAAGTCAACCCCATGTACACGGATCAATTCATGGCGAGGCTATAACCTCGAGGGGTTGGCTCAATGGCAATCCAATAATCGGTTAGAGTCCGTGAGTTGTGTGTTTTATACCTAGTATGAGCAATGGCTCCACGAGGCCACCTATGAGGGTGTACCCTCACTTACCTAGTGTGTGTGATGTGCGAGCGTTGCACATACTCAGGGGAAGGACCCATATGCCTTGGTCTAGGCCATGGCTCACTCAGTCCCACTAGTGAGACCTAAGTTCAGATACCTGTTAACCAAAAAAAAAGTCTTAGGAAATCTATTATGAAAAAGGAAAAAAAGGGACTCCTCTGTGGTTAAGAGGTTTTGAATGGAAAAGGAGGTATGGAAAGGGTATGCCAAAGTAGGTCATTGGATCCTTACATTAAAGACTAAAACTTTCCACACCATAAAGACCGAGGTATTTTTTTGAAGCATTGGTTTGGATTTTCACACTATGTAAGTCTAGAAAAGATAAAAGACAATTACAAAATACAACACAAGCATCTTAACATCTAACAAAGGAGAAAAAAAAAAAGATTTGCCACATGTATTAAAATAGAGGTGAAATTCAAACATAAGTGAAATTCAAGCAAGAAAATAACTGAGAATTTTTTCATAAAGATAAATTTTATTTATTTATTTATTATTATTATTTTTATTTTTTATAGAATCCTAATAACGAGATTTGCGCAAACCAGGAGGTTTTTTTTTTTTTTAAAGTAATCATGAATTTTGGTTCTAGCACGACTCTATCTTTATATATATATATATATATATATATATATATATATATATATACCAATTTTTTGAAAACGTGTGTAAAAAAGTCCTTTCTAAAAATATGGACTCTATAGTACCCATTTTATCAAGTATCAGTCTAAGAAGGATTTTTTAAGTGAAAATATTGTAATTACCCTTTCAATGATTTTTGAGGATTAAATAAACATGTTTATTTGAGAATATTTGGGGCATTCCAATGTTTTAAGATTAATGACATGCCTTTTGACTACGGTCATCTCCTATAGAACAATGAAAAAAAAGATTTCAATGAAAAAAAAAAATCCGTGTTTTCTCTTCTAAAGATTTGTAATCTTTAACTCACATAGATGATATTGATGGAGATGAGTATGGTCATCATCATCATCATCATCATCAAACTGATTTGATCTATGTATATTAGATTTATGAAAATATATTAATAATTTTAAATAATTAAAACATAATTTTAAAACTCAACTTGAATGTTCATCAAATTGACTCAACTCAAAAATTAGCAATGCGACTTAAATGAGTCAAATAAGACTATATTGAATTTATGAATAAATTTTAATAAACAAAAATATTTATTTTTTATTTTTTATACAAATATTAATAACCAAATAAATTGGCTAAGCTTTTTATTTAACTCAATATATTTTTAAAGAAAATGCTGAAGTAACATGGAAATTGACATCATTTGGGACATTGTTGATGTGAATGTGTCTATAGAACCATAGATGCTTTTCATTAAGATAAGAGTGAGAAGCGTCAATGATTTTGTGCACAACAATGTCCCAAACGATGTCAATTTCAATGTTACTCCAGCACGACTTATTATTAAATCAAACCACTTTCTAAAGTTGTTAAAGGGGTATTTCAGATATTTTCCTTAAAAAATCTTCAAAAGATCCTCAATAGGTCAATATTTTTTAAATAGGACTTAAATGGTCCATATTCCTATCAGGGGACTATTCGGTACTTTTTCTCAATAAAGAGTCATTCATAGTCATTGTTCCTAACAAAAACTCTTTTTAAGTTATACGGATTGAGTTATTTGTGGACACTGTTGTGGCCTCCACAGAATATCGGAATCTACAATGCCTCGCTCCTATTCGATAGGAATGGTGTCTAGATGGTGTCCTTTGGCAAGAGTTTAATTACACCTAACTCCTAATCAAGTCGTTTTTTACATGTCTCACAACCCAAAATGTTTAATTTTGAATCAAAATGTGTCACGTAGCACCTTATATTGCTATAGGAACGGAACACCATTTTGGATCAACTTTATTTTTATATAAAAAATACATTCCTTACTAATTTGGTAAGATTTCAAATCTTACTATGGGTAGTTGAACACAAAGGGATTACCAATTTGGCAATCTAACACAATAGCCCTCAAGATTTTAGGGAAAAACTTAAGTTATATAAAAAAACATTTTTTTCGTGGCTTTGTCCAAGGTTTTTTAAAGTGGACGGTTACTTTGGACTGCAACCTAGGCGGGTTAGAAGGTCAACCCAAGCTCAATCCACATTGTAGAACCCTCAACCCGACTATCAGGTTAGAGCTCATTAACCCAAGCTCAATTCGACATTGAGCTTTTAAAAATTGGGATAAGCTCGATTAGCCCAATTTAAGTAATTTTGAGCGTGTTGGACTCATTGAACAATCCTAAAATTTCATTTTGATTAACACAAATTTTATTTAATATCTTAAAAAATAAATACAATATAAAAAAATAAAATCACTAGCAAATAAATTTGCATATAACCTCCAAATCTATTAATTTTTATATTATAATATTTTCTCCTAATTTTACAAATATATTTAGGAAGAGAAAATTAATGTTTTTTAAAATAAATAAATAAAAGTAATTCCAACGCAAGTCTATATTTTTTGTTTCTATATTAGCATCTTCTATGCTTTTAAAGAAGATACTCTCCTTTGAACCAAATTGAACTCCAATGGGTTCCTCTAAATCACTATTAATGTTTCTAATTCATTGTTCACATAATTAAAAATAATAATAAAATTGATATTGGTCACCCAACTTTATTTGTTACACACCAATTTAAATATTTAAAAAAAAAATTGACCAGTGAAAATAATTAAAAATTAATTTTATATAGAAATTAATTTTTTTATTTGTTTACATTTCTATTGATTGAATTTAGGATTTTGTATGATTCTAATTACTAGAAACAAACTGTTGAAGTTGTTTGAATGAGTTATGATGCTTCGTAATGTTGAAGTAATAACTTTGAACCAAGTACAACATTTATGTAAAAAGTGGGGACACAATTGATATTTACATGTAATGAATAGTGAAATAAAGACTATCACCAAAATTTTCACTTCGTCTTCAAATCTAAAAATATGAATAATGAACTAGAGGGATTGTCAAAGGTATATCTAGATCAGTTGGAACTAGGTTCGGAGTCTCTATCTTTAAATATAGAGATATAGAGACCGGTTGAAATTGTTTGATCATTGTGACAAAAAATTATGCGAGCAAAAAAGCACTCAATTTTATAGGATAAATATAATTAGAATCTTAACCCAAACAAATCTTTATCTACCACACATTGAACCAAGGCGACCACCATCTTACATGCAAACATGCAATTTGGGATGTTGGAAAGTCGGTTATCCTCTTGTGTAATCACAAAATTCTGCAAATTCTTTGTATTAGAGGTTAGTCGATTAATTCAAGGAATTGACAAATTAATCGACAATCCCTAAATTAATCATAAAATATAATAATATTTGTACCCTTCATCTTCAAAATTTTAGTTTTTTCAACATTCCAACAGGAAAAACGAAGATAGAATTTAAAAAGTCGTTGAAATTTGAAAATGATAGTTTTTGGGTAAGAAATCCAATAAAATATTTTATCTATAATCTCAAAAAAAAAAATTCCCTTTTATTTTTATTTTTATTACAAACATTTCCAAATTAACGGAATTGAAATGATTGCCGACTCCGAACTTTGTTATATGCTCTATTAATCTATTGGAATTTCGAAAAAGTTCGCTCACACGTGTCAAGATTGCCCAGCTTTCTCCCCTCGTAAGTTTTAGAGTCAGGATCCAAAAGAATATTAAAAATTTTCTCAACGATTCAATTACAGTAATAAACTACGGGTTATTGGCAGTAGTTTCCGTTGTGCAAAACATGGACATGTCTAGGGTTTCCATGGGGAACGCAATTATAGTAATTAAGATTTGATCGATCGGATTTCACGAAGAGAACTGGAACTCTAAACGGTGCTGATGAGAACTGATGGAAGCATCGATCAGCAGCCATAGATGGAACTATCGCAGAACTTCGACATCTATTGGTTGCGAAGGAAGCAGAGTGAGTGGCCGATGGAGGAGGAGAGATTTTTTTGATCGATTTCGGGGATGAAAGAAAAGCTCTGATCTTTAATGGTGCCGATTTCGCTTGGTTGCCTCGATCGTACTCTTCGATTAGATTAACGAGATCCTCATCAGATGTGATCGAAACCAAGGCGTCAAGATCTTCGTTGGGAAATTGACATCTCAGAATAACTGATGATCCACACAATTCTCCACACTTGAACAGAAGATCTGTAAAAAAGAAAATTTAAAAATCTCAATCTAAAATCCTTCGATCAAGAATAAAAAAACGAAGAAGTTTCCTAATTCTTACAAGAATCGAAATCGAAATAGAAATAGAACGAACCTGAAAATGGGATAGATCGATCGACAGCTAGAACTCTGGTCTCACCACCAACGTAGCGTAGCTTGACGTCTGGATAACGAGGGAGGATCTTTCCGCCATAGCTACAGAGGAATTTAATGGTGTTGTGGGTTTTGATGGAGACGTCTTTGGGGTAAAGAGAAGCTACAATCATATTATTCTTTTTCCTTTAATTCTTCGACTTGAATTTGGAAGAGAGAAGATTTACAAGTTGAGAAAGACTAGAGATGCTGCCTTGAAGCCTTTTCTGCTTCCCTCAGACCTCAGTCCATATTTATAGCAAAATGAGTGCTTTTTGGTTCACAAAAATTTGCTGACAGTGCTCATAGATTCTCTACCGTGTGCGAGAGGATTTAGTTAACGTGTGCCTTCAAATGCAATAAATATATACTTTGGAAATTGGATTAGGAGGGTATTTTGGTATAAATTAATTTTTTCAAAGTCAATTTCGGTAGTGATGTCAATGGATTGGTTTCGATTTAGTTTCTAAAAAAAAATTTAGAACCATAACCATTATTTTAATTCGGTCTTGTTGGTTTCAAATCCGATTTCAAAATAAATGAAATTAAAACCATCAAAAATCATGGGTACCCATGGGCTACAATTCTAAATGATGGAATGAGAAAAAGTATTTCAAATCATTATAACAAAAATTTCTTTTTCAAAAATTAACATATTATCAACAAAAATATTAACTTAATTATTATTTATTATATTAAAGATACAAATTAATTATTTTTTTTCAATAATAAAGATTTATTTGAGTTAAAAATAATAATTTTTAATCTCGAGGATTTGCTCAATGGAAATTTTAGACTGATAAGCAATTAATGCCCATAGGTTGTGAATTTGATACCCCATATAAACATTAATTCCACAATGGCCACCAACGATGACACACTCTCACTTACCTGGTGTGTGTGATGTGCGTGCGTTACATGTGTCGTAGGACTAGTCCTTGGACAAGACCATAATCCATGGATTAGGGTAAAGTTTAAATACAAGCCCAATCCACTATCTATAGAAAAATAATAATAATAATAAATTTTTAGAATAGTAACTCATTTATTTTAAAATATATATAAAAAAAAAACATTTAATCATCTATAATATGAAAAGAAATAACAAAATAAATCAGTTTCAGGTACCTATGGGTACCCATTAGATAGAACCTAATGATTTCGATTCCTATTAGTCCAGCTCCATTTTAAGCTTGAACCTAATCAATTCTAATAAAAAGGGATTTGGAATTAACGTTTTTTATTTTGATTAAATGAGTATCCATTAACAAGACCTTTTTTATAAATTGGGGATGACATCCAATTATATGCGACACACTACGATTGGTGGATCACCGATTCTATATAAACTATGTGGAAAACAAGATTAGGAGAAAGTTAGAGAAGGAGCGCATCTACAAAAATTAAGTAGGATTCATCGGGTCATAAAATTTAAAAAATAGCGTTATTGGCACCTAATTTTTACTTATTGCATTTCAATTAAAAATAAATAATATAAATGAATGATTGAAACTAAGTAAGTAAGCTAAAAAGGGAAGGTGAGGCCATGGCCCGACAACAAATATCTGTTATATACTTATCGCACTTTACAAATAAAGCGTTGAAGCCACTGAAATAAGTGTTGATGATATGTGGCCCCCACAAGATATTTCTTAAGAAAAACCTCTTCCACAGTTGTTCGCGCTGAGGTCCACGTAGACAGTATTGTGGTCCTCAGAAAATTCCAGGATCCAAGGTGTGTCATTTCGTAAGAATTTACATTGTTTTAGTGTCCTGATAGAGTAACTAGAAAGTCTTCAATCCACAGATAACGTTTTATAGATACAGAATCATAGATTTATTTTCTTTTAACACACAAATACACATCTTTTTTTTTTTTTTTAAGACTTGCATTTGTGTATCCCAAGAAAATAGATATATGATTATGTGATCATATCACGTCACTCGAGTATTAATCATGTGAGACTTTCTAGTTAGAAAATCATTATTCTTGATCCTAATCAAATCATTTTTTACATGACACACAATCCAAAGTGTTTAATTTTCAATCAAAAAGTGTCACGTAGACATCTTATATTGACTGCGACGGTAATGGAAGCAATCTTAACACAATACACAAATGAACTCGAAAGCAAACATGAAATTAGTATGTTTGAGTCAAGTTTAATTAGGTGTAGATCATAATAATGTTGACCTTTCTAACACAATTATTGAATGAGTCGGATTTAGATTTAGAATGTCAGCCCACTTAACCTATTTTGACATGTTTAATTATTATGTTATGATCATGTCTTTTTGAATCATGAAACATATGATATATCTTAAATATCAACAATTATTTAAGAATTTTTTAAATTATATATTTATTGTTAGAATTTCATAAAAATTTTTATAATATATTTTTTTTCAAATTTTATAAACTATAGAAAGTGTTTTAAGATATTTTTTTAAATAATTAATGATTAAGTTTTTAATTTGCAAAAGATAAAAACACTATCCTTACGAAGTTATATATATATATATATATATATATATATATATATATATATATATATATATATATATATATATATATATATATATATATATATATATATATATATATATATATGGGTCCCGTTCAACAACAAACATTTTGGCAAAACATTTTTCAAAACATGGGTTAGAGGTTTTGGAATGGGTTGATTTTTAGTGAGGATGATCTCTACGGTGAGGAGATCATCCTCACCAAAAATCAGTCCATTCCAAAACTTCTAGCCCCAGTTTACAAGTTGAAAAATCGTGGACCGTCCATTTTTTGTAAACCATTTTTTATGGGGTTAGAAGTTTTGGAATGGGCTGATTTTTAGTGATGATGATCTCCTCACCGTAGAGATCATCCTCACCAAAAATCAGCCCATTCCAAAACCTCTAACCCATGTTTTGAAAAATGTTTTGCCAAAATGTTTGTTGTTGAACATTTCCTTTTATATATATATATATATATATATAGGGAGCGGTTCAGCAGCCCCTTATGGTGCCATGCATTTTTTGTAAATTACTTTTGATGGGATTACAAGTTTTGGAATAGGCTGATTTTTTGTGAGGATGATCTCTACGGTGAAAAGATCATCATCACCAAAAATCAGCTTATTTTGAAACTTCTAACCCAAGTTTACAAGTTGAAGAATCGTGGACCATCCAATTTTTGTAAATCACTTTTGATGGGGTTAGAAGTTTTGGAATAGGCTGATTTTTGGTGAGGATGATCTCCTCATCATAGAGATCATCCTCACAAAAAATCAGCTCATTCCAAAGCTTGTAACCCATGTTTTGAAAAATGCATGGCACCATGTGGGGCACCACAATGGGACTGCTGAACCGCTTCTATATATATATATATATATATATATATATATATATATATATATATATATAAATTCATTAAAATCAAGAGGCCTATAGTGTTCGATTTCCAATATGATAATCCATGTAAGTAATGAAATTTAATTTATGTTGATAGATATTGGTGTATGGTCGTGTGAACTTTTGTTTATTAATATATATATTTTGTGGTGGAAATGGAGCTTATTTTTCTAATTAAGATTAAAATTTTAATAAATAGGTTACATGGGTTTAATAAATGTGTAAGATTTATTAAATGGGTCTAGTTTGGATTTTCTTAATACCCTTACCTCAATAGGACATGAACCATCGCCTGCATAGGAATGGAGCACTGTTTTGAATGGACTTTATTTTTATATAGAAAAATACGTTCCTTACTAACTTTGTAAGATTTCAGATCATACTAAGGGTAGTTGAATACAAATGGATTACTCCATTGACAATCCAACACCATAACCCTCTAAATTTCATGGGAAAATTCAATTAAAAAAAAATTAAAAAATTATTCTTTTTGAGGCATGATCCAAGATTTTTGAAAATGAATGATTAATGAACTCCCAAAATTAAAAATAAAAGTTAACAATGAAAAATAACATTTTTAAAAGTTAAGAGCATTTTGTCATCTACATCCTTGTGGCATCGGATCGTGTTTTAAGATGCCACAAGGTGAACTCAACAACCCGTACTAAGATTTCAAATCTTATTAACATAGTAAGATTAGATTTACTCTTTTATATATAAAATCTTTGGAAAGAAAAGCTCTTTCATAATTTCTCAAATTGATTATGTGCTTCAATAAATCATAATTTTAAAATTGATCAAATCAAGTTAACTTTACTCAATATTATTATTATTTTTTATTTAAATAAAGGTTATTTCATCAAAATGGTATAAGACTAATTGTTAGGATCTGTGTTAAGGTAATCGTCTCCACTTCTTTATTCTGACTGTTTGGAGTTGCAAGAAGCCAATAATTCATCTTTTATCCTTTTTAAAGATTTTTCCTCTAAATCCTTTTCTTTTATTATAAAAAAATCAAATTTCTAAAAATCCTTCTATTATTTATAATTTTTTTAATTACATCTTCATACTTTTAGTTCAACCCCCGCTAGTAAACTTATTAGGGGACACCCCTGAAGTTGGGAGCACCAATAATAGTTCTCTCTCAATATCTTTTTGCTAGATATTTATTTTTTGGGTTTAAGATATTTTATATGAGCCTAATCATAATTGTAAACAACAATTGAAATTGTTTGAATTAGTGTTATAACGTTTTTTAATCTTGAGAGTATATTTTGAGCCAAACCTTTGTGGTGCTTAAAGAGTGTGTTTTAACCTTTAATTGGGGTGTGATAATAATAATAGTGTATAATCTATAGTAACAAAGTTTGGATTCAGTACTCAATGACGGTTCAATTCAGTTAATTTGAAAAAAATTCATAAAAAAACAAATATATTTTTTTGAAAATAATACAAAATATTTTATTAAATTTCTTATCAAACCAATCATCTTCAGCCTCTTTCTAAATCCATTTTTCTTCTTCATGTTTGAATAGTGAAAAAATAAAAAAACAAAAAATTGGCAAAAGATAAAATTGTTAGCATATTACATGATTAATTGAGGGATTATCGATTAATTTGTTAATTGATCCAATTAATTCACTAACCCCTAATTTAGAGAATTTTACGAGTTTTTTTTTTACGTCTAACCTCCTCCATTTATATTGGAAGTTTTTATTATTGAATAAATACAGTTAGAATCTTTGTATGCCACATGTTGAGTCATGGATGCCACCATCTTTCGTGCAAACATCCAAACTTGGGCTGTTAGAAGGTCGGTTGTCCTCTTGTGGAGTTTCAAAAAGTGATTACACGTGTCAAAATTATGGCTTGATCATGGATTAGGCCCACCTTGTTCCCCTGCTTTTTTTCTTTTTTCTTTTTTCTTTTTTGTCTTTGCAAACCATTGGATGAAGTTGAGGGAGGGAGGCAGGAAGACACGTGTCAAGATTATGGCCTGGTTGGTTATTTAGTTTCTTAATTTCCTTTTTTTTATTTTAAGAGTCAGGACAATATGACGCTCCTCAGACACGCTTTCCTCACAGAACTGTTGATAATTTGCCTCAAGATACTTGTCAAAAAGATTTGTGATTATGTGTATCTCGAGGAAATGATCTACGATTCTAGGATGGGAACGTGTGTTGGAGGAGGGCCTTAGAAAATCATTACACTTAATTTAATTAGTTCTATGAAATCTGTAATCATATATATTTTGACAATCAATCGTGTAAATTTAAATTACAATATGTTATTCTTTATATAAATATTGTTAATTAATTTATAATAATATCGAATTTAATCTTGTTCAAATCAATTTTATCTAACAAATTGTAATTATTGTGTGGTGTCCAATGAAAGTGGATTCTATTGACATTATTCAGTAGGGTTTTTTTTTCTTTTTACCTGTCCTCTTACTCTATATCATCTAACACAAATTATTTGGTGTAATTATCATATTTGAACTTTTGATTATAAACTCTACAATTTGAAATAGTCCCAAAGTAAAATTTAAATGTTGAGTTGGGATACAAAGAGTAGTGACCGAAAACGGTGTCCTGTTCGTGAAGGAAAATAAGGTGGTCTAAGTGGGAAGTGTTTGTTCTAACAAACACATTGGGTTGTGTGTCATATAGAAAAACGGCTTGATTAGGAGCCCATTACATCCTAAACTCATATTAGAACACACCACGTAGACCCTGTTCATATTCCTATGCCATTGGTTGATTAAAATTAGAAATTGACAAATAGGAGATTTGCAATCAAAAAGATATTTTTGAAGGACTAAAGTCAACTTAGGAATGAAGAAAAAGAAAGAGTAGTCTTTAATCAATTCAGTCCCTTTGATGTTTGAAATGAATTCTTTAACAAATGAGTTTGTGATAATTCTTTAACAAATGAGTTTGTGATAATATGACTCGTAAAGGTGGCATACTTAATTGACTCCATGATGTGACAAGTTTGGGAATCGTAGATTTGTACGTCTCGAGATACAATTTTTTAAGAAATGCAATCATGTATCTCAAGATGTACAGATGAAAGGTTCACGAACCTATCACGTCAAGGAGTCGATTAAGTATGCTACATGGCAAGTCATATTATCAAGACTCTTAACAACTGGGCCATACTATTGCCCTGGACACTTGCGAGAAGGATTAGGGCAGAGCTAGTAAGGAGAAATTGAGGGCAATTGCCCCCAGTCAACTTTTTTGGGCATTTTAGATGCCCTTAAAATTTTACTTAAATTTGAGATACCCCTGCATTTTGGACTATTGATATGCCCCGCTTGACCTTATTGCCTCCACTCCCTCGTCTCCCTTTTATTTTTGCCCCCTCCTCTCCAATTAATTATAAGTTTGGCCCCACTACAAGAAAATCCTGACTCCACCCTTGGGTTCGACGTTTGTTCTTCGTTATTCACAAGGGTGGTCCCCACCAGCTCAAGTTAGACACACTTGTTGAATTTATATTCTCAAAGAGTAATGATTTTCTTACTCCCCCACATGACATACTCAAATTACTGTGGCATATGCTAAAATCAGTATTTTTCCCATGTGGGGACAATTAAAAGTGAAAAATAATAATTGTGAGGGAAATTAAAAGTGCAAAAAAAATGTGTAGGGGCAATAGTGGATGATTTTTTCATCCACCGCTAGAATCTGTCGCAATTACTCACTAATCCATAGACTTTGAAAATTCTTGGGAGGGGGGTTGGGGACAAGTGCCCCCACTATTTTTGTTTTAGGGTACACAATTGCAAATTTTTATGAAGATAGATGTGTATGCTAAGACAAATGCCATGCGGGAGAGTCAAATTATCACGACTCATCTCAAAATTATGGTTGAGAATGAAATGGATGAACTTGCCCTTGAAAGCTTGAAGGAAGATTCCCCTCCTATGCTACAATTACAAAGAACTGAAAATAGCGCTCAAGATGGAATATTCTCTATAAGAATCTAATTAAACACTATGGGCACACACCAAGGACTTAGTCCTCACTTTTTCTTTTGTTCTTTCGTGTGAAAGCTGGAAGGTTCAAGTCAGACTTAAATGAGATTGTGGTCCTCCTTCATGTTTAAGAAAAATATAAGTGAAGACTACTGAATTTTCAATTTTCTAAACCCTGTAGAATGAGTCTACTTTCTACATAAGGTCAGGATTCTGGAGATAATGTTTTTTATTTTTTATTTTTTTTCTCCGATTTATATATAGAAAATAATTTAAGGACTAAGCAGCCAAAATTTTAAAAAACAATTAATCTATTATTTTTAAATTTATATATTTAGGCAGACCAACTCTTAATAAAAAAAAAAAAAAAAAAAAAAACGTCTGGTTAAGGCTGTTAGGAGCCATATTGACCACTAAATATATTAAATTTATCCTTATAAAAATCATAATTCATAACACGTGGTGGGAAAAACGGGAATAAAGAAACTTTGCTTTTGTATACGTGGCAAGGAGAGATGCACGACCATTGAACACGTGTGATCTATGGATGACCAAATCTTTGCCTGCCCCATTTCTGAGGAAGAGAGAATATAATTTCTAGAAACGTGGGATGTTGAACTTTATAATCTGTTTATTTGAATTAGTTTAATTTCGACCATAACTTTAGACATTCGTCTGTAACGGAGCATCTTTAGCATATCCTTCTCATTAAGTTTCTTTTTATGGCTTTTATTCAATACTATTAATAAAGTTGAGTTTCTTTTTATAGCTTTTATTCAATACTATTAATAAAGTGCTACTAAAAGCTAATGGTCATTTTGGACCAGAGGAGGTCAAGCCATCCATAAAGCTAATGTTCATTTTGGACCAGAGGCATCCATATGCTTTGATTGGTCATGATTCAAAGGGGTAGGCAAACAACTGCCAACATTATCTCCAGTGAATGGAAATCAAGTTCTTTGATCGGTAGGTAATTAGATCGGATGGTTGGCCATGGTGGGGCCAATATAAATTTCAAACCACATTAAACATTGTACATGGGAGGGGGACCAAGATAGACAGGTCATTATTAGACTCGCAAAACTTTCATAATCCCCCTCGTCGAAAGCTTGATGGATAATATCTTGAGGATTACTTTTTGAACCTTGTATTGTTTTATTTATATTTTTAATGTATAATTCGATAATATATATATATATATATATATATATATATATATATATATATATATATATATATATATATATATATATATATATATATATATATATATATATATATTTTCGTAATCAATACTAAATCTTATTGGTTTAGTAGGATAATTGAGTGTCACTCGATTTATTATGTGTGCCAAATCATTGTTGGGCTCGTAATGGATTCCTATGATACTCACTGTCTGGGAAAATATCGAATCTGTTTTCATGTCTTCAAACTGATAATATGCATCCATGACATAGGTCTTCTAGTATGATTCTAACATAAATGACGTAAATGACCTATATGAAACTAACACTACAACGGTGCCCTTTCCAGGACTTCTAGAAGGTGCGGGCAGAGGGCAGAGTTGCTCGATGGTACTCTAATTTTAGTTTGCATCAAGTATTGATCAGCTAAAACCAACGTAGTTTTCATAACTAATTTTAATGCTTTCATCTGCATGTATTTGTGAGTGAGATTATTAGATTCTCAGTGATTTACAATTTTCGAGGTTTGGAAAATCTAGCTCAAGGCCGGTGGGATCATGAGTTCAATTCGATAAAAAATGTTCATTAAGCTTCACACTTACCATCTTCCGAGTAAATAATTGTTGGTAGAGGAGAAGGCCTGGAGACTATGATCAACGTAAATCATGAGTTTTTCTTGTCAACGATCTCCCGAGCTCCTTGTGCCAAAGTAAGAAAAGGGATGAGAAGAAATGAAGCTCTAGACAAAGAATCAATTCACTTCTAGAAAACCATGTTGAGCTCACCAACCCGAATGAAAAAGGTATTAATCAATGAGAAAACATCTTAAAATAAACTTCCCACATAATCAATCTGTATGAAAATGAAGTATCCAATAAGAAAGCTTTCCACTTCGTCGATTCATGCAAGAAGTAAAACCATTAAAAAAAAAAAAATTCTAAAAACTTGTTAACACTATATACAAGGGTTATCATATTAATTACAGTGACTTGAAATAACAAAAGAATTGATAATAAATAGAACATTCATGCCAAAAAAAAAAATTGGTAGACCCTCCCATGAGGATGAATTTGTGCCCTTCACAGTTTGATAAATTACTAGATCACAAAAGACCATTTAATGGATAACCTAGATCATGAAGCTCTTACCCAAGAGGTTAACAATGTGAAGATAACTGGTTTTTGGGAGAAAATCAAGGTTACTACTATGCTTCTTGTTGTGCCATCAACAATAAATAAAATATATTCTAATATTTAAATTAGAGAGATTATATTATCACACCAACTTTTACTTAGACTACACTTTTAATATAATAAGTTGTGATAAAATGACGTGGCAAAACATATGCCATTTGTATGCGCTTGACGTGGCAAGGGCACAGAACCAGAGATCTCTTTCCTTGGGATATACTAGAAAAAAGATCAATGGTTGTGTCCCAAAGAAAAAATTCAATAGTTTTGTGCCCTTGCCACATCGGCCTCGTACAGACTACGTATGTTTTGCTGCATTGATTTATCATTAGTCTTATATAATCTATCAACGATAATTGCATACATCTTGGGGTGATTCCAGTATTCTTGACACCATATGCCACAACTATTGTTCTTGACTCCAACTCCATTGTGTGGTTGAGAGAGTCCTAAAAAAGACGTATTTTTCCTATTACATGTATAAGTCCTCCTTCGAAGGTCCACATAGTTAAACTAATAGTCTTGGGGAGAGTTGATCCCATGACCTAGGTTTAAATGCCATTGAACCCACTTTCATCTCTTAACCACTAAACCCTTGTGCGCTTTTAAAAAATGTATTACCTCCTCCTTCGATTACATTGTAAGCTTTCGTTGGTTTTTTTTTTTTTTTTTCTCAGAGTACTCATAGAATCCGATATCCACCAATCACATGAGCCGATGGGTATTAAATGTATCCCTAATTTTCAAAATTACCTTAAAGCAACTCCAACACAAGTCTCTTTTTTCTCTCTATATTAGCATCTTCTCTAATTTTAGAGAAAATACTCCTCGGAGCCAAGTTGAACTCCAACGATCCCCTCTGAATAATTATTCATGTCTCTAATTCGATGTTCACATAATTAAAATATAATAAAATTGTTATTAGGATACAACTGTTGACGTTGTTTGAATGAATTATAATGCTTCGTAATGTTAAGTAATAACTTTGAACAAAGAATGATATTTATGTAAAAAAATTGGGGACACAATTAGTATTTACATGTAATCAACAGTGAAATAGAAACAATGCTGCTCTTCAAATCTAGAGATATGAGTGAGAAATAGAGGGTTTGTCAGAGATATGCAGAGACCGTTTGGAATTATATCTCTAAATATAGAGATATAGAGACAGAAATTATAGAGGAGAAAAATCACTCGATTTTATTGGATAATTTCAGTTACAATCTTATCCCAAACAAATTGGGAAATTTTGAAAGGATACATCAGATTCTTACGTACAAACAAACATGCAATTTGAGATGTTGGAAAATCGGTTGTGGAGTTTAAAAATATCTCTGTGTGCTAAGCTGTTAAGAATTTGAAGTTTTGAACCGAATGCAAAAAATTGAAAAAATTCTCAACGATTTAATTACAGTAATCAAAAATAAAAAATGAAAAATCTTCTATACTTTTCCACTTAGGAATTAGGGTTATTGGCAGTAGTTTCCGTTGTGCAAAACATA
This sequence comes from Akebia trifoliata, assembly GCF_017979445.1. Lineage (NCBI taxonomy): Eukaryota > Viridiplantae > Streptophyta > Magnoliopsida > Ranunculales > Lardizabalaceae > Akebia > Akebia trifoliata. Next base: position 27,868,422 of record NC_141381.1, read on the forward strand.
GACATGTCTAGGGTTTCCATGGGGAACGCAATTATAGTAATTAAGCTTTGATGGATAAGATTTCACGAAGCGAACTGGAACTCCAAACGGTGCTGATGAGAACTGATGGAAGCATCGGTCAGCCGCCATAGATGGAATTATCGGAGAACTTCGACATCTATTGGTTGCGAAGGAATATTTTGCTGAAGCAGAGGGAGTGACCGATGGAGGAGGAGAGATTTTTTTGATCGACTTTGGAGGGGAAAGAAAAGCTCTGATCTTAAATGGCGACGATGCGGCTTGATTTGCTCGATCGTACTCTTCGATGAGATTGATGAGATCTTCATCAGATGTGATTGAAACCAATGTATCAAGATCTTCGGTGGGAAGTTGACATCTCAGACTAACGGATGATCCACACAAGTCTCCACACTTCAACAAAAGATCTGTATAAAAAATAAAAATAAAAATTCTAAATCTAAAATCCTTCGATGAAGAATGAAAAACGAAATTTCCTAATCTTACAAGAATCGAAATAGATATAGAAATAGAACGAACCTGAAAATAGTATAGATCGATCGACAGCTAGAACTCTGGTCTCACCACCTACGTAACGTAACTTGCCGTCTGGATAACGTGGGAGGATCTTTCCGCCATAGCTACAGAGGAATTTAATGGTAACTTTGGGGCAGAGAGAAGCTCCTCCAACCATGTTTTTTTTTTTAGTTAGGGTTTTGAATACGAGATTCTTCGATTTGAGTTAGAAGAGAGAAATTTACGACTTAGAGGACTAAAGAAAGACCGGAGATGCCTTAAAACCTCTGTTATTTCACTCGGGCCTCAGCCCCATATTTATACTATTTCGTGGGAGAAAAGATAAGTGATTTTTCGCTCACAAAATTTTTCTTTAGTGCTCACAGACTCTCTTGCTCGTTCCGGGTCAAATACACGCCAATTCTATAAACACTGTTCGCGAAAAAAGATGTGAGGAAATAATGAAAAAATATTTCGAAAAAGTTAGAGAACGAGCGGGTCCCTAGAAATTTGGGTGGAATCGTCGGGTCAACACTATGAAATTAAAAAACAACTTGGCACCCCAATTCTTACCTATTAATATATATATATATATATATATACATATAGGGTGGGGTTCCTAGGACCCCCATTACGACTCACATTGCGACATACTGTTTGTCTTATATGGGTGAACAACAACCAGAATTGTTTGTACGAGTGTGTTTTTTATAATGTTTTGTATTGTTGAGATTATAATTTGAGCCAAACCTTTGTAATGCTTGAAAAGTGTGTATCAATCTTTAATTGAGGTGTGATAAAAAATTTTAAGAAATTGAGATATAAAAGTTGGGGTGGTAATAGCAGTTCTAATTAAAATATTACCACAATTTTTATTTGTTATTATTATTTTTTTAATATTGAAATTTTAATAAGAAAGTTATTAAGAATTCTTCTCAAGAGAACTTTTATTAAATACCAACTTTTACTTATAACTCACCAATCTATATGTATACATATCTAACTTCAAAAGGATTAGTGTGTCATAAGTAATTTTGATATGCTAATAGTATCTCTCTTTTTGAACTAGTCCACTTCCCAAGGTGTGGTCTTGCCTATTAATATTTTATTTTAATAAGATAAACTAGTCCAATCAAATTGAGTTCAATCGTTGCGTATGTCTCTAAAAATTGCTTCTAATTTTTATTCTCAACAGAATATGTCTCACTCTAAGTCGATTAGATGCAAAAATACTTTGGTCACATGCAGTTTGTACAAAATGTCCAATATGATCATTTAAAACATTTGTAGTCGATTTCCTAATATTTCCTTGTATTTCTTTTATATAGGGTGCCCAAATCTAACTTCATTTGCCATTGTTCTTGGCTCGTGTAGTTGTAAGAATCCGAAGAACGAAGCATCTTTCCTATTACATGTATGACATCCCCCCACGAAGGTGTCACTTGGTTAAACTAGTAAAAGCATTTTTTCAAATCCCGTCGAACCCACTTTCACCTCTTAACCACTAATTTACAAAATTACCTTAGAGCAACTTCAATGCAAATCTCTACCTTTTGTCTCTATCTTGGTATCTTCTCTGATTTTAGAAAAGATACTCTCTTCCGAATCAAGTAGAACTCCAATGGGTCTCCCCTCAGTCTTCGTGTCTCTAATTCATTGTTCACATAATTGAGAAATAATAAAATTGATATTGACAACCCAACTTTACTTCTTACACCCCAATTTAAATATTTTTTAAAAATAATCAACCATTGAAAATAATTAAAAATTAATTTTAGTAGAAATTAATTTTTTTTATTTGGTTATATATCTATTGATTGATTTTAGAATTTATATGATTCTAATTACTAGGAAACAGCTGTTGAAGTTATTTGAATGAGTTATAAAGCTTTGCAATTTTAAAGTAATAACTTTGAACCAAATATGACATTTATGTAAAAAAGAGAGGACACAATTATTTTTTACATGTGATAGATAGTTAAATATAGACTATCTCTAGTTTTTTTTTTTTTCTTGGTCTTCAAATCTAAAAATATGAATAATGAAATAGAGAGCTTGTCACAGGTATATACAAACTGGTTGGAACTAGGTTCAAGGTCTCTATGTATATATATAATATAGAGACTTGTTTGAGCATTGTGACGAGAAATTTTTTTTGCTAAAAAAAAATTAATGATTTTAATTGGATAAATACATTTAGATTATATTTAATTGCATAGAAAATCAAAATTTACAGATTTCAAAATCCAAAAAAAAAATAGAAAGGATGAAAAAGTTAAATTCATTATTTGATGTTCCTTTGAAAGAAATAAGAGGGAAAAAAAGAAGAAGAAGATGAGGAAGAGGAAGGGGGGAGGATGTAGCGGTGGTGGTGGTGACGTCAACGGAAATAAGTGAGAAAGAAGCGGGGAGGACGTGGTCATGATGGCGAAGGTGAGGGAAGAAGAGAGAGAGAGAGAGAGAGAGTGGCCTACAATGATGACGACAATAGTGACAACGACAACGGTGGTGATGGTGATAGTGATGACGGTGAGGTTGAGTGATGGTGATGGTGGTGGTGGGGATGAAGAAGAAGAAAAAGAAAAAGATAATTTGGGGATAAAAAATTTAGATGAATATTACTTTTTCACCCATATGGGTAAGAAAGTGAAATCTATATTTTTGTAGACATTTTGATTGGGGTAAAAAATGAATTTTTATAGACATATACAATTAAACACATGAAAAATGTCATTTTTCATAAAAAAAATGATTTTTCACCTTATTTTGCATGTACAATCAAACATACCTTTAGGTATGAATACATGAAAAATACTATGACAAATGATTAACATGTGTATTGAAAATTATTAAAAAATACAAACTCCTAATCATTCAGAAATTTTCTCCTTGCTTTTTTCTTGTACACATGACCATTGGTTCATCATCTTTGGAGTTTCAATAAAGTGTGCTAACAGATGTCAAGATTATGGACTAAGTCCAACTTGGTCCTCATAAGTTTCAGACTCAGAATCCAAACGAATATGTTGTTAAGAAATTTCTGTGCTAACCTATTAAAGAATTTGAAGTTTTGAACAGAATACAACAAAGTAAAAAAATTCTCAACGATTTAATTACAGTAATAAAAAAATATTTTTGGCCTGTACTTTTCCCCCTTCATCTGCTCCTCAGAACTATTGATCTTAATTTAGGAATTAGGGTTATTGGCAGAAGTTTCCGTTGTGCAAAACATAGACATGTCTAGGGTTTCCATGGGGAATGCAATTATAGTAATTAAGCTTTGATCGATCAGATTTCACGAAGCGAACTGGAGCTCCAAACGGTGCTGATGAGAACTTATGGAAACATCGATCAGCCGCCATAGATGGAATTATCGGAGAACTTCGACATCTAGTGGTTGCGAAGGAATATTTTGCTGAAGCAGAGGGAGTGACCGATGGAGGAGGAGAGATTTTTTTGATCGATTTCGGAGGCGAAAGAAGAGCTCTGATCTTAAATGGCGTCGATGCGGCTTTATTTACTCGATCGTACTCTTCGATGAGATTGATGAGATCTTCATCAGATGTGATTGAAACCAATGTATCAAGATCTTCGGTGGGAAGTTGACATCTCAGACTAACGGATGATCCACACAAGTCTCCACACTTCAACAAAAGATCTGTAAATTAAAAAAAAAAAAAAAAATCTCAATTTAAAATACTTCGATGAAGAATCAAAAACGAAATTTCCTAATCTTAAAAGAATCGAAATAGATATAAAACTAGAAATATAACAAACCTGAAAATAGTATAGATCGATCGACAGCTAGAACTCTGGTCTCACCACCTACGTAACGTAACTTGCCGTCTGGATAACGTGGGAGGATCTTTCCGCCATAGCTACAGAGGAATTTAATGGTAACTTTGGGGCAGAGAGAAGCTCCTCCAACCATGTTTTTTTTATAGTTAGGGTTTTGAATACGAGATTCTTCGACTTGAGTTAGAAGATAGAAATTTACGACTTAGAGGCTTAAGAAAGACCGAAGATGCCTTAAAGCCTCTGTTATTTCACTCGGGCCTCAGCCCCATATTTATACAATTTCGTGGGAGAAAAAATAAGTGATTTTTCGCTCACAAAATTTTTCTTTAGTGCTCACAGACTCTCTTGCTCGTTCCAGGTCAAATGCACGCGAATTCACTGTTAGCAAAAAAAAATATGTGAGGAAATAATGAAAAAATATTTCGAAAAAGTTAGAGAACGAGCGGGTCCCCTAGAAATTTGGGTGGAATCGTCGGGTTAAGACTATGAAATTAAAAAAGAACTTGGCACTCCAATTCTTACTTTTATATATATATATATATATATATATACTCGCGTTTCGTCTACACTTATATCTCTACAATGTGTACGGTTCGTTGGATTAAAAGAATATCCACGATCGAGATTGATTATAAATTTACAATTATTTTTTACAAAGTAAAATTTCAAAAATTACTATTACCTCCCCGTAATTAAATCAACTCTTTCTCTTCCTCTTTTTCGTTTCTCTGCCGAAGGGAGACTTCAACAGAGACTAGTGTCGTTCACGACTATAGTTCTGTAAGTCGGGTCTCGTTGCGAAGTGTATGTGTTTGACTTTGGGGCAATTGACATGATTTTATAAAACTCAACTAGCTGTCCAAAGAGTTAAAATGTAGATAATCGTAAAACCCACTTGTCTAAGAAAGATTCACTGCTGTGTAAGTTGAATTATAATGAGTGTCTATTTGTTTGCCTCTATTGGATTTGTTAATTTATTTGAATTTTTTAATATTTCGGAAGATACTTCAACCTTAAGCCAATTGGATACTTTTTTGTGGGATTTTTTTGGAAATTTCAAATTAAAGTAAATTCCTACAAATTCATTTGTCTATCCTGTTTAGTCCCTATTTAAGAAGAGGGGATTGGTTTGATCTCATTTGTTCATCGTGCCATTGGGGCAGGTACAAGACATGGGTTTCATTATATTCTGAAAACTATTTATTTGTCCTAGACCTTTTTCACAGTCGCTATAATAACTGATGAAGGAATGAAATTCATTTTAAAAAAAGTCGTCTCTTCATTGGGAATGAAGTCTTATGATTTCTTCTTGTATTTCTTCCTTCATAGTCTGTCCAAATTTGATTAATTTTTCCAACAATAGCTATTGGTTTCGAAAAGAGAAATCAAACCAATATTACTGTCTTGGTATCTTGTATAAAGCCGGATCTATGGAATTCTGATTGTTGCTTGTGTGCTTCAAACAACGCTTGTCTCTATTGAAGTATCCCTCCAACAGAAAAACGAAGAAGAGGAAGAGAAAGAATTGATTTAATTTTGGGGAGGTAAAAGTAATATTTGAAATTTTATTTGGTAAGAAATAATTATAAATTTATAATCGATCTCGATTGTGGATGTTCTGTTAATCCAATGGACCGTACGCGTTGTAGAAATATAAGTGGATATAAGTGTACACAAAATGCAACCAATATATATATATATATATATATATATAGGGTCGGGTTCCGTAGACACATATTGCGACTCACATTGCGATACACCATTTTGTCTTATATGGGCAAAAATGTTTGGAATGGGCTGATTTTTTGTGAGGATGATCTCTATGGTGAGGAGATCATCCTTGCCAAAAATCACCTCATTATGAAACTTCTAGCCCCATGTTTACAAGTTGAAAAATTTTAGACTGTCCAATTTTTGTAAATCAATTTTGATGGGGTTAGAAGTTTTGGAATGTGATGATTTTTTGTCAGGATGATCCCCTCATCACAGAGATCATCCTCACAAAAAATCAGCCCATTCCTAACATTTTTGCTCATATAAGACAAACGGTGTGTTGTAATGTGAGTCGTAATAGGGGTTGTAATAACGCCATCCATATATATATGGGAAATGTTCAGCACCCTAAGTTTTACCACACACTTTAACAAATGTTTTTTGTCCTACATGGGTTAGAAGTTTTGGAATGGGCTGATTTTTGGTGAGGATGATCTCTATGATTAGAAGATCATCCTCCCCAAAAATCAGCCTATTCCGAAATGTTTAGCCCCATGTTTACAAGTTGAAAAATCGTGGACCGTCCAATTTTTGTAAATCATTTTGATGGGGTTAGAAGTTTTGGAATGTGATGATTTTTTGTCAGGATGATCCCCTCATCACAGAGATCATCCTCACAAAAAATCAGCCAATTCCTAACATTTTTGCTCATATAAGACAAACGGTGTGTTGTAATGTGAGTCGTAATAGGGGTTGTAATAACGCCATCCATATATATATATATATATATATATAAATATAAATCAGGATTTGTGTATACATATATCTACAACGTGTTTTGTCTTATGTAGGCTAAAAGTTTTGGATTGAACTGTTTTTTGGTGAGGATAATCTCTATGACAAGGAGATCATCCTCACCAAAAATCAGCTAATTCTAAAACTTCTAACCCCGTATTTATAAGTTGAAGAATTGTGGACCGTACATTTTTGTAAACCACTTTTGATGAGGTTAAAAATTCCAGATTAAGCTGATTTTTGGTGAGGATGATCTCCTCATCATAAAGATCATCCTCACCACAAAAAAAAAATCAGCTCAATCCAAAATTCTTAACGCATATAGGACAGAACATGTTTTATTTACTTACCCCAATTTACCAGTAAGGGTTGAAGCTATTGCAATACGAGTAGATGATGTGTGGCCCCACAAGATACTTTTATGAATAATGTTGAAGTGACCTCATTTCTCACTTTTCTCATGTGAAAGTGTGTCAAAATCCTAAAGAGTCGTGCGGGGTGACACAAACAGAAACAGCAGTGACAAAATGATGTGGTGTCGTGCACATCATCATAGATGTTTTTTCGCAAGATACAAGTAGAAAACATCTATGATTATATGTGTGCGACCACATCATTTTTGTCACCCTTGTGTATCTATTTCTGTCATTCCAGCACTTTTCAATCCTAAATGCTTTTCATCAAGATACAACTTAAAAAAATGAGGTCAATCTTGATGCCACTTTAGCACGGCTCTATCTTTATATATATAAAATTTTGGGATAATAAAAAAAAGGTCAATGATTGGAAAGACCAATTTTTTGAAAATTTGTACAAGTCCCCTATAAAAAAAAAATTATAGTACCCATCATAGAGATCATCCTCACAAAAAATCAGCTCAATCCAAAGCCTTTAACCCATATTTTGAAAAATGTTTGGCACCAAATTTGGCAAACTTTATGGCTGCTGAACCGTCCCCATATATATATATATATAGAGAGAGAGAGAGACTTGTCTGAGTATTCTGACGAGAAAAAAAAATTTGCTAAAAAAATCAGTGATTTTAATTGGATAAATACACTTGGAGTATGTTTAATTACATGAAAAATCAAAATTCATGGATTTCAAAATCCATGACAAAATGGAAATGATAGAAAAGTTAAATACATTATTTGATGTTCATTTAAAAGAAATAAGAGGGAAAAGAAGAAGAATATGAGAAAGAGAGAGGGGAGAGGATGTGACAGTGGTGGTGGCGACGTCAACGGAGGTAAGTGAGGAAGAAGAGATGAGGACGTGGTGGCGGTGGCGGTGGCGGTGACGGTGACGGGTAACGGTGGATGTGAAGGGAGAAAAGAGAGATAGAAAAAAAGAAGATGGTCAGTAATGGTGATAGCGATAGTGACGACGATGATGGTGATGATGGTGACGGCGACGACAACGACAATAAAATTGAGTGATGATGGAGAAGAAGAAGATATTTTGAGGATGAATAATTTAGATGAACGTCACTTATCCACCTATTTGATTAACATGACTACCTTAGTAAGATAGATGTTAAAACTTACTAAAAATTATTAGACCTACATGAATGATCAAATTGCAAATCCAATTGTAAAACTCTTTCCTTGATAACATAGTAAGATTTTGATCCTTAGTTAAAAGGTTGTTTTACTCAAATAGAATACCACGTGTATTGAAAATTACAGACCCCTGACCGTTCAGAAAATTTTTCTTTAACAGCCAATAACGCTTGTTTTTTCTGATACACATGCCATCATTCCATTGGTTCATCAGCTTAGAAAAGAAATTTCTTAACAGCAAATACGTACTCCACTTTCTTACGTGCAAACATGCAATTCGGGATGTAAGAAAGCCGATTGCCCTCTCTTGGAGTTTCAATAAAGTGTGCTCACACGTGTCAAGATTATGGCCTGATAATGGACTCTAAGTCCAACTTGTCCCCTTTAAGTTTTAGACTCAGAATCCAAACGAATATGCTGTCAAGAAATTTCTGTGATAAGCTATTAAAGATTTTGAAGTTTTGAGCAGAATTCAACAAATTAAAAATATTCTCAACGATTTAATTACAGTAATAAAAAAAATCTTTTTGTCCTGTACTTTTCCCCCTTCATTTGTTCCTCAGAACTATTGATCTTAAATTAGGAATTAGGGTTATTGGCAGTAGTTCCTGTTGTGCAAAACAAAGACATGTCTAGGGTTTCCATGAGGAACGCAATTATAGTAATTAAGCTTTGATCGATCGGATTTCACGAAGCGAACTGGCACTCGAAACGGTGCTGATGAGAACTGATGGAAGCTTCGATCAGCAGCCATAGATGGAAGTGTGGAAGAAGTTCGACATCTATTGATTGCGAAGGAATATTTTTCCGAAGCAGAACCAACGACAGAGGGAGTGACCGATGGAGGAGGAGATATTTTTTTGACCGATTTTGGGGGCGAAAGAAAAGCTCTGATTTTTAATGGTGTCGATTTCGCTTGGTTGGCTCCATCGTACTCTTCGATTAGATTAACGAGATCCTCATCAGATGTGATCGAAATCAAGGCGTCAAGATCTTCGGTGGGAAATTGACATCTCAGAACAACGGATGATCCACACAATTCTCCACACTTCAACAAAAGATCTGTAAAAAAATAAAATTTAAAAATCTCAATCTAAAATCCTTCGATGAAGAATCAAAAACGAAATTTCCTAATCTTACAAGAATCGAAATCGAAATAGAACGAACCTGAAAATAGGATAGATCGATCGACAGCTAGAACTCTGGTCTCACCACCTACGTAGCGTAGCTTGCCGTCTGGATAACGAGGGAGGATCTTTCCACCATAGCTACAGAGGAATTTAATGGTGGTATTGCTGTTGTGGCTTTTGATGGAGACACTTGTGTAGTCGAGAGAAGATCCAACCATGTTTCTTTAGTTAGGTTTTGGATACAAGAGCGACTTGAGTTGGAGCTTGAAAGATTTACAACTTGAGATGCTCGTGTGTTGCTCCTCTTCTAGTTCTACCCAACTCATATTTATAGCATTTCGTCGGAGAGATTTTTCGCTCACAAAATTTGTCTGACAGTGCTCACAGAATCTCTACCGCGTGCTCGCCTAACAAGAGTAATCTGGCAGTCGATTGAGTATGCCACCTGGCGAGTCAAATTATTACGACTCTTTTATTTATGAATTTGGGGTCAACAGCACTCTTTGGAGGGTAAAATTAAAAACAGAGCAGTTATTGGCATCCGAATTTTTACTTATTACATCCTAATTAAAAATAAATACAGGTTGAGAATAAGTAAAAATGACCCACTCCACAACAAATATCTGTTATATTCTTACCCCACTTCACAAAGAAGTGTTGAATCCACTGAAATACGTGTCGATGATACGTTGCCCCCACAAGATATTTCTTTAAAAGACTTCTTTGACAGTTGTACTGACTGAGTGACATGTGGATTGGGATCCACAGTGTCTAGGTGGTGTCCTTTGGTAGGAGTTTAAAATACATCACGCGCTTTTTACATGGCCCAAAAATGTCACGTAGACACTTATATTGTTATAGTAGAGGGAAGTGGTGGCAATCTTAACACGACCTGCAAACACCACTGAAAAATGTCATGAAATTCTTGAGTTTGGGTAAAGTCCAATTGGATTTAGATTATAATAATATTGACCCTTCTAACAAAATTATGAAATAGATCATCAATTCGTTTTGAAATATTTAATTATTCTATAATGATTATGCCATTTTAAATCATGGAATATAAGATATATATCAAATATCAATAATTGTTTAAGGATTTTTTAAATTATCTATTTTTTACTATAATTTTATAGAACTTTTTCATATAATATTTTTTTTCAAATTTTATAAAATATATAAGTATTTTAGGATATTTTTCAAATAATTAATGACTAAGCTTTTAATTTTAGAAAGATAAAAACACATTCTTTACTAAGTTATTTATTTATATATATTTTTAATCTGATTTTTTCATTAAAATCTAGAGGTTTGTAGTGTTCGATTCCCAACATGGTGATCCATGTAGGTAATGAAACTTAATTTATGTTAATAGATATTGGTTCATGGTCTTGTGACTTTTTTTTTTTAATAATGATATTTTTTTGTTTTGATGATGGAAATGGAATTTATTTTTTTTATAAAATTTGTTACATGGGTGAGACCAAGTTACCTATTTGATAAATTTGTTGGGTTTATTAAATGGGTCTAGTTTGGATTTGGTACATTTTCCTAATACCCTCAATACGACACGACCCATTACCACCCCTAGGAATGGGGCATTGTTCTGGATCAACTTTATTTTTATATAGAAAAATACTTCCTGATTAACTTGGTAAGATTTTAAATCTTATTGAGGGTAGTTGAACACAAATGGATTACCAGATTGATAATCCATCACCACAACCCTCTAAATTTTATGAAAAAACCCAGTAAAAAAAAAAAAGATCTTTTTGAGGCTTGATCCAAAGTTTTTTAAAATGGACTATTATTGAAATCTCAAATTAAAAAAATTAAATTTAATGGTGAAAATTAACATTTTTTTAAGTTTTAAAAAAAAAAAAAAAAAATTAATAGAATTTTATCATCAACATCCATGTGGCATTGGATCATGTTTTAAGATGTCACAAGGTGAACTCAACAACTCTTAAAAGATTTCAAATCTAACTAAGTCAATAAGGCTAGACTTACTCTTTTATATTGAAAATCTTAGGAAAGAAAAACTTTTTTCACAATTTCACAAACTTTTATAAACTTCAACCAATTGTAATTTTAAAGTTCATCAGATACAAGTCAACTTAGCTCAGCAATTTTGATTATTTTTAAATAAAGATTATGTGGTCAAAATGGCATGAGACAAATTGTTAGGATTTGTGCTAAATTAGTCTTCTCCACTTCTTTACACTGAGAGTTTGAGTTGCAAGAAGCCAATAAATCGTCTTTTGTCTTTTTAAAGATTTTTATTCTAAATCCTTTTCTTTTATTATAAAAAATCGATTTTCTAAAATTCTATTATTATTTATAAATTTTTTTAAGTTCACCTTCATACTGTTAGTTTGACACCCACAAGTAAAATTCTCTCAGGCCACCCCTGAAGTTTGGGGCGCCAATAATAATGCTCCTTCTCTCTCTCTCTCTCTCTCACTAGATTTCTGCTTTTTGGGTTTAAGATTTTACATGAGCCTAATCATAATTGTAAACAACAATTGAAATTGTTTGAACAAGTCTCATAATTTGAGCCAAACCTTTGTGATGCTTGAAGAGTGTGTTCTAATCTTTAATTGGGGTGTGATAATAATAATAATGTATAGGCCATAATAACAAAGTTCAGATTCGATAATTATTTGGTGAGGGTATATAATTTGGTTAATTTAGAAATGTTTCGTAAAAAGATTCGAGATAATTCAAAATATTTTATTGAATTTCTTATCAAAATCTATCATCTTCAATCTCTTTCTAAATCTATTATTCTTCTTGATGTTTGAATGATGTTGAAAAAACTAAAATTTTGGAGGCAAAGGGTAAAATTGTAATCATATTACATGATTAATTGAGGGATCGTCGATTAATTTGTTACTTTGTCAAATTATTTGACTAACCCCTAATTTAGAGCATTTTACGAATTTTTAAAAAATTTGAAGAGTTTTGTGACTATGGTATAACATCCTTCCTTCACCTTCATTCATATTGTAAACTTTTATTATTGGATAAATACGGTTAGAATCTTATCCCAAATCTTTATATGCCACATGTTGAGTCATGGATGCCACCATCTTTCATGCAAACATCCAACTTGGGCTGTTAGAAGGTCGTTTGTCCTCTTGTAGGGTTTCGAAAAAGACTTACATTGCTGCATTTTGTGTCTTTGAAAACCATATGGTGTAGAGGGAGGGAGGGAGGGAGGGAGGACCATCATCTTGTGGGTTGTTATTTTGTATCTTAATTTCCTCGTTTTATTTTAATTAATTCTATGAAATCTATAATCATATATATTCCGACTTACAATCAAGCATGTAAACTAAAATTATAATATGTTATTTTTTATATAAAAATTGTTAATAAATTCCTAATATTATTAAAATTAATCTTGTTAAAATCATCTTTATCTATCAAATTATAATTATAGTGTAATTTCCCATGAAAGTGGATTCTATTGAAATTATTTAGGCTTTTTTCTTTACCTATTCTCTTAATTTATATTGTCAAATAAAAATTATTTGATGAGTATTTAGTTATAATATTTGACTTTTTGATGTAAACTCTACTATTTGAAATAGTCTAAAAGTATATTTTAAATATTGGAGTCAAGATGTAAAGAGTAGCAATCCAGAACGATATCCCATTCCCATAGGAAAATAAGGTGTCTACGTGAGACGTGTTTGTGCCATATAGAAAAATGGCTTGATTAGGAGTTTGATGTCTTAAACTCTTATCAGAACACGACACATGACACGTAGACACCGTTCCTATTTGATTAAAATTAGAAATTGACAAATTGGAGGTTTGCAAGCAAATAAGATATTTTGCATAGACTAAGTCAACTTAGGAATGAGGAAAAAGAAAGAATAGACTTTGGTCAATTCAGTCGCCTTTGATGTTTTAAGGCCATACTATTGCACTGTACACTTGCGAGAAGGGTTGGGTTCGCGTTTGGTTCTCTGTTATTCAGTTATATACAAGGGTGGTGGTCCCCATCAGTTCACGTTAACTACACTTGTTGACTTTATTTATATTCTCACAATTCTGTTTGGATGAACTTGTCCTTGAAGCTTGGTGGAAGATTCCCCTCCTATGGTGTACTGTTTATTACAAAGGATTGAATGGTGACCTGGATGGAATATTCTCTATAAGAATCTAAACATTATGGGCCCACCCCACCCCACCAATGACTCATTCCGCTCTCTTTCTTTTGCGCCTTCGTGTGAAAGCTGGAAGGTTCAAGCCAAGACTTAAATGAGATTGTGGCGTCCTTCATGTTTAAGAAGAATATAAGTGAAGACTAGTTTGGGCGTTGACAGCTGATGCATTCAAGATTACAGAATTTTCAATTTTCTTAACCCTTTCGAATGAGTCCACTTTCTACATTTATATATATATATATATATATATGGGTCCCGTTCGGCACCTAAGTTTTACCACACACTTTAACAAACGCGTTTTGTCCTACATGGGTTAGAAGTTTCGGAATGGGCTGATTTTTGGTGAGGATGATCTCTATGGTGAGGAGATCATCCTCACCAAAATCAGCTCATTCCAAAACTTCTAACCCCATCAAAAATAATTTACAAAAAATGGACGGTCCACGATTTTTCAACTTGTAAACATGGGGCTAAACATTTCGGAATGGGCTGATTTTTGGGGAGGATGATCTTCTAATCATAGAGATCATCCTCACCAAAAATCAGCCCATTCCAAACTTCTAACCCATGTAAGACAAAAAACGTTTGTTAAAGTGTGTGATAAAACTTAGGGTGCTGAACATTTCCCTATATATATATATATATAGAATTGGATTTCATAGACACATAAAGCTACAACATTTTTGTCTTATATGGTTAAAATGGTTCGGAATTGACTGATTTTTTGTGAAGATGATCTCTGTGGTGAGGGGATCATCGTTGCAAAAAATCATTCAAATCCAAAACTTCTAACCCCATCAAAAGTGATTTACAAAAATAGGACAGTCTACAAATTTTCAACTTGTAAACATGGGGTTAGAAGTTTCATAATGAACTGATTTTTGGCAAGAATGATCTCCTCACCATAGAGATTATCCTTACAAAAAATCAGCCCATTCCAAACATTTTTGTCCATATAAGACAAAACACGTTGTAGCTTTATGAGTAGTTTTATGTGTATACGGATCCTAATATATATATGGATTAGGATCCGTATACACATAAAACTACTCATAAAGCTACAACGTGTTTTGTCTTACATGGGCAAAAATGTTTGTGAGGATGATCTCTATGGTGAGGAGATCATCATTGCCAAAAATCAGCCTATTATGAAACTTTTAACCCCATGTTTACAAGTTGAAAAATTTTAGACCGTCCAACTTTTGTAAATCACTTTTGATGGGGTTAAAAGTTTTGGAATGTGATGATTTTTAGTAAGGATGATCCCCTCACCATAGAGATCATCCTCGCAAAAAATCAGAATATTTTTAATCATATAAGACAAAAACGTTGTAGCTTTATGTGTCTAGGGAATCCGACCATTAATATATATAGGGTCCCATTCAGCACCAAACATTTTGGCCAACATTTTAGCCAATCATTTTTATCCTACATGGGTTAGAAGTTTTGGAATGGGCTGATTTTTGGTGAGGATGATCTTTACGGTGAGTATATCATCATCACCAAAAATCAGCTCATTCCAAAACTTCTAGCCCCATGTTTACAAGTTGAAAAATCGTGGATCGTCCATTTTTTGTAAATCATTTTTGATGGGGTTAGAAGTTTTGGAATTGGCTGATTTTTGGTGATGATGATCTCCTCACCGTAGAGATCATCCTCACTAAAAATCAGCCAATTCTAAAACTTCTAACCAATGTTTTGAAAAATGTTTTGCCAAAATGTTTGGTGCCAAACATTTTCATATATATATATATATGGGGCGGTTCAAGGGACATATGTAAAAACAATGGTTTTTCAAAATATGAGTTAGAAGTTTTGAATTGAGCTGATTTTTTGCGAGGATGGTCACAATGATGAGAAGATCATCCTCACAAAAAATCAGCTCAATCTAAAATTTCTAAATCCATCAAAAGTGATTTACAAATTATTGACAAAAATTGGTAAAAAATCGACGATCTACATTCTAAATCACTTTTAATGGGGTTAGAGGTTTCAGAGTGGACTGATTTTTTTTTTTTTTTGGATGATCTTCCCATCATAGAGATCATCCTCACAAAAAATCAGTTCAATCCAAAACCTCTAACTCATATTTTGAAAATTTATTAATGTTACATTGTTTTTACATATGTTTTTTTATATATCCCTTGATCTTGACCCATATATATATATTATTTATATATAAAAAATAATCTATGGACATAATGTACTAAGGAGCCAAATTTTTTTTTTAAACAAATAATCTATTATTTTTTAAATTTATATATTTAGGCAGACCGAGTCTTATAGTAAGAAAATGTTTTGTTAAGGCTTTTAGCCGCCATATTAAAAAAAATTGACCACTAAATATATTAAATTGAGCTTTATAAAAATGTTTTGAACCTTGTATCCGTGGCAAGGAGAGATGCACGACCATTGAACATGTGTAATCTATGTCTGACCAAATCTTTACCTGCCCCCATTTCTGAAGAAGAGAGAATATAATTTTTAGAAACGTGGGATGTTGAAATATATATTCTGTTTATTTGAATTAATTTAATTTCGACCATAACTTTAGACATTCGTTAGTATATCCTTTTCATTAAGTTTCCTTTTATAGCTTTTGTTCAAGGCCATTAATAAAGTGCTACTAAAAGCTAATGTTCATTTTGGACCAGTGGAGGTCAAACCATCCATACGCTTTGATTGGTGATGAATGGTAATCAAGTTCTTTGATCAGAATTAGGTAATTAGATCGTATGGTTGGTCATAGTGGGGCCAATATCAATTTCAAACCACATTATTTCGCAATCCCTCTCTTTGAAAGCTTGATGAATGATGTCTTGAGGAATACCTTTTGAACCTTGTATTGTTTTATTGATATTTTTAATGTATAATTCCATCAGATATATTTATTTATTTTAATTAGAAATTTGAATTTCATAACTTGAAATTTGAAAATATGCGACAATTAGCCTATTTTTCGTGTTTTACTTCTTGCACGAATTGACGAAGTGGAAAGCTTTCTTATTGGACACTTCATTTTCATATGGATCGATACAAAAGTATCGAAAATAAATAGTGAAAAGACTTTCAAAACAACTAAAGTTTTAGAGACAGAAGAGTTTGAAATGAACTCATTAATCAGATGCATTGATCTTGGATAGATTACTTTTAAATAGAGAATGGTAACTATCTAACTACTTGATCTAGTCATAAAAATGATTCAGTACATCTCAGTGTATCATAAAGTGTGAAAAACTCACAAACCCAACCACCAATGTTTTTTTTTTTAAATCTTCGCAATCAAATGAATGATTGGGCATACAATCACACGAGTATTCGATGTGTTCTAATGGGTCTATGAATCAATCTGGACTATAGGAGTAGACCTAAATAGGAAAAATGGGCTTTAGAATTTTAAGCCCATAATAATTATTAAAAAACAAAAGATTTTTTGGACTGTAGACATAATGACAGGATCAGACTTTGATTAACCCCAAGGGGTTGGCCTAGTGGCAAGCTGAGCCTTGATAAACTCCTTAGGAAGGATAGGTCAAGTGTTCGAAACCCATAAAGCTATGAATTTTTTGGGTCCACCCTCCAGGGTCCAATTGACTCTCGACTCAACCAGTTGCATGTAGGACTTTTCGAAGGGGCGATGCATGTGACTGTGGGATTAGTCTCACCTGAATGCAGGGGCTTAATTACACATCATATGATAGGGTTAGGCTTGGAGTACGGCTTAAGAAGGAATTGTGAGTCCAAAAGCTAATGTATTTTTAACCAACAAAAGGGATCATCTTCAACATAATGACGGAACAAAAGAAAAGAAAGATTTGGGAAAACCCTATATCTACGTGAATTCAAAAAAAAAAAATCTTCGGCTAAAGCAATGGTAACGGAATCGGCAATGACAACCACAAAAACTTTGGTGAATGAAACTTCAGATATGATTGTGCAAAATTAATTATCAAAGCAATGCTGAAAAAACAGTAGAGAAAATCAAGGAGTATTTGACAAAAGGTTGAAGATTAGAGCATTTAGATCATTTATGTTAGTTTCTTACAGAAGACCTAGGTCAAGGGGGCATATCATACCTCTGATATTGACCAATGCGTGGCGGGGCATGTCTAAATCACCCTATAATTAACTTAGATTTATGAAAAATGACTTGTAAGAGTTAGGATCTGGCTACTCATTAGAAAACACAAAATCCCAATCGTGACAAGAAGAAATCTAATAGTTGGGTTTTATCGTCAAGATTAGTATTAATGGGATACGTATTATTAAAATATGCATAAATCCTAATCGTTGGATTCTGCATTTTGTCAAACTTGCATTCACTCTTGTGTGGTGTAATAAGGGGAAGAAGCTAGACACTTTACATTTACTGTGTTAACCAAGTTCCTTTGGAGACAGAAAATGAGTTTGATTCGAGCTTTTCTCTGATGACTATATTGTTTGTAGCATTGCTTAATTGAGCGCAAACCTTTTCTAGTTATGCCAATTTAAAAAAAACTAAAAAAATATCCTAGTAATAAATTAAATTCTATTGCAACAAAAAAAAAAAAAAAAAAAATCTAAATACTGGTCTTCAATAACTTTATCTGCTTAAAATACTAAATGCTACATAATTGAATTAATTCAACATTTTTTTCATTTATTACTATTTTATATTTTGATTTATAAAAACCCAGTATTTGCATAAAGATAACAAAAAACTAAACCTACTAGATATGATTAATTTAAAAGAGAAGCAACAAAGTGTGGAAAAGAGAAAAAGAAACAACCAGTCTTTATTTTAATTGACATTTTTTAGCAGTATTTCCAATGCCCTTGTCTTATAAAAGAATCTTTCAATCAGAATAAATAGAAGGCAACGAAGCAGGTACAAGAATTATTATTATTATTATTATTATTTTTTTGCATGAACTAAAAGAAATCAATCTCAAAATAATTACCTGAAGGCTTTACGTCAATGCCCGGGACATCCTCTTTTTTAGCTGCTGTTGGCATCTTGTTTACTGCTGAGAAGTCCTTCATGAATGGCTTCAGCACCTCTGGTGGATTGGTACATCTGATAAGTGCCCAATTCACACTTTGAAAGAATGGATGTTGTTTAATTTCTGTGGCCCCACGCCTGTATGCAAAGCGATGTTGAGGCTCTTTCACAAGCAAACCTCTTATCAAGTCCCTTGCAGCAAAACTCACAGTAGGTGACTCCGGGAATCTGAGGGGTTGCCCTATGACATTAAACAGGGTAGCGCGGTTTCCTGACCCCTTGAAAGGAGTCATCCCAAACAAAAGCTCATGTAGAAAGATCCCGAATGTCCACCAATCTACAGCACTTCCATGGCCCTCACCCTTGATGATTTCTGGGGCCAAGTACTCATGTGTACCCACAAAAGACATTGACCGTGCACTTGTAGGTTCAACAATGAGCTCAAGAAGTTGGTTCACTTTCTTATGTACTTCATTCTTTGGTTTGGGTTTCTTTCCCTTTTTGGATTTGCTTGACAAGAACCGTGGCACAAAACATGTGGGCTGCATGCAGGATGGCGGGACTACACAAGTGGGCTCAACGCGAGAAGGCTGAACACAGTATGAAGAGTTCTTTTCTGAGAAGTTTTTGGTGTTTGAGGGCTTCACCATAGTAGGGTAGACAACATATCTTAAAGAGAGATCAAAATCTGAAAGCATTATATGGCCATCGTCCCTTACCAAAACATTCTCTGGTTTAAGGTCTCTGTAGATGATCCCAAGCATGTGTAGGTACTCCAAAGCAAGGAGAACCTCTGCCACATAAAACCTGCACCATGATTGCAGAGGTTATATTGCACTGAATTCCAAGCCAGTAATGTGTTTATTAGATCATTGTAACCCATTTTCATAAACACATAGTCCGAACTGTCATAGAAACATCACACCATCATGGTTACTTATGATGATAAAAGTTAATCCACACAAAGGTGAGTTTGTGAAATGTGCATCTAAATATATTAATTCCACTCTCTCTGAATTTATATTTCGTACTCATCTGTTGTTCGCATGCAATGCAAACTTTCAGTATGGTTGTCTGTCTATTATGTGCACCAATGAAGCAAAGAAAAACAGATCTACTTTGTGGTGAGTCTGTAAATTTCGATTTCTATGTCTATTATGGTCATCTTGGAAATGAAAATATTTCAACCAAGATCAATAATTTTTAAGGATATGATGGAAATATTATGAAATGATAGAAATGTTGAGGAAGTTTTTATGAAAATGTAGGAAATGATAAAACATACATGAAAACACTCACACTCATAAGTTATCAAATTATAATAAATGGCCATATGAATAATACAAGTGAATATTAGTAATGTTTCGTTACACGTTGGGATGAGTATCTAAGAGTTTAACACCTAAAACAACTATATGCTTCCTACAAATGAGGATAATAAAACATAACTACAAATACTTTAATATGTGCCACTTTCTTAAATGAACAAACTATATGTACTACATTATCACATTATCATAATCTAAAAAGAAATATGTTCTCACATTATTGTATATATTTTTTATCTTTAAGTATGTATAAATAAGTCGCTAATATTTTTTTTTTGATAAGTAAGTTACTAATATATCTTACTAATTAGAACATGAATGATTGTATGTGCGTACTTATGAGTATTTCGGTCGAAGTATACTATTCATCGAAAATATTCCCACTGTTGGTTAAATTTCGTGTTGGACCTTGTGGAAATATGTCGAAATTTAGTACCATGGTGTGGGGAAACATTTCAAATACTAAATTTTGACAAGCACACCTCAAACAACCTGGATCAGAAGGAACTATAAGATTCAATAAGATCGGAACAAAGATGAAGGATACAAAGGCAAGGTAGATTGGTGGCTATACAGGCTTGTGGCAAGATGACAAAGGTCTTCAGTGGTCTGATTAATACAATTAATCAAAATGCATAGATAAGATCACTTCCCCAAGGTATAAACACTTCTATATTCAATGTCATCTTTTGAGGCTTTGATTGTTCTAAGCAATTTTTCTCAAAATCCTCATTAAGGTATCTTGAGCACCAGAAGGTCCAGTGAGAAATTCTCACAGAAGTAATCAAAACTAACTTACGAAATACAAATTGCTCTCTCGCAAACTCACAAAAAAGAAAATAACTTACCCGATGGTTAGGTTGGCGAATACAGATAGAGAATCATCATGTATACAATTTCTATTCCTTAAAACAACTGGAGCTTTTTGTTTATTCGAATAAATGTTCATTATTAGTGCGAAAAAAAATAAATCAAGGATCATACCTAGCCGCGTGTTCCGGAAAAAGCTTCCCTGGTTGTCTTGGCCGGAGTGCATGAAGATCTCCCCCAGAGCAGAACTCCATGACCAAACAAGAGAACTTCTCAGTCTCAAAGTTGGTATACAAGGTAGGCAAAAAAGGGTGATCCAGAGATTGCAATATTTCCCTTTCAGTATGAACCCTTGGAAGCTTCTTCCGATTTTCTAGAGCTTATTTATCCGTAACCTTCATGGCAAAATAGCATCTAGTCCCACTCAATTCAGCCAAGTAAACACTACCTATATCTCCACAACCCAACCTCCTCAAAAGCCTAAAGTGGTTGAACCCCAACATCCCGTCTTGAGATCGAACAGCCTGAATTGCTTCCCATCTTGTATCATTTGCTTGGTGGGGTTTGTTTACAGCACCGCTAAAGCTACTCGAGCTGCTCTCATCACTAACATCACTGCCAGTGCTGTCTCTGCATATGCTAGTTTTCCTACTCTCCACGAAACCAAAGGAGTAGCTAATTTTTGAACTTTCACAAGAGTTATCAACAATGTTGGCACCATTGCTTACTCCCGTGGTGCCAAAGCTGTCCTTAGCTTCTGTATATCGAGTCCCGCTTACAAAACTGTTGGGACTCTGATTGTAAAGGATGGACGAATGAGATATTAATTGGACGTTCTGCTGCCCAGAATTTTCTTTACAATAAATAGAAACAAAATCTGATTGATTCAACAAGCAATTTGAATCACAAGTATTGGAATCATCAATGAGATGTTTAATGCAGATTTCAGGTAACTCATTAAGAACAGAACCCATTTTACAAGGAGGATCATTAGAACCCACAATTGTCGAATGTTCCATAATAGATTTACAGGATTTCTTTAATAAAATGAGTGGTTCTTGTGTTTGAAATTGGTCATGGGCTGTCGTCTTGTGGGAATGCTTCTGATTCATCACACGATCTGGAGCCGTTTCAATGGAACAAGAAGATAATTCTTCATTTGATGACTGTTTCACGGGTTGTCGTGGAAAGGGATGAGGAGTACTCCCCAATGTGGATGAAGGGTTACAGTTAACATCAGGAGCAGAATTGGGAGGTTTCGGCAGAGAACCAACTCCAGCAACACTGAGTGATTCCATCGAGCAATTCTGTGCGGGCACTACCACACTGTAATTCATTGATGTTGTTGCCATCAATCACAGTATACCCAACTCAAAATTGAATGAGTTTCTCGATCAAACGGATCGATAAGTGGAACTTATGTACTGAAATCAACCCAAAAGCAATAATTCAGAGCAAATACATGAATTTGAAGGATATTTTCTGCAGATTTTCTCAAATACAATTCTTCGGAATCTACATTAATTACCCATTACACCACAATCTTTATGGGAAAATACCTCAAATCAATAATTAAACGGAAAAAATAATTAAAACGAGATCAGAAGCAGAAATTATCCAGAAAAAATAAAAATAAATATAAAGATTAAAAGATTGGATTTTAAATTCGAAAAAACGACCATTAACAGAGCACGCATTAAAGAAAGTAGCGGAAAGATTACCTGCTTAGATAACGGATTTCAAAATACGATTTTTCATAACTGAGAAGTAATGAGTATCACTCTCATGAGTCCCTTCACAGAGAGAGAGATTTCTTTTTTTTTTTTTTTTTTTAAAGGGTTTTGAGATCTGATCGAAAGAGGGAGAGAAAAGAATGTAAGAAATTCTCCAAAATTTATGTTAACTCGTGGTTTTGGGTGCTCTCCGTAAGAATGAGAGAGGAAGCAACGAAAAGAAAACATAAAATGAGTTCATAAGCTGTCCTTATCTTTGGATTTTCTCGTGCGAAATAGACAACGACTTTCTCTTGTTCTGTCATGTCCCCTAACTAGTCACTACTCTCGAAGTGACACAGGGGTGGCTTTAGTTGCACCCATCATTTTACATAAATGCACCTACTTTATAACTGCACCTTAAATAAATTAAAATACACCTTTCAGAAACCCATGGACACAACTCATCCTCAAAAACCATCGCTCACACTCCCCCTCGCATGTAGGGTGTCTCCTATATGCCTATGGTTACTCGTTATGATATCATGTAGAAAAACATGGGTTTAACTCATCCTTTCAACATCGTCTTGTAAGGTGAGGATTGACCCAAGTTTATACATAGTCCAAGGTCATGATACACAGGCGATGTGGGACTATCGCTCGTAAAGTTCACCTACTTAACTTGTCTACCCAATTTCTTCTTCCTCTCATCATTTCCTTCTTCCTTTTTTTGAAACAAACAACCTCCTCTCTCTCTCTCTCTTCTTTACCACAAATCAACCTAAAGTAAGATTTACATTCTTCCTCTCCTCTTATTTTCTATTTTTTATTGTCTATTACTATTGTATTATAATGTAAAGGGTAGAAATTTAGGATGATAGGAATTTTAGGTCTTATTTACTACTTTCCCTTATTTATTTCTTTCTTCCACTCACTTCTTCCTTTAATATAATATAGTCCAGTATAGACATGCACGGGGCCATGTTGACAAGATGCTTTCAACATGGTTTAAGCTATGTTAGATGGGCATTATAGAAATAGAGAGATTTCAAGCTTTTATATGTGTTAATAAGGACTATCTAGCATAGCCTAGGCCACGTCAATAGACCAATGTTGATATAAAAAAAATGTTCATTGAGCATTCATTTTTTTCAATATTATTTTTTTGTCCTACTCATGTAACTCATCGGTTCATTGAATTTATTTGAGATTCTTTGAGTTCACCTTTTCATTTGTATTGATCAAGATCAATGGTGAATAAAAATTACAAAAAAGAAGATATATTTAAGTAGAAACACACATTTATTGATCTAATATCTTTAAATTTGAGTTTTAAAATGTTTATTGTTTTTCCTCTACCACCCTTATGTCACAGGCAAACTCTAGTGTAATAATATTTTCGTAGACAATTTGTGTTTTATGGATGTTAATTGGCTAAGTTGTAATATACTAAGGTAAACCTAGAATACTTACAACTTGTAACTACGTGATTTTCGAGCCAAAGATCAATGCTACATGGATATGGAGTCGTCAACATTCTTTTTTCGAAAATGGTGTGAGTGAGCACCCGGAATATGATTTTGATAAAAATAATTTTTTATAGTGATTCTTGTACGCATAAAATACCGGACTACCTAAGATGTAGGTAAGTGATTCGATTAGAGATTGGGGAAGGTGTTAGGCATCCCTCCCTTTCCACTTTATATGGTAACTTTAAAGACATGGCCATTTTAAGAAAATATAATAAAGAAAGGAAAATTGGGAAAACGACGATTTTGAGCCTTTACACACAAGAGACTTTTAATGTATACTTAAATCATGATTGTCATCTCATTAAAAGAAAAGACCCTACCATATTTTACTTTAAACTTACATAATTTTCAAAAAGTATGGGCTTTGTGATTATGGGCTTACTCTCATAGAATGAGAAGGGTTCAACTATCGATAGTCTCAAAAAGTTTTTTGTGGTGTGTGCACAAAGTGTTGGAGGTTTAAAATGATTTTATATTTGAAAATGATTACAACCCCTACACTTTCAATCGAATCAAAGTTTGATCTATCGGAAGTAAGGGAGGGTAAACATTACATTTTAGGGCTTTTCTAAAATTGAAATTAAATAAGTGGGGGGAAGATAAAAAGGGGGAGATAGAGAAGGAAGAGAGGGGGGATTTATGTAAATTAAATTCCTATTCTAGACCCACCTTGAGTTATCGACTAAAAGCGGGGGAAGCTAATTCAGTAGTGGATTTGGTCTCCCTTCCGTGTACCTTTGCTAGCGTAGCCTGTACTCGAGGCTCTTTCAAGTTCAAGCCTACAGTTGAACACAGAACGCGGTAACAGTTCAAGTGCCGAAGATAAAGAGTTCCTTTAAAGTCACGAGAGACTCCGGGACAATTGAAGGTGAAAAGTATTTTGTCGCATTATTCTAAGTTCACTCGCTCTTTAAGGCTAACTTATATTTGTCGGTTGATAGACAAGGAACCCCCCTCTTCTTCTCTTCATGTATGTGGGCTACTTGCCCCATCTCGAATAGACGAACATGAACAAGCTGGAGAGAGAGAGAGTTGATACTAAACTCCCCTATTCCAAAATTAGGTGAAGACCAAGAGGGTTGGAAACCCCAATAGGAAACCTTTCACTGCACCACACAATTTTTTCACAAAGCGCTCTCTCAAACATTTCTACTCCTACCCTTGCAAGCAAAGATGTTTCAAGATACCAAGCAACGAAGTAAATTGTCTCGAGAAAATCTTCTAGAGAACGTATCCTTTGTTTATACTCTTTTTCTCTTTTACAAAAACATAAATCACAAAATAGTCAGGCTTGAACTTTCCTTCTTCATCTTCTCCTTGAGTCCTTAGTAGAATTGTATGAGTCTTTTTTAGGGAAGAGAAAATAAGAGAGAGAGAGAGATTGAGGAGAACTTTTATGCATGGGGTGTTTGTCATTTTGATGTTAAAAAGAGGAAACTTGGTAAAAGGGGGTGATTGAGTTGCTTTTGATCCTAACCCATGGATAAAATCAAATTGGGTTGGTTAGACAACACATTCTTAGGTTGAGTGTTAGTTAAGGTTGAGGGGAGTAGGTGTATGATTAGGAGAATGATTTTTTAAGGGGTTAGATGGGTTGATTTTGGGAGAGTGAATGATGTAATGACATGTGCCCTAAAGTAATAGACATGTGTAACTTTATGGTGGGTTAAGATAGGAAATTAAGGAAAAGGGATGTGGGGATTGCTTGTGATTAATTTTTGGATGAAATGATGAGAGTAGGTTATAGCATATGGTGTGGGTTGGTTAATTTTTTAGGGTAATAATAAGGTTGAGTATAATAGATTTGAGAGGTGAGTTGTGGTGGTGACAAGTGTCCACCTTGATAATCATGTGTTGTGTGGATCTTAATTGGTTAAGATCATAAATATGGATTTGAGTAAGGGTTTGATTAGGATGGTTTTTGCATGTTGGGCTTAGACTTGATGATAGCTTAGATTAGAAATTGTGTTGGAGTTGGCTTAAGTCTAGGGTTGGGGTTAGGCTTAGGGTTGGGTTAGATTTAGGATGAGGATACCAAGGGGGCTTAGGGCGGTTAAGGACTGGCGGGTCCTAGGTGAGCTTAGAAGTGGATTCATGATTCTACCGTAGTTTGGGTTTTGCAAAGGTGGGGCTTTTAAAACCACTCATTATGGGTCCATGAGACCTTTAGAGGTCTTAGGGTCCTTTATTAGAACAAAAAGGTCAAGTTTTTAAAGTCTTGGGTCCTTACATTTATTGATGAATTTTTGATAGAAAAACGATTGTTTTAGGGTCCTTTTCAAGTAGGGTCTATTTAAATTGGGGTGTCTACAAACTCTAGTGTAATAATATTTGAAGACAATTTGTGTTTTATGAATGCTAATTGGCAGAGTTGTATTATACTAAGGTAAACCTAGAATACTTACAACTTTTATGCGTTTAAACATTAAAAGGTCATTTGGTTCAGATTGTTAGATTCTGAATCTAGAACTGATTTTATGAAAAATCAAATTTTATAATTGAAAATCACATTTGACTAGATTATTTTCGGTGAATTGATTTTAGAATGTAGAAACCCATAATCTAATTTTATTACCATTTTTCTACAATAGTAAATAAATTATAACCCGGAGATTATGGCTCAATGGCAAATTTGGACCAATAAACGGTTAATGCCCATAGGTGGTGAGTTTGATACCCATTATGAGCATTAAAGGGCGCACCTTCACTTACGTGGTGTGTGATTTGCGGACTTTGCATGTGTCGTGAGAATAGTCCTTGGACAAGACCATCATCTATGAACTGGGCAAAGCCCAGATACGGGTCCGGTCCACTGTCTACAGGGATGCCTGTTTATTTAAAAAAGAGAAAAGAATTATTATATGTTGGCTCGAAAAAAATGTAGGAGACATTATTCTAAAATCAAAGAAATATGGGCTTTCACCCCGGGCCGAGGCTCAATATTCGTGGCCTAGTGGGCCCAAAGTGCCACGTGGCCTATGTACTCTGTGGTAAATAAATGGAAAAACAAGACCAACATAGGAAAACCCCTAACTACAAACCCTACTATAAATCTCAAAAAAAAAACCCAAGAATTCTTCTTCAGCCGCTCTAGACTCCAGAGGGGGAAGCCGAAGGAACAAGTGAGTAGGGAGGGAGAAGAGATGACGACGCGTTTGAAGAAGAATCGTAAGAAGAGGGGCCATGTAAGTGCAGGCCATGGCCGTATCGGGAAGCATCGAAAGCATCCAGGAGGGCGCGGGAACGCAGGAGGGATGCACCATCACCGTATCCTCTTCGACAAGTACCATCCTGGTTACTTCGGCAAAGTGGGTATGCGTTATTTTCATAAGCTTCGTAACAAGTTCCATTGCCCCATAGTCAATATAGACAAGATCTGGTCCATGATCCCTAAAGATGTCAAGGAGAAAGCCACACCAGACAACGCTCCACTCATCGATGTCACCCAGTTTGGGTACTTCAAGGTGTTGGGTAAGGGAGTCTTGCCTTCATATCAACCTATTGTTGTGAAGGCGAAGCTCATTTCGAAGATTGCGGAGAAGAAGATTAAGGAGGCTGGTGGTGCTGTTGTTCTCACGGCTTGAGTTTATTGGTACTTTATAGGATTTTGTTTTGGGTGTTTTATCGGAAAGATCTATGAAAGTATTCGTTCGGTATTAGTTTTGAACTTTGATTTAATTTGAACTTGTTTATGTTTTTGTTGAACCCGGTTATTGAGTCATTTGAGTTTTAGTGGATGCTTTTATTTCCCTATATACGAATTGGTTCTTAGATTTCATGGATTTGGGGTTGTGGTATTTTTAGGGATTAGTTCTGGGCGTTTTATGGTTTATTGGAAATATCTTTGGAAGTATTGGGTCGGTATTAGTTTTGAATTTTGATTTGGTTTGAACTTGTTGATGTTTTTGTTAGTCCCGTTGGTGGAGTAATTTGAATGTTGGTAGATGCTTTTTTCCCTATATATGAATTGGTTCATAGATTTCATGGATTTGGGCTTGGGTTTGTGGTATCTCTAGGGTTTAGTTTTGGGTGTTTTATGGTTTATGTGAAAGATCTTTGAAAGTATTGTTTTGGTATTAGTCTTGAATTTTGGTTTAATCTGAGCTTGTTGATGTTCTTGTTAGATCCGTAGATGGAGTCATTTGGAATATTAGTTGACGCTTTTTTCCCCTATATGAATTGGTTCTTAGATTTATGGATCTGGGTATTGGTTTGGGTTTGTGGTTGTTTATCCTCTTAAATGGCAATTTATGATAACAGATTTGTGTTCACAAATTTTCAGAAATATTAGAATCACATTGAGATGATCAGCAATGTGGAAAAACCAAATTCCATATTCCATATATCAAATTGAAAATTTGGAGTAGAAAATAAGTTGGGGGATTAGGTATTTCTATAGTTTCCAATTGTTTTTATTTTTTTACTTTTTATCTGTAGATTTGTGCCATTGTTTTACAAGGTGCTTGAGGTTTTAAACTTTGAGGATTGTAATGGGGCCGGGCTTCATGAAGATCCATATCCTATTCAGTGTTATCAAAGCATGGGCCTCAGTGCGCCTGAGGCACAAGCCTTAAGGCAAGGCACAGCAGCAACACCTTACTATAGGTAAAGCAGGGCAGGTTTTACAAGGCGAATGGAGGTGCACGTCTGAGCTGTGCCTCAGGCAAGGCGCATGAGGCTTACGCCTCACTTACGTATCACATAAAATATATATATTTTTGTTGTTGTTGTAAATCTCTTTTAATTGGTTGATATAACCTATTAAGTTACATCTTGATGAACCATATCCACATATGTATTTCCTTTCTACTCTTTTTTTAAAACAAATTTACAATTTACTGGTTATTGACGAGGGTTATGTGTTACCCGATGACGATGATGAGTAATGTTTTTAGGCTTGCTCATATTGATATTTTTGAATTTTGAAATTTATCTTTTGTTTATCATTCTCTTGGTATAAGGATATTGAATGGGATTTTGTGATTGTTTCTTAAACTTTTAAGTTTTAAATTTCAATTTAATTTGTGGTTTGTAGTTCTTTATTTTTATGATGTTTTATTCATTCTTGATTTTATTGTTAGTTTTTTATTTGCTTATTGTGGTTTAGTCTAACCTATTTATGGAGATTGAAATACTAAATACTTGTATAAATTTTATAAAAGAACCTTAACTACCTTCATTGTTTAAATTTTAATTTATATGATCTTTTTAATTTTATTACGCCTTATTTCACTCAAGCGTGCTTCTCACCTTGCACTTCAGTTACTAGGAGGCCTTTGCGCCTTAAGTGCCCTTTCGCCCTTAACTACACTGATCTTATGGAAAAGGTTTGAAAGCTCATGATATGGATAATCCTCATATTGAGGCTTGGATAAAAGGTGGATCTTTATGCCTTGTGCACCTTTTCTACCCTTGTGTATGGGTTGCGACTTATGTGCATATTGCTAGTGTGGTAATTTGTTTTAACTTATTATAACCTCTTATAGATTAAATGGAATCATTGAAAAAACTCTTTTCCTCGTGTAAAGTGGATAATTTTTTGTTTTCCTTCGTGTTATCGTTGAATCTCTTTTTTAGTAAGTTTATTATATTATATTTTAGTGTTCATGTAGAAAGTCTTAGGTCTATGTGCTACAAATTAGATAAATATTCTTGTCTCGGCTATGTATATATATCTATAGGTGTATAACTGTAATGTTAATAAGAATTGTATTTTGGATGTGGATGTGCTTTTGAGAAGTGTATTGTTCATGTGATCTAGCATGTTGTATTGGCCGTTATCTTTGTACATGTATCCTTTACTAGAGTTTGGCCGTGTAGGCACAAGCATCCTCTCTAGGGTTCAGTAGGTAGCAGAGCAGAGACTATAAAGTTTGAGGGGAATTATTGGAAAAGGGTAGTTGAAGAAATATTATAATGTTAGAGGGGTATTCTTGGAAAATTGAGGTAGAAGAGAGAGAGAGAGAAAGAAGTCGGAAGGTTATTCTTGGAAAGGAAGAGAAGAGGATAGACAATAAAGCTAAAAGTTTTCCTCAAGATTTGTAAGGATTTTAATCCCAACCCCTTTATATGTAGATGATAACAGGAGTGTGGTCCACCATTATGTTTTATTATAGAATTTTGAATCTTAAAGTAGTTGCTTGTCTGGTCAGGAGAATTATTTGAGAAAAGAAGCAATACACTCTGTATATGTTATTTGATTAGCTTGTTGTTTTTGTTAGTGTTGTGTAGATGCGTTCTTACCCAATGTTAGGATGCTTTACAATTCTAAGATTCAATAGTTCTTGGAGTGATAGAAGTGTCTTAATTTGAAATGAAGTGATGGAATTGGTTATAGATCTGGATGGATGAGCTTATCACACTTTAATTATGACTAGTTGATTATATTAGAAAACCAGGATAGTTTCCTTGTTCAGTTCCATATATGCTCTGTAGAACATGGTTATTTTAAGAATATAGGAATGCTTGCCTTTCAAAAAAAAAAAAAAAAAAAAGAATTTAGGAATGCTTAGACAATAATTAGAATATATTCAGAAGGGAAGAGACGTAAAAGGACTGTTTATTTGTGGCTTATAAGTTGACCTAATTTCAGGGATCCTTGCAAACCTACTTTCTTGAACTTCAGTCGTTGGCAAGTGTGACTTGGCTTTTGCTTCTTCATGCACAAGGCATATTGCTTAGGAATTAGGTTTATGCTCGTCGGCTAGTGTTTTCGTTAGCTGGGTTTTAATATTTGGCCTTCCTTTCCTTTGAGGGAACCATAGTATTGTACCCGTGTGCTTTTGTTCAAGTTGAAAACTTAATTTTTATTTTTATCAGTATGACATGTTAATTTGTTGGATGGGTAAGCTGGATTTGAACCCATGTACTCAAAGTTGCTTTTCAATGTGTCACACCAACTGAGCTATGGATCTAAAGCCCAGTTGAAAATTTTGTTTGGCTTGAACTTCTGATAATCAGCCTAGGAGGGTACTTCTTTCTTGCTTCCACCTGAATCAGTTGTGTGGGAAATTAATAAATTGGCTAGTTCAGTTTAGAATTAGTTTAACCGATATGTTGTCTACATTGATTGGTTAGTTGGGCTTAAGTTTGGTAATCTGTGATGATGATGGCATCAATTGTGGCATTGGGTGGTTCAATGGATGTTAATAGTGTTAGTGAGATGGTATACTTAGGAGGAACGATGATAATAGGCTAAACTCTAAAGATGGATGCACCGAAACCGCCATCCAATTTATGATTTGATTAATACTTTTTAAGGTTTGCTGTTGAGTGACAATCAATTTGAAGTTTGTTAAGTTCATTTGGCCAAGACTAGCAAGAAAATACCCAAATGCTGTTGCATGATCCAATAGCTTATCTTTCATGCAGCCATTTTGCCATCCATTTGGGCATTTTCTTTCTTGAGCTCATTGATACTTTTTTTCTTCTTTTCCTTAAAGATGTTGCATGATTCGCTGCTTGTATTGTATGTCAGTTGTGTATATTTTGGATCATACATTCTTGTTGATTGTCTGTTTTGTGCTCTTAGTATTCTGTTTTTTGTTTGTCCGATAAAAGTGCCACATTTGCCATGCGAATATATAGTATGGGTGAATGAAATCATTATGACGGAATTCAACCTTTAAAGTACAAAGCAACTTCTATCTCATCCATTTCGGATTTTAGAAGGAAAAGTTCTCGAAGAAGTTTGCATTGATTGACTCCACTATTACACCCCTTGTTACTTTTTTAGTATCCAAACACCATACAGTCGATGATGTGAGTTAGACAATCCCATTCTCTAAAACTGGCTCTCTGCTAGTCCATACCTCGTACCGAGTAACTTCAAGCTGAAAGCAGTTCTTCAACCCAAATATTGTATAAAACTTGAACCTATCTGCATGGACCCGGTCATCTCATGATCTCCACTCTCATCTTGATCTTGATATAATCCGAATCCAAAGCCGCCTCCGATTGAGAACTTCCTTCCTTGTTAAGGCCCCAGTTGTGTTCAAGAAATCAGGTTGGCTGCTCACACCCAACATCCCTACTGAATGCGGGTACTCTATGTAGGGGACCGAGTAGTGCATGTAATCTTTCCCTTTGGAGGGTGATGGGTTTTAGTGGTGGCTTGCAGTTGCTTTTTTGATGAATGCTTTGATTAGTTTGGTATTACGAGATGTTTTACTTCATACTTTCATCTGGACCCTCGCCCCGGGGACTCCCTAAGGGACTCTGCTAGATGCCATAGGGAGATTTCGAGAGGGAAATCTCTCGATTTCAGAAAAAAAATCTTGGATGTATCAAACTAAATCGACCCTGGGGATAATTTGGATGGCCCCGAAATATAGCTCCAATTATTTTAATTTGCAAAAGAATGTTGTCATTTTATGATAATCAGTCGTATCCATCTGTATGTCATTCTTGCTTGTTAATGCTATTTCTTACTTAGTAAATCACATGTAATTGCTTGTAAATATTTGCCAAAACTAGTAGGATAATTTGAAATTCTGAATACTTGGTAATTCAAACTGCTGCAAATATTTTCTATGGGCTTGTGATTTTGTTACTAAAAATTTACTAAAATTGTGACCAAAAGATGACTGCAACTATGATCTATCCCTTGATCTACAAGCCCAAGCCACTCGTCACAAGAATGTCCTAGCAACAGCAGCTGGTCTGCCTTGTTTAAAATTGCACCCGTTTCTATTATTTACCTTTTTATAGCATAAAATCTGTTCTTTTATTGGGTATTTCGACTTGAGGCCATTTTTATAGTTTTATAAGCTTGTGTCAAATACCGCCTCATGGTTACTGCAAACATTTACAACTTAATATTTTGAGTGTGTATTGAAAGATATATTTTTTTCTCGTCTCAAATCTCATCCAGTTAAACGCTATTTTCTAAATTACTTGCCACACCCACCTAAAAAAGACTAATTTTTTTGTTTAGCAGGTAACTTCGGAAAATTTTCATTGAAGGAATGGTTTTTTACTTGGTGGGTGAGTGCAGTAAAACTAAAATTACTTTTTTTTTTTCCACTTACCTTTTAGGTGGGTGAAAGCAGCAAAATAGGTGAGACGAGAAAAAAGGTCCCCCCCCCCCCCCCCCCTTTTTTTTTTATATTCATTAATTTGAGTAGATCAATTATATTAAAATAAAGATCGGTTGAGATAACAAGCCACGTACAGGCTGAAAATAACAATAAACGACCTAATTTAAACACACAGACTCCAATCTAAACACAAAATCTAAAAAAAAAAAAAAAAAAAATAGAGCGCCACTTAGAAGGAATATGAACAGTTTTAGACTTAGATCAAGCAAATACTGTAGAAATTCCTTAAGTGGTACTGATTAATAAAAAGAGAGTTAATGGTAAAAAAGAAGAAGCACAGATCGTGAATTCTGCAAGAACCATTACTTGCTGAATCAACATCACTCATTGGCGGAGACAATTTTTGATGCATTTTTTTTAATTTTCGACTGAATTGTCAAGAATTTGCAATATATATGATTGAGCAAGAGCTATCCAAGAATGGACTGTGTTTGTCGTGTGTTGGTGCCCTTATCATTTGGCTCTCCTCCCCATTGCATTATCCTGTCCCCAGCTATTGAAGCCTGCAATGAACACCAGTTGAACATCAGTGTTGCCCTATAACAATCTGTGTTAGGTCAATCTCAACTGATGTAAAATTTTGATATGCCATAGTTGATTATTTGCCACAAATAGACTGTTTTCTAAACAATTTTAACTACCCAAAAACTTAGGAAAGTCTTTCTTGTATGGGAAATTAGTGGCCCAAAAATGTTGGTCTAGGGTCTCAGCTACACATACATGTCCTCCTTACCAAACCATGGTTTGAAGAAAAAAAATGCTCATTGTTACACAGTTGGGTATATGTTGCATATTAATGATACATAAACAACATATGAATCATGTCAGGTCTTAAAAAAAGGAATTTTATGAAATATTTGAAAAAGTTCTACCATAAAATATGTTCTAGAGGAAAATAAAAATACGAATAATTTAGGTATAATATACATGTTTCACCTGCTGGAAATTTTTTTTACCTCTTTCTTCCAATTTGTTTTGTAAGTCATCCAGAAGAGAATAAGTGTCTGAACCACAGTGCCTGAGAGCATTCCAAGCCAAATTCCCTGAAATATCCATAGAAAACAAGACTCAGTATTTTTTGTTATTTAGCCATTAGAAACATTGGCTATAACACCTAACAGATATTCGGATGGACATTGAAGAGAGGTTGATTACCTTAACACCGAAATCGAGTTTGTAACCCAGAATGAGACCCAAAGGAATTCCAAATACATAATAACATGCAAGGTTCACATAAGCAACTAATGCTTGCCATCCTGCCCCAATAGCCACACCTGTGCATCAAACAATATCAATCAAGGTCCACCTCATTAAAAATGGCAATTTTTTTTTTCTTGATATCCCAGGATTTCCTCACACCCTTTTGGGATGGGATTAGTCCGCACACCCGATACCGTAAATGTAAAAAATGGGCACAAAACATCTTATAAAAAATGGCTTAAATACCTGAAAGAACGGGTTGGATAGTGTTGATGAGGATTGAGATTGTGAGAAACGGGGTAAGCTCTATGACAAGCTTCCTCACATCACTACTATTTGAAAAGAAGACTGGGTACTCATTTCGACTAAGGATGAGAATGAGAGCGAGGATAGCACCAATCACGAATGAACTTATAACAACCACCACGACCGAGAACTTTGCAGTTCTTGGGTGACCTGCCCCCAGTTCATTAGACACCCTTACACTGCACATACGCAAACCACATCAAGTATTTGCTGTTCTTCATAAGTTTTGTATTTGTGGATCCAATAGTTGAGAGATTTGCAACAAACCTTATAGCTGCATTGCATCCCAGAGCCACCATAAGTGTCCAACACAATATATTCATGCTGGAAGTTCAATCAGTTAGTATAATATCTAAATAAATTGTGATTGATCAATCTGGTAAAGATTTTGTTATATGAGGCTGGGATTTTATCATCTCCTCGTGTTGGTTCTCTTCTAAGTTGAGTTCCATTTTCAAATTTACAGAAATATTTTATTTCATTGGTGATCTAACAATGAAATTTGGTTCTTTTAGAAGCTTTATTAAAATTCAAGGAGACAAAACTTTGGGCAAAATACACTAAACCCAAGCTTGACATTTGATAAGCCTTGATTTTAGAGCTTCTATTGACACCCCAACTTTTACTTATTACACCCTTTTAAGAAACATGAAAAATAAGTCAATGTTTGAGAATAAGTAAGAGTTAAGGTGCCAATAGAAACTTTCTATTTTTTTTTTGGCCTAATCCTAACTGTAAACAAGTGCTGAAGTTGTTTGAATGTGCTATAATGATTTGTAATGTTGAAGTAATAACTTGAACCAAACTGTTGACATGTTAGAATGGTGTGTTTTAATCTTTAATTAGGGTGTGAAATAATTTAAGAAGTTGGGGTGTAACAAGTAAAAGTTGGGGTGCCAAGAGCAGTTTTTTAAATCATAAAATTTAGGTCGAATCTCCATTTCGTGCACTGAATATGATGAAATTCCGAGTTCAATGCATTATTCATTTTAATTCCCAAAAGATGCATTCGTTTTTTTTTATAACCTATGAACTCATGAGTTCGTCACTTCTGATATCTACAAATTCGTAAATATACCAGTGAATTTATTGATTATAAAAGTGACGAATTCACTCGAAATGCATATTTTGAGAATTAAAATGAATAGTGTACCGAAATCGGAATTTTGACATAGATTGCGCATGCTTTGGAAAAAATCCCTAAAATTTAGAGAGATTCTATTGCCACACCAACTTTTGCTAATGCCACACCAATTCATATGAAAATGACTGAAGAGTTAGCACACATCTGTCGGTGGCATTAGCCAAAGTTGGTGTGGAAATAGTAGCCATCAAAATTTTATTGTATTTACCTAGGCTTCTTTAGATTTTGGTAAATATTTGAATCACTTCCTGTGTTTTCAAATGGTGACATACTTCCTTGACCTTGGTCCTCTCTTTTAGATAATAAAAAGACGTAAATTGTATCTGTAAAAGATGAAGAAAAAAAAAAAACAAAAATTTTTTTATTAATTTTTTTTGCTTACTTGCTGCCATTGTTGGCCTCATATGGACTGCCATATTGACCAAATAACACCCCCATCCCTTTAAGTTCGTGATGTTTATTAGAATTTCGAGAGAAAAAAAAAAAAAAAACTATTGTTCTTTTTAAAAATATTGTCCCAACATCGTACAGAGTGATAAACGATTATTGCCAACACCATCAACATCAACGAATTCACCATCTTTCGGAAATTATTAAGGTTCTATATATATTGTTTAATAACGTTTGTTTACAGTTAGCGATCCAAATTTGCTGGTAATGAGAAGGATGATAAAAAATCATGACACATCATTCCTTTCTTTTTTTTAATGGTCCAATGGGTATTTTGAGTTATTGAGATCTTTTTTAGAAGAGGGGGTAATTACATTGTTAAATACAGTCCAAAAGGGTTAACGATTTCCTAAGTCAAGTATTTTCACTTGGTCTGACGTGGTAAGGGTACAAAACTGATGATTTTTTTCTTTGGGCATCACCAAGAATTCTAAAGAAAACGATCAACAGTTCCGTGCCCTCGTCAGGTCAGATCAAAACGAAAAATACTCAAATCAAAATATAACTCAATTCAAAAATTAGGGTGTATTTAGAATGAAACCTCATATTGAGGTGAATTAAATAAAGAATCATGATAATCGAACTATCCCACATGGCATACTCAATCAACTCTCCTGATGTGATAAGTTCGAGAATCAAAGATTTGAATGCCTCGGGATACATGACTATATTTTCCCCCATCAAAAAAATTGTATCCAAAAGAACTGTGTATCTCGGATTAATATGTTTTTTTTTATTATTGAGAAGAGTGCTGATATTTTAATTAGAAAGTCTTCACTTCTCAATACTCGTCTCATGTAGCACAGATACAGAACCATAGATCTTTTCCCAAGTGCACATGTAGTTGCATATCCCGAGATAAAAAATCTACGATTCCATATTCACGCCACATCGGGCGAGCATTGACCAAATGAAGACTTTATAGTTCGAGACTCAAATTGTAATTCTGCTTGAAAAACTCACCTTATGGACAAGGCATCTACTGAGAGCTGTGGGTTCTTCAGATATCCAGCAAAGAGGATCAGAGCCATATAGTACCACAACTCTAAGCTACAAAAAATATAAAAAAACACGTCTTTGTTAAGTTAAATAATTCCCCAAATCATAATAGTAAACAGAGAGAGAGAGAGAGAGAGAGAGAGAGAGAGAGAGAGAGAGGATGTCTCAGTTTTGAAAAGTAGGGTCCAAGAAGCCATGCCTCCATGATGATGAAGGATGAATCTGATCGTAGAAAAGCTACTTAGATCCTTCATGAGATTCTCCAAATCACCAAAGAATTGCACATAGTTGGTGTGGCAATAGTAACTCTAAAAAAAACAAATTTCCCACTCAAATCTCTGACTACGCAAAATGCAACTCTAATTTATTATTTATTTATTTTTTCAATTTGCGAATTGCAATATTTTTAATTAATTGAAAAAATTCTTAAAAACAAGGGTAAATTCCCAAATAATTACTTCGGAAATATTGCTATTGTTGACATGACTACCATGTAATGTTGATAAAATGATATCAAATTACCAACATTATATGATGATTTTGTCAACATTAACAACATTTCGAAAATATCGAAAACTTTTATAATTATATAAGAATTTACCTTAAAAACAAAGAGAATATCTTGAATCTAATTAATTTAAGGATCCCAAGGATCTCTCAATGATAAACACAGGTGAAATTAGTTTTGGGAGGTGCTATTTGCACAAACACCGAAGTAGAGCCAGTAATGATCCAAAATACACCCAAAGTCTGAATCAATGCAATCCCAAAAACATGAAAAATGGATTTTTGGATTAGATTCGGATGAACCCAATTCCTTCAAGAAAATATCCGATCAGAACATATTTTAATTTACTTTTTATTATTCTTAATTTTATAGAAATACATATTGATAACACATTTAAAAAAAATATGCAAAAAAAAAAAAAATCCGATCCAAATTAATACCACTCCAATACCGATTAAAAAAAATAATAATTTAAACATGCATGTACCCGATCAAATTAATGAATATGCAAACCAAATCCGGTCCATTGCATATCATCCTTAATCCGATCCGAACACATGCCTTATTTTCAAAGAGTCTGATTTTCTAACTAGAAAATCTTCACTCAATTGATATGCAGCTTACATGGCAAGAACACCAAATCATAGATCATTTTCCTTGGGATACACCACTGCACATCTTTCATACTAAGCCTACATGGATATCACAGTACTAATCCATCGCAACCAACTTTCTTGATTTCATGGAAAAATTCAGATTAAAAATTAAATTAAACTTGATTCAGCTAATAAAAAATGACTGTTAAACTTAATATAAAAATTTCAATGGTGAAAAAATAATGTTATTTTGAATTTTTTTTATTTTTTTGATGACAAGATGTGAGCTCACAACCCTTAAAGAGTCAGGATTTATATATACATATATCCTTAAAGAGTCAAGTGTATTTGTTTTTTTTTTTTATAACGAAGGGTTAACGGGTCAGTTTACGCGCACCAGATTAATCCCTACGCCCCGCATTCAGGCTATATCCCACTACATGGAGCGGTGTGTGGCCATTAAAATTTTTTATGGGTAGTGAGATTTGAACTTGAGACCATGAAAAGAACAGATTCCTTGGCCCAAGTTACTACCATTCAGCCAGCCACCCCCTTGTTGGTTAAGAGTCAAGTGTATTAGAATCACACATTTTAAAGAGTCTGAAGTGTAAAAAAACAATAAAATTGATGATATAACGCCCTCTTTGCGCCTTCTCGTGACGTGTTTGCTCATCAAGCCCAACAACAAACGTTTGACAAGTGCGTAGCGTGAACAACATCAGCAATAAAGAGAAAGTATCTCTTTCTTTGACCGCACGTCTTCTGTCAAATCTTAAAAAACTCGCTGGGCCCACATTAATTAACACATTGACAATTCAAAGACACAGCATTTTATGAAAATATTCATAGTAAAAAAAAAAAATGTTTTTCGAACTTATCCAATCCAATGGGTTGAAAACGGACGGCTACTAAGCGGTAAAAATAAACTATTTTTAATTTTTTTCTTTTCTCAGTTGATATAATTTTATCCTCTACCACTCATTTCATGGGATCATGTGTTTAAATGTAACAAGGTGATCAGGGCGTCAAGGGTGCTCGGGCGTTATATTATCAGCACTATATATATATAAATAACTTACCAGAGCATCACTGCAGATTCAAGTGACAACCGTACGAATCCCCATAAATTCTGAAACGCCTTCCATGAGAACCCAGACCAAGCTCGACCACAAGTCCCACTAAATATATACAAAAGCTGAACCACAACGATGAAAACCCAAGACAAGTTCAACACCACAGCCCCACCAACTAAACCCCAACCAAGCTTCAACATAAATAGCCAACTAAACAAAGTGTGTAGAATAAGAGCTACAGCTGATATCAAAGCCATAGCCATCATTTTGCCTTGAGCCTGTAAGAACTTCGCTATTGGAAAGTTCATTGCGTAACCGAAAATCTGCGGAATAATCCATATAGAGAAGTCCCCAGCAACCTCAGAGATCTGTTCGTCTTGTCCAATAAGTTTCAAAAGGGGCTTCGCCAAGATGTAAAACATGCTCAAGAAAATCGCACTAGTGTTGAGGATCACCCAAGATCTCTGCATGTAGATTCCCAACATATCGAGCTGTCCAGCACCGTATGCTTGACCACATAGTGTCTCCAAAGCGCTTCCCATCCCCAACTGTTTGACAAAATTCCTCTGAGAAAAGTCTTATAAAAAATAAAATAAAAAACAATCCAAGTTCAAATTACTTTATTACCATGATGCCGTAGGTGAAGCCGTTGATGACGGAATTTGCGATGGACATGGCAGCGAGTTCTAAGGTTCCTACTTGACCAGCAAAGACCTGAGTAATGGCTTCGAGGGAGTATTGGCATATGGAGGTGAAGATGGCTGGTCCAGCAAGGATCCAGAATTTTTTAGATTCGACCCAGAATTCTCTTGAGAAATCTTGAAAATTTTTAATTGGCTCGATGTCTACTTCTGCTATAAAAGATGAACCTAAAGAACTCCCCACTCCACGCTTTAGAAGTTGTTCTTCGTCTCTGTTTGAGAGAAGTGGTTGTTGGTTATAGTTTTCCTCCATGTTTGGTTGTGGAGAGAAACAGAGAGAAGTACACTATAAAGAACTTAAAGGGTAAAAATGCATCATTTCCAACTTGGGATCATATTTAGAAACGCGTTTCAGAAATCTGACTACTAAAACAACAAAAAAGCTGTACTTTTAAAGAAAGAAGCACTGAGTAACCATTGGATTTAAACACGTTGTTAAAAAAAAAAGAGACTGGGCAGACCAATTTTATTACAAAAACTCCCTTACTTTATTAGCTTTGTTACCTATCAAGTAAGATTTCAAATCTTACTAAGGGTCATTGGACCCAGATGGAAAATCAAAGTAGCAATCCAACAACACAGTCTTCTAGATTGCATGGAAAAACTCAGATTCGACAGAAAAAAAAAAAAAAAAAAAAAATCTTTTTGAGGTTGATAGCAGATGTTGAAATTGGATGGATATCGAACTCTCAAATTAAAAATAAAATTCAATACTGAAATTATTTTATTTTATTTTTTTAAAATTCTTTTTTAAAGTTCTTAGAATTTTTTCCTTTATAATCTTGAATGTCATATCATGTTTTTGTACGCTACAAATTGATGTGGTTAGAATCCACTCCAAGGTATGTTAAGTAACAAATTAACCTCAAAAAATTAGAAATTTATGACGTGGATCCCGATCCAAGGTTTGCCCAGTAACAAACTTGATAAAATGAGGTTTGTTGGGTAACGAACTTCATAAAGTGAGATTCTTTTGGAATTGTCAGAACTTCAAGGGAGTTTTTGTAATAAAAGTGTAACAGTTAGGTCTCTTGGATAATTTTTTTTTTTTTTAAAAGAGAGATTTATCCGGCAGCAAGACCAATTGTTGCGTTTTTATTGCAAAAACTTCCTTGGCGTTCTAACTAAAGAAGAATAAAACTTAATTGATTCTCTAGATTTTGGATGAATTACAAATAACACGAATAGGATTTATGCAGAAAAACAAATCCAACAAATTTGATCCAAATCTAGTCATAATCTAATTAAATCCCTAATATAATATGATTCTAATCTTCATAAAAATGATGTGGTGAATCTCAGTACACCTTATTACAATGCATCATACCTAATACTCTAACACTGACAACTCCAAGGGAACCTTATTTTATGGAGTTTGTTAGCCTTCAAGTCACACTTTATCAAGTTTGTTATCAAGTAAATCCTAGAGTGGATCCATCTATTTTCACCTTTGATTTTAAGAATTAAAAAAATAAAAAGTTAATTTTCACCCTTGATTTTTAGTTTTAAATTTGAGAGTTCGATAACTATCTATTTTCAACACTTACTATCAAGCTCAAAAAGATTTTTATTTGTGAATTTTTTTCTATTGAATCTTATGGGTCTATTGCCACATGGGAGTTTTTGTAATAAAATTGCAACATATAGGTTATCAGGGAAATCTCTAATTTTTTTTTTTTGCTAATTTCTATGGCCTTATGGTTATTTGTGCTTTGATTCATTTTTAATTCAAGATTTGATGATAATGCATAATTATGTGAGGGAATTGGGCACTTGTACCATACATAGATGTTTAGGGGCAAAGTCAAGATTTTGCACATGGTGGGGCAACAAAGAGTAGAAATTTTTTTGTGGGGACAACTAAGAGAGAAAAAATAGTTGTGGGGGCAACTAAAAGTGGAAAAAAATTGTGGGGGCAATAATGACAAATTTTTTTTATCCGCCACTAAAATCTATCGCAATAGCACACTAATCTATAAATTTTGAAAATTCTTGTGGCCCCCCCCCCCCCCCCCCCAACCCCCAAATCCCCAATGTAAATACGACCCTATAGATGTTTAATAATATTTTTTTTCACAATATATTATATATATATATATATGGGAAATGTTCAGCACCCTAAGTTTTACCACACACTTTAACAAACGTTTTTTGTCCTACATTGGTTAGAAGTTTTGGAATGGGCTGATTTTTGGTGAGGATGATCTCTATGATTAGAAGATCATCCTCCCCAAAATTCAGCCCATTCCGAAATGTTTAGCCCCATGTTTACAAGTTGAAAAATCGTGGACCGTCCATTTTTTGTAAATCATTTTTGATGGGATTAGAAGTTTTGGAATGAGCTGATTTTTGGTGAGGATGATCTCCTCACCATAGAGATCATCCTCACCAAAAATCAGTCCATTCCGAAACTTCTAACCCGTGTAGGACAAAACGCGTTTGTTAAAGTGTGTGGTAAAACTTAGGGTGCCGAACGGGACCATATATATATATATAGGGAAATGTTCAGCAACAAACATTTTGGCAAAACATTTTTCAAAATATGGGTTAGAGGTTTTGGAATAGGCTGATTTTTGGTGAGGATGATCTCTACGGTGAGGAGATCATCATCACCAAAAATCAGCCCTTTCCCAAACTTCTAACCCCATCAAAAACAGTTTATAAAAAATGGACGGTCCACGATTTTTCAACTTGTAAACATGGTTAGAAGTTTTGGAATGGGCTGATTTTTGGTGAGGATGATCTCTTCACCGTAGAGATCATCCTCACCAAAAATCAGCCCATTCCAAAACCTCTAACCCATGTTTTGAAAAATGTTTTGCCAAAAAGTTTGCTAAAAAGTTGGCCCTTGAACGCCACCCATATATATATATATATATGGGTCCGTTCGCCACCCTTAGTTTTACCACACACTTTAACAAACGCGTTTTGTCTTACATGGGTTAGAAGTTTCGGAATGTGCTGATTTTTGGTGAGGATGATCTCTATGGTGAGGAGATCATCCTCACCAAAAATCAGCTCATTCCAAAACTTCTAATCCCATCAAAATTGATTTACAAAAAATGGACGGTCCACGATTTTTCAACGTGTAAACATGGGGCTAAACATTTCGGAATGGGCTGATTTTTGGGGAGGATGATCTTCTAATCATAGAGATCATCCTCACCAAAAATCAGCTCATTCCAAAACTTCTAACCCATGTAGGACAAAAAACGTTTGTTAAAGTGTGTGGTAAAACTTAGGGTGCTGAACATTTCCCTATATATATATATATATGGGGGCGTTCAAGGGCCAACTTTTTAACAAACTTTTTGCAAAACATTTTT
Source organism: Akebia trifoliata (assembly GCF_017979445.1). NCBI lineage: Eukaryota > Viridiplantae > Streptophyta > Magnoliopsida > Ranunculales > Lardizabalaceae > Akebia > Akebia trifoliata. The sequence continues at coordinate 27,911,875 of NC_141381.1, forward strand.
CAAAACATGGGTTAGAGATTTTGGAATAGGCTGATTTTTGGTGAGAATGATCTCTACGGTGAGGAGATCATCATCACCAAAAATCAGCCCTTTCCCAAACTTCTAACCCCATCAAAAACAGTTTATAAAAAATGGACGGTCCACGATTTTTCAACTTGTAAACATGGGTTAGAAGTTTTGGAATGGGCTGATTTTTGGTGAGGATGATCTCTTCACCGTAGAGATCATCCTCACCAAAAATCAGCCCATTCCAAAACCTCTAACCCATGTTTTGAAAAATGTTTTGCCAAAAAGTTTGCTAAAAAGTTGGCCCTTGAACGCCACCCATATATATATATATAGGGAAATGTTCAGCACCCTAAGTTTTACCATACACTTTAACAAACGTTTTTTGTCTTACATAGGTTAGAAATTTTGGAATGAGCTGATTTTTGGTGAGGATGATCTCTATGATTAGAAGATCATCCTCCCCAAAAATCAGCCCATTTCGAAATGTTTAGCCCCATGTTTACACGTTGAAAAATCGTGGACCGTCCATTTTTTGTAAATCAATTTTGATGGGGTTAGAAGTTTTGGAATGAACTGATTTTTGGTGAGGATGATCTCCTCACCATAGAGATCATTCTCACCAAAAATCAGCTCATTCCGAAACTTGTAACCCATGTAAGACAAAACGCGTTTGTTAAAGTGTGTGGTAAAACTTAGGGTGCCGAACGGGACCCATATATATATATATATAGGGTCCCTATCCGTGGCCAACAGTTTGGCAAACATTTTGGCAAACACTTTTTCAAAACATGGGTTAGAGGTCTAGGAATGGGCTGATTTTTGGTGAGGATGATCTCTACGGTGAGGAGATCATCCTCACCAAAAATCAGCTCATTCCAAAACTTCTAGCCCCATTTTACAAGTTGAAAAATCGTGAACCGTCCATTTTTTTGTAAACCATTTTTGATGAGGTTAGAAGTTTTGGAATGAGCTGATTTTTGGTGAGGATGATCTCCTCACCGTAGAGATCATCCTCACCAAAAATCAGCCCATTCCAAGACCTCTAACCCATGTTTTGAAAAATGTGTTTGCTAAAATGTTTGCCAAACTGTTGGCCATGGATCGCTACCCATATATATATATATATATATATATATATATATATATATATATATATATATATATATATATATATATATATAGGGAAATGTTCAGCAACAAACATTTTGGCAAAACATTTTTCAAAATATGGGTTAGAGGTTTTGGAATGGGCTGATTTTTGGTGAGGATGATCTCTACGGTGAGGAGATCATCATCACCAAAAATCAGCCCATTCCAAAACCTCTTACCCATCAAAAATGGCTTACAAAAAATGGACGGTCCACGATTTCCCAACTTGTAAACATGGGGTTAGAAGTTTTGGAATGGGCTGATTTTTGATGAGGATGATCTCCTCACCATAGAGATCATGCTCATCAAAAATCAGCCCATTCCAAAACCTCTAACCCATGTTTTGAAAAATGTTTTACCAAAATGTTTGTTGCTGAAAGGGACCCATATATATATATATATATATATATATATATATGGGGGCGTTCAATGGCCAACTTTTTAGCAAACTTTTTGGCAAAACATTTTTCAAAACATGAGTTAGAGGTTTTGGAATGGGGTGATTTTTGGTGAGGATGATCTCTACAGTGAGGAGATCATCATCACCAAAAATCAGCCCATTCCAAAACTTCTAACCCCATCAAAAACAGTTTACAAAAAATGGACGGTCCACGATTTTTCAACTGGTAAACATGGGTTAGAAGTTTTGGAATGGGATGATTTTTGGTGAGGATGATCTACTCACCGTAGAGATCATCCTCACCAAAAATCAGCCCATTCCAAAACCTCTAACCCATGTTTTGAAAAATGTTTTGCCAAAAAGTTTGCTAAAAAGTTTGCCCTTGAACACTACCCATATATATATATATATATATATGGGAAATGTTCAGCACCCTAAGTTTTACCACACACTTTAACAAACGTGTTTTGTCCTACATGGGTTAGAAGTTTTGGAATGAGCTGATTTTTGGTGAGGATGATCTCTATGATTAGAAGATCATCCTCCCCAAAAATCAGCCTATTCCGAAATGTTTAGCCCCATGTTTACACGTTGAAAAATCGTGGACCGTCCATTTTTTGTAAATCAATTTTGATGGGGTTAGAAGTTTTGGAATGAGCTGATTTTTGGTGAGGATGATCTCCTCACCATAGAGATCATCCTCACCAAAAATCAGCTCATTCCGAAACTTGTAACCCATGTAAGACAAAACGCGTTTGTTAAAGTGTGTGGTAAAACTAAGGGTGGCGAACGGGACCCTATATATATATATGGGAAATGTTCAGCACCCTAAGTTTTACCACACACTTTAACAAACATTTTTTGTCTTACATGGGTTAGAAGTTTTGGAATGGGCTGATTTTTGGTGAGGATGATCTCTATGATTAGAAGATCATCCTCTCCAAAAATCAGTCCATTCCGAAATGTTTAGCCCCATGTTTACAAGTTGAAAAATCGTGGACCGTCCATTTTTTGTAAATCATTTTTGATGGGGTTAGAAGTTTTGAAACGAGCTGATTTTTGGTGAGGATGATCTCCTCACCATAGAGATCATCCTCACCAAAAATCAGCCCATTCCGAAACTTCTAACCCATATACGACAAAACGCGTTTGTTAAAGTGTGTGGTAAAACTTAGGGTGCCGAACGGGACCCTATATATATATATTCAAATTTTTTAGAATTTCATCCTCTATGAGGCTACTACATCAGATCATGTTTTTGGATAAGAAGATGTGGGTTCACGACTAATAGTAAGATTTGAAATCGTACCATGCTACTCAATATGGACTCACTCGTCAAATAAAAAAAATGGAAAATGTTGAAATGACAAAAAGTTTTTACTGCTATTATCACAAGTCTGACGTGCGATGTGCACATAACCATAGATGTGTTTCCTCGCAATACGAGTAAAAACCATCTACCATTATCTATGCATGTCCATGTCAGAATTGTGAGAATCACAGTAAATCTTGTGTCACCCCAGCACGATTCAAAAAAAATTCCTGGGAGTCAAGTGTATCAAAACCTGACATTTTAATTCGTCTAATCCTACACGACTCGGCCGAGTCAAAAAAAAAAAAAAAAAAAACTTACCAGAGCATCACTGCGGATCCGAGTGACAACCGTACGAATCCCCATAAATTCTGAAACGCCTTCCATGAGAACCCAGACCAAGCTCGTCCACAAGTCCCACTATGAAAACCCAAGACAAGTTCGACACCACAGCTCCACCAACTAATCCCCAACCATGCTTCAACATCAAGAGCCAACTAAACAAAATGTGTAGAACCAGAGCTACAGCTGATATCAAAACCATAACCATCATTTTGCTTTGAGCCTGTAAGAACTTCGCTATTGGAAAGTTCATTGCGTAAGCGAAAAGCTGCGGAATCATCCATATAGAGAAGTCCCCAGCAGCCTCAGCGATCTGTTCTTCTTGTCCAATAAGTTTCAAAAAGGGCTTCGCGAAGATGTAAAGTAAGCTCATTAAAAGCCCAGTAGTATTGAGGATAACCCAAGATCTCTGCATCTAGATTCCCAACATATCGAGCTGTCCAACACCGTAAGCTTGCCCACATAGTGTCTCCAAAGTGCTTCCCATCCCCAACTATTTCATAAAATTCCTTTAAATTTTTTTATAAGAAATAAACTGAAATAAATTGAAGTTTTAATTACTATATTTATTAAAATGAACAGTGAACCAGAACCAGAATCAGAATTTCTTCCTATTCAGCTCACGAAATGGTAATTTACTCTTAGTATATTACCATGATTCCGAAGGAGAAGCCGGAGATGACGAAATTTGCGATGGAGATGGCAGCGAGTTCTAGGGTTCCGACTTGATAGGCAAAGACCTGAGTAATGGCACCGAGCGTGTATTGGCATATGGAAGCGTAGAAGGCTGGCCCAGCGAGGAACCAGCGTTTTTTAGATTCAACCCAGAATTCTCTTGAAAAATCTTGAATTTTTTTAATTGGTTCGATGTTTCCTTCTGTTATAAAAGATGAACCAAAAGAACTCCCAACTTCACGCTTTCGAAGTTGTTCTTCGTCTCTGTTTGAGAGAAGTGGTTGTCGATTGTAGTTCTCCTCCATGTTTGGTTGGTTGAGAAATTGAGATCCATCTCCTCATGTTGACCGTGTAAACACAAAATCCAACGGTTAAGCTTTTATTCATATCTCAACAATATATATATATCTTGATGATGCCTATCTCAAGAATAATTTTCAATCATTGGTTTTTGTGTTTACACAGTTAAAATATTGTGTCAAATCTTGAGTCATATTTCTTGAGTCTACGGAACCTAACCAATATGCATATGTATAATTTTGTGTTTAAACACAGATTTTGTTAAGGACTTCTAGCAAAGAAATTCCACACGTTCAAGGCAATGGTAAAAAATGGTCACATTTTTTTAATAGTCGAAATAGGGCAATTTACAATTGAATAATGCTGAAGTAATCCCAAAATTGGACCTTACATCACACACTTTGACTTGAAAGTGTGTATGGGAACCATAGATGATTTTCTCAAGATAAGAGTGAAAACATCTATGGTTCCAATCTACTTTCATGTCAAGATGTGCGATATGAGGTCCAATCTTGAGGTCACTCCAGCATTGACTCTTTACAATTTTTTTGAAATAAACTCTTATGAATAATCCTTTGTATGATCTAATAACATTCTCTCTAGCTTGGAGAAACAATGGCGAAACGTGTAGATCTGTCTATTCTCATGTTTGATTCACGATCTATTATAGCCTTCCACCAACGATTATAACACTTTCCGATTTTTTTTCATATATTTTCAAATCAATTACATATTCTTATGGGCCTTGATAAACCTCTCTTCCAATCTTATTTTACAATAAAAATGGTAGCAAAATACTCAATGATTTCATGAAATTTTAAAGTTTAGATCATAAAATTTACCTAGTGTTGAGGTTTGACACTAGAATGTATTGCGGTGTCGAGGATCGACGTTTCCCATCATCGAACCTCGATGAATAACTATAACTGAATGTTTCGTCAAAGTTCGATTATAGGTAACATTGAGCATCAACACTGTAATACATTCCAATTTGGAACCTCGACACTGGGTAAATTTTACTAACTAGACTGTAAAATTTTCGTGAAATCATTGAGTTTTTAGCTATTACATTCCATGTAAAAAAACATTGGAGGAGAAATATACCACATTCCATATGAATATACTAATGATTTAAAAATATATGGAAATAAAAATAGGAGAGAGTGGCAATTGTTGATGGAAAGCTCCAATAGATTGTGGATCAAACATGAGAGTGGACTGATGTACATGTTTTTCAATCGTTTATCAAAGTTAGAGGCTCTTAATTTAATGAACTCCAATGGTTATTTGGTAGAGATAATGTAGAGCTCTCTCCCTTATAAGATGATATAAAAGGTTAAGAGGGAGGAAGTTGTAATTTTGATGAATATTTCATAAGGATTCATTATAAAATTATATGTGGGGCCTTTTTACAAAACCTGCGAGTTACTATAGCAAATTTTCGTATTTTCAGTATTAAAAAAAATGGCACTCTTTTGCAGTGGAAAACGCTAAAATGACACAGGGTATTTATTGCGATTCTCACAAGTTTAACGTGAGATGTGCACAAAACCATAGATGTGTTTCCTCGCGATACGAGTAAAAACTATCTACAGTTATGTATGCATCTCCACATCAGAATTGTGAGAATCACAATAAATTCTGTGTCACCCCAACACAACTCTTTGCCATTTTATCAAACTTATGATATTTTTTTTTTTGCTAAATGCCATTTTTATTAATATTTTAGGTAGAAAATAAAGATGTGCATTAAAGTTGAATGAGAAAATGTTGACTGGTATAGAAAGTGATTATCAAATTGGTAAAGTACTAATATATGGACATTTTGCATAAAAATTTCATAGGTTTATGAAAATGAAAAAATAGGGTTATTTGCTACAGTAACTTATGTTTTTGGATAAAGATTTCTTGGGAGTTTCTTTCAATAATTTTGTGTTTAAATGGGATTCTATTTGTAATACATAAAGTTATTTTTCATTTTCTTGCATGCAAGCTGGCCCAAATACCCTTCTAATAAAAAATAAAAAAAAGGTTTTCTTTCTCTTATTTTTCTTGCTTTTTTTCTTTCCTAAGGGTCACCTTTTGTACTTAAGCTATTTTTGCCTTAAAAAAATTGTAACTTCTTCCTTCCCAACATTTTATACCATTGAGAGAGAGAGAGAGATTCTCTACAAAACTGATCAAAAATTCGTAGGAATTCTTCAAAGAGACTCTAGATTTGAAGAACAATGGTGAATCTTGTAGTTCTATGTATTCTCATGTTTGATTTATGTTCTATTGAAGGTTTCCACAAAGATTATCAATTTCTCCTCTATTTTCTTTATTTTTTTTAAAATATGTTTATGTATTCTTATAATCTTGATGTATTAATCGTCCATACTTATAGTTAAACAGATAAGTAACAGAACAAAGTCTATCCCCGTGCATGATACTCAATTGTCAAATATTGAATAAGATATTGAAGGAGATATTGAAGGACAAGTCTGTTGTAACAATAATAGTTTGAATAGATCTTTGAGTTGCTTATCTGATAAGTCTGTTATGTAGATCTTTATGTAATTTTTCTATTTTGTTATGTTGAAATTCTCTCTATCATGTAAACTACTATAAATACTAATGAAATTCTTCTATCTAGTATTCCATTGAAACCAGATCAATTCATCTATTTTGACTTGGTATCATAACCTTTACTTGGGAAACCCCCCCCCCACCCCCACCTTTTGATCCTATGGCTTCCAAAGATTCCACTGCAACATTCTCCTTACCTAACATCACTCCCTTGGTATCTGTCGAATTGGATGGCACCAATTACCTCAATTGGACCACTCAATTCCTCCCTCTCCTTCAAAGTCATGATTTCTTAGGAATTGTGGATGGCTCTGAGTCCTACCCAATCAAGTTTGTCACTGATGATGAAGGCAAACCCACTTTTGTCATTACTTTTGATTATTTGGTATGGCAGAAAAAGGACCAGTTCATATTGGCATGGATCAATGACACTCTTACAGAGAACATTCTGTCTACTGTTTATGGACTCACCACCTCTCAACAAGTCTGGAACACTTTGGCGAATTGATTTGCACCTAATTCTCGTTCTAGAATATCTCACCTCAATAGGCAGCTCCAAATGTTGAATCAGTCCAACAAATCCTGTACAGATTACCTCCTTACTGCCAAAAATTGATCTGACCAACTTGCAGCAGTGGGAAAACCTATTGATGAAGACGATTTGATCTCCTATGTTGTGGGAGGACTGAATCCAGCATATCAACCCTTTATTACATTTCTGAATTTTGCAACCCGAAATTCCTCAATCACTTTTGATGATTTCCAATCAGAACTGCTCAATTATGAGCAACTCCTTGAGCTCCAACACAAATCTGTCCCACCTAACACCCATAACATTGCCTTTTTCACCCAAAAATCCAAACAACACTACAACAACAAAAAGCCTAAGCAATATCCCTCCAATAAACCCCCTGAACTCAGAAACCAACTTCATTCCTCTTCTGCATAGCAGACAAGCAAGCCTCCTCACCCCAACACCCTCTTTTCCAACTCCAAACCTCCATGTCAGATTTGTGGAAAAAATAACCACCAAACACTTGACTATTACCATCGCATGGATTTCTCATACCAAGGGAGACACCCCCTGCTCAGCTCGCTGCTATGGCTGCCCACACACATGTGCAACATAAGGATGAACTATTTTGGTTCTTATATAGCGGTGCCAACAGTCATGTCACATCTACCTTGGAAAACCTCACTATTCAACAGCAACCGTATCAAGGCCCTGCTCAAATTACTGTGGGCAATGGTGGAGGTTTGGATGTATATCATATTGGTTCCTCAATTCTCAACACTTAACAAAGTTCTTTACTACTGTCCAATATATTACATTGTCCTAATGCCTCGTCTAATCTTCTTTTTATTCAAAAACTATGTCAAGATAACAATTGCTACTTTATCCTAATTGCATCATATTTTGTTGTGAAGGATATGCAGACCAACAAGGTGCTCCTCCAAGGTCTGAGTAAAGCAGGTCTTTATCCTGTCCAATTTCAACAATTTCCATTCAATAAAATGCAGAGAACATCCCCATTCACTGCTTTACTAGGAATTATAGCCTCTCTTCAAACTTGGCATTCATGATTAGGCCATCCATCAGAATCTGTCCTCCAGTAGCTCACTACTGGCTCCTTAATTTCTATATTTGGCATTCACAAGTTCAAGCATGTTTGTGAATTTTGTCAAATGGCTAAAATCCATAAACTTCCCTTCCCCATATCTACTCATCACTCCAGCCACCCCCTAGAACTTATCCATTCTGATGTGTGGACTTCTCTTGTAATGTCAATTAGTGGTTGTAAATACTATATTCTTTTTATAGATGATTATTCTTGGTTATTTCCTCTTAAGCAAAAATCTGATGTTTCCTTATCCTTCATTAAATTTAAATGCTTGGTTGAGAATCTCTTCTCATTTAAAATCAAACAATTACAAACCGACAATGGAAGAGAATATCTCTATCATTCTTTTTAATCATTTATAGCAGCAAGTGGCATTTTACATTGCCTAACATGCCCATACACCTTTGAACAGAATGGAAGTTTTGAAAGGAAACATAGACATCTCACAGAGACGGGTCTAAGTCTCTTAACTCAGTTTCATTTGCCTCCTACACATTGGGTTGATGCTTTCTTAACTGCAACACATCTTGTTAATCGCATGCCAACACCTGTCCTTGCCAATCAATCCCCCTACTATCGTTTATTTCAAAAACAACCAGACTACTCCCTCCTTAGAACATTTGGGTATACCTGCTATTCCCTCTTAAAACCTTACTCTCCTCATAAGCTAGCATACCACAGCAAAAAGTGCATCTTTCTTGACTATGCTACAAACCAAAAAGGCTATAGGTGTTTTGATATCAACTCTGACAGGATATACATCTCCTGGCATGTTGTGTTTGATAAATATACATTTCATGCTGCCTATCTCAATCAGAAGTCTGCTCCTACCACTACCTTACCTGTTACCTACCCTCCCATGATTGACTTCTCTCCACCTGCTTCTACTCACACCTTGGACGACACTTTGGTGGACTGTGCTACTCCTGCATCAACAGGTATGTCCCCCTCCTCCTTACCATCTATTACTTCTTCATTACATTCCTCAACTGAGCTTTCTGTAGGTCTGGACCTCTCTGATGCAAATTCATCTCGTGACCAGTCAGATATTACCCCAACCATTCATGACCCATCCCCCAACATTGCCTTACCTGCTGCCCATCCCCCCTCTAGTAAAATGGTCACCCGTTTTCAAACCAACTCCCACAAACCCAAATGGTTTCCTGACTACCATTTATACTCCTCCACCAATCATCCCCTGCAGGCCTTATCCTCCACACTCTCCTCTGAGCCTAGAACCTACAAACAAGCCTCCAAGGACTCTAATTGGACAGGAGCTATGCAACTTGAATTTGATGCCCTTCTTGGAAAATAAAACTTGGACTTTGTGTCCTAGACCTCCAAACAAACATATCATTTGAAATAAGTGGGTTTTCAAACTCAAGCAGAGGGCGGATGGAACCATTGAAAGGTACAAAGCCCGACTAGTAGCCAAAGGCTTTGATCAAGAGCATGGAGTTAATTACTATGAGACATTCAGTCCCATTATTAAGCCTGCCACCATTCGGTTAATTCTTGCATTGGCAGTTCATCACAATTGGGTGATACAACAACTTGACATATCTAATGCCTTCTTGCATGGTCACCTTGAATAAGAAGTTTATATGGAACAACCAAAAGGGTTTGCAAACCCTATGCTTCCAACTCATGTGTGCCACCTACACAAGTCCCTTTATGGCTTGAAACAAGCTCCAAGGGCTTGGTTCAGGCGCCTCTCCAAAAGCTTACTTGATCTTGGCTTTATTGGTTCTCATGTGGATACTTCTCTATTTTATTTACATCACCCTATTGTCACCATATTTATTCTCATCTATGTTGATGATATTTTAGTTGTGAGCAACTCCCCTCATACAATGAAGGAACTCTTCATCAATTGAGCTGTGACTTTGCAGTGAAGGATTTGGGACCACTATCATACTTTCTGGGCATCCAGGTTCATCGTACCTCAGACCAACTTCATCTTCATCAAAGTAAGTACATTCTTGACCTGCTTGAAGACACTAAAATGGTTGGTGCCAAACCAATTTCAACATCATGTCTATCGGGTAGCAAGATGTCTAAACATGCATGTGACCCTCTCCCTGATCCATCCATATAATGGCACATCGTGGGAGCATTACAATATTGCACCCTAACTCACTTGGACATTGCTTATAGTGTGAATCAATTATGTCAATTCCTCCATTGTCCTACTACAGTCCATCTCACAACTGCCAAAAGAGTGCTTAGATACCTCAAAGGTACAATTGAACATGGCCTCCATTACACAAAAGGATCTCTAGCACTTCATGCATTCTGTGACTCAGATTGGACTAGGAGTCCCGATAACCGCAAGTCCACAACAGGTTATTGCATCTTCATAGGTCCATGCCTCATTTCTTGGATGGTAAAGAAACAACCAGTCATAGCAAGATCAAGCATCGAGGCGGAATACAGGTCAATGGCCCTTACTGTCACAGAGTTATATTGGGTGCGCATGTATTCAAAGAACTTGGTCTTCCACTCAATTCCCCTCCTTACCTATGGGTTGACAACCTTGGTGCGTTATCATTATCTTCCAATCCAGTATTTCATGCTCGCACAAAACATATCGAGGTAGATTATCATTTTATAAGGGAGAAAATCTTCAATAGAGACATCCTTGCTTGATATATTCCTACACACTCACAACCTTCAGACATGTTCACTAAGGGACTGACAACATCCAGATTTTCCTTTCTTCGTAACAAGCTTATGGTTCAACCTCTCACCATTAGCTTGCGGGGGCCAGTTAAACAGATAAGTAACATAACAGAGTCTATCCCCGTGCATGATACTCAACAGTCAGATATTGAAAGAGATATTGAAGGACAAGTCTGTTGTAACAATAATAGTTTGAATAGATCTTTGAACTGCTTATCTAATAAGTCTGTTATGTAGATCTTTATGTAATTTTTCTGTTTTGTTATTTTGAAATTCTCTCTATCATGTAAACTACTATAAATACTAATGAAATTCTTCTATCTGGTACTCCATTGAAACCAGATCAATTCATCTATTTTGACTCTTATATAAAAAGAAAGTGGTTAATTTTTATTTTTTTTTAATTTTACAGAATTTTTACAATTTTGTTCATAAAATTTATCTATCATCGAACCTAGATGTTGGAATGTATTATAGCATCGAGGCTCTATGGTACGTCTTGTCAAACTTAAACGAAATTGTCTAACAGAAGTTTATGAAAGTAAAAAAATGTCCATATTGTCAAATCTCGATGAAAGGTACCATTGGCCAGCATCAAGGTTCAACACTGGGTAATATGTATTAATCGTAAAAATTCTGTGAAATCAGAATTTTTTGCTATATTTTCTATCTATATAACTATGGATGAGAAATCTAGAAACAATAAAAGAAATTGACAACATTTGATAAAAATCTTCAATAAATCGTGAATTGAACACGAGAATGCGTAGATCTACAAGATTAACCATTGTTCATCAAATTTAGAGCCTCTATGGTGAAATCTGATGACTTTTTGACAAGTTTTTGTAGAGAGAATGGATCTCTCTCTCTCTCTCTCTCAGTGGTATAAAATATTGGAAAGGAGAAAGTTACAATTTAAAAAATTACTGTTCAAGGGTTTATTATAGAAATTAAATGTGAGGGCATTTCTATCCAAAAACATGAAGTACTGTGGCAAATAGCCATATTTTGAGTATTAAAAAAAAAATGGCCCTTTTTGCCATTGTCATAAACATATGGAATTTTTATGCTAAAAGTCCTTACTAATATATCAATTAATTTTTTTTTTAAAATAAGTATTATTTGTCATTTTGAGTGTTTTAGACACGCCCTTCCACATTTTTGTTAATTTTACAAGGCCCTTTTTGCTATTGCCATAAACATGTGTAATTTTATGCTAAAAGTCCTTATTGATATATTATTTAATTATTTTTTCAATTAAAATAAGTATTTGTTGTTATTTTGAGTGTTTTAGACATGCCCTTCCATGTTTTCTTAATTTTACAATGGTTAACGTGAATTTAATAAAGGGTAAATTACACTTTGACCCATATAATTTAGTATAATTTCATTTTGACCCTCTAATATTTTGATAATGTTACTTACCTGGCCTTTCACTTACGGGGTTAAAATTTAGGTGTTATTTTACTATTTCAACCTCTTATTTTATGTTATTTTTATTTAAAAAAATAAATTTTAAAATAATAATTAAAATGCCCCTAACTAAGCATTCATTGAACTCTTTCTTTCACATGCATATTTTTTTTTTATAGACAATAATAATATTAAGAAAAAGGCAAAATGGTCTTTATAAAAAGGAATTTAACTTCTACATTATTGTCAATTTGATTGAAGGGACGCCAAGTGAACCCATTACATAACTATAAAGAGGTAAGTGCAATTATCAAAATATTAAGAGGTCAAAAATGGAATTATGCCAAATTATAGGGGGTCAAAGTGTAAGTTACCCTTAAATAAACCTTTAAAAAAAGCATTTGAGAGTATTTCTTAGGGGAAAATAAATTTTCAAGGTGTATTTAATGCACCTTAAGGCATGTTGTTAGAGCAACTCAAACCAGGCTTCAAATATCTAAGTTTATAGATGAGAGTGATATTTTATCTCCACAGTTGTCTACTAGACGTTGAAAACGATAAATTTAAAAGAGTCGTGATAATATGACTCGTCAGATGGCATGCTCGATCAATATGCCGTAATACATGATTGCACTTCCCCATAAGAAAGTGTATCCCGAGGGATCCGTGTTTCCCATGTACGGTTCCCAAACTTGTCCACATCAGAGAATCGATTGAGTATGTCACTCGGCAAGTCATATTATCGGGACTCAATTTAAAATGAGGTAGAATAGGTTACAAATATTTACGATTGAAATTTTTTATCATGTACCTGCTCACAATTTTATATTAAAATATTGAATCGTGATAATCTGACTACCGCACTTAGCATACTCTATCAACTATCCTGACGTGATGTAGATCTGTACGCCTCGGGTTACACAACTGCACTTCCCCATTTAAAAAAAGAATATCCCGGGACGTAGAGATCTACGGTTCCTAGACTTGTCAAATCAGGAGAGTTGATTGATTGGGTATACCATGTGGTGTAGTCACATTATCAGACTCGAAAATATTTTGTTTCTCATCATATTTAGAAGGAATATGAACAGCTTTAGACTAGATCAAGCAAATACTGAATAAATTCCTTAAGTGGTACAGATGAATAAACGGAGAGTTGAGGATAGGAAAACTGAAATTGCTGTCACTCCAATGCAGTGAAACCTAGATGGCTCCAACCATGACGGCAGATTTTGAATTCTGCAAGAACCATTACTTGCTGAAGCAACATTACTCGATGGTGGAGACAATCGTAGCTGCACTTTTCTTATTTTTGACTGAATTGTCAAAATTTTGCAATATGATTGTGCAAATGCTATCCAAGAATGGACTGTGTTTGTCGTGTGTCGGCACCTTTATCATTTTGCGCTCCTGCCCATTCCTTTATCCTGTCCCCAGCTATAGAAGCCTACAATGAACACCAGTTGAACATCAGTGCTGCCCTAAAATAATCTGTTAGGTCAATCTCAACTTATGTCAAAAATTTGGCATGCCATTGTTGATTATTTGTCACAAATAGATAATTTTCTAAACAATTTTAACTACCCAAAAACTTAGGAAAATCTTTCTGGTATGGACATCAGTGGCCCAAAAAATGTTCGTCTAGAGTCACAGCAACATATACATGTTTGTATATTTGATGGGTAAGCTGGACTTGCGGAAGCATTACAAGAGTAAAGATAAAAGAACAAAACAAACACACAAGATTTACATGGTTCAGCAAATTGCCTACGTCCGCAGAGGAGACGGAGAAAAAATCCACTATCAACGATAAAGATTACAGACTCTCTGTCCACAGCTGCAAGCAACCTCACACAGCAAAACACATAAAGAAACCCTACTCAAAAGTATAATATATACCCAACTCAAAAGTACAATATATACCCAAAAATATTCGCCTTTTGATACTGCCTTGCCTCTTGAAGTCCCAGCCCAATAAAAATACTAGACATCTGACAACACCATAGCTACACATATATGTTCGTCTTATCAAACCATGATTATGCTTGTTACATAGTTGATTATAATGTTGCATGTTAACAGTACATAAACAACACATGAAACATGTCAGGTCTAGAAAAACAGGAATTTTATGAAATATTGGATAAAGTTCTACCATAAAATATGTTTTAAAGAAAAAGAAATGAAAACATGTATCACTCGCTAAAAAGAATTACCTCTTTCTTCCAGTTTGTTCTGTAAGTCATCCAGAAGAGAATAAGTGTTTGTACCACCGTACCTGACAACATTCCACACCAAATTCCCTGAAATATCCCATTGAAAATAAGACTCATTATTTTGTTTTTGGGCCATTAGAAACATTAACTTTAACACAACAAATATTCTAATAGACGTGGAAGAGAGGTTGGAATGTTGATTACCTTGACACCAAAATCAAGTTTGTAACCCAGAATAAGACCCAAAGGAATTCCAAATACATAATAGCATGCAATGTTTACATAAGCAACCAATGCTTGCCATCCTGCCCCAATAGCCACACCTGTGCATCAAACAATATCAATCAAGCTTCACTTCTTTAAAAATGGTATTTTTTTTTTCCCCTGATATCTAAGGATTTTGGTACACCCTTGTGGGATGGGATTAGTCCATACAGTTATGCCCCTTAAAATTTTTAAACTACCATAAATTTGAAAAATGAGCACAAAGCATCTATATAATAAAACACAAAGTGGAACCCAGTCCAACTACAGTTGTGGAGAATACACGTCCCACTCTAGCTACACGGAGTGGGTCCACACTACCCCACTTTATTACCTTTTCTCTCCACCCCCTTTAGTTTTATTGTGTTTCCCCTCCTCCCCTCCCTCTTTTTTAATAATATACCTCCAATTTTCTTTTACCCATTTTCAATAATACCCCTCTAAAGTTTATTATCTTTCCTCTTTTACCCATTTAACTCCAAAGAGGATGTCTGTGCAGTAGGCATGGGCAAACTCTAGTATTTAAAAAAATGGCTTAAATACCTGAAAGAACGGGTTGGACGTTGTTGATGAGGACTGAGAGTGCAAGCAACGGGGTAAGCTCAATGACAAGCTTCCTCACATCACTACTACTCGTAAAGAAGATCGGGTACTCATTTCGACTAAGGATGAGAATGAGAGAAAGGACAGCACCAATCAGGAATGAACTTATAACGACGACCACGACCGAGAACTTTGCAGTTCTTGGGTGTCCTGCTCCCAATTCATTTGACACCCTGACACTGCATATGCACAAACCACATCAATTATTATTTGTTCTTCAAAAGTTTTGTTTTGTGGATCCAAAAGTCGAGAGATTGTGGTGTCTTCGTAACAAACCTTGTAGCTGCATTGCATCCTAGAGCCACCATAACTGCCCAACCCAATATATTCATGCTGCAATTCAACCAGTTAGTATAATATCAAAATAAATTGTGATTGACCAATCTGGAACAGATTTTATTATATGAGTCTGGGATTTTATAATCTTCTCGTGTTGGTTTTTTTCCAACTTGAGTTCCATTTTAAAATTTACAATTTTTTTTTCTTGGCTATTTCATACTGAAATTTGGTTCTTTTAGAAGTTCTAAAACTTCAGGAGACATAATATTATGGTGATTTATAATGAGAGCTTCTATTGCCACACCAACTTTTACTAATGCTGCCCCAAGAGGTATGTCAATTCTTTTGTGATTTACATATGAACTGGGGTGGCATTAGCAAAAGTTAGTGTGGAAATAGGAGGTTTGAAGACGACTAATTTGGACAAAAAATTAGGAGGTTTGAAGGTTGAAGTAAAAGGAGGGGGTTTTAGGCTTTTTGTTGGGCTGGGTTTTGGGTCCGGAAAACGCAGATCAGGCCATGTTGGATTGTGGACCAAATTTGGATCCTAGGAAGGAATTTGATAAAATAGAGGAAAAATTACTTAATACACCATAATATGAGGTTTTCTTTCTAAATGCCTCCCATTTTGTATCATGAAACCTATTCTTTGCATGCAGAGATGGGGGTAAAAGTAGTTGGTGCACATGGTGCACATTGACATATTAAAGTTGTGTCAGACGAATACCACAACTAGGGGTGTCGATGGATAGTTGAAAATTCGAATCCAATTCAAATTCAAAAAATCAGATATTATTCGAAAATTTCAAATATTGGATTCGAGTTCGGATAATTTTATATATTCGAATCCTTATCGGATATGGATTCAAATATTAACATTTCGAATCCAATAATATCCGATTCTAAATAATATATAATATATATTATTTTATTTGATTGATTTATTATATAGTATAATATATAATAAGTTTTTTTTTTAATAAGAAAAATCAATTGGATAAGGAAAAATTATGATTTTTTTATATATACAATTTATTCGAATTCTAATAAGATATTATCTGATATCTGATAGGATAATCGGATTCGAATTCAAATTCAGATATCAAATAAAAAATTCAGATTCGGATATTACTATATCCGAACCGATAAGCATCCATTGACAGCCCTAACCAAAACACTAACACATGATGATTGAGGCCCATGGGTCCCACCATTACACTATAGATTCTTGCAAAAGTAAAATATTAAAACTACTCACCATATGGACAAGGCATCCACTGAAACCTCCGGGTTCTTCAGATATCCAGCAAATAGAATCAGAGCCATGAAGTACCACACCTCCAAACTACATAAATAAAAACATCTTTTTTAAGTTTTTAGGTAGAAAAGGTCATCTCGACTTTACTGCACGGCCATGTCGAGTTGGATCAGTGGTTCGGAACTTTGCTAACCGAGACAAAATAACGATTTAAAGTCAAACATCCATTAAAGTTAAAGTCTATTAAAAGTTAAAACCTCACATCGTAAGTTAACTCGTCTAGTCCAAGACGACTCTTCCAGTCAAAAAAAAAAACTCACCAGAGCATCACTGCAGATGCGAGAGACAACCGTACGAATCCCCATAAATTTTGAAACGCCTTCCATGAGAACCCAGACCAAGCTCGACCGCAAGTCCCACTGAATATATACAAAAGTTGAACCACAACGATGAAAACCCAAGACAAGTTTAACACCACAGCTCCACCAACTAATCCCCAACGAAGCTTCAACATAAAGAGCCAACTAAATAAAGTGTGTAGAACAAGAGCTACAGCTGATATCAAAGCCATAACCATCATCTTGCTTTGAGCCTGCAAGAACTTCGCTATTGGAAAGTTAATTGCGTAAGCGAAAAGCTGTGGAATCATCCATACAGAGAAGATCCCAGCAGCTTCAGCAATCTGTGCGTCCTGACCAATAAGTTGCAAAAAGGGTTTTGCGAAGATGTAAAGCAAGCTCAAGAAAACCCCAGTAGTGTTGAGGATCACCCAAGATCTCTGCATGTAAATCCCCAACATATCAAGCTGTCCAGCACCGTAAGCTTGCCCACATAACGTCTCCAAAGCGCTTCCCATCCCTAACTGTTTGATGAAATTCTTCTCAGAAAAGTTTGATAATAATATATAAAAAAAACGAAATTTAAATTACTGTATTATTATTATTACCATGACGCCGAAGGAGAAGCCGGCGATGACGGAATTTTCGACGGAGACAGCAGCGAGTTCTAGGGTTCCGACTTGGCCGGCGAAGACTTGAGTGATGGCTCCGAGGGAGTATTGACATATGGAGGTGAAGATGGCTGGTCCAGCCAGGAACCAAAGTTTTTTAGATTCGACCCAGAATTCTCTTGAGAAATCTTGAAATTTTTTAATTGGTTCGATGTCTCCTTCTGCTATAAAAGATGAGCCAAAAGAACTCCCCACTCCACGCTTTAGAAGTTGTTCTTCGTCTCTGTTTGAGAGAAGTGGTTGTTGGTTGTAGTTTTCCTCCATGTTTGGCTGGTTGGCTCTGACTCTTGAGAGAGAGAAGTACTCTAAAAAGAACTTAGATAATAAAAATGAATCATTTAGATTTCAGACAACACAGCCTTAAAAGTAGGGAAAAAATGTCTTTTTAGAAGTTTTAAGATTCGGTAAAGAACTGTCTTTTCTTTTTTTTTCTTTTTTCTTTTTTGATTAGTTCGGTAAAGAACTGTCTTGCGTCAGTGAATTTTCCTTCTATAATATTTTATAATTTTGTATTTAATAATGATTTTATAAATATTCTAAGGTAGAAAAGTTGAATGAGAAAATGACGACAGGAATGGAAAATGATTGATTCAAAATATCTTTTTTTCTTTTTTCTTTTTCTTTTTTTTTTAATTAAGGGGGACGGGGTTAGGTAGACAACGCCCCACCTGTGGAGAATTAGATATTGTTATTGTGGGCTTTGGCTGGTATGATTTGTCTAAATATTCTTTTACTGTTAGATTTGGAGGTTGTGTACAATTTTATTTATTAATGATTTTGTATTTAATGTTGTATTCTTATTTAAGATATACAATTTATTTACTTATCAAAATGAATATAGGATTGTTTAATAAGTCCAACATGTCGAACATGTCCAAAATTACCATACTCAAGTTCAACCTAATTTTATAAACTCAAGCATGAGTTGAGCTCAAGTTATTGAACTTAGGTTGGGTTGAGTTGAGTTGAGCTCAGGTCGAGCGTTCTGCAATTTGAGTTTAACTTGGATTTACCTTCCAATATGTCTAGGTTGCAATCATAGTGCTTGCAAACTCTGCAATGCATGCCAAGTCAAGCCTCACATGAGTAATTTGTAAATTAGGGATGCCATGCAATACATGTGGGCTCATGTGTGATAGTAGGATCTGAATTTCTGTGAGCACTTTAAACAAAATTCTATGAGCAAAAAATTTCTCTATTGTTAGTCATGACACCTATCCTGCATGTTATGAAGGCCATTTGAAATAAAACAAAGTTCCATAAAAGTGATTTTTGACCTATGTTACCTAGTACGTGGATTCGCTCGGTTTGAATTCAGGTTCGTAATTTGTGATTCATCACTTGAGAATCAACCCGGTTCGTAAGGGTAGATAGAGTTGAAGGCATTTGAAAGTTGAAGTGATGAGTAGGGTAGATACATGTTGAAGATAGCAGTAGATTTTAGGTATAAAAATTCATTTTCTTATTTATATGTTGAAAATGAGAGTACTTGGTCATTTTTCATTATTCTATTAATAAAGACTATGGTCAAAGGAGCATGCTAGGAGTTCAAAATGTTAGTGGAATAGCTCAAATATTATGAAAATGTGAAAAAGGATGTAAAAAAGTTAAATGTAAAAACATAGAGATTGATTCGAAGTTCAGTGCCTTGATCACCAGTAGATGTCTTCTCCCCCAATAAGAGCCCGGATGTTTGCTGTTCCAGGCGAGATGAAGGCTAAAGGCGAGCTATTTGATTCACTGCTTCCGGGGAGGTGGGGGGCCATGAGAACAAATATTTTGGGTTTCTCGTCGATGGATATCGTATATTACCACATCGGTATAAAAAACAAAGTAATAAACCGAATCTTGATAAAACCTAATCTCTAACCTAAGAAGTTGTTATGGAAAGGTGAAAGGCTGAAAGTCATGTTACTTTGCTGCATTTCACGAACTTATAGTAAACCGTACCACAAATTGATTCGGTACCAAATTAACGAATTAGGTAACCTAGTTGCTAACCGTCCCATTTAAGGCTGTCCATTCCACTAGTGTCATGACCTATGTTACCCAATTTGTTTCTACTAGCCTTAACCACGAACCAGTACGAAGTGAACCAATTCGTAGTACGATTCGTATAATCAAATGAACCATGAATCCACCAAATTTTGGTCAAATTCTATGAACCAAAGCATGCAATTCAACGAACCAAGCTAGTGAGCCGTACTAGGAAATCAAAAACGAATTTTCTCTACCTATCCTTACGAATCGGGTTCATTTTAGATTGGCGAACCACAATCTCTAAACCCAAATTCGAACCCACAAACTAGGTAACATAAGCCATGACTAAAGAACACTACGGCCCACGAACATCATACCTAGTGCTTGTTAGGCTGTCGTTGTGGTAGTAGAAATTTCCACATTTAATTACTCTTTATTCACTTTAATTCTTTTTTGGAAAATGCTAAACTGATTCCTTCACACTTACTCCCGAGCACTTCTCTTTTTTGACAGTGATGACTGGAAATAATGATAGCCTATAAATGTTGAGAAAGTTTTTTTCCGTTTATGAGCCCTCTTAACATGTTATTTATCGAAAGCGTGTGAGATAGTCTTCAAAATTTGTTTAATACATTTTCCTTGAACTCTTGTCTCACATGATTGGATTCGATGTGACTCAGTCCAAAACTCTAAGTCAATTAGTCAATTGGGATTTTGATGTGACTCGGTCCCAAACTCGATGTAAACAATTTGCCAAGTCAACTAGTCAATTGAGTCGAGTAAACTCGAAAATGATCTTAGTTGGATCAGTAACTTTGAAACAATTATTTATTTATTTTTTGTAACTTAGGCATCTGATTTTTTGTACTATTCCTTGTTGAGGGTGGCTCCAAGGGGGATTTGAACTCAATACCCCTATTTCTTGAGATGTAGTCTTGGTTATCTTACCAACCATTGGGGCTTAACTAATAGTATAAATGAGAGTGATATTTTTTTCCTACATAGTCGTCTGTTGGGCATTAAAGACGATAATTTGAAAATGAGGTTGAATAGGTTCAAAATAATTTTCCTAGAAGTTAACATGTAGATGATAACTGAATTGAGGGTAATATCAAGGAGTTTTCTTAGGGCTATCAATGGTCGAGTTAGGGTCGAACTTATTCGAATCATAATCCAACCCTAAAACAGGCAAACTCTATCTTAAATTGATCCTATAATGTTATCGGGTCTAAGTCGACTAACCCTAATTCAACCTTAACAAGACTTGATCGAATTAATATAAATGAATTGAAAATTTTAAATTTAATATTTTTAATGGTAAAAATTGTACTTTCCAAATAATTTTTTGTGTAGAAATGTGTGTAAAGATTTCCAATCAAATTTAAAATTGCAATCTTAGTTAATTTCTAATTTGAGTTCAAATCCACTCATTAAGGGGTATGTCAACAATTTGAAATCCTTGGAGGCATCTCTAAGATAGACCAAAACATGGAGGGGCATGTCTAAGTCCCTCCTATTATTTTTCTTCTAAAGAATATTATCTTATATTTGTTGTTTATGAACATAGTTCAATATTGTTCACGTACGTATGAACCAAAGTATGGGGCACGTGAAGGTTGACTGGATTACCTACTTTGCTGAGTCTCCAGTGGCAATCTTTGTCTAGTGGAGTAAGTCCCGCAGAATGTCGTACAATATGTTAGATGATAGGTGGGTTAGATTTTGTTCCCTTTTATTACTGATTAAAGGGTAAATTACACTATGACCCCTGTAGTTTGGCATAATTCGATTTTGATCCTAATGTTTTGATAGTCTCCTCTTTCACTAACTGGCTTAAAATTCTGATGTTATTTTACTATTTTACCTTCTTATTTTTTATTAAAAAATAAGTTTAAAAAAAAAATTAAATGCCCCGTCAAAGCATTCATTGAACCCATTTTTTCAGTGGTATATTTTTATTTATAAAAAGAAATAATATTTTAAAAAGGGTAATTGGTCTTTATAAGAGGAACCTACCAATTAGGTTGACGACAATTAGGCGGAAGGGGGTAAGTGAACCCTTTAGATAATTAGAAGGGAGGTAAGTGCAATTATCAAAATATTAAGAGTTAAAATGGAATTATGCCAAACTAGAGGAGGTCAAAGTGTAAGTTACCCTTGATTAAATTAACCCAAATATGATTCATATAGAAAATAGTGTAAAAAATTCCTTCAAAAGGTATATTATATCTCTAATAGGTGATTAATCTAGTGTTAAAAAATCTTCTGTGTTCGTGAGTTGAAAATGAGTTATTTACTATTTTGACTAACTATTCATTTTAATTGTCAAAACGTGAATAATCATGTTTTCATTAAAAATAAATCAAAACGATAACAAATTCAACTGTTTTTAAGTGCCTATTTCACATGTTTAAATTGACAATTTCACAGGTTTAGTCACTTTAAACCTGTGAAATTGACAATTTGAACTTGCGAAATAGTCACTTTAAAAACTTTCGAATTCGTTATCATTCACATTTTGACAATTAAAATGAATAGAGAGTCAAAATCGGAAATTCATCAAAAGTTTATCACTTTTTCATAAATATCCCTAACTCTTTCCCAAAGAGGTCTAGCATAAGGATTTATACCTTGATTTGTTGACAAATCAATTGTCAGTAGTTTGATTAGCCTTGATACCTCATAACTTTGCAGATGTTCAACAAACCTTTTTATTTGTCATATCTCCTCAAGAATGAATACTCATTGGTCTTCATCTGCTAAGTCCATCTCAATTTTTTACACCACATTCTCAAAATCCTCCTCTCTACTTTGTTGCTAAGGAAAACTTTCTCTCTAAGTAAGAGCTTAATTCCTCTCTTATTTTTATTTATTTATCATCAGTAGCTTCATTTTTGTCTTTCTCATTCGTATACATTAGTTCTCTCTTTATATTATGACCGACTTTAATCATTGGAAACAAATGGTTCAAAATATTGAAAAAAATAAAATGTAAATCATTTCATTTTACTTTTATCTTTTCTATTTCTTGATACTATAATGTCTATCTATACCCTTCTAGGATGGAATTAGTCCTTATGGTTGCACATCTTGGACCCTTGAGATTTTTCAATGTGCAATAAGATAAGTGAGGACGCTACCATGTTTCAAAAACATATGAGAGGGAGAAATCCCTATCGTGCTAGTCTTACTGTTGAACCAACCGTAAGGGTTTGGTTTTATCTTCATTAGGCATAAAAATAAAAATAAATAAATAAAAACTGTTTGTATTATGAATTAAATCAAATCAAATGATTAACTGACAAATGAAAATTTAAATTTTTTTTTTGTTGCTTCAAATGCAAATAGGATTTAGAGTGCATCCTCTCGGGCCTAGACCCATAGCTTAGTTGGTTTGACACATTGCAAAACAACTTTGAGGGTGTTGGTTCGCGTCCAACTTACCTATCCAAAAAATATTGCATCCTCTATATGTACAATTTTCTCAATCTTAACTAAAATCACACACACACAAAACTCACCAACTTCTCAAATTTCACATTTACTTTGTCTAATAAATAGGGAGTGATTGGTTGCAAATCACTTTACTCGATCGTGATCCATCACTTAGAAAATCCCCCTTGCACTCCTTTAGGATTATTGCATGTCAAAAAAAAATGGTGTTTTCTTTTTTTCTTTTTTTCTTTTTCTTCTTTCAACAAAAAAAATATTGAAAAAGAAAGGGAGAATAGAGAGAAGACTAGGATGAGTGAGATACTTGGGGTGAGAGAGATGGAGGGACGACTCTGCTGTGGAGAGAGAGAGAGAGAGAGAGAGAGAGAGAGAGAGGGGTCTAAGATGAGCAAGGGTAGGGAGAGTTGAGATCAAAGAAGAGAGAAGTGAGAGGTAGAGAGAGATTCCTTTGAAGCACAATTTGTTGAGATTTTTAAGGTAAAAAATGTGCAATTTTTTTTATAAAAAAATTTGGGATGGAAGGATATAACTCTAATATCACCTTGTGGCATCCAAATCATGATCCGATGCCAAAAGGATGTAGAGGATGAAATTTTGAGAATTTTGAGAAAAATTCAAACTGTTAGATTTTAATTTTAAATTTAAGAGTTTAGTATCCGTTTATTGTCAACACCTTAAATTAAGTTCTCAAGAGATGTTCTTTTAATCATTTTGAATCTGAATATTTGCCTGAAATCAAGAAGATTATTCTTGGTCATGAATGTCTTTCATGTTATGAAGGCCATTTGAAATTAAACAAGTTTGATTGGTGATTTCTAAGTGTACAATTTCATTGAGGTGAGGTTTTTAATATTTCCAATCTCATGAATAATTCATTACTATTTAACATTATGGTCCACGAATGTGGTTGTAGAAAATTTCCACGAAGTGGGCCCGGAATGAGAGTTGGCTTGCATGATTCGTCAATAATTAATATCAGCACCGCATGTAATTATTGTTTATTTTTATACATGATAGTGAGTTGTGGAAGTAATGATCACAACTTATAGATGATAACGACAATAAGCAGTGACATATGAGCCCTCGTCACATGTTATTTGTCCGAAGTATGTGAAATAGCCATGAAAATTAGTTTAATACATTGTTCTAGAACACCTTATCTGACATGGTTGGATTTCGAGGTGACTCAGCCCCAGAACTCGGTGGAGTCAATCCTCCAAGTCAACTCGTCAATTAGGACGATTAACTCGAAAATGAACCAAGTTGGCTCAGTAACTTAAAAGAGTTATTTATTTATAGCCCACCCAACTACACCTTTTGGACCACATGCAGTCCCCTCCTCCCACATGAACGAGATATATCTCTGAAGGTGACCCTGAGTGGGATGAGTGATTTTGACATACCCTACATTTTTTATGAATATTAGAGATACCCTCACATTTTAAATTGATGACATAGATCTCTTGACCATTGTCATTAATGAAGGACCAACAAAATATGACATTTAGGTGAATAAGTACTTGTCAAAAGAGTTAAATACCCT
The DNA here is from genome assembly GCF_017979445.1 of Akebia trifoliata. Taxonomy (NCBI): domain Eukaryota; kingdom Viridiplantae; phylum Streptophyta; class Magnoliopsida; order Ranunculales; family Lardizabalaceae; genus Akebia; species Akebia trifoliata. The sequence continues at coordinate 27,936,952 of NC_141381.1, forward strand.
CACATTTTGAAATACCTCACACTAAATTCATCTGTGAATCAATGCCTTTCAAATTTTTTGAAATACCCTCATTGAAAAAATGTCAATTAAAATAAAAAAAGAAGATCTAAAAGAAAGTGAATAATTGAAACATCACCTAGTGCATCTAAAAGAATTTGAAACATAACATGAAATAATGATTCTTTCAATTAGGATAATTATAAAAAAACACCCCACAAATTAATAAGGGTAATCCACACCATAGCAAATTTTTTTTCCTTCTTATATGGGTTAAAAGTTTCAAAACGAATTTCAGCTTATTATGAAACTCTTAACCCATATAAGACAAAATAATTTGGTTATTATGTGAGTTGTCCTTATTAATTTGTGGGTTACTTTTATAATTGCCCTTTCAACTAAGTTAGTTGGAATTTTACCATTTTATGCCAGACAACCACAGTAACATTTTTTTTTAACATAAACTAAATTAGTGTTTGAACAAAAATACAATTAAAACACAAAGATGATAGTGTGGACTACCACAAGTACCTAATAAGATTTCAAATCTTATCAAGAGTTGTTGGGCGCACATGTATCACCACATTGGCATTCCAACACTACAACATTCTAGATTTCATGAAAAAAGTTTTATTAAAAACTAACTTAACTAAAAAATTGATTTTTTGAACTGATCAATGGTGTTGAAAATAGACTGCTACTGACCTTCCAAATTTAAAATTTACAATGAAAAATAAGTTTTTTTTTTTCTTTTTAAATTTATTTTCAAAGTTCTTAGAATTCTGTTATGTACAACCATGTGGCATCGAATCATGTTTTGAATGCCACAAGATGATGAGATTAGGAAATCTCCTTACTAACTTAGTAAGGAAAGTGTTTTTTATAACACATTCATCTTCTCCAACTGTTTTTTTTTTCAATTAACATCATTTGCAAGCTACAATTTCATGATTACATCAGATTTAATAAATAATTTTTAAAAAAAACCTAAAAAGGAAGGGGTAATGAATTTTCAAATTTTAAATTAAAATCTTAAGTGAAAAAAAAAAATTATATATATATATATAAAGATGAAAAAAAAAACTTGAGATTTACAATCATGATTAAGATTTTGAGATTACCTTTGCTACCTCTTCTATATTGTATGATTCATGCAAAGAATGAATAGATGATGATCGATTTTCTCTAGGGTTGAGAGGTTGAAGATGATAACAGACTTTCTAAAATGGAAAATTCAAGACTTACAATCTTATATCATAAATCTAACGTCCCATATTAATTTTAATATTAGAAATCTTGTTTGTTTTACTGGATTTTAATTACGATGATATTTTAGTCTTTTGACAATTTCTTACCATCCTAAATGTGGGCATGACTTAACTAGAAGGGTACGTATTTTAATCTTTTGACAAGTAGTTATTCTCTCAAAGCATGATTTGTTGTTGGTCTTTCGTCAAGGACAACAGTCAAGGGATCTAAGTCATCAATTTGAAAGTGGCACAAGTGAGATTCAAACTCAAGACCTTTGCTTCTTGAGATGATCATCTCACCAACCCTCGATCCAACTTAACTACATTTTTTATTCTTAGGTAAAGATAATTGATACCAATTTGGATATTTATTTATTAATTTTTACAAAATATAGGTGTTTGTTTTACAATTGTTAACTATTGAATTTAGCTTATGTGACTAATAGTCAAAAGCCATACAAATTGACTTCTCATAAAGATATTAAAATCTTAATGCTTTGTATCCTAAATGCTCATATCCAATTCCTAAAAAGTCATCAAGGTGGGTGGCCCAAACTATGTTGGTAGACTCATCCAATGGAGGAGAAAATGTTTCTAGATCAATGGACCAAGTGAGATATTCAAAATCACCTAAGTGAGATTCAAACTCAAGACCTCTTCTTCTGAGACGATCACTTCACCAACCCTTGCGATATAACTTAACTATATTTTTTTATTCTTAGCTAAAAATAATTGATACTAATTTAGATATTTATTTATTAATTTTTACAGAATATTGGTGTTTGTTTTACGATCGTTAATTATTGCATTTAGCTTATGCGACTTATAGTCAATAGCCATACAAATAGACTTTTCATAAAGATGTTAAAATCTTAATGCTTTGTATCCTAAATGCCCATATCCAATACTTAAAAAGTCATCAAGGTGGGTGGCCCAAACTAGATTGGTAGATTCATCTAGTGGTGGAGAAAATGTCTCTGGTTCAAGGGAGCAAAACTATGCCGTAGTCAATGTACATGGCTAACATGTGTGCAGTACTCCATGTATCCATCAATCACCCAATGGTCCTTATGTCAACTTTTCTTCTCTTGGAAAATATGAAAAACGTTTATCATCACTCTTAGTTTTGCCACACCATCTTTTGCTTACGCCACACCAAGACGTGTATTAATTCTCTGCTGATTTACATATGAATTGAAATGCCATTAGGAAAATATGGTGTGGCAATAGAATATCTCTAATTTTGACTGGTTTGAGTTAGGGCTTAAGAGGAATCATGAGAGTAAACAATTTTGGACAACATTCTAGAACTATCTAGAACCTTTTGAAATTAACTAGTTCCCATATGATTATTTGATAGAATTGCTATTGGCACCCCAATCTTTAATTATTACATCTAAATTTTTTAAATTATTAATCACATCCGATTTAAAGATTAAAATTCATCATTCAAACATTACAAAAGTTTCATTCAAATTATTATTTCAACATCACAAAACATTATAACACATTCACCTTTTTACAATTAGGATTAGGCTCATATAAAATCCTAAATGTAACGTATAGAACTCTAAAGTCTAAACAAGAAAAATAAAAATACTAAAAAACTAAAAACAATAATTAAAAGAGAGAGAGAGAGAGATTTTCTATTGGCACCCCAACTTTTACTTATTATTAGTCATAAAATTATTATTATTTTTATTTTTATTCAGATATAATTAGTAAAACTTGGGGTGCCAATAGCAATTCTATTCTAATGATAGGCCAAAAACAAAGACAAAAACAACTTCCTCTTAAGTTGCTTTTCCTCTCAATCAAATTCTATTCAACTTGACTCACATACCACCTATTACCTAAGACCCAGCCTCACATAATCCCTTATTATTGTAATTCTCGCATGACAGACAAATAATCTCTTCATACAATTAAAGTCGGCCTTCTTCAATGAATCTTAGGAGTTATTCTCTCAACTCTTTAATCTTCAAAACTGATGATCATTATTAATTCGTCTGTCACATTACAACCCATATTTAACCTATGATACAGCTATACAATCACACCCAATCATACCTAATAAGCACGCACAGCTCATATATAACTAAGAAAGGAAAGACAATCAAACTAAGAAAGGAAAGAATCATAAATCTTCTAAAATCTCAACACTCCCCCTCAAGTTGGTGCATAGATATCACACATGCCCAACTTGCCTAAGAATTTTGAGAATACTCGATAGGAGACTGCTTTGGTGAGGATGTCGGCCAGTTGATCTTCTGATTTTATCTTAGGCAATTCCACAATCTTCTCATCTAATTTCTCCTTGATGAAAAATCTATCCACCTCGACATGCTTTGTGTGGTCATGTTGTACTGGATTATGAGCAATGTCACATGCTACTTTATTATCACAAAACAATCGGATTGGTTGCTTAGATAGGTGACCCAAATCCTGTAACAGGAGTCTTAGCCATAATGCTTCACAAATTCCTAGTGCCATACTTCTAAATTCAGCTTCTGCACTTGAGCGAGCAACAACATTCTGTTTCTTACTTTTCCATGTCACAAGATTACCACCTACAAAGGTAAAGTAACCAGAGGTAGATCGCCTATCATCTACGGCACCGGCCCAATCAGCATCCGTATACACTTCTATACTCTGGTGATCAGAATTTTTTTTGAACAAAATTCCCTTTCCAGGAGCACTCTTCAGATACCTCAGAATGCGCATGACTGCATTCATGTGTTGTTCTCCAGGGTTATGCATGTATTGACTCACCACACTTAATGCATAAGCAAGATCCGGCCTTGTATGTGCTAAGTACATCAATCTCCCCACAAGTCTTTGGTATCTTCCTACGTCAACAGGTATTTGATTGGGTTCAATACACAATTTCAGACCTTCTTCTAGTGGTGTATCCACAGGTTGACATCCTGACATTCCAGTTTCTTGTAAAAGATCTAATGCATACTTTCTTTGAGATAGAAAAATTCCTGTACTTGATCGAGAAACTTCAATCCCAAGAAAGTATTTCAGAGGACCTAGATCTTTCATTTCGAATTCTCTAGACAAATAATTTTGTAGAGCTTTTCTTTCTTCAGGATCATTTCCTGTAACCACCATGTCGTCCACGTATACGATAAGTGCTGTAATCTTACCATTTTGCTTCTTCAGGAACAAAGTGTGATCTGAATTGCTTTGATGATAGCCAAAAATTCTCATTGACTTTGTAAATCTTCCAAACCATGCTCTCGGGGATTGCTTCAACCCATATAATGACTTCTTCAATCTGCACACCTTTTGACACTGTTTTTCTGATGCCATGCATCCTGGTAGAAGATCCATGTACTTCTTCAGATAGTTCGCCATACAGAAAAGCATTCTTCACATCGAACTGGTGTAATGGCCAATCTAAGTTTGCAGCTAAAGATAGCAACACTCGAACTGTGTTGATTTTAGCTACAGGTGCAAATGTCTTTGTGTAGTCGATTCCATAAGTTTGAGTGTACCCTTTAGCTACCAGTCTTGCTTTAAAGCGTTCAATACTATCATCTGACTTATACTTCACAGTATAGATCCAGCGACACCCAACTGGCTTCTTTCTTGGTGGACACTTCACTATATCCCACGTCTCATTCTTGAACAATGATTTCATCTCCTCATTCATGGCTGCTTTTCACCTTGGATCAGCTAAAGCTTCCTGCACACTGTTAGGAATAGCTACAGTAGATAATTGATTTACAAATGACCTATTTGATTCAGACAAACGAAGGTTAGACACATAGTTGCTCATGGGATATCTGACTTTACTAGACAGTTCAGGTTCATATGTGGGTTTAGGAATACCTCTAGTGTGACGATGGGGTAACGATTTTCTGGAGAGCTCAGACTCTAAATTAAGAACATCCTCAGCAATCGATGATTGGTTTGGTATATCAGCTAAGGTGTCCTCGTACCCAAATTGTTCAGATGGTGGTGCAGGTTGAGTTATACTGTCTCTTTCTTCTTCTGTCATTTCTTCAACTTCTGAGTGCTCATCACTACTTGGTTCCACAATTATACCACTTGATTCCAATTCACCCACTTCCTGATTCATTGGTTCAGTTCGTATGGATTCAACTACCTCAGAGATGTCATAATCGAGAGTCTGAATTTCCTGATGCCCCCTGAAGTTCAGACGTAGAGGAAAAATACATTGTGTCTTCATGAAATACCACATCCATTGTAACAAACATTCGTCGAGTTGGAGGATGATAACATCGATATCCTTTTTGGTGTAAGGCATATCCAACAAACACACATTGCAATGCACGGGGCATTAACTTGTTGCATTGGTGCTTGTGGAGGTGTACAAATGCCACACAACCAAAAACATGAGGAGGCAGATTTGGAACCGTTGGTGCTACTATAAAGTTAGCCAAGGCTTGAAGAGGTGTCTGGAAGTCGATTGAGCTCGATTGATTAAGTATGCGGCAGAGGTAAGTGCTTCCCCCCAATAAGATATTGGCATATGTGCTTCTATCAATGAAGCTCGAACAATTTTCAATAAGTGTCGATTTTTTCGTTCAGCAACTCCATTCTGCTGGGGTGTGTTGGAACAAGTAGTCTGATGAATGGTTCCATGTGCTTCCAAATACTGCTGAAGATCCGAGCTTTAATATTCTCCACCATTGTCGCTACGAAAAATCTGAACCTTTGCATTGTACTGAGTTTCGATCATTTTATGAAAATTTTGAAATAATGAGTTCACTTCACCTTTGGACTTCATCAAGCATATCCAAGTCATTCTAGTACAATCATCAATAAAAGTAACAAACCAACGTGATCCTCCCAAAGTTGGGACTTTAGATGGACCCCAAACATCAGAATGTATAACCATAAAAGGAAGTGGACTTTTATTCAAAATCAGCGGAAACGATGCACAATGACTTTTTGCTAGTTCACACACATCACACCGAAAAATAGAAACGTCACATTTTGCAAACAAACTAGGAAATAATTTTTTTAAATAACCAAATGAAACATGTCCTAAGCGTCTATGCCACAACCAAATTACAGATTTCTTCTTTTCCCTTCAGACCCGTCTACTATCAAGGCTTGTCGCAGTTTGTTGGACTCCTTTGACTGCAAATCCAAGTAATACAGCTTCCCACGCTTAATACCACAACCAATCGTCTGTCTTGTTTGGATGTCCTTAAATACACAAAATTCAGGCCAAAAAATGACAATACACGATAAGGCGGCAGTGATTTGGGAAACTGACAAAATATTGTAATTTAAAGATGGAACAACTAAAACAGAGTCCAAGTTCAAAGTATTAGTAAGGGTTAAAGATCCTTCCCCAGTAACTGAGGTCGTGTTACCATTGGCTGTGGAAACAATTTTTTGTGAGGAAGGTTTAAGGGTTGAGACCTATCTATAATCAAAAATCATATGATCTGTAGCACCAGAATCAATTATCCATGCACTATTAATAACAGATGCAGAAATATTTAAAATCTTACCCCCATTATCCGTAGCAGCTACCAATGCAGAGGCATTTTCAACAACATTATCTTCTGTTTTTATTTCGACAACAGCTGCAGTCGAGGTTTGTTTTGAATCCTTTTTGCGATTATGATCCCACCATTCTGGATATCCTACAAGTTCAAAGCAGCGACTCTTGGTATGACCAGTCTTTTTGCAATGAGTGCATTTGAAGGTTGACTTATCAACATTGAGATTTGTCTTAGGATGGTTGGTCTTGGTTCGGTCCTGCCAATTTGGAGTTGATCGCTGTTGAGCTATCATTGCAGAGGTGGCATGATTGTCAGATTCTCCTTTCAAAGTAGTATGACGTATTGCTTCTCGTCGAATCAACGCATAGCATTCTTCCAAATCGGGAATTGGATCTTTACGTAGAATCTCTCCTCGAACTTGGTCGAAGTCACTATCCAATCCGGCAAGAAAGATGTGTACCCGTAGTCGTTCAATAGATTTTCGGTACGCTGCAATGTCGTCAGGGTCTTTCATGACTACCTTATCTCGATGATCCAATTCACGAAAAATCTCAGTCAACTCTCCATAATATTCAGATAGAGACTTGCCACTTTGTCTGGCAGTAAAGGCCTTTTGATTCAAAGTGAAAACGTGCAATTCATCACTTCCATCATAGAAAGCTTTTGATAATGCACTCCAAATTTCTTGAGCGATGGGTAAACGTAAGTAACGTTTCATAATTTCTGGGCTCATGGACATTAGCAACCACCTCTTCACCTTTTGATTTTCGACATACCATTTTTCATACTTATCATCTGACTCTATGGGTGGTTTTGTCTTACCCCGAATGTAGGCAAGTTTCTCCCGTTCAGCAATGTGCATCTCCATTAGTTGTGACCAAATATCATAGTTGGATTCGGTGAGAATGATTCCTGCATTAAAACTACTTTCTGACTGAACAATAACTGGAATTGATTTTGTTATGGATGATTCCTCCATTTTTTTTTTTAATAAGTGCGTGCAATTAAATCACAAAAGCACAAGACGTTGTTAACAAACGTCGTTTTTGGTTTTCTCTTCTCTCTGTCAATCTCTCTTCAAGGGCGTTGTACCTCCACTTTGAATCAGCTTCTAGTTTCACCTTAACCAAATCTGTAAAGTGGTGAAGGCTGTTAAGGAAGGTAGGGTTCTGATGTAGGGCGACTTCGTCAATTGAGTGGATGACAAAGTCACGTTTGAACAGAGATGGGGCTGAACAGAGATGGAGATGGGGCTGAACAGAGGCGCGGCTGAACAGAGTCACGGTTGTGTTGTTCTACTGCGGTGAAGACGATGACAGTGATGGGATTTTCCAGATCTGCAGCGATGAAGATCAAAGCTTTCTAGCTTTGTTTACAACTGGAGATTTGAAGGTAGTTTCTATGAGTTTATGGATTTTTTGGGGTTTGGTATTTTTCTAAAAAAGAAAATTTATTTTCTTTCTTCAAGGATTTCAACGAAGAGGCTCTGATACCATCTTCAAAACTGATGATCATTATTAATTCGTCTGTCACATTACAACCCATATTTAACCTATGATACAGCTATACAATCACACCCAATCATGCCTAATAAGCACGCACAGCTCATATATAACTAAGAAAGGAAAGACAATCAAACTAAGAAAGGAAAGAATCATAAATCTTCTAAAATCTCAACATTTAAGACACCCACCCAAGAAAATAAAAGAAATGTGTATTACTCTACACACATTCGAGTAATATCAAAGGAGTAATTAGATATGAGGACTTCTCCAACTATTATGTAGATTTGGGGACTAGTCTCTGAAAAAAAATTAAACCACCTAACACATCTTTTAAAATTATTACAAGACAAAGGGATTTTATGATTGCAAAGGAAATACTTTCACAGGAAAACAAAATTTTCAGAAAATGCTAGTAGAAAATGAATTCCAACGGTTGATTGCTCCTGAAAACTATCAAACAATTAAGTAGTTGGTTTTTAGTTTAATAAGGGTAAGGTGATGAGACAATCATTTTCTAGGTGGAAAAATATCTTACATCGAAAGGGAAACTGATTTTTTGCAAAATCTTACTCCTACAAATTGCATTTTCCAAGTGTTTCGTTTTTATATTTTTTATTTATGGATTCCCCCATAGATCATGTAGACTCATATAGAGTTATTGTAGGATTACTTTAGAATTTCTCTACCCTAAAAATTTGCATAGCAAATAGTGTTAAATTAAGAGGGCTACTATTGCCACACCAACATTTACCAACACCATACCAACTGTGTGTCTTATGTGATTTATATAGGAATTGGTGTTGCATTAGTAAAAGTTGGTGTGATAATTTTAGCTCTCTAAATTAATCATAAGGCACACTCCACCATGAAAACTCCTTTATGAAAAAATGTAAGGCCTTCTATTTTCTTATTAGGGTCTGCTTAACCTCCCCTTAATTTTCAAAAAAAGAAAAAAAAAATAGAGGCGATAAAGTGAAAATAATGGCACACAAACATAAGGATTCACGTGGATGGATAGTGTGTTGATGTCTAGTCCGTTTTGAAAAAGGTCCCTTTGATTTTGTCTCTTGAAACCTAAATCCAAGCAAGAATACAACACATCTTACTCAACACCTTCTAATTTCTAAGTCTGACCCTCTACAAAACTTAATCAAAGAACCATGAGAAATTTTTAAATCAATTATTCAATAATTACTCTGCCATGTGTAATAAGTCCAAATTAATATCTTGCATTGGGCATAAATTGGATGGCAAGGGCACAAAACTGCATAGAGGCAAAGTCAAGATTTTCTTGTAGTAGGGGTAAACTTTGGTTAGTTGTATCGTTGAAGAACTTGAAGATGTGGGCTGCATCTCAACTCCAACGGTTCATTGTTCACTCTCTCGTCTTTTGCAAGGCAGGGGTACGGCTGTCTCTCTCACTCTCTCTCTCCCCATTACTTTTGACCGTAAGCTTAATGTCAATGGGTCAAGATTTCAAGTATTTTGTCTTCTCAATGCTCCAAACTAACTTTAAAAAATCTAACAAAATATTGGAGATTTTGGATTAATTAGGATTTATTTCAATTTCATATTTTTATGATTAAAAAGTTCAATTTACAAAAAAAAAAAAACAAATGTAGGATGACTTGCTCAATTCAATTCAAATTTTAAATGTTGTATTCAAAAATTCATTTTAAAATGTATTAAGAAAAACTTTTTTTTTCTTAATTAATTGATAAAATAATTTTGACAACCCATGGAACCAAATTGAATTAAGGTCGATTCGGTTCTGATTCTAATATAATGGAATCGACCTTGATTGATTTGATTTTGATTTTACTCAAAATTGAATCAAGTTGCACCCCTAATTTGCATAGTTTTTTTTTTTTTTCCTTCTCTATGTATGTTCTCTCTTCAATCATGTGGGACTAAAATTAAAAAATAAAAATAAAAAAAATAAAAAAAGAAAAACAAACTCAAAGAAAAGAAAGATTTAAAAAACACATTTAGGGTATATTTGATTGCACATGAAAAATAGGGTGGAAAATCAATTTCCATGGAAAATGACATTTTTCAAGTGTTTGATTGCACATGGAAATGAAAATTCATTTTCCATCCCATTCAAAAAGTCCACTAAATCATAGATTTCACTTTCCCACCCATATGGGTGGGAAAATGAAATCCACCAATATTTTCCATCATCAATTCTTCCCTACCACCACCACTACCACCACCACCACCACCATTACACTAACCTCGCCGTCGTCACCATCGTCGTTGCCATCGGTTCCGTCTTCGACCACCTTCTCTCTCTCTATTCTTCTTTCTCTTCTTCTCCTTCTTCTTCATCCATCACCTCCTCCGCCACCACCACCACCACGTTCTCCCCCCATCTTCCTCACTTACCTCCGTTGTCACCATCGCCGCCGTCGTTGCAATTGTCGTTGCCGTCGTCGTTGCCGCCGCCACCTTCATCGCCACATCCTCCCCTCTCCCTCTTCCTCGTCATCTTCTTCTTCCTCTCCCCCTCTTCTCATCTTCTTCCTCCTTCTCCTCTTCTTCTTCTTTTTCATATTTTTCCATGATTTTATCCAAGTGAAATCAAACAATAGAATTTGATTTTCCAACCCTATCTATTTTTCACAACTAATTTTCCATGGATTTCAAATTCCATGGAAAGTGACTTTCCATGCAAACAAACATACCCTTAGGGTTATGTGCACATCCCACGAATTGTGAGAATCGCAATAAATGCCCTCACTGTCATTTCAACATTTTTCTTAAAATATCAACGCCATTATTTGACAGCTTTGGCGAGGATTGGTAGATGTTGAAGATTTTTTCTATAACCACGAAATCTAAAAAGTTGCAACGCGAAGATAATAAATTTCTTTGATCTATATGGAGAGAGAGAGAGATACACAAGGGCCCATCTTGTTGGTTGGGCTGTTGGCTTCTGAAGTTATTGTTGCAGGTGATTTCTTAGTTTTCGAAAATAAATAAATGGCCTTGTTAGGGCACACGTAAAAATGCATTAAATACATTTAGGAAAAAGCATCTGAGGGTATTTTTAATTAAAAATAAAAATAAAAATTAGGAAAATTTCGGTATAAAAATCAGATCAGGAGGTGTATTTAATGCACTTTTAACGTGATGTGATACGTTACAAAATCCATAAATAAATTACTCTTCTTTAACTTTATTTCATTAAATGTGCATACTTCATTTTGTTATTATAGGTACCATTAATATTAAAAAGACAAAAATGTGCATCACTAGCACATATCATATATGGCTCTACTAACTACTTCTATGTTGTGTGGCCTGGTTTTGGCCGATACCAACAACTATTTATTGAAGGATAAATCAAGAACTTAAAGCTGTGGTTTGAGAATGATTTATTATATTGGGTTTGTTTTAAAGGAAAATAATTATTTAAATTTCATTATATTTGTTTTGGTCTTTCTTGTGGTGGGCAAGGCCTCCAAAGCGATGGAACGTTGAATTTCTAGGAGTGAATCTTCCATAGTACTTTTTAAATGATTAAAAGAGTGCTATATCATCAAAACATTTAATCTAATTTTTCAAAATTTGAAAGTTGAGTGACTGTTCATTTTCAAAGTCTCAATCTAATAACATCCATTTCTTTTGGATATATATTTTTTTCAAATCTGATCTAGATCATACGAATGTTAGAGGTGTTTTCTTTTATTTCCAACATGGTGATGTCTCAACCGCACTTAATTTATAATCTCTGAACCTACCCAATTGGTCTCTCTCGTGAATCTAGGATTGAACTCTATCAAAAATCGATTTTACTGTCCAAATTAATTTGACCCAACTCCAAACTTGACTACTCTGTTTTGGATGATTTGCTTTGCTACAATTTCATAGACTCTGTTAGTGCCATGGGACACTATATGAGAAAATGTACTTAAGAGGCATTGGAGCAAGTAGTTACTTGATCATTGCAAAGGATGCCATATTCGAAGGGTCCACTCCCACAACAACCTAAACTTGCTTCCTCAAAACCTGCAATAATTCGAATCTTCGATTGGTATTTTATTCTATTAAAAAACTCAAAAGAAAAGATAAAAAACAATTAATTATCATGGATTTTAAAATTTGTGACCACGTTGAGAACCAAAGGGTAGGAATCGAAAAACATGAACTCAGACCCTTGAAGCTGTTTTTCAAGGTACTCTATTTCTTGAGAGAGTTGAATGTTGTGTTTCAAAGCAGCAGTGTTGAGCTTCTCATCACATTCTCTTTTAGGACCTCCTCATAATGTTCTTTGGATAGGAAGACGTCCTAATGGTACGAGTCCAGTCCGATAACAATGATGATTTGAGCTCCCAAGTTACATAATTCCTAGACACATATATCAAATAATGTATAAGAAACAATAACACAACAAAGGACGATTAAGAACAAAATGAAACTTTCAACAAATCTCTTTTTTTTTTTCTTAATTAACCTTAATGACATTAGAAGCAGCTCGTGTGAGAAAATTAATGTAGGCCTGAACATTGTACACCCATTTTCGGTGGGGCGTATTAAAGTAAGTGATTAGCCAATCGTTGCTTCCCAATCTCACACCGAATAATGCTTTTGATTTAATTGGCTCTACTCTTTCTTTCCCAAACTCGGTTTCCAATCTCTTGAAACTCTTTGCCAAGAACTCCAATTGCTTCCATATCATAATCACCGACTAGGACCGTAATTTTTTTTTTTTTTTTTTGTTGATTTAGACATCGTTAGTGAACTAGGAATGATGCATTATCATAAGATGCACTCTAATACATCAAATCATATTCTTATGAAGATTTAGGAAGTAGAAGACAATGCACTTTTAGAAAAAATCAAGAATTTTCTTATGATGGTGACATTTAAGAGGGGATTGATTAAGATATAAATAGTATACATCAGAGCTTTAATTAAGAATTTGAAGGCCACTGATTTTTTTGAGAAATATGATGGAATTTTGGCTAAACGTTGAAAATGAGGATGTTTAAGTCATTTTCCATTCATCTTCTAGAGATGATTGAGGTGAAGGGGCATGTCATCAGTTTGAAAATATGAGGTGGTATCTGAAATATTCACCAAAACGTAGAGGGCATATCTAAATCATTAGATAAAAATAGATTATGCTAAAAGTAATTACTTGAAAAAAATAAAAAGGAAAGAAAAAACAGTTGGGAGCAAACACACTTTTGAAGATGACTTACGCAGTATTAAATTGTAAAGTCTTAAAACCTTGTCCCAATCACAGTTTTAAAATTCGATTAGACGTCTCACCACATCTGTGAAATAGACCGAGTCATCTCAAATGAGTTTTCCGATACATTTGAGATGTCTCGTTCAATAATGAGAAAAATGAACGCAGAGTTTTAAATCTCGTCCAATACATTGACCTATTCTATGCCTAGTACTGATACTGAGATGACTCGGGCAATAGTCTCGGTCGAGTTTTGAAACCATGGTTCCAATACAATGTTTCGTACAAAGACACATCTTGACCACATTATTACAAGATATCTTAAAACAATCCAAGATATTTCATAAACATTAAATGTTTCATTATGGTCACCGAAATCAATGTATTCTAACAAAACATTTAGAAACATATCTATGTTATTGATCATAAAAAGTTAATAGGGTCTACATATGTGTGTTTGAAGCCAGCTTTTACACAAGGTTGGTTTGGGCTTTTATGATGGGCTCAATACACAGTGTGAAAAAGCCCAAATTTGACTGTCTTGGGCCGTCAAATTTCATAAAATTCAACGAACCAAGAGGTCAAATTGGCATCGAATTTTTCATTGTCAATTTTTTTTTTTTCTTTCAATGCGTCGAAACTGTCAAATTAATGAAGAAATTCAACAGCTATAAGCCGTCAAATCTGGGAACATCAAGAAATTTGATTGTTCTAGACCATCAAAATTCATTTTCTAAATTTCGTGGGCCTAGGCCCGTCAAAATTTTCTGTCGAATTTTCCACTTTTCACGTAGTGTTAACATGTTTCCGACCAATTTATTGATAGATATCCAACGATTTATGCTTTATTTGTGTAAAGTTATGTCCAAAAGCCCAAGGGCCATTTATGGAAAAAGCCTTCAAAAACGATTTCCAAGCCTAGTAGAGATGAAATTGGGTCAAAAAGAGGTTCAATATGGTTTAATAGTTCAAGCATCCCCAGCTAAATATTGCATCTAATTATGATCATCAAAGATAACTTTGAACAATTTTTTTTCATGACAAGTGCATGATTCTTACAGAGATTTGAGATTATTATAACCAGCACCAGCAGACGCATATGAGACCCCAGTAACAAGATCACTGCTCTTCAAATCGTCGTCGAGATTAGCAGGCAGGAAATGTTTTATTCTTAGCTCAGAAGCTGAAATCTAAAACATAACCACACACACACACACACACAAATCAATTTTATATAATAAAAAAAAATAGATTTTGAAAGTTTTTCAATTTGTGTGTGTGTGTGTGTGTGTGTGGTAATTTTGAATGCCCCTCCATGTTTTGGTGAATATATAAGATACCTCCTGTTTTCAAGCTGCTGACATGAAACATGACCTCAGTCTACTATGGAAGACTAACAGAAAATGACCTGAAGGCCTTCATCATTCAATATCTAGCCGAACACCCTTTATTTTTTTTTTTTCTTCTCAAAAATTAGTCATTTTGAAGCTCTTCAACTTTCAGGGTAAAGTTCTTTTGAATCTATATATTCAACCTCATTTTCAATCCTTTGTTTTTTTATCTCTTTAAAAAAAAAAAAAAAAACCTCCATCAGCTTCTACTTCCTAGAAATCATATCCTGTTCTTTAGATTTGAAGGTTGATGGAGAGAGATTCTCAAAGTTGAGGCTGGGGTTTAAAAAAAATTGCCCTAAAGATACTGCATACGACTGGTTTTAGAAAGAAAAATCAAGGGTATCTTGTTAGATTTTGAAGCAAGGGTGTTTATGTCATTTTCTTTAGTCTCTTAAATACAACCGAGGTCAAGATTTTGTAATCAGTTTGAAAACATAGGGGCATCTCAAATATTCAACAAACATGGAGGGGTTTTACTTTAGATCATTTTAAATTTATATTTACCTACAAAATCGCATCCGAGTTTTCCATTAGAAAACCTTCCAGTAGCCCCATATTAACAGCAAAGTCACGACCATATGGTGCGAAGTTGCTTATCATTAGTGTGTCGATGTGGTTGTTGTTGCCCGGATCTGCTCTTGAGTCCCCCCCTCCCCCTATCACGAACATCGCAGGAAACATGGGGGACCAATGATTGATCTTGAATGGACGGTGGCACGATGTACGTTTTGTATTATTCATGGAAGAAGCATTATTGGGTTCATGAAGAAAAATGAGAACAATGTGAGGAGGGCGTGTAAGGGTGTCAGAGACCCCTATGTCTTTAGTAATTCTAAAATTTAAGTCCAACAATGTACCTAATTCACTTTTTTTTTCCTTATAGACCTTAGGACAATGTAACCCTTTATATATAGGGGCGATTCAAGGGCCATATGTAAAAAGATATGCAAAAACAATGATTTTTCAAAATATGGGTTAGAGATTTTGGATTGAACTGCTTTTTTGTGAGGAAGGTCACTGTGATGAGAAGATCATCCTCACAAAAAATCAGTTCAATCAGAAACTTCTAAATCCATCAAAAGTGATTTACAAATTATTGACAAAAATTGATAAAAAATCGACGGTCCACATTATAAATCACTTTTAATGGGGTTAGAAGTTTCAGATTTGACTGATTTTTTTATTTTTATTTTTTTCGGATGATCTTCCCATCATAGAGATCATCTTCACAAAAAATCAGCTCAATCCGAAACTTCTAACCCATATTTTAAAATTTTATTAATGTTACATTGTTTTTACATATGTTTTCTCATATGTCCATTGAACATATATGTATGTATTTTTTTTTTATGTATTTGGTGAGTTGTGAGGTATGGGAGTGGGGTTTTAACCCTTCTTGGAGGGTTTATATGATAAATTTGATGGTCCAACTGAAAACCAATTGATAATGAGGGGAGAGGCATAGGAGCTTATAAGGAGACATACAAGGCAATAAGTATCTGATATGGGACTAAACTCAACACACTCCGCACAAGGGTTGGACTGGGCTAAAGCATGTGGAGATATGAATTTGGTGATTTAGAGAAGAGAAGTGCTTACTTTAACATCATGATTAATTTAAAGGTCCAACTCAAAACCAATTGACAATGAGTGAAGAGGCCGGGAACTTATAAAGAGAGAGAGAGAGAGAGAGACAAGGCAATGAGTGTCCGATGTGGAATTCCAGTATACTCTACATCTAAAATAACTTCTTTTTTTTTTCTTTTAATCATAAAAAAATTAAATTTTATACCATAGTGCAAAGACAGTTGTTGTAAATATCACAAAGCACAAAAATTATTTACCAATGTATCGGTACATAATAACAATAATACCCTCAATATTTTTTATTTTTTTTACATTAAAAGATAAAATATAAGAGCCGTGATAACCTGACTACCCCACGTGGCACACTCAATCGACTACCTGACGTGACAGATTTGGAAACCGTAGATATGTGCTCCTCGGGATACACATTTTTATGGGGAAGTGCAGCCATGTATCTCAAGGAGCACAGATCTACGATTGTCAAACTTGTCACGTCTGAGTAGTCGATTGAGTTTGCCATGTGGGGTAGTCAAATTATCACGACTCAAAATATAATTGCTTTCTGGCTATATCTATATGGGTAGTGTTCTTTTGACAAAGTCCTAGCCAACATTCTAGACAAAGGTTTCGGAATGGAATAATTTTTTGTAAGGATGATCTCTATATTCAGTAGAACATCCTCACAAAAAATCAGCCAATTTGAAACTTCTAACCCCATGAAAAGTGGTTACAAACTAATGGTAAAAATTGACGGTTCACAATTCTTCATCTTATAAATTAGGGTTAGAAATTTCAGAATTTGTTGATTTTTTGTGAGGATGGTTTTTTCTTCATAGAGATCATCCTCATAAAAAATTTTAGCCCATATAAGACAAAATGCTTTGTCTAGAATGTTGTTTGGGATTTTGTCAAAAGAATGCCACCCTCTCTCTCTCTCTCTCTCTCTCTCTCTCTCTCTATATATATATATATATATATATATATATATATCATTGAGAGATGAGATGGAGAATGTTTATCCTTTTGTAATGTTTTTCTTGTGATAGTAAGGACGGTTGATTTCCTATGACAACATTGATTAAAGGGTGAATCTCGTAAAAATCTTGGTAATTGTGTTTTTTAACTTATTAAATTTTCATTGTTGTGAATTTGAATTACTTGTTCATTACATGATTTTAAATTTCGTCTGAAACCGAGACGATTCGTCCTATACATCTCGTTTTCGTTCACGAACGAGATGGATAGACAAGTCAAACACATCAGACGAGATTTAAAATCATAGTTCATTTTTCTCATTTTTGAGTGAGACGACTCAAATGTATTGGAAGTCCGAGAAGAGACGTCAAACTGAGTTTTAAAATCATGGTTCATTATGATTAAGAAAAAAGTAGCAAAGAAAAAAAAAAGAAACAAATTAAAAAATACCAAAATTTATTATAACATGAAAAAAGTCCATATTCGATGAACCAAGGCATTGTCAAATTTTTCATTATCTAATTTTTTTGTCGACATGCCAAAACCATCAAATTAATGGAGGATGGGAGGAAGTCGATGACTCTAAACTGTCAAATTTGGGGACCACAAAAAATTTAAACAGCCTGCATTCGTTTTAACAAATTTGTGGGCCTTGGCCATTCAAAAATTTCAGTTTTCACCTAGGTGTATGTAGTTCAACAACACTGGCCAAATTCCATGGGCAGATCCAATTTTCTTCACTAAGAACATCAAAGGAGACAATACAAAAAGCAATTACTGAAGTTCTAATCTTGAACCCAAGCCCTGAAACCCTTCTACACCCTTCTCTTTGTATTTCTCAAAACCTAGAAGATGAAAATTCTAACCTACCTAAAACATCCCATAACATTATTATGTATGAGTTGTTTTTTGCTCATAGACTCTTCAGTGCTTGCCACGTCAAGCATACAAGGATAGTTTTGTAACTAACAAAGGAACTTTTGTAAATAAGGAATGCCATTCAATACACGTGGCTACATGTGATTGGTGGATGACAGATTTTTGTGAGCAAAAAAATTTTCATTACTTATAAGTTCCCATGGAAGAAACTTATTATCCTAACCATTGGATTAAAGTCTGATACTTTAATAAAAGATACATAAATAGAGTCGCGTTGGAGTGGCCTCAGGCTGGAATCTCATAGTGCACTTCTTAATGTGAAAGTGGATAGGAATCATAGATTCTTTTTCAATCACTTCAGCACTATTCACATAAATAACATTTATTGTTTTCGTTTTTTCACATCATCTTCATTGATGTGTTGCATTATTATGCGTACAAGTTTTACTTCCATGTTGGTTGATGTTATAGGATTGACTTCCAAAACATAATAGTGGATTGGTGAGTTAAACAAAATAGGCAGGTGTGGAAGATTCAAGGTCCTTGTTTCTATTTTAACAATCTGCCAAGATTCATTGTCTTTTCTCTCTTTAAATTAAAACATGGTAGTGACATGACACTACGTCATAATGCGTCAAAACCGACTGTCCAAGACAGTCGTTTTTGAAAAAAACTACTGCCCCTGCAGTCAGAAAAAAAGTCGTTTAAAAAGGAGTGGTTTTTAAAAAATGACTGTCCTTGACAGTCGGAAAAAAACAACTGTCTTTGACAGTCGAAAAAAACGACAGTAAAAACGACTGTTAGTGACAGTTGAAAAAAACGACGGTTAAAACGACTGTTTTTTACAGTCGGGAAAAACGACGATCTTTAACAGTCGTTTATTTACAATATGAGTTTTTTTTTCTTTTTAAATAAATTATTATTTTTTTTTTTTATAAATTAAAAAATTATATATATTTTTTTTTTTATAAATTAAAAAATTATTCAATATCTAAAAAGTGCAAATTGAGGCTGTATCATCATTTCTATTATCCATTTCAATGTAATAATTTTTTTATTAAAAAGAATGTGAGATCCAATAGAAGACCCTACAATGTCACAACAAATTGGGTATCACTTAATGAAAATGGTTCCATAATAAGTTGAGTTCAGATTCCTATGGAAGAAATTTGGGAGATAATGTTCTCTGCACTTGTTATCTAATCTCTGTCCAACTGCACCCATTATTTCTTCTCAACCTCCTCTTCATCATCTTCTTCAACCTTTCAACGTCGCCCCAATTGCCATTATCCGCATATAAGTTCGACAACAACAAGTAGCTCCCTGCACTCTCAAGCTCGAGCTCATACACATTCTTAGCCGCTATTTTTGCTACTTCTTCCTTGGTGATTCGAAGGTCAATGTTTCCATGATTCGAAGCATGGATGCTACTTCTTCCTTGGTGATGCATCCTGACATGCCTGTATCATACATCTGATGGCCACATAAAAAACATAGCAGATATTTAAGTCATGTAACTCCAAAAGATTTAATACTCAATAATTCTGCAAGGTTCAATAAAATTTATCAATAGATATATAAAGTAGAACATCAATTAAACTCACCAAGCATCACCATGGGAGAGACGAACTGCAGAGGTGTTGAAATAACGCCCATCAATATCAACCTTCAAGAGAGAAAGGTAAGGCTCAAGTGGATGAAATGCAGGAACTGTATCTAGTATATAGTCGAGTCTGTCTACGGCTTGTTGCATCTGAGCCGCATCCGAGCTTACTAGATACGCGTCCGCCTCGAGATGCCCCATCGCCTCCTCTCTCTTCTTATCAGATGAACCGATAACAGTCACGTGATGGCCCATAGCCTTCGCCATCTTCACACCCATGTGTCCAACCCCTCCAAGACCCAGAATCGCTCCCTTTAATCCACTCTTCATCAAACCAAAATGCCTCAATGGGCTGTACACTGTCAACCCGGCGCACAATAGAGGTGCTGCTTGTTCTGGTGCCATCCCATCTGGTATTTTCACAACAAACCTTTAAAAAAAAAAAAAAAGGAATGGTCCAGTGCATTCCAGAGTAGAATAAATCTGTAGAAAAATAACAAGTTTATGATCGATTTACTTCTGATAAACGACCATGGCACCAGCAAAACCTCCTTGGGTTGGTTTCCCATCAGTATAGACATCATTGTAGGACCACATTTTCTTGTTACAGTATTGTTCGATGTTTGATTTACATGGAGAGCAATCCCTGCAACATCCAACAAGTGTGCCCACTCCCACAGAATCTCCAACTTTAAATTTGCCTTTAAATTTGGTTACATCAGAACCAACCTCAATTACTTCACCTGTAACTTCATGCCTTTTTTTTTTTTTTTTCAAATTTATAAACAAAAAAAGAACCCAAAATCAAAAAAAGAAGGAAAAAAAGAAAGAAAGAAACAGAGCATGCATTTGGGATGAAAAGAAAGAAGGGGTTACCCACCCAGGAACCATAGGATAGTTAGACATGCCGAGGTCATTCTTGGCTTGATGGATGTCAGTGTGGCAGATACCACAATAGATGACCTTGATGTACACGTCTTGCGGGCCAGTGCTCCTGTTTTTTTTTTTCATAGAAAAAATTGTTAGAGAGGAGATGAGATTGATATAAGAAAAGAGATATTAGAGGAATTGTGTGTTTCACCTCAGTGAATAAGTGTAAGGAGATAGGATCCCTGTTGGGTCTGTTGCTGCAAATCCTGTTGTCGTTCTCTCCTTCTCAAGGCTACCCATCTGAGATTTTGAGTTGCAGAGCGAGAAAGAGAGGGTATTATGGGAAGAATGAGGAGGAGGGGAACAGGACAGAGAGAATTTCTATAAGAAAAAGGAATAAATAGAGAGAGTAACAAAGCTTTGTTTGGCAATTGGAGCCACGCGGCGTATCTGGTGGAGAGGTGCGGTAGGTGGAAGGGTGGGTCACAATATGCTTACGTTGAAAACTCGGAAAGGACAACAATAGCCAGAGTTACCCCACCAAGTGACTCAAGAAGAAATTCCACAGCTTTTCCCTTGTCCGGTTAATAGCAGGTCGGACCTCTAAAACCTTTCAATAGAGAAAACAAAGCTTAATATCCAAACCAAGGACAAAATTGAAGTAGAAGACAATCTTCAAGTCGTTAAGTAAAATACCTTCCACCTATGAGTTAATCGCAAACGTGATTAGTCTTTAAGAATGTCATGGACACACTGTGCTACGGTAGTCCAATTCTGATAGGTACACCATGAAACACAAAAATAAATAAGTTCAACTTGAAAGCTACACGTAAGCTGCAATGCAGGATTCAATATAAACGGTCTAATTCAGTTGTAGAGATCAAAGCAGCCATTTTACCTTCCAGATATTGTCACCTTCAAAACTAAAATTGAAAAACTATATAAAAATACAAACGATTAGACACATCTATCAAACTATTGTTTAAGTAAAGTAAAAGATGAAAATACTATTCCAGATATTGTCACCTTCCAAACTAAAATTGGCTACTAGCTAAACAAGTTTTTCATGTTCTTGCTAAACAAAATTAAAATGCTTTTCTATAATTCATTCCACCACTTTTTTCAACTATCTTGTTGAGGGAAAAAACAAGATTGTAAAAAACCAAAACAAGTATAATGGTGACACTTACATATCAGAGGTAGCAACATCAGGACTAGGATGATCAGTTACTTGTTCCTGTTAGAAAAATGTATCAGCATAAAGGCAGTATATCAACCACAGAAAAAAAAAATTAGAGACCATGAACGTGTACCCACCACATCTTCCATTGTTTCTTTCACAAGTTCCCATCTTTCTTTTTTAAGTGTCAGTATCTCTACATCACCATCAGTGTATAAAATCTGGCATATAAGAAACAATCATCAAACAATGTACATAAAAAAATTAGAAGAGAGAGAAACAAAATATTTGGTGTATAGAACCCATGAGGGGCAAAATCAACCTTATGCTTCATTCTAACAGGATCAAAAGAATCGACAATGAAGAATAAAAGGAAAAAATCCCAAGTTGACAATTGATTTACTGATATAAGATCATACAATATTTTGTTTCATATGATGCATACCGTTATGCTTCCCTAATAATAAGGATGCTCAAATTGGGTTTATGTTCTTGGGGGCAGTGTTGATAGAAAAGAAGCTTGTAGAAACTCGAATCACGATTCATGTTGTTAGATGGTTAATTCATACAGATTTTTTCCTCTATGAAATAACATTATGTAATAATCTAAAAAATAATCTATACAGAGTCGTGCTGGAGTGACCTCAAGATTGTACCTCATATCTCACTTTCCTGAGTGGAATTATGTAGGAACCCTAGACAATGATTCCTATAGACTTCCACACCAGGAAAGTGAGATATGAGGTACAATCTTGGTCACTTCAGCATTATTCATCTATATAATATAATATGTAACTACTCTAACTCATCATATAATGAAAAGGTTTGTATGGCTACTTACAAAACAATCTACCAGGCAATCTTGATATGCAACATTGAGAGGCATTCTTCAAAACTCAAAGATAAAAAGCAAAACATCTTTTCTCAAAAAAATCAAAATCGTGTTTACTTAAATAGTCTAAGATGGAAGATTGAGAAAAAGAAAGGAACAATCCTTGTCTTTGGCAGCATTACTTCATCAACAATTTTCAGCATCTCATCAAACGTTTCCATTCTCAATCTTTATATTTGCGTCGAAAGGACATGCATTCTTGCCATTAATGTTTAGGTAAAATAAAATAAAATAACAACCACTCGTTATCTTTCACTTTATTTATTTATTTTTATAGAGTTTATAGTTTAAGAAAAGCAAAAAAATACATAGGATTCACTATTTTCACCTGAAAAATATGACCCTTGTTTTTATTCCAATAGCGTAAGATTTGAATAGTGAATGGTACACGAAGAGCAAAATTCAAAAAGAAATAGTTGGGACTTGTATCTAAAGGGTTTCCATATGTAAGATTCAAATCATTTTGGTTAAGATTTGAATTGTAAGATTTAAATCACAAATTGTAGGACTTTAATTAGGAGTATCAACAGGTCCATTTCAGTTTGAAACGTCAATATGTGTGAACATTGTCCAAAAACTCAATCAAGTTAAAGGTGATGGCTTGGTGTTCATTCAGACAACACAATCAAACATTCAAAACCTCTAGTAGATACTTGAAATAATTCAGAAAAATTAATTAAGAATATATTTTTTTTTTCTAAAAAATTAAAATAAAATTCAAACAACATAAGAACACTAGATACAATCAATTGCTCTTCAGATCAAGTACATTAAATGCACTCAAGAACTGTTTCAGATCAGTTTAGAACGTCAATGAATCCAATCAAACCTTATTCGCGAATTAAACTAAACCTCGGAATTGAAGATTTAATAAACTCAATCGAAGACCTAAAATTCTCAGATAAACAATGAAATTGAAGTTACCTGAGCAATTACGGCAGAGATCCCTCCAATGAACGCTTTTCCAGAAAGAGAATCGTTCGAAACAACATATCTTAGGTGCTCGTATCCGACGATTCGAATCGGAGTGTAGAAAAGATGCCTAAGAATCGCTGGAGATAAACCCTTGTAGAGACCTAGAGAGCCTTCTCTTTGTATAATCTCCGAGGCAACTCGGAAGGCATTGCTGGGCCGAGTCAAAGCAAGATTCGGTCAATCGAACAAAGCCCTAAAATTTTCGATCAAACGCCGATCGATTATGCCCTAAAACTTGCAAATCGAAAATGATTGCGTCTACAAAACAGATTCTGTGAGTGAGAGATCGAGCAAAAATCTTTCAATCAAACTCCAATCAATTTCTTTCCAAAAAAAAAAATTCGAACGATCTACTTTCAAAAATGAAAAACCTGATCGATTCACCGAGAGAGAGAGTCGAGTGAGTGAGAGAGAGGGAGAAACGCTAGATCAAAGCTTAGAGTTGATTCGAGAAGATAGATCCGAGAGAGAGAGATTCGAGAATAGAGATCCGAGAGAGAGATTCGAGAAGAGAGTGAGAGTGAGAGAGACAGAGACAGAGAGACGAGAGAGATGAGTTGAGAGTGAGAGTGAGAGAGAGAGAGACAGAGAGAGACAGAGACAGAAACAGAGAGACGAGAGAGATGAGTTGAGAGTGAGAGGAGCGTTCGACAATGGCGGAAGTCGAGTTCTATCCGAGGACGAAAGACAGAGAGTCGAGGACGAGAGAGAGAGAGTGAACGAGGGACCGCATCTCTCTTTTAGGATGGCTATTGGCACCCCAACTTTTACTTTTTCCGTAGAAACGACGGTTAAACGACAGATTAAAATTGTCGTAATTAACGACAGCCTTAAGCAGTCGTTTTAGCGCAATTACGCCGTCGCGAAAAATGCAATATGACGTAGTGTGATCTTACACTACAGCTGATCTTCACTGGTTTGGTCCCAATTGTTGTGAAAATTTATGCTTCAAAACAATATATTTTGTTGGAACCTTTTGTCTTAGAGTGGATGTTGGGTGCTGCCATTCTTGTTTTATTTAGTTGTTTATGCCATATATTAAAAAAGTATAAACTCAAATAAATATAATATGGAGGGAAAAGTTTAATTTCCTGGAAAGCCGTTCAAATTCATTTGCTACGGGAACACCAAAATGGTTAATTTGGAAACTAACTACTAGGTCACTTGTTCTCATGATTAGTCTCTCGTAAAAATTACCACTATAGTGGCCTGAATAATCACCTCGCGAAAATAAGGCTCCACATCATCTACAAGGATGCAATAACCATTCAACTGTGTTGGGAAAGCCAATGGGGACTCGTGTAGTAGACTACGCTCATCACAAGGACTCATATGGTAAATTTTGTTCGTGATCAATTACGTTAAGTTCCAACCATAAACGTTTTAATATAAAATACGGTGACAAAAACATGCCTCAAGTAGCCATGAGGTAGCTAGAGTGTATATTGGGGATAATAAGGGTGAGGTGATAGTGGAATTCATTGGGCTGCCATTTAAGGTGCCAAATATAATATAATCCTCACATTAGTCTATGAAAGTTATAGATCCTAAGGACCTGTCGCATCATTATCAAAAGCAAGGGCGGTGCTAGTAAGGAGACATTTGGCCGCCCACTCAACTTTTTTGGGCATTTTAGATACCTTTGAATTTATACTTAAATTTAAGATATCCCTATATTTTGAACTATTGATATGTCTGTTTAGCCTTGTTGTCCCCACTCCCTCGTCTTCCTCCAATTTTTGCCCTCTCCCCCTCCAATTAACTATAAATTTACCCCCCACTAAAAGAAAATTATGACTTTACCCCTGATCGAAAGATAATATAATTACTATCTTAATCTTACTAGTTATATCTCACGAGAGAATTTTACGATATCTGTCATTCTACTCATTTTTCTTCATCATCGTCATTTTTAGTTGTCAGCAATTGACATCATAATCATACATATGGAATACAATTAATAAAAGAAAAAGAAGATGAAGTGCAATATTTCCTTTAAGAGATGACAAAGAAGAAAAAGGCTGGCGTTGCTACTTTCATGGAAGTTAGCCAATTAAGAAGAATAAAAGAAGAAGATGATGATGAAAAAATGTAATTTTTTTTTCTCTTCTGTGTGGAGGTGGGGAGGGGATGCACTCACATGCACAAAGTGCAAGGGGGACTTTTATGTAATATGGACTGCAACCAGTACTAGGCTACTTGCAACTAATCTATCCCTTGATATTATCCGCTGCGATCTAAAGATTGTACTTTCACAGCACAGTAATATGAAGATATTATCTTTAATTAGTGTATGAGGAGGTTACAATTTTAGGTTGTTAAATAAACAACATAAATTTTATTTATACTCAATATATACCTATAAAAATTTAATAAAAATCTGGATGAATAAAGTGAAGACTATAAATATGATGGAAAAACAGTTTTAGCACAGTTAGATTCATATTTAAAATGATGAAAATTTAATTTGGGTACATGTATAAAATACATGAATAAGATTATTTTTTTAATAATTACTTCTTTGTAAAAAAATTATATATTTTAATACAACTGGGGAAATTGGACATATTAATAATAAAAAAATACATAACAAAATAAATAAAAATATCAAATGAATATTGTTATTGAATAATAATATATCTGAAAGTCATTTCAATGGACATTGAAAAATTAAGCTATGATCAAAATCATTAATAACATCATATCAAAAATCACAGAGAGAGAGAGAGAATCGGTTAATATAGTCGTGACTTTGAAAGAATGAGAAGATGATGGATGGTCCTAAAGGTTTTATTCAAGAGGCAATCTACAACAAGACAATAGTGCAATGATGTTTTTTTTATTTAAATATTACTATAATTAAAGAGTTAATCTCAAAACCTTTGAACCAGAAGAAACTTCAATCACTAAAATATTTATTCATTATTGAATTACTAATAAATAATAATATTGATCAATATTGTGTTGTTGTAACTAATTAGGGTGGGGAATAACATAGTTAACACCCGTGATATTAGTCAAGTCATACAAATAGTACCAAAAGAAAAAAAAAATTACCAACAATTCATGGACACAAGATGAGTGGAAATATAATGGCTATGAACATAGTGACCCATTATTACATTTTTCAAATTGAAATTTATTGAATAAAATATGTTTATCTTCTTAAAATTTTCAATTCTAAATCTTAGAACAGGTAATTTTTGCAATAAAAAATGAATGATGATGAAATAGATAAATAAATGAAGCATGGAAAATTAAATTGATATTTGAGTATATAATTTATATAAAGCTCTCAAAACGTTCAACACTCTAAGATATTTTTTAACTAGACATTTCCGCTCTCGCATCCATACCCGCTCCATGTTCTAGTCACCAAGGTCTTGTCTTGTCTGTATTGCACACATTTTGGGGTGCTCTTAGTAAAATTGGTGTGACAATAGAATCTCGCTTTATTAGTTTAGAAATAATTTCTCATTTGACTTGAAATTTCGTTGAATTAAAGATGAGCAATTTACAACATGGTTTTAAAACTCGATTTTACGTCTCGTCTCGTCTCGTTCAGACTTGATATCGAGTCGTCTCGATGAGTTTTTTGATATGTTTGAGATGTCTCGTGAGACAAATAAAAAAATTAAATATAAATCATAAATCTCGATATATAAAATAAAATAAAAATGATTTTATGAGTTGATCTCGTTCAATTCCGATAGCAAATTAACTTGGGACGAGTTTTAAAACCATAAGGATAGTCCCCTACCCCAACACAGCCTTGGCCAGAAAATACTAATAATTCAAAGAGTCGTCGTAGTTTCGTCTTTGACTTGTATTCTGACCAACAGTTAGGATGTAGTTAAAGTCGCCTAAATTCAAGAGTGTTGGCGGTCAAACTATGGTACTTGTAGGGCAAACAAATGGTGAATGTCTAGTTACGGCCTTCAATCAAATTCAAAGATTAGATAGGACCCAATCAAGACGCAAAGGCCAACGACAGCTACAGTCACGTGGTTTACTGGTAATTCCTTTCTACTTTTGGAATAATGGAGAGAAAAGGAGAATGATATTGCCAGGCTCATTACTTGTGTCTTGCAGATTGATTAATATGTCAGACTACATATCCCACCCCCCACCCCCAAAGTGATTGTTTTTTGAGCCATGATAATGTTGTTGGGCCATAGTCAATTGACTTTGATGTGGATAAGTTCGAGAGTCGTAGATCTGTATGTCTCAGGATATGTAATTTTCTTGGGATATAATCTTATATGGAAAAGTGCAATCATATATTTCAAGGCATACAGATCTATGATTCTCAAACTTGTTCACGTTAAGGAGTCAATTGAGTATGCCACCCTGTTGAGTCATATTATCTGGACTTTTTTTTTATAGACTCCACGTCAAACATGCAAGGTAATTTTGTAAGGATAATTTTATAAAAATAAATATTTTTTTAATAATTTAATAAATATTTTAAGTCTTAGTAAGAATCGATTTGTTCAAATGGATAACCATATCAACAATCCAACACTCAATACCAAAGTCCTCCAAGTTTCATCGAAAATCTCATATCCAAAATAAATTTGTTTTTTAAAAACAATTTGTTTTGTATTTAATCCAAGATGTGGAAAATAGAAGTCTATTGAACTATCACATAATTCTTAAATTTCAAATTAAAATTTAATGATGAAAAAAAAATATATTTTTTTAATTTATATAATTTTATTCTCTACAGCCTTAAAGTATTACATCATGTTTTTTTGACACTAGAAGGAGAGTCCAAAGATCTTTACTAAGGGTGAAATCCTTATTAATTTAATAAACTCAATAAAAAAGTAAAACACTTTTCTTATTAACTTAAGGGTGAAATCCTTTTTAATTTAATAAACTCAATAAAAAAGTAAAACACTTTTCTTATTAACTTAAAAGATTTCAAGTCTTACTAAAAGTATTTGTCTCATGCATGGTTTTTTAACTCATCCGAGATCGAGACGTATCGTCTGAGTTAACTCGGTATCAGAACTGAACGAGACCAACTCACAAAGTCAATTTTTTTATCGAGTTTTACGTCTCACGTATAATTTTTCGGGTTATTTCACGAGACGTCTCAAACGTATCGAAAAACTCGTCCGAGACAATTCGATATTAGAATTGAACGAGACGAGACGCGATACCGAATTTAAAAACCATGGTCTCATGTGAATTACCAACTTGACATTCTAACGTCACAAGCTTCTACAATTTCTGAAAATAAAAATAAAAAAATTAAATTTAAAAAAATATATATCTACTTTGAATTTCTTTCAAAGTGTTGAAAATTGAAGTGCCACCAAATTCAAAAATAATTTGAATATTCTCCTCGGGTAATTATGTACGTTTGATGTGTCTGGCAATATAAAAACTTATCTAGCAAAAACGAAACAACTGAGGCATAGAGCAAGTATACCAAACCAGAACAGACCAGACGCGAAACGAAAAAACAGAAAAAGAAAAGAAAAAACGGTTACGTTACGCGAGAACAGATATACAGAGAGTAAGAGAGAGAGAGAGAAGTGGAGATCACTCGATGATGGCCATGGAAACTAAGATTATAGAAGAAGAACTCTCTTTCCCAATCTCACTAGCAGAGAGAGTCAGAATAGCCATCGAAGAGGCAGAATCATTCAAGACTGATTGCTCTGATGTAGGCAAACAAGTCGATCGTCTCTCCCAAATGCTTCGCTCTTCCGTTCGCCTCGCTACTTCCACACCATCTCTCTACGAACGCCCCATCCGTCGCATAGTCTCTGAAGTAACCAAGAATCTCGAGCGTGCCCTAACCCTAGTTCGCAAATGCAAGCGAAGTGGCGTCCTACGTCGTGTTGTCACCATCACTTCCGCTACAGACTTTCGAAAGCTTGTTAATCTCCTCGATGCCTCCATTGGAGACATGAAATGGCTTCTTAGTGTCTACGATTACGCTTCTACTGAGAACTCAGTCTCCAATGGCGGCTCTGAAGGAGGTATTGTTCTTTCTCTTCCTCCAATCGCAAGTAACGACCCTATATTGTCATGGGTTTGGTCCTTTATTGCTTCAATTCAAATGGGTCCGTTGCAGGATCGCCTCGAGGCGGCCAACGAACTTGCCTCGCTAGCCCTCGATAACGATCGAAACAAGAAAATTATAATCGAAGAAGGTGGTGTACCTCCTTTACTGAGATTATTGAAAGAGGGGTTATCTCCCGATGCCCAAATTGCTGCAGCGACGGCATTATCTAATTTGGCTACCGATCAACAGAGGGTTCGACAAATTGTGGTTGATCTTGGAATTCCGATAATTGTGCATGCTCTTTCGGATTCTCCTATGAGGGTTCAGATTTGGGTTGCGAATTTGGTTGCAAGGATGGCGAAGAATGATCCAACTGCCCAGGGAGAATTTGCAAGAGAGAACGTAATTAGACCACTTGTGTCTTTGTTGTCGATGGAGATGTTTTTGGATGATCCCAAGAATCGATCCAATAAGCCCACTAGTATTCATTCTCTGGTACAAATTAATAAGGAATTGGGTGCAAATACAAAAACTCATCACCATCATTACAGGTATTCATCTTCCGATGGTAGTAGTCGTGGTGGGCACCAGAAAAAAGAGAAGGAGAATGAGAAACCTGAACTAAAGCTGGAACTTAAGATTAAGTGTGCCGAGGCACTCTGGAGGCTTTCGAAAGATAGTGTATTGAACAGCCAGAGAATTACTGAGACAAAAGGGTTGCTTTGTTTGGCAAAGCATATCGAGGATCAAGGAGAGTTGCAATTAAATTGCTTGATGACTATAATGGAAATAACTGCAGCAGCAGAATATAATGCAGACCTTAGACGGGCAGCTTTCAAAACTAATTCTCTTGCTGCGAAAGCAGTTGTGGATCAACTTTTGAGGGTGATTCAAGACGAACAAAACCCCTTCTTACAAATTCCAGCTATTAAATCAATCGGATCATTATCTCATACCTTTCCAGCGAGGGAAATTCGTGTCATTGGTCCTCTAGTGACACAGCTCAGTCACAGGACTCCGGAAGTGGCCATGGAAGCGAGCATTGCATTGGGCAAGTTTGCAAGTCCTGATAATTTTTTATGCGTACAACATTCGAAAGCTATCATTGAATTTGAAGGGGTACCACCTCTTATGAGATTATTGAGGGTGAACGAACATTGTCAGTTACAAGGACTCATTCTCTTATGTTACTTAGCATTGCATGTGAGCAATAGTGAGGCTCTAGAACAAGCAAAGGTGATGACTGCTCTTGTGGTGGCTGCTCGTTCTACTGTGGCTCAACATCCTTTGTTGAGAGAATTGATTCCTAGAGCTATATACAATCTTGAGCTCTACCAGGCAGGAATTCATCCTCAAAGGCAATCTCATTCTCCATGACTACCACTGTAATGAGCTTTCAAACCCAATCATTTGTATTTAAGGTGTCTTGGATTGTAACTTAGTGATTTCAGGTTCATACATTCTGCACATATTGATGGATTGATACATCGATAGTTGCTCCTCAATGGAAGTGATATGTTCCTTCCAATGAGAGGGCATTGACGAAATGCATTGGTTAGAGATGAGTGAATATTTAAAGAGTTTGTAATTTGATGATAGTTTCTCATGGTTTTGGTGTATTTACTTCTGTTTATGAAAAAGAAAAAAGAAAAAAAAATTCTTAGTCCCTTTTATATGTGCCCTTTTTGTTTCCATTATATTTTCTTGTTGCTTTGTATTCAGGAACCTTAAAAATATCGCACTTATGGGTCAGTCAAGTTCACAATTTTACCTATTCATCTTTTATTTATTTGTTAGTGGTGAGAATTATTAAGGAGGAAAACAGAGATAAAAAAAAAAAAAATGAAACAAATTAATGAGGAACAATCTCACTAAGACATCACAAGAAAAAGAACAATTTAGTCCCTTCTTTTGAACAATCCCCTCCCAACTGAACGTGAAGGCCGAGGTTATGGATGAGCAACCATTTCATTAGAAGTGAAGTTTGTGATTATTCTTCGAGTTCTTAATGATATAAGCTGCTCACAAGTTCAGATTAAATTTTTTTATTTATCTTTTAGTTTCCCATCTTCTTTTGATTACATTTATTAGGCTTTGTTGGGGCACTTCATGTCTGTTCTGTTTTATTTTATTTTTCATGATTATTGGATACATATGCAAAGACAAACAGGAAATGCGTCTGAAAAAAAGAGCTAAGGATGTACTATGTACGGCATTTAAATTCATACTATCAACCTTTCAAATACTTTAGTTATCCATGAAAAACATAGAATGGTTATTTATATTCAATTGGCATATCTAAAGTTAGAAAAGATTTGAAGAAACCCGCTTTAACAGAATTGAATGCAGTGCATGATTCATTTTTTTTTACTCCAAATAGTTGGGATAAAGCACTGTTGAAGACAATATACCTGAAAGTTCATTCAACTATATGTTTAAAGTTTCATTTTGTATTGGTATTAGATAGTGTATGAGAACAGGTCATCTGTAATATCCATGAAGTAGGAGGGTTTGCGGGTCTCATAAGTCCTAACGAATCCATTTGGCACACATGCAGGGTTCATGAGTCACAGATAGGTATGTCTTTTGTAGCTGAAACATCCCATTTATGAATGTTATCTTATATTGGTGATTATTACAAATATAAGATAACATTCAGCGTGGCAAAATGTACATGTTCTTGAACTTGCAGAATTCTGTATTAGCTGAAATCTTCCAACGTAAATGATTCTTCTGTTCTCAAAAATACAATAAATATTTGTTGCTAATGAGTAATAACACGGATTAAGGATTTTTTGGTGGTGGCTAGTTGTAGGTTTTGAGATTGCTGATAATAGTTGGTGCATATCAAGGGTGATTAAAAATGAGGCAACAATGGATATATGTGAGTGAAAATGCAATAAAAAAACAAGACTTCTTGAGTGGCTTACGTTCACCCCTTTATGCCACTCTAACATTGTTTATCTTGTCAATTTGACATTAGAATCTATTAAATGTGATTTGAGGCTGTGACCTTCCTTTACAAGGCACATAGTTACAAGAATTCTACAGCTGTTTACAATCTAGAACTCTCCTGCAACATATGTAAACCACTTTATAGAGTTATCTTACCATGTACAATATGGTATACATCATCAGAACTCTCAAGACTTTTTTCATGATAGCAAAGAACATACTTTTATGTCTCTCTCCAGATCTTTCTAGAAGACTAGCTTCTCCAAAACCTGCAGAAATGGGTAAGTCCTGGTTGCACGGTAAGCCCATGACATACAGCTCACCATGTTCAGAAAAATACGTTGAAAGTTAGGCATAGTTTACAGTGTGTTTTTCAACTTTTCATACAATTAGAGTTCGAGTTATTGTATGGAAGTGCCAACTTAGCTAAGTTGGTAAGATGTATGGAGTGTTGTTCCCCTGTCATAGGTTTAAATTACGTTGAGACCAACGTCACCTTGCTAACCGTTAACCCTTTACTATAAAAATAAAAAAGTTAGTATATGACTGCTGCTCATTAATGGTTTGATAGAGATTATAGGGTAGAGTGTTAGGCATCGCTTATATACTTGAGAATTGAAATAAGAGTCAAGCCGGAATAACATTGAAATTGACATCGTTTCACACATTGGTGTGCCCAGAACCATAAATGCTTCTCACTCATATCTAGATGAAAAGCATCTATGGTTCTGTACACACATCTATGTCAGCAATGTTTGAAACGATGTCAATTTCAATGTTACTTAAGCATTTTCGTTGAAATAAGTAGGCCCTTATTATACTTCATTGATTGGTCTCAGGTGCAACTTGACTGAATTGAGCCTCCTAAACAATGAGTCCAGCTTAACATGAACTTTGGAGACCTTTGGCAATTGACAGCGGAAAGGCTTTCAAATCATCTTCATCGTCATCATTCGCAATGACTTATACCAACTATTTGGCATCAACAACATCAACCCCATGTTATTTTTCAATTGTATTTGGAGCTATAATTTTTGTCAACATGTCTTCCAATATTTTCTACTAACCTCAATCTACTTATTTTTAGTTTCTTACACTCTTTTTGGGCCCTTGACTTGCATCGAAGCACTTGTCCATGTTGTTGTGCCGAGCATACTCTTATTGACAAGATAGTCTACTTCTATTAGTATCAAATAGAAGATGAGATTTAATGCTTCACAAATTCCTTGTTTTGATTTAGTAAAACTTATTGAGACAAATCTTGAACAGTGAATTTATTTATTCGCGTTACGTTAAAAGTGAATTTTAGGAGATTGGTGAAAAATAAAAATTACTTGGCTTGTTAAATTGGTTAAAGTCTATGAATATCAACCACGACTTGCTAATCTCACCTTCACCAACTAATTACCGATCACTAATCTCGCTTACCGGATAAAAATGATAATAATATAATAAGAACTACCCTGTTCTCAAATAATTGAGGGAAATAATAGGAGTTGTGATTTTTTGACACCCCCTCCATATGCCCCTAATGTAGCATGGGCTAGAACAATAAATTGTTTTTCCTTAGAATACACAACTGTACATCCCCATAAATATGAGTCAAAGGGCAGCGTCAGAAAATCATTATTCAAATAATAATTGTACATTATATGGTGCAAATTCTGTACGTATAATAAGAGCTCCACGTGATGATGGAGAGAAATGTTGTGGGGCAATAATTTTAGAGAAAATCAAATTTTGGTAATGCGGAAAATTCATTTTGACTTAAAAATGTTTATTGTACTTGTGAAACGTCATAGTCCAACAATCCTAGGGATTGAGAAAGATGAGTTCACATCAGAGGAAGTGGGAGGTGTGACAATAGAATGTGGAGAGAACCATCGATTTTTCTCATATGCATAATATTTTTATCTCGAGAAAACACGTAAATCTCAGCTACTTCGAGTGTTTTTTCATACATTCCCAATAAAAAATCGATGGAAGCAGATGGAGCATTAAAAAAAATCAATGGAAGCCAATGGACCATTTAAAAATTGTGGGTCCAAACGTTAGAGGTGAAGGAGAAGAGGATCTCAATGATTGCTTCTTGTCACATTCACAAACGACACTGAGATGACTTGAATGATTTGGGCAACTCGTCTAAGTCTTGGACAATTTTTGAAGAATTGCGAGGAATGCATGTGGTTTTGGTTTGCGGCTGACATGGCAAGGGCATAGAACTGTAGGTCAATGGGAACATGAGGTCCATGGTTTGAACCCAAGTCGTGAGATCAACACTCCACATGCCTAACAAACTTAGCTAAGTTGGCATCTTTAAAACCATGCTTACCATTGGTCTTGGTTCCTTGGGCAAATGATGATGAGTGATGAGTGATGAGTAAACCATTTAACTTGTAAAGCAACATTTACAAGAGCACCTAACCTAGAGTATAATTACAGTCTTCTCAAGATGAAAACCAGAGGTGATTATCAAACATATTAACATATATTAAGTGGGTGTGGGGGAATTTTCCTTTCGTGTAAAGGGTACCCATAGGGGATTCCCTTTAGCTTGGAATTGTTGGAAGAATAAGAAGTATAGGTTGATGAGGACCACACGTCTTCCTACCTTGAATGATGCTTCAAATGGAATATTGTTCAAGATCACATTTGATCTGTTTAAGGATTAAATAAACACTATTAGCGTTTCCAAGAGAAAGAAAACAATAGATTAGAGATTCTCTCAACTACTCCCTATGGACTCTAAGTGATTCGCACGTGCCAGTTTTTTTTTTCGATGGAAATAGTCAAGTATTTTGCAAAATGTATTGCAACAGTTGCTTATTTAGGTGCCAGAACCTACATTCAACTCGAAGGGTACAAAGGCAAACTCATCAAATTATTTCAATATTAGAAGGTTGGGGTTGATTTGACTTTAAAAAAAGGCATTCATTGACGTGGCAGTGTGCATAGAACTTAGAATTTTTTTTCCCCAGATACATTAGGAAAAAATCAATGGTTATTCTAATTTGTTTTATTATTATTATCATCATCATCGACTTAGAGAATCATATGTGCTTTGAATGGGAGGATAATATAGGTAAAGGATCATTTTCTACCATAAACAACAAAAAAGTAGGACAATGTGTTTAATGAGATAATTGCCAGCAATACTGCTC
This sequence comes from Akebia trifoliata, assembly GCF_017979445.1. Classification (NCBI taxonomy): domain Eukaryota; kingdom Viridiplantae; phylum Streptophyta; class Magnoliopsida; order Ranunculales; family Lardizabalaceae; genus Akebia; species Akebia trifoliata. The sequence continues at coordinate 27,972,889 of NC_141381.1, forward strand.
ATTTAATTATCAAACCAATAAAGTACAAGAAAATTTATTGACATATCATAATCTCTAAGGGCCCTCATATTTTTAGAGGTGCCTCTAAAAGTTGAAAAAATATTTTGGGTACTCCATCTCGAAGGGCACCTCTTGCAACTCCATTGAATCTAGTAATAAGAGAGAAGAAAGAGAAAGATTGGGAGGAGAGAGAGAGAGAGAGAATGGTCAAGTGGTCCATCAGAGAAGGGTGACGAAGAGATGACGAAGAGAGTGGTGCCCTTAAATATATATTTTTTTAATTGACCCGTCTTTAAAGTTCAGTGGTTTGTCAATAAGACTTCCCTAAAGATAATATGTGTGGAACTAGATGAATGCTTCTTGACCATCTACTTTCAATGTCATTATGCAGTATATTAGATAGAGTCGTGCCAAAATGACCTCAAGATTAGATCTCATATTGCACATCTTCACGTGAAAGTGGATAAGAATTAAACTATAGATTATTTTTCACTCCTATTCAGGGAAAAGCATCTATGATTGTCATACACTCTCACATCAAGGTGTGTGATGTGAGGTCCAATCTTGAGGTCACTTCAACATTATTTTATTAGATGTTTCTCCTATTCAAAAATGAAAAATCTTAAAGTAATTGTGTAATACACTGCATTGGATTTTGAACTAACGTGGAGGTGTGTTCTGAACCATTGATGCTTTCCTCAAGATAGGAATGAATAACATTCATGATTTCGAGCACACCTCCACTTCAATTTAGTGTCACCATAGTGTCCTACACAATCAATCTAGGATGACTTCTCAAGTACCATTTGTGTTGACAAATTTTGTGATCCTTAATTTTGGTCGGGGGTAATCTTAACACGATATGAAGTAGGTTTAGGTCATGATAGTGCCAGTCAATCTAACACAATTATTTAATGGGTCGTGTTTAGGTAAAGGATGTCAACTCGCTTTGACCTTTTTAGTTATTGTATCATTAATTGTCGTTTTAAATCATAAAACATAGGAAGTATCTCAAATACCAATAATTATTTTAAAAAATTTTACAATTATAAATTTTTTACTTGAATTCATAGAATAACACATTTTTTTTTTTAATTTATAATATATAAAGGGTGTTTTAAGATATTTTTAAACAATTAAGAATTGAGATCTTAGTTTGGTAAAGAAAAACATCATCTATAATTAACGATAAATTTTAAAAAATGCTGTGAATTTTCCACCGTAAAAAGAAACCATTTTTGTAGTGTAGTAAGAAAAGTTTCTTAGTAGCATTACCTTGTGACATCTAAAAACATGATCATTTGTCGTAGAGGTGTATTGAACTTTTTTATAAAATATATATATATATATTTTTTATGATTATTAATTTAGAGAGTTGCTTTTGCCACACCAATTTTTACTAACTCCGCACCAATTGTGTGCAATTCTTTGGTGATTTATACAAGAATTGGTGTGTCATTAATAAAGGTAAGGTGGCAATAGTAGTTCTCTTAATTTATGTTGGTAGATTTTAGTTTTTGGTTGTGTGACTTTTTTATATTTTATTTTTAATAACAATATTTTATTGTTAGTGGTGGAAGCAAAACTTACTTTTTCTGCTTAAGATTATAACTTTACCAAACTAGTTGCACATCTCGAGTTAGGTTACCTATTTGATAAAATGTTGGGTTTGAGTTTAAGTTTTTTACATTATTATTAAGTGAGTCGGGTTTGAGTTTGTTACATTTGCATAATACCTTTTCGGCAACACGATTGACACGATTCAACCCATTGCCACCCCTAGGGGTAGCGATTATAACACAACCTGCAAACACAACTCAAAAACAACATGAAACTAATATGTTTGGTTGAGCTTATTCGTGTTTGATCATTATCGTGTTGACCCATCTAATTTGTTTATTAAACGGTCCGCTTTCGAGTGAAAGACATCAACCCATTAATCCATTTAATGATTGTAATATTTTTTTAGTCGTAACCTTAGTTTATATATATTTATATATATATACAACATGTTTTATCCTGTGTGGGCTAAAAGTTTTGAATTGGTGACGATGATTTCTATAACGAGGGAATCATTTTCACTAAAAATCAACTAATTCTAAAAATTTTAACCCCATATTTATGAGGTGAAGAATTGTGAACTGTCCACTTTTTGTAAAGCACTTTTGATGAGGTTAAAAGTTTTGGATTGAGCTGATTTTTTGTGTTAGATTGTTTATAATCATGTTTGTATTTGTGTTTGTGTCATATTCTTGAGTTATGAATGTTCAAGTAACCCAAGCTATTTATTAAACAAGTTAAAAATGAGTCGGATTCGTATCGGAGGATTTGGCACGATTATTAAATCAGTCAGGTTAGAGTTGATTAAATTTTCAAAATACCCTTATCTCAACCCCAAAAAAATAAACCTGACCAAACCCATTGTCACCCCATTCTAGAAGCATAAAAAAAGATGACATACGATTTGATTAAGATGATGGTGAGATAAATTTAAAGATGTGGGACACATTCATGGCTTATAAGGATGCAAAAGTAAATCGATAATTTCTAAAGACTACAAGGACCATTGTGCAATTTTTTATGCATATAACATTTACACTTTCTCCTCTAAAACTGAGATAACTCTTTCAAATCTTATTGGATTAAATTTATATGACATATTTTCCCAATCCTATAATACCATTTATTCTTAAATGATCAAACTTTCGGAATACCCTGATTTTCCATTTATTGGGTGAACAATATTTTCTCTATTTGATTTTTGAAAATGACTGAAATACCTATATTTGTATCAAGAACATTTAAACAAATAATTATATTGTCCAATGATGTTGCATATGAACACCCAAACATTCAACCAAAATACTACTCAATTAAAAAGATTTTGAAAGGTTTATTGTAAATTACAGAAAGAAATATATATACCCATTTTTGTTACACTAGATCTATTGATAGTATGAGAAAAATGATTGAAAATACGAGCATAAATAGAAGATGGAGATCCAAATGGGATAAAATTTTTGTCCTAAAAGGAGAAGAGAATGGATAAGGAAAAAATATAGTATTAGTTAATCGGATCGGGAGATAGAGTTATTAAGTAGGGATACACTAATTAACTTAGTTGGTAAAGTCTTTGGGTGATGATACCAAGAGATTTGAGTTCAAATCTCATCCGTACTGAAAATAGTTAATTTTTATTTTAATCTATTAGTCAAAGTCAAAGAATAATTTTAATTTTTTTTTCTAAACTTAGTAGGATTGGCAATGGGTTGGGTGCAGGTAAGGTAAGACCTCTACCAAGTCCATACCTGAGTTGAGACACACGCACATCCCCAAGGGTGCTGAACGGGACCCATATATATATATATATATATATATATATATTATATATATATATATATATGGGGAATGTTCAGCACCCTAATTTTACCACACACTTTAACAAACGTTTTTTGTCCTACATGGGTTAGAAGTTTGGAATGAGCTGATTTTTGGTGAGGATGATCTCTATGATTAGAAGATCATCCTCCCCAAAAATCAGTCTATTCCGAAATGTTTTAGCCCCATGTTTACACGTTGAAAAATCGTGGACCGTCCATTTTTTGTAAATCATTTTGATGGGGTTAGAAGTTTTGGAATGAGCTGATTTTTGGTGATGATGAATCTCCTCACCATAGAGATCATCCTCACCAAAAATCAGTTCATTCCGAAACTTCTAACCCATATAAGACAAACGCATTTGTTAAAGTGTGTGGTAAAACTTAGGGTGCCGAACGGGACCCTATATATATATATGGGAAGCGTTCAAGGGTAAGGGCAAACTTTTTAGCAAAACATTTTTCAAAATATGGGTTAGAGGTTTTGGAATGGGCTGATTTTTGGTGAAGATGATCTCTACGATGAGGAGATCATCTTCACCAAAAATCAGTCTATTCCGAAATTTTTAGTCCCATGTTTACAAGTTGAAAATCATAGACCGTCCATTTTTTATAAACTATTTTTTATGGGGTTAGAAGTTTTGGAATGAGCTGATTTTGGTGAGGATGATCTCCTCACCATAGAGATCATCCTCACAAAAAATCCGCCCATTCCAAAACTTCTAACCCATGTAGGACAAAACACATTTGTTAAAGTGTAGGTAAAGCTTAGGGGGGGAACGGGACCCATATATATATATATATATATATATATGGGGGGGCGTTCAATGGCCAACTTTTAGCAAACTTTTTTTCAAAACATGAGTTAGAGGTTTTGGAATGGGCTGATTTTTGGTGAGGATGATCTCTATGGTGAGGAGATCATCAACACCAAAAATCAGCCATTCCAAAACTTCTAACCCCATCAAAAACAGTTTACAAAAAATGGACGGTCCACCGATTTTTCAGTTGGTAAACATGGGTTAGAAGTTTTGGAATGGGCTGATTTTTGGTGAGGATGATCTACTCACCGTAGAGATCATCCTCACCAAAAATCAGCCCATTCCAAAACCTCTAACCCATGTTTTGAAAAATGTTTGCCAAAAAGTTTGCTAAAAAGCTTGCCCTTGAACGCTACCCTATATATATATATAGTCATGGTGGAGTGATATCAAGTTTGTACCTCACATTGCACTTTCCTTGTATGAAAATTTGTCATGAAAGTGGGATGTGAGGTACAATCTTTAGGTCATTTCATGGCATATATTCATATCCGACCTCATGATATCAGATGATATTACCCCGTATTCTTAATTGGATGGAGAAATCTAACCCATAGCCAATTTATTCGGGTTGTGTGAGTCGGGTAAACGGGTGTTATCCGACCCATTACCAGCCTTAAAACTCAGGGAGGCATGTTCAATAATCCGTATTAATAAAGGGGAAACGTCAAAGAACAAACAACCCCTTGTATTTAACTACACCTAAAAAAAAAAAAAAAAAAAAGGAAAATGTTGAAATGACACAAAGCAGTTACAGCGATTCTCACAAGTCTGACGTGGAATGTGCACTTAACCATAGATGTATTTCCTCATGATACGAACAAAAATCATCTAGTGTTACGTATGCATGTCCACGTCATAATTGTGAGAATCACAGTAAATGGTTTGTGTCACACCAGCACGACTTCCTAAAAAACCACTAATTTATCTTTATCTCGTACTCTTCCTCCCTTCTCATCTTCGAGTGGCGGCCAAACAAGGGAACAGCTGTGGTGGTGGGCCCACCTTTTCCCTCTCTTGCTCCGCTTTCTCTAATTATAGGTCTCTGAGTCTCTCTCTCTCTCTCTCTCTTGAAAATCAAAAACAAACGAAGAGGAGGAAGAAGAAGGAGAAGAGGTCGATGGACAACATATTGTGCGACGAACTGATCCAAGAGATCATGCAACGCGTCCCTCCCTCCGCCTCCTCTTCCATCTCACTAGTCTCAAAGCGGTGGCTCTACCTCCACCGTACCTCCAAAACTTCCATCTCCCTCCGCATACCCCTAATAATTTCCATAATCCCCTCTTTGTCCTCTTTCCTCTCTCGTTACCCACAACTCTCTTCTCTCACCATCATCTCAGACAACACTTCTCCTCTCTTCTTCTCTTATTCTCACTCCAACAATCAAATAAACTTCCCCTTTGTTTCTGATAATCTCCTCCTCTGTGTTTCTTCCAATTGTTCTAAACTCCGCCATCTTCGTTTCTTCGCAGGTCCAGTCTCACCTTCTTCTCTCCTCTCTCTCTCCTCCGCCTGTAAACACCTGACCTCTCTAACTATCTCCTCTTTTACAACTCTTTCTTTCTTTTGGCTCACTTCTTTTCCCTCTCTAAAGGAGCTGTCTTTCACCAATTTTAGTCCAAAATTCGATGAAGAAGGAAGTTTAATTGTTCTTGGTGAAGATAATTCTTCTACATCGTTGCCCAATTCTTCTTCAGAATTGCCTTTGGAGAGTCTCTGTTTGTCGGGAATTAAGGCTGGTGATCAAGGCATGGGTTGGCTATGGAGGAGCTGTAAAAACCTGCAGAGATTGAAATTGAAAAGTTGCGAAGGTACAGGCGATGGTGCCTCGTTTTCTTCCTTTGTTGGGTGTTTAAACGGCCTCCAAGAATTGGAGATAAGGACTTGTAGGAGTATTGTTGATGGGGTTTTGTTGAAATTAGCCGAACATTGCAAGTCTCTTAATTCTCTGTTACTCTACGATGGTGGTAGCCGAGAGGGTCTCCTCCAATTTATCACCAGGAGTAGGTTAACTCTGCAAAGGCTCGACCTTCGCCTACCTCTAGACCTCGATAATGACACCTTTCTGCCCTTGCGGAGAATTTCAGGGATCTTGTGAGTCTTCGGCTTCAAAGCTGCTGCCTTATCACTGGTGAAGGACTCATGAGACTTGCGTCTGCCATGAATGTCCGGCTCGAAGAATTGGCTCTTATAAATTGCGATGTGGTTGAGAGAGAACCCGGATTGCTAACTACCTTGGGCCAGAATTTGAGGGGGCTTAGGAAATTGGACTTATCTCATAATGAGATGTTAGTAGACAAGGAATTTGTTTCAATGCTTGTTTCCTGTAAGAGTTTGGTTGATGTCAAGTTGCAAGGTTGTAGAGCGCTTACGGATGTCACCATGGTTTCCATGTTTAAGAGTTGCAAGCTTTTGGAATGTGTGGACATTAAGCAGTGTTGCAGGATTGGGGCCGAGGCTGTTGAGTTCTTTATTTTGAATTCGATGAGGTTGAGGCGTGTTCTGGTTGAAGAAAGCAAGTTGTCGGATGTTGCCAAGACATGGGCATCCCAGAAATTTATTGAAGTTGGATGATTTCTCTCCATTTGATAGGTGGATGGTGGAGGGAGAGTTATTTATGAACTAGTTTGATTCAATCCAAACAGGTATATATACATACCCTGTCATTCTCTCTTGTGTTAATTATAAATGCTTCTGTTGATGTTGTTCTCAAATAGAGAGAACAGCTCCCTCGTTTATGTAAATAAATTATGATTTTATATGATGTACGTGATTCAAATTTCAAATAATATTTATTGTCTGTGAAGGAAATTGAAAGATATGATCTTTGTTTATTCTTCTAAGATGCATTAGGAACTCTGCCACTAGTGCTACTTTCGTTGTTTAAATGTAAGAACTATGCTCACAACATTTGCTTTCTTGAATAATTTTTCTCGATAGAGTTGCTTGGTCCAACAATTAATCCAGTCAGCATTTGTATTCGTTGGTCGCTTCCTAGCTTGAGCATTTTTACCATGGAGAATCTGTTCTAATCAAATATAGATATTGGAATAATATCAAGAACAATGCAATATATAACAGTAAACATGAAATGGGTATGCATCTAAATCTTATTAGAATCTCAATTTATTCAAAATTTATTGATTACCCATCAATATATTATATCTTAGAAGACATCGATGAGCTTTCTGAAGCTTTGGACTGAAATGGTTAGGTGGTTTAATCTTCTTCATTGAGTCCTCACATGGAATCTAATTACCCAATCCAAATAGTGATCAAGAAACTATCCTTAACTCTAGTTGCTAGAATGGAAACTTTAGGGTCAATAAGCTCCTAGATCATGAAGGATGACTCCTACTTCTATCTCTATTAAGTAGCTAGGTTTGCCCTTTACTTCTTTCTTCTTCTTTTTTTCAATCATGGGTCGGATATGATTATTATCTTCATCATTTTGACAAAAGGGGATTATGGTGGTTTATGCTGATTGGTTGATTTGTTAAGGGATACCAACCACACATGTCACTCACCCACTTTTGTTGGCGAAAAGGGACACTTAGCGGGAAAATTAGAAGAAATTTCTTGTTGCCCTGAGCCAAATTGGATATCAATGGAGACATTAATGCAGGTAGTTTATGACTCACCTTCAAGGAGGTGCTGCAGTACAGGGAATAATTATGGGAACACTAGTAGAGGTTGGAGAAGGGAGTTTGGGACTAAGATTTGATAAGGAATTTTGCTTGGAGTACTCAAGAAAATAGGAAGGCATCATGAGTGAATCCTTGAGGTCTGGGGATTCAAAATGGACTTTAGTTTTGTTATTCTAACTTGTTTGTGTCAGGATAGGTTGGCTACTCAAATCTTGTAGTTATTCTAGTTCAGAAGTTGGGATTCATAAGAATCAAAATCCTTATTGTGAGTTCTGAAGTGGTTCGATCACCTACTTGGGTCCTTTGACCTGAGAAGATGAGACACGAGAGAAATGTGTTGTATCACGTGCCCAAAGTTTGTTTGGATTCGCTACTAACTAGTGAAGTCCTAAAAGGCTCCCAAAGATATTGTCCTGTTGTGAGTAGTTATTGGCAAGGAATGTTTATCAAGGAGAGTAATATCCTCAGCCCTATTGGACCTATTGCTCGGGTCGCCCTTGTTGTTGCCATCTTGCACACAGGCAGGGGATTGTGCGGTTATTTGATGTCTCACCTATGAATCTTTCTCAGCCGTTCAATAAGTTGCTCCAAATAAATTATTCTAGTTTAGTAGAAAATCTAATGCAATCTTGTACATATCACATGCATGTTACTCTCTGCTATCATCTAATTCTTTTTCATCATGTGTTGAGGGATTTAAGGTCAGAACACAATAAAGCCATTGTAAGATGTTTCCACAAAATGGAGGTTAATCTGAAGTTTGGGATAAATCAAAGACATTTTGGTCTTTCATAGATTTATTGCTTAAAATTATCAGTTGTAGTGGAGCTGCTGCAACCGACCATGATTTCCGATATAACACCCCAGCCCCACAATTGTATGATATTGTCCGTTTTAGGTTGAAGTCCACAATTTTAAAACATGTCATAATATGCAGGATTTGGTTTGTCCTTGTAGTTCAGGCTTTGAACATGCAACCTGATGGCTCTACTTTGACTTCACACGGTCTTCGTGGCCCTTTCCACGTCCAACCAGTTGCAAACTGGCAGGACCATGTGTGGCTTTTCAACAATTTGACGGTGGATCAGACGGTAAACAGACAAATTCTCACAGAATTTGAATAGCAATGCATCCTGTAAGTTGGAAGGATCTAATGGTCTCTCAACTCCCTGGGATCTCAACTCAGGGTACCATTGCAGCTATATTTTATTAGAAGCATCTGTGTTTGAGTGTTCACTTTTATATTTTATACACTAGAAAGGTAAGCAGCAGACAGTGTTGACAAAGAACAATAAGCATTAGATGCCTATTGATATGTTCTAAGCACCAAACCACACCTTTAAAATATGATCGATGGGATATCTTACCAAATTTATCCACATAAATAAATAGAAATTCTGCAAAAGGTTGTAAATTGTTGTAGAACAAAGTTTTGCAGATGACTTGGTTTCCCCTTTAAATAATTAAAATTTTTCATTGATGCTTGTTTGGTCTCCATCGACCCATTAAAAAAAATTATGTCCCAGGTTCTTATATCTTAGGACCCCTAAATTCCTGTAATTCTAAAGAAATCTTGTAAAACTTCGCGAATTTACAGCCATTTGAACAGAATTGGTTCGAAATTTTGACGAATGAACTAGATGAATCCAATGGTCATTGGCTTCAATAAACCCACATGGTGGGACCCATGAAATAACGAAACAACAAAAATAAAAATCGTACACAAAGATTTAAGTGATTCAGTAGTGTGCCTACGTTCACAGATTGGATTCTCGTAAGTTTTACAGCCTTGAGATTTCTATTTATAAAATTGGGAGTTACTAAGACCTGTAAATCTCCCTAAATAATAAATCTCTAAAAAATATATATTTTTTAAATCCCTTAAGAAAATAGTACACGATTACCCTTTTCATAATCCTAAAGCATTTGGACTGCCCCGCAATTGCGTGGCACAATATAATACAAGACATGTCATACAAAACAGGACCTTACATTACGAGGTTCCTACTTTACATGAATGAATTATAAGGATTGTGGTATAGTTCGTATTAGGTTCATGGAATATAGAGAACTTGTACCAACCAATTTGCAAATCTGACCATTCTGATTCTTTGACAAGAGTTTTTAGGAAAAAATTGAACTAGCAAAAATAACACAATCGCACAAAATACAAGTATTTACGTGGTTTGACAGTGTGCCTATGCCCACAGAACAAAAACAAGTATAATCACTAGTTTACCATATGTTTTACAACCTTAGAATCTCTATTCATATAATCGAGAGTTACTAAAACAAGTAAAACTCCTCAAAACAGGAACCCCTTAAAATAGAAAATCCTTTAAAAAAATATTACACGACTGCCCCTTAAAATTTTTGGGACGGGGCACTACCCCTTCACCCTTGCCCATTGACTTGGCAGTGAGACCCCCATAACTCTGCGTACACAATAGAATACAAGACATTTACACAACAGTTTTGTCATTGGATTCGGCCATCCAAATAGTGAAGATACAATTTTATTTTTTTTTTTTTTTTTTGAAAAAAAGTCTACCATATCTTCTAATATTTCTTCAGGTTCATCTATGAAGGATAAACAATCCTAGAATTTTTTTCTACTTAGCTATTATACTTTTTTAATATTATAATTGTACTTGTAACTCGCGTGCTTAAATTATTTATCTGTACGAACAAACATAGCCAAACCAAGAAGCAAATTATCTCTGCCAACCCAATGAGGTGGGTTTATTGAAGAGTGTCAAATCAAGAGAATGGCAAACCCAAACTCGATCCAAACAAATAGCCGAACCAAGGTTTTGTCTCACTCTGTAAATTTTCTATTTAGACTTTCTAGTGGATAATTTGCCATATTATTTGAGGCCCAGTCCAAATTCAATTATGCTTCAAACGACCAAACCCAAAGTTGGGCCAAAGATGATGGATCGAAAGGCAATCCAAGTACCTAACCCAAGTCTGGCTCGAGTTTCTTAGCCAAACCCAACCAAAGTTGGACTGGAACCATATGTCGATCCAACAAACTCATTGATCCATTACTACTCCTCCCTAGACTTGCTAAGGCAGTCCCTGGCCTTATCAACATTACTCCAATATGAGTAGTTCCAATAAGAGATAAACTAAGAGGAAATCGCTTGAGATTGTTTGGACAGGTTCAACAATTGTCAGTCCCAATTAGAATAAATATACAAAGTTTAAAGATCTAAAGTAACGATAGGGATACTTAAAAGAACTTAGATTGAAATAATAAAAGCGGATATGATCTCACTTTTAAAAATAGCAGACGAAGTTCTAGAAGGAATTGAAGGAAGAAACATGATTCATTTAGTTAAACCCCATATCTTTGGAATAATTATTTCATGACGATGATAATGCACACCGAGTATGGAAAAGTATCTCAAAAAGCCTACAAGTGATTAAAAAGGGTTCGGTGATTGGCGCTCAACAACCTATCGATATCAACATAGGAAGATAAGAATAAGATGTGTGAATCTTGATGAAATGAATGAGTCTCAAAAGGGGCTATGTCAAAAATTACTCACTTGTCCCGACTGTGATGAGCAGTTTTTAGATATCAAAGGGACCTCCTCAGATGGTAATCTTAATATGGCTGATTTACCCTCTTTTGCAATTAATTTTGTTGTAACACACACTACTTCAACTAAGTGTCCACTATTTCCAAGTATGATTTCTATATATTATGTATGGTTGTTCCTATCAGCTCAATATTTTGTGATAAGTCACAATTAGAGGATAGCACCAACATGAGTGGAGATTTATTGATTTTGAATTACAATATAGGAGCATTAGTAATTAAAAAAAAAAAAAAAAAACTTAGATGTACTTTCTGGCAAGGGTTTTCGCATTCAAATGGACCGGTTTTTTAGTTAGAGACTTTTGAAGCTCATTGACCTAACTCATCCTAGAAAACCGGCTTGCAAGGAGAGGGTTGCCCCTACTTTATACATTGCACATTCCAATAGTACTCAGGCAATGTGGGACTAATCTAACCCTCCCCCTTAGCACCAGGGCTGGAGACACGTGGCTCTCCACCTCCACATAGGGTTGGAGATACTAACCCAACCCATCCTTGAGGTACACTTACTTTGATCCATGTTAACCAACCAACTACTCCAAAAGACCAATATGTTGAGAAGGGGAAAACTATTAATATAAGAGGGTGACAAGAGTTAACTGGGCTATGTCTCACTTGAGAGCAGACGAAAATATCCCATGACCTATGGGAACCGGTGCTCCGATACCATGTTAAGCCCATGGGCCTAACTCATCCTTGAAAACCGGCTTGCATGGAGAGGGTTTCCCTCGCTTTATACGTTGCACATCCCAATAGTACCAAGTGATGTGGCCATCAGAGACTCAACTCTCCCCCTCCACACAGGATTGGAGATGCTAACACGTCGTTCAGGTACACCCACTTAGATACCATGTTAAAGCCCATGGGCCTAACTCATCCTTGAAAACCAGCTTGCAAGGAAAGGGTTGCCCCCGCTATATACATTGCACATCCCGATAGAATCCGGGCGAAGTGGGACTATTCTAATTGAGACAAGCAAATATAATTTTAATAGGAAATTATTTAATAACTGAACGTTTTCTCATTAGATATTCAATAATTGAAGCTTAATAGTTAATACAAATCTATATATCATATTCATGAACACAAAAATCTTGATGCACGTACTAATTCTTTCTGGGCCAACTAACCACAGACCAATCTTTGCTGGAACCATACATGAACATTCAACTTCACTGGTGATTATATCTGATTAATTTTCTTATTCCTTATCCTTGATTTGGCTATTTGTTATGCAAATCTATGTGGATTTTTTTTTCAAACGTTGACCAAAAGATGATTAGAAATACCATATAAGATAGTGGATCCAATTAAATGAGCAGTCAGACATACTAAAGAAGAGAACATCATATGTTTGATGTTTATAATTTAAATGGATTATGTGTGCTTCGCATATTTATAATCATATGTTTGTTGTTTATTTTGGCTACTTTAAAAATCAATGGCCAAATGCTCAAATTTTAATGATAGGATTTTGTTAGTATTGCAGCAAAACCAAGGATTGAAGTATAAAACAACAAGAATTAAAGATAGACATAAAGAACATACAATCACACAAGGCACAAGATATACATGGTTCAGTCAGAATTGACCTTGTCCACAAGCAAAAGCGACATTTTCACTATATTAACCGATGAAGAATCCAAGTTAAAATCTCCTTTTGTATCTCTCCAATTATGTGACTAGTATCTCTTTCTAGGGCAACAAGAAAAAAAGAAAAGAAAATATATATATATGGGAATGCTAATGTCCAAGACCGTATGAGGACGTTAGTATTCTCCAACACTTCTTTTTTTTTTTAATAATACCCTTACCTATTTTGTCTTTTATTGAAAAAAACAAGGGTATATTAATCTTTTTATATGACAAATGTTTATTTACATAATAAATACTTATCTCTCACATAATAAATGCTAAGGGAATTTAATCTTTAGAATTGAATGTCTTGTTGCAATAAATGATTTGACAATTAATGCAAACAACTATTTATTGTGAAAAAAAACTAGCACACAACGACAAACCTGCACAAGACCAAGAAGATGAGGGACCACCACTTAGGGGGACAGTCAATAAGGACAAATACTAATAGGTCTTGGGCAGCTATGTTGAGCTCCACCATAGCCTCTGATAGAGGACTTGGCAAGCTAACCTTCCACCCTCAAGTTCTAGAAGGGAATAACAAAGTCATTACCTGCCCAAAGGAAATGGTGAGGAAGGGAGAGGAAGGGACCTTAGTGGGACACTTCCTTGAACACAATATCTCATATGTTATAGTCAAGAATGTTGTGGAGAAGATGTGGAGACCTAAAAGCAACCTGGAGATCTTCTCCAAAGGCAACAGGCTGTATTTCTTCAAGTTTGGAGATGAAGAAGATAGAAAAAGAGCCTTGCAAGAAGGGCCATGGTATATTGCTGGTAAGCTGATGGTGCTCAAGGAATGGAGAGCCAAAATCAAACTAGAAAAACTCGAATCAACTGTTATTCCAATTTGGATAAAGCTACATGACCTCCCTAACCAGTTCTAGAACCCAGACGCTTTAAGCTACATTACTAGCTCTATTGGGAAACCTCTTTTCATGGACAGCGCCACCGAGGGTCTCCTCCGTATGTCTTACGTGAGAGTCTATGTTGAGATAGAAGCCTTTAGAGATCTCCTAGATAGGATCTTGGTTGAGGTTGAGGATGAAGCTCTGGCAGAGGTGTCTATCGAGTATGATTGGATGCCTCCAAAATGCTCCAAATGTGGCACCTTCGAACACCTAGAGGGCAATTGCCTCCTAGCAAGCAACAAGACAACAACAAAGGACAGTAACCCAAATCACAATAAGGACAATAACATAGGAGGAGAAGGAAATCAGAGAAAAGAAGTAGAATGGGCTATAATTAGCCACAAAAATGATAGTAGAAGCATGCAGCAAGAGAAAACCCACATAAGAAACTATCAACAAGGGAAAAATGCCAATGAGAAAACGAAGCAACACCGAGAGAAGCACAAGACAACTACAAATGGAATGAGTTATAACCAAAAAGGCATGGAATGGAAAAATCCAAATAATGAAGGAAAAGTTGGCTATGAGAAAGGTGAAACCAGCACTAGGCAACCTAAGCATAAAGAGAAGATAAATGACAGCCAAGCGGAAAAAACAAACACAGAAGACAGAGGCCATAACCCCCTTAAGCACAAGTCCCCAGCAAGGAACCACACCCCACCTAACAACAAATTCCAAATCTTACAAGAAGAGGAAGACAATAGAAGTGTGGAGATTCAGAAATTGGGGAACAAAGATTTTAACAATCTCAGGATTGATGAGTTTGCAATGAAACCCAGAAATAGACTTCCCACCCTTCAGAATATCAAGGAAGCTATGAGACATATGCAAGAACAAAATAGGGAAGATAATGACCATGAGAGGGAGAAAGAAGAGGGGGAAAGGGACCCAACAGTTGATCAATGAACTATGCAGCATGGAACATCAAAGGGTTGAATGAACCCCTCAAGCAACAGGAGATTGAAAGATTTATTAGGAAGAATAACATAAACATAATGGGGATTATGGAAACTTGAGTAAGAGAAATCAACAAGAGCTGCATTGCTAAAGCAGTCTGGCCTGAATGGAAGATGGAGAAGAATTATAGTTGTACTCTTAAGGGCAGAATTTGGGTAGGGTGGGACAACAACAAAGTAAACCTTAGCTTGGTCTTCAAATCAGATCAGATGATTTCTTTTTAGGGGAAAGTGGAAAAAGAAGCCCCTTTTATGTTGAGTGTTATCTATGGCTCAAATGACAGGCAAGAAAGGAAGAGGCTATGGAAAAAGTTGGAGTGTATGACTACCTACATTGACATCCCATGGCTAGTGATGGGTGATTTCAACACAATAACATCTGGTGGGGAGAAAATGGAGGCAAAAGAGTTTCAAATGCTGATGTTAAGGATTTTGTGGAATGCCTTCAAAACACCAGCTTAATGGACCTAAAAGCCAAAGGATGCCATTTAACTTGGAGTAACAAACAGGATGACAAAAGAATCCTATCGAAACTTGACAGGGTATTAACTAACATAAATTGGATCGAATCCTTAACAACTCTGAAGCTGAATTTCACCCTTCAGGAATATATGATCACAGCCCAATGTCTGTTAAACTGAGCAATGACAACAATAATAAACTAAATCCATTCAAATTCTTTAACTTTTGGACTTAAGATGAGAAGTTCCAAGAAGTTGTCAAGGCCAGTTGGGAAGAGCCCGTGAAAAGCAACTCGATGTATAAAGTTGTGCTGAAACTCAAGAGGTTGAAGGCAGTCTTCAAATCCTAGAGTTCCCAATACTTTAACGATGATAAAAAGATCTTAGAGATCACCTATAAGCAACTAGAAAGAATCCAGCTAGCCATCCAAGAACAACCCCTAAACAAAGAGCTTGCAGATGAGGAGAGGAACATTGCCTTTCGATATCAAGAGGTAGCTAAGAAAGAGGAAGCATGCATCCGACAGAAATCCAAGATTAATTGGCTTAAACTTAGATATTCAAACACCCCATTCTTCCACAAATCCCTATTAGCTAGAAGAGCTTGAAACAGGATATCCTTAATACAGGACAGCAATGGTGCTTGGCTCAACAAGAAAGAAGAGTTGGAACAAGAATTCCTTAGATACTACAACAAACTCTTTGGAACCTACTATCCCACCGAGATTCAAGACCAAAATATCCAACTTAAGGAGTTAAATGCCTCCTCAACTAACAGGCTTACACATCCGGTTGAGGAGAATGAAATTAAGGCAGCCATCTTCTCTGTGGATGGAAATAAGGCCCCTGGCCCGGATGGGTTTACAACACACTTCTACTAAAAGGCTTGGAACATAATCAGCAAAGACATAATCAATGCACTTCAATTCTATTTCCAAAGGGGGAAGTTGGTCAAAGAAGTTAATGCCACAACTATTACCCTTGTGCCCAAAACAAACAAGCCTATTTCTATAGAGGAGTTCAGACCAATAGCTTGCTACAATGTTCTCTATAAATGCATATCTAAGATCCTTGCAAATAGAATCAAAGACACCATCGACGTCCTGATTAGCCCCTATAAATCAGCCTTCATCAAAGGAAGATCGATTATAGATACTATCATGATCTCCCACGAGCTTGTCAGGAACTTCCATAGAGATAGAGGAGCCCCCAAGTGTGTTGCTAAAATTGATCTGAGGAAAGCATATGACTCAATTTCTTGGGAGGTAATCATTTATTGCTTGGAGAAAAGGAAATTTCCTAAAAACTTCATTACATGGATTTGGGGCTGCCTGTCCTCACCCATGTACTCTATCTCGATCAATGGCAACCTCAAAGGTTATTTCCCTAGAAGAAGAAGGATCCGCTAAGGAGACCCACTATCCCCTTACGTATTTGTTATTGTGATAGAACTTCTCTCCGTCAGACTGATGGACCTTACTAACAAGGGGAAGCTCGAGTTAATGGCAAGGTGCGAAGAACCCAAGATCAATCACCTTATATTTGTAGATGACCTAATGATTTTCTTCAAAGGTAACATTTCCTCGGCTAAAGCTGTGAATGAGGTTTTGACTTGGTTCGGCAGAACCTCTGGACTCAAGATGAATGTGAACAAAAATAATGTGTACTGCTCCGGTATTAAGAACAGAGAAAAAAGAAAGATAACCATGGAACTCCAGATAATTGAAAGACACATCCCCGTAAGATACCTTGGAATTCCTCTTACTTCAACAAAGTTAAAGTTATCTGACTGCCAACCTTTAATTACCAAACACTCCAATAAAATCAATACTTGGAAGGCAAGATTCCTATCAATGGCTGGCCGAATTGAACTAATTAAATATGTCATTAGCAGCATGCAGGTATTCTGGATTAGTGTGCTCATGTTGCCGAAGAAAGTCTTAAAAGAGCTAGAAAGACTATGTTCCAGATTCCAATGGGCAGGGCTTAACATGGGAAACAAAATGCATTGCATCAACTGGAAAATGGTAGTAAGGGACAAGAGGGAAAGAGGTCTAAGCATCCATGACCTAACTCTTCAAAACAAAGCTGTTATAGCTAAGCAGATCTGGGACATTGCATCAAACAAGGAAAGGTTATGGGGTAGTTGGATTCAAATAAACATGATCAAAACAAGGCATTTCTGGACCATTCCCCTTCCTACTGAAGCTTCGTGGATGTGGAGGAAAGTGCTTCAAAATAGGGAAGTTGTTCAAAATCTAATCTGGCACAGATAGGGGATGGCAACAAAACCTACATATGGCATGATCCTTGGAGTACTGTAAGGATCTTGATGCACAATAGGCAACAAGAGACCAACATAGAGTTAAGGCTTCACGGGGAAGCAAAAGTGAGTTCTTTGATTCGCCAAGCCTCATGGATTCTCCCTATACATCTGACTGCCACCTTGGGGCTCATATGGGACAACATTCGAACCTTGGAACTGGATGGCACTGAAGAAGAAACCAGATCCGAAAGGTGTATTCACGGTGAAATCTGCTTACAAAGCCTTGCAACAACCCAACCCACAAGTCACTTGGCACAAGTTAATTTGGTTCCTGACAACATCAAGAGACATAGTGCTACCTCATGGCTTGGATTGAGCAAGGGTCTTAAAACCCAGGACAAACTAATGGCCATGGGAATTACCCAACACTCGAAATGTTGTTTTTGCAGGAATGCCCCTAAAAATGAAAGCCACTTATTCCTTCGGTGTGACTATGCCTTCGGGTTGTGGCAGAGATTGTTAAATAAAAGCAACATCAACCATTCAAACAGAGACTGGGATTCTGAGGTAGAATGGCTGAGTAACCACATCAAGGGGAACTCCCTATGCTCACTTGTTAAAAATCTTGTTTTTAATGCATTCATACACCACATATGACTAAAAAGATGCAGAAGAATCTTCAAGAATAGCTTCCTTCCTTCCAATCTGTTGGAAAACTTCATTGTTATATATGTCATCCTTAGAACTAAAAGCATGGACACAATCACCGAGGACAATACTGCAAACAGAGAGTTTATGAACTCATGGAACATCAACTCCAACTTCAAAGTAAATAACACCGCAAGATGCAAATGGATCAAGCCTATTCAGGGTGAATGTGCGTTCAACACTAATGACTCCCTCAGAGGCAATGTGGGGAGAAAAGGAGCTATAATCAGAGATGACCAAGGAAGAACAATAAGAGCAATGGCGAAAACCACCCATGGAGAATCAGTTTTGTACCATGAGCTTCAAGGTTTGGACATGGCAAATACCTTTCACATTAGAACCCTGAATGTTTGAGCAGACTCAAAAATAGCTATCGACTACATAAATGGCCTAAACAAGACCCCTTAGAAAGAAAAGAAGCTGGTCAAAGCTATCAAAGCTAAAGCCTTATTGTTCCACAAGATTGACTTCTCCTTCTACTTTAGAGAGACAAATCAAACTGCGGATTTCTTAGCTAGTTACCTTACTGCCCCTGGTAGCATTAGGTTGAATCCTCTAAGCCTCTCTACTAATCTCAAGACCATTATATGTAAAGATGCCTGTGGGCATGTCTATGAAAGATTATAAGGGCCTTCTATTTTCTGGTTGGGGGTCTGCCTAACCCTCCCTTAATTTTCAAAAAAAAATAATAATTTTTCATTAAAAAAATAAAATGAATTAGAGTATTATTGGAAAAAAAAATTAGACAATGCTAACGTCCCCCAAAAGGTCTTGGACATTAGCATTCCCCATATATATATATGACTTTAGGGGTAAAATTTACAAAGACCTCTAATAGAAAACTATCCATACGCTCGACCCTCGTGTTTGTCTACAACATAATCTAAAATCACCAATCAGGAATAAAAGACATAACTCTATAGATACCCCAATCTAAATGGGTCCCCACTCGAAAGGATCCAAAATTTTAACTTTTTTATCAAAACAAAAGGCCACTAAATCCCCTAAGTGTCTCATGGACTCACAATCCCCTCACCTCCTCGCTCTCTTACCACTCCAATTCCAAATCTGAAAATGTCATAAGCCTACCGCCCATTGATCTTCAAACAATCATTTTAGCTTCACCATTAACTAATGTCTTAACCTAACCTAACCCTCCCATGCAACCCAACCCCAATCCAAATCTTAGACTCAAGCCGGTCATAAGACTCAAATACTCATCAAAACACAAGCCCAACCCAATCAATCTTAAATCCCATACTCTTACCCATATACATACCTATGATCAACACCAATCAAGATCCATGCAACCCTTTATCATCAAGAGGGATACTTGTCATCACCTCACAAATTCTTCTAACCACCCTATCATCACCCTCAAAAAATAAATTAACCCACACCCATGTCATAACCTACTCCCATCATTTCATAAAAAAATAACCAACCCACATCCCTTCTCCCTAATCATATCACCTAGCAAACACAACCACACCTTTGGGACACTTGTCACTACTTCCTCCATTCTTCCAAAATCTAACCACCTAATCCTTTACACAACCTATTCTCTTAGCCAAACACCACACCCCTTAATCCTACCTAACACTCAACCCATTTGGGTCAAGAGTGACATATTCCCATCACCTTAAACAAATACCCCTTTCCAACCTCTAAATAACACATCTTTCATGCATGCACCACATGTCATTACCTTTTAACTTTTTCCCTTTGACATTCCTAACCTTAAAAACAACCCAAAAATCCTATAAATACTCCCATCAACTCTCTCAAAGACTCATACTATTAAGTACTAAAAAAATCAAAATTTGCAATTCCTCTCTATTCAACTCTCTTCTTCTCTCACTACCTTATCTCTTCTAAAAAATATTCACAAAATTCTACTAAGGACTTAAGAATAAAAAAGAAGAAGAATGAGGAAAATAAGAAGTGGAAGGAAGGCTCAAGTCTCAAGGTGGGTTAGTCATAGTGTTGCAACCCCCCCCCCCCTTTCCTCTCCTCTCATCTCCTCTCTCTACCTCCTTCTTCTACCTCTCCTATTCACCCCTTTTATTTTGATTTTTAGAAAATCCCCAAGGTGTAGTGCTCCCCCTCCTCTACCTATGGTAAGTCGGACTTTGGTTCACTCGAAAGTGTAGGAGTTGTAACCGTTTTAAAAAAGAAATCATTTTAAACCCCTAAACATAATATGTTTCAAAGCAATTAATAAATGGATCCTTCTCAACCCAAGAGAATATGCTATAACCATTAGCCAACACTTTCCCAAAATTAAGTTCTTAAGGCATGATATTGATGAGGATCATCTTTATCAATGAGATGATCCTTATGATCCGAGCCAATAGCAAATCATTTACGAGAAAGGGAACAAGTCGTTGATCATTCAACGCTCTTTATTCTCATTTTATTTCGAAAATAACTAAGTCTTTTGAGATTATCATCATTTGATGGAAAGAAATGGGTGCCTAACACCTTCTCTTCTCTAATTGAATCGCTTACCTAGATCTTGGGTAGACTAACACGTCTAATTCGTATGAGAGTCACTACGATGTCAAAATGATATTTTTTCTAAAAATACTTTCCGGGTGATCGTTTACACCCTTTTACAAAAAGAAATGGTGGTAACTTTAAATCCTTATAGAGGTGATCTTCGGATTCTAAATCATGCATCTACAAACTCTACAATTAGTTTGACATGGATTCACTCTAATTTTTTTGTGGGACGAGTTGCATCAAAATCATTTAACTATGGGAATGGAATCTCTCCATATATGGACCAGAAATCAATAATTAGATTGATCATGATCAAAGTGTAAGCCACTTGACATTTTGGCACTAGGGAAGAGGACATTTTTATGAACTATTTCTTAGTTCATACACTTTCAAAGATGAGAAAAGTCCCCAATTCATTCTTGGGGAGATAATACTTGCTTAGATGGAAGGTGTGTTATATTAATTTGCAATGGAGCAATAATATCCACGATCATTATGTTGATACTTATAAGGACAATAATGTAAGTTATAATTCCTAAACCTATTATCTCAAACCCACTTCTTGTTCCCAAATAGCACTATTAATGAATTACTATTCATAATGTGAACAATTTATTGCTTAAGTTATTAAACTATAAAATTATTTATTCAAATAAAATGTTCTCAATCAACATAAATGAATTTTACATATAATGAAATATCCGGTTTAAGATATAATAGGAATCTTGTTATAGTTGTTTTTAATGTGTTTCGTCGAGATCAATAAATGTGATTATCATGCATCATGTTGGCATCACCAACTTACCTCGTACATTTGGTATGTATATTATCATGTAGCGATTTCTTGTCTATCCCTCCCATCAGCACTTAAAAAGTCCATGTTGGATGTAATCCTAGGTTGAATTTTCCAAGCATATATTTGAATACAGTGAATTGTCATATTCATGAACCTGTTTGAAACACTGACTTCTTGAAAGATTTATTTTCAAGAGTGGTGATAATATGACTCCCCAGTTGGCATACTCAAATGACTCCATGATTTGGGTCATTTTCATGATTACACTTCCCCATTATAATTATAATATAAAAAAATGTATCCCTAGGGAATCATGTATCCCAAGGTGTACAAATTTAAGATTCCTGAACTAGTCCACATCATGGAATCATTTGAGTATGTCACCTGGCCAGTCATGTTAGCACAACTCATATTTTCGAAGATAAGATTTTTTATTAAGACCATATAATTTGATATATGATTTTCTGATTCGAAAATATTCAGTTGATCTGTACTCGGTTGAGGTGGTAAGGGCACAGAATCATAGATCATTTTTTTCGAGATACACAAAGAAAAATCAATGGTTTCGTGCCCTTGCCATGTCAGCCGAATATAGAACAAGTGAAAATATTTTAGTCTAAAAATCATTAGTGATATAATTTTTATGGTTGAAAGAATCTTAAATACTCATAATTTAATTTTTAACCTCAAACAAGGATTGATGCACCAACATTAAACATGGGGCTGAGATGGTAAAAAGAAAATAGTTTGCTAGACATCAGTACAGTTTTTTTTTGGCATCCCTTTCATTCATTTTGGCATCAAAGGGAGTATCCTCCTATCTCATCCGCTGGTTTGGTGAAGAGAATTTTCTTAAATAATCAAACCTCAAAAACATAATATTTTTCTTTTATAAATATAAAACAATTAATGTATGACAAGTGGCACAAGAATTCATGAAAAACTTAGATTGCCAAAAGTCCAAAGTGGAAGGCCTAGTGAGAAACATGGGCCTATGTGGGCTCACAAACTCATAAAGTCAAAATCATGCATTCTTGATTAGAAATGTTGAGATTTTCAAGAATGATGTCTACGCCATCGACTTTCGTTTTTTTCAACTAAATTCTTTCGCTTAGAGCATCTTCAAGAAACTCTTTAGGTATTAGATTCTCTTTATAATAAAGATTTATAATAAAGAGTGAAACAAACATCCGACGGACTCACTAAATGTCAGAATTAAAGTAACGAGCTCAAAAATTGAGGAGATGACTTGTTACATGTAGAGAAGGCCTTTGGCTCGTTATAAATAAAAATAATTTCCTTACTAATTTAGTAAGATTTCAAAAATTACTAAGAGTCATCGGGCCCACATAAATTATGACGTTGACAATCGAACACAAAATCCTTCTAGATTTTATGGAAAAACTCATATTCATAAAAATAATTTTAATATATATATATATATATATATATATAATATATATATATATATATATATTTTGAGCTTGAACCAGGTTGTTAAAATGGACGGCTACCGAACTACCAAAACTTAAATTTAAAATTAAACAATGAAATATATATATATATATATATATATATATAATTCTTAGAATTTTGTTTTCAAGAAACTTGTGGCATCGGATCATGTTTTTGGATTCAAAACATGAGGTTGTGACTTTTATTAAGATTTGAGTCAATTTTCAACAAATGAAAATTTTGTTGAGTCTATTGAAGCACACAAAAAAATTTAGGGTAGTTAAAACAACATTTGTCAGATTTTGATCAAATATGTTTTTAATTTCAAAGAGCATTTTTGGAGAAGCTCTTATATCATGTTTTTTATAGCAAATTTGTTGTTTTAGGAAACTTTTCGTTTTGTTAATAACTTCAGTCATAAAAGTCAAAATCATACACCGACAATTTGCTACACGTCTAGGGTTTATTACTATTTATTTCCAAACTTAATTCATTTTTGCTATTTTTATTATTTTTTGTGTTTTAATAGGAATTGAACTTTTTCTATAAATAAGACTCTAACTGCACTCGAGATTAAATAAAATTTCTTTTTGAGATTTTTTTTCTTCATTGTTTCACACTTCATCAAGAAGGTATTTTAAGAGAAAAAAAAGCCTAAATTCTACTTATAAAAATTATTTAATTTCAGCATAAAATAGAATTACAAGTCTTGTTAGAAGCCTATATGAAAAAGAAACATGCAAATTTAAGATACAATCAAAGGGTCGATTGCTTTGCAAGTAAGCTAGTCTTACAATTTTTTAGATGTTTTTTTTATAAAATAAAAGAGTCGTGTCGGAGTGACATTAAAATTGACACCGTTTCACACATTGCTGACATGGAGGTTCATACATAATCATAGATGCTTTCACTCGTATCTCAATGAAAAGAATCTCTAATTTCGTACACATCCACGCCAACAATGTGTGAAACGACGTCAATTTAATGTCACTCTTAACATTTTCCAAAATAAAATGGTTAATTTGGCCAAATACTAGTCCCACCATGTCTGATCCGTTCTTTTAATAAAATTGATTCAGTTAATGAATCCCCTATTATTGTGAATGATATCTTTTTATGAAAAGCAATGAAAGTAATTTAAGAAAAAAAAAATGCATATTTTAAATTTAAAATAATGCTTAAGTGACCTCGAGATTTTACCTCATATCATCCATCTGGCATTAAAGTGTGTAGGAACCATAGATGCTTTTTATCAAGATTCGATAAAAAGCATCTATGGTTCCTACACACTTTAACGTCAGGATATGATGTACAATGTGAGGTACAATCTTGAGGTCACTCCAGCACAACTCTTTAATTTTTAATAAATGCAAATCGGTCCAACCAAATTGAATCAATGTCTGATAAATTTTCGATCCAATCATCCATTCAATTTTAAATTATACAAAAAAATTATTATTATTATTATATAACATATATTATAGACCAATGGCAAATACTGCATTCCAAGTCCATTTCCTTAACTGCAAGAACATTATTTAAGAAAAAAAAATTCAAAGATTAACAGCTCAAACCTTTCAGTAGGATGTTCCCTTACTGTCAACTTGTAAGTCCGTTTATTGTGTTTATATATAGGGAGAGAAATTAAAACAAAAATTCATTGTAATTGTTGTTGAATTCACAGTCTAAATCTGCTCGAAGAGATCGAAATTCACCTCAGTTATATCTTCCGATAGCATCATGGAAAGCTAATGAAATCTTCTGAACTTTGTGCTTGTTGCTGCTCTTCTTCCCATGAACTTACCTTTATTTCTTCAGATTTGATCTCATTGGGCTGAAACTGAAACATAGTAGATTCTAACTTGATCTCTGAATCCCAAGAAGAAACTGCATTTTCCATCATATTCTGCATCTGAAAATCAGAATTTTCCTTTGTTTCATTCAAGAACATAGTACTTATTCCCGAATTTGAATTATCCGAAACATCGGTATCACAAGAACTCAAATTGGGCATAGAAGTATACGTAAAATCGGAGTTTGATGCCAAATGGGTCTGTTCAAAAGGTCTGAAAGATTGGGTATATTGATGTATAATGTTCGAAGTAGTCCCAATTTGATCGAAACTCGATTGGAATTCAAAAAAGGGAAATGGATCAAAAATGGGTTTTGACGGAAGAATTTCTTTCGAAGTTTCACTTAGTCCGGTATCAAAATAGCTTGAATTATCAAACCCCATTATTTGCCGAATATCTACCGAGGTTGATGTCGTTAGAAACTTTCGTGATTGAGATGGTTGCGAGGAAGCTTCTTCTTTACCATTTTTCTTTTCTTGATCTTCGATTTCGATCAATGGTTTGTGCGTGATTGGGTCAATACCCTGCTGCCTTAGTTTCTTCTTTAAAGATGAATTCCAAAAGTTCTTAATCTCATTATCAGTCCTCCCTGGTAATTGTGCTGCAATTTGAGCCCACCTGAAATCACAAAAATGAAAAATCTTAAAAACCCATTTTATTTTATTTTTTGCATCAAAGATTAAAAATTCAAATCACATTTAATTTATTTTCAGTACCTGTTGCCAAGAACTTCATGGAGTCTAATTATCAAATTCTCTTCTTGTTGTGAGAACATTCCTCTCTTAAGATCTGGTCTTAAGTAATTAATCCATCTTAGTCTACAACTCTTTCCACATCTTTGCAAACCTGAAAGAACATAAAACATGGGATTAACAACCAAATTATAATTTATCTCGAAAAAATGAAGAGGAACAAACAACATGGTAGAGAATTATACCAGCTTGTTTAGGAACTGAGCTCCAACAACCAACACCAAATCTAGTGATGTAATTGAATAGTTTCTCATCTTCCTCAGGAGACCATAAACCTTTTCTTAACTTTTGCTCTAAAGAGCATGAAGAGCGCCCCATTTTCGATGATCGTAGATTGTTGCCTTAGTAACAAAATTCAAGGCAGGCGACAACGTCCGAAGGATTTGGACTTAATGAGGTAAGAGAGAAGGGAAGATCTGTTTGTGATATTTGAATGAAAATATTTAGAAGAGAAAATCATGCTTAGTTTTCAAGTTATGGGTTTGAAGAGAGAGAGAGTGAAGAAGAATAAGAAGAATAACATAGGAAGGTGAAGCAATCAAGTAGGTTTTACGCAAATCCGGTGCTGCTTTTGCATTCCATTGGATTGAGCTTTAAGATATCTTTAACTCTTAAAAAATTTAAAACTACCAAAAGAACTCTATAGTCAATAAAACGTGCACTTTTACTCTCTATAGAGAGTATTTTACCTGTCCGGACGACAATGAGGCATGTATCACATGCCACCCTCCATAATAGGGAGATGAATTGCTAGCCTCCTTGAAACTTTGAACTTGACCTAGGGTATGAAATAGACTAATGATTTTAGAACTCAACTGAACAGCTGGACTCACCGACGTGTCATACGCAAAGAATCATAGATTCTTTCGTTCAGGATACACAACTATAGCTTCAGGATACACAACTGCACATGTCATGTTGATCACGTCAGTTGTGTATCCCGAGGGATAGAATCTACAATTCTTTGCCCATGCCATGGCAGTGAATTTTTTAGTTTCCCTCTTAGGTTGAGTTCAAAAATCAGCACTCTATGAAATATTTGATATTCTAGGGCAGTAATAAGCACGAATGACATCGACAATGAGAGAGAAGTTCTCTCTCCTACCCATGGTAAAAAAAGAAAATTTTCTTATCTAATCACCTTATGACATTTAAAAACATGATCCGTTGCAACGGGGTTGTAGAGGACAAAATTATATGAACTTTAAAAAAGAAATTAAATAAAGAATCTTTTTTCACTGTTGAATTTTATTTTTAAATATAGGTGTTCGGTAATTGTCTATTTTCAACACCTTTGATCAAGCTTGAAAAACAAAACAAAACAAATATATACAGATGGATTAGGATCTGTGTACACACATATCTACTCATATATCTATAATGTGTTTTGTCTTATATGAGTTAAAAGTTTCGAATTGAGCTGATTTTTTGTGAGGATGACCTCTATGATGAGGAGATCATCCTCACCAAAAATCAGTTGATTCTAAAACTTTTATCCCCATATTTATGAGTTGAACAATCGTGGACCGTCCATTTTCGTAAATCAGTTTTGATGAGGTTAAAAGTTTTGGATGGAGCTGATTTTTCGTGAGGATAATCTCCTCATCATAGAGATTATCCTCACGAAAAATCAACTCAATCCAAAACTTTTAGCCACATAGGACAAAACACGTTGTAGATATATGTGTACACGGAACCCGACCCTATATTTATATAATATTTTGATGTGTTATTGGATTGTCAATGTGATAATCAATGTGAGCCCAATGACATTTTTAAAATTTTGAAATCTTAAAAAATAAATTTATGGGCAAAGGATGGGTGGGCAAGAGAGAGAAACTTTCTCTCTATTGCAAATGTCATTCGCGCTATATGTCAAACAATTGTTGAGTTGTGAGCAAAACATCACTCTTGATGAGCCTTTCGTAGGTTAAATCAAACCAAAATACCCAGCGAGCCTAAGTTGGTTGAGCGAAAGCTCGATCCTAAGAAATTTTGTTGAGCATTAGAGTAACTCCAATTGGCCGCTAAAACTCTAAATTTAGAGATAGAGATATTCAAACCTAATGCCATCTAGTCTCTATTTTAGAGAAATTCCCTCTAAATCATTGTTCACTACTTCAAATATAGAGATCTGAAAATTTTAAGAAGGCCTCTCTAAATCACTATTCATATTTTTAAATATCCATTTTATCTCTCTTTTTCTACAAAATATCATTTTTTGACATTCTCTTTTCATGGAACATGTTTTAAAATTTATTTTTATCCCTTCTCTTTTCAACTTTTTAAAGTGAATGAATAATGATTTAAGAGATGAATAGTAATTTAGAGAAAGGGTCTGTTGAAGTACCAATTGGTTTGGAGGTGAGTACTTCTCTAAATTTAGAGAAGATGTCATTTTGGAGGAAAAATTTAGAGACATGGGTTGGAGTTGCTTTGAGTTGACTTTTCAGACTTTATAAAAATATTAAATTTATTCATCTTTCGAAATTATTTGAAGTTACTACTTTTTATTAAAATATGAGTCTAATCTCCATCCTAATTAGAGATTAGACTATTTGTAGGCCTCACTAACTTTACTAAGTTTGGCACCTTGTATACGTTGGGTGTTGTTAGGTCCTAGTTTGGCACCATCTTTGTCAGCTCAAAGCAAGGCCCTAAACCATTTTTTTCAGACAAGGTGGATCGCTCATTAGTGGGCCAAATGGACTGCCAATGAATAGCCCATCCATAAATAGAAGCTGTGCATTAACCATATTGTTGAGATGTGAGGGACAACACTAGGGTCATAGGGATTCAGACTTATTCCCTTGGGATCCATTACAATTAAGAATCATAGGGAATATCTTTCCATCAAAGCCTCTCTCTTTTTTTCTTTCTCTACGGGTCTCAAACATGGTAGGCTAGTTTTTTCCATAAGCCTATCCACAAAATCAAAGAAACCACTAGCCTCGGCCAAGGGTTGAGGCTCTCCATCAAACCAACAATTGAGATGGGATGACCAAATGAAATGGATCTAAGAGACATATATTGATCCTTAGAAACTTTATATTTTTTTTTCCCATCTCGAATGTATGTATGTATGATATTGTGCATCAAACATTATTTGAGATTAAAAAAGTCCATATCTCGATCTTATCAATTAGTTAAAGCAATTTTCATGATGAACTTTACAGATAGGTATGCAGAAGGGCTAAACATTGCCAAACATAGGAAGAGAGGATGGGAACTGAAGCATCCATACAAACCCCTAATATACAATCCCATTGACAACCTTAATTTGAAGACTCGTTAAGTGGGTCAAGTTCACAAGTGTAAGGAGGCAATTCAATTGTTTCAGTTTAGGGTTGAGATAATCTAATTACCCCATGTGACAAAACTCAATAGACTACCTGACATGACAAGTTTGAAAATCGTTGATTTGTGCTTCTCGATATACATAGTTTCTTCAGGAGACATTTTTTATGAGGAAGTGCACTTGTGTATACCAAAGAGCACAAATCAACAATTTTCAAGCTCATCACATCTAGGTAGTCGACTAAGTTTGCCACGTAGGATAGTCTAATTATCACGATTCTTCTGTGTTAATATAGAAAGTGTTAGAAAGAACCCTATAATCTGAAATATAAATCAACAAGAACACAAGAATCTCACAAGACACAAAATATATGTGCTTCGATCAAAACATCAACCTATGTTCACGGGCAAAAACGACAATTTCACTATGATAATCAAAGAAGAACTAGGTTACAATTTCTCTTTGCCTTTCGTATATCTCTCACATCCTTTTAAGGTTTCATCTTTTACCCTTTATATACTTAGGGTTACAAAGAGGTTAAACGGGTCGGATTCAAATCCAAATCAAATAGGCCCAATATTTTGTCAAGGGGCAAAAACCGTACATATTACCAATTAAACGAGTCATACTGGTCGTTAACAGATCATCAAAAGATCCGAGTTGAATCCATGACAACTCTCTATATATAAGAATAGAAGATATAACCCAACAAAAGAATCTTTTTACACGAGAGAAACATGTCAAATAATGGCCCATTATTCAAAAGGGGTAAGTATAAAACATCGGACATTATTTAAAAAAAAATTATAAGTGTTTACTCACTCCTAAATATAATATAACATTGGAGAAATTCTACTGACATGCCAACTTGTACTTATAATACACCAATTATATATTACACCACAAATAAGATTAAGGATGAGCTGATTTACGGTGCGGGCACGTGTCCCCACAAGAACTTTTAAAATCTAAAGTTTAGTTAGTTATTGCAATAAATAATTGTGGTGGATAATAAAAAATTCACCAATATTGCCCCCAATTATTTTTTTAAGTCTTAGTTGCCACCGCAACAAAACAAAAACAAAAAACAAAATCACTCTTAGTTGCCCCCACATGAGCAAAATCCTGGCTTCACCCCTGATTAAAGAGATGCCAAAGTCATCTTCTAAGATTTCTTAGTAGTATTCCTAAAATATAAAAAAATCTAAGAGGTACATTAAAAGGAGAAAAGGATGAAAGATGAAGAAAAGGGTGAGATATAAAGAGGGAGAGTGAGATTGATTTCAAAAATATTATAAGAAATCTTAAATTTCAAAAATCCAACATTTATAATGATCTCTTTAGAATTTTTTTTATTTTATTTTAAAAAAGAATCTAATAAGAAATCAATAGATTTAAATTATCCCTGATGAAAAAATTCTCAACAACAAAAAATAATCCATCTCTTTCTTTTTTTTCCCTGTTTGAGGAGGGTTTTTGAAAAACAAATGCATTCAACATCTCTTTTCCTTGATTTCGTAAAGAGAGTGATATTGCCTCACCAACTTTTGTTAATGTCATATCAATTGCATTTCTTTGGTGATTAATTTACATAGGAATTGGTCTGGCATTAACAAAATTTGGTATGGCGATAATAACTCTCTTTCAGAAAAATAAAAATAAAATAAAAAACTCCATGAATAAAATACTTTAAAATTTCATCCATTTCTCTCTTTGAAAAGAGTAATTGGATGTCTCTCTCTCCCTTTAAAAGAAATATTTGGAGAAGAAATAAACTACATAAATTTTTAAGAACAAAAAAACGAGGTGTAATTTAAAAAGATAAATAATAAAGAAGTACAGATCATCATTAATTATTTGATTTGAAAAGATTAACTTATTAAGTAAAATTGATGTGGCTATTGAAATTATCAATAATTAACTCCACTGATTTCATTAGGTGTAGGGTATGGTATCCGACAAGACATATATTAAGATAAGATAACTAGGGTACCTTATGTCTGTAAGAAAAGAAAAGAAATGGCTGCTTGTATATTACTAATTTTGCTAGATTATTATTTTGAACCTAAAAAAGGTATTTTGACTCGACTTTTTTGACTATCGATCATTGTGTCCCCTTGAAATTTACGGTCAGTTTATCCTAAAATTGTGTTATTTCTACAAGATGTATATAGCATTATAACGTAACCTTTTGATATTGAAAAATAAATTTTTTATAAGACATAAAATATTATTTTGAATCGTGATAATCTACCTACCCCACATGGCATACTCAATCGACTACCTGATGTCACAAGCTTGGGAATCATAGATCTGCACTCCCCGAGATACACTTTTTTATGGGGAAGTGCAGTCGTGTATCCCAAGGAGCATAGATCTACGGGCTCGAACTTGTCACATCAAGGTAGTCAGATTATCACGATTCTATTATTTTATGTTATATTTATATATATATATAGCATAATAAGGTGTGTCGGTGCCGTTATATAGTTTGTTTCATCCATGCTAATCTTACCAAAGTCATGTTACAATCAACTCCCAACAAATCTTTCCATAAAAGATTTTCAACCAATTAATCGCCTCCTAGGTGAGAATATATGGTGCAAAATCACTTGGGATGTCGATGGATCAGGTCATATTCCGATACTAATCATTCCTCAAATGCCTAGTCTAGATCTTATCAATTATATCCAAGCTCAATCAAACAAACCCTAGTCCAAACCCGAGTAATTATATCCAAATTAGATCCAACCCTAAAGTTTAAATAGGATTCAAATCTCCATTGATCTTAACTAGAAACAAGTCAAGACAACATTAAACTTTTCTTTTATAATACGTTTTATTTTTATTTTTTTTATTACAAAAGTATTAACTAGCTTAGTTAATAAAGTCTTTGGGCGATACCAAATATGTGGGTTCAAATCCTGCCAACACCAAGTAACTCAACTCATCAAAACTAAGTTTACCAATAAAATAAAATAAAAGATTGTTAGGCTTAGTCCGGCCAAGATTTAAGGGAGTAGCAAATTTTGATCTCAACCCTACCTTTCCAAGTTTGAGATCGTGGTAATAAACCTATTTTTTTCTAATGGATTGACAAAGTTAGTAAATCAAATTGACAATCTAAGAGGATAGGATAAAATATTCCCGAATCTAGGAATAATGATCCCAATAGAGTAATGTTAACAGGCATCCCAGCTGAATATTACCATAACCCTCGACTAGCTCAAACTTATAATGCCAACCCATGACTACCATCCATATTTTAGCAAACTCAATTATTTTAAGCTTCTATGAACTTGTATTCAAAAATCAAGGGAGTGATCTTGCACATAGAGATTATACAGAAGTAAAGGTACCCCTAATCTTGTTAATAAGGAAATTGTGGTTTAAAAAGAAATGGCTTTTTAAAGGTAAAACTCGAATTTAGAAAGATTTGAGAGAGGGACAATATATAAATAGCAAATCATACAATTGGTTCATCAGCTTAGTACATAAATTTAGAAATAGCAAATCTATGTTCTTCTACATCACTATTCACCTTTTTTTCAAATACCTATTTTGTTTCTTGTTTATAAATGTCATTTTTGACCTTTTTCTTTTCATAGAACATATTTTAAATACTATTTTTGTTTCGAATCTATTTATTGATTTATTTTAAGTAAATAACTGGTATTTTAAAGATAGGGATGGTTGGAGTTCAAAGTTGTTTGGACAGGACTGGACTTCCATCATAAAAAATGAAAACGACACCAATTTAATGGAAAATTTGGAAGATACGTGTTGAAGATGCTCTCATAGAATTTTCAACCCCGAACGTAACCCTAGACATAAATCGATCCTAGCCTAGTCTAATAATTATATAAACCTGGTCCAATTAACCCCTGAAGGAATATTTTATTTATAGGATAGATAAAATTAAATAATTATAAATCAATCATAAAGTCGAGATCAATCACTGAATAAGGTAACTTTCCTTCAAAGCATGCAAAATTTTCAACACCGTATTCAAACTTTCTTAGTTTCAAGCAAAACATAGAGAGTGAAGGATTATCGATTGTGTGAATTACACAACAGAAAGAATCTAAGCCGGACATTTAAATGGAACCACATTTTAAAGATTTAACAGCGTGGTAAGATTGGTTGGTGGGCAGCCGTTAAACTTGACCAACAGTTTAAACGTACATTTGAATTATATAAATATAAATGTGTATCTTGAGATCCACGCGTCCAACGCGATGCACGGTATCGCTTCCACATACGGACAACCACTAGAGTTAGCTTCTCCGCTTTATCGAGAATTGATAGTGTGGTGCACAGGATCACCAAACTCTTTGTTTCACCTTTTCGATAAAAGTTAATCATGATGAGAGATGGTCTTTCTCCTTCCTTCGGAATCCGGATTTTGGTGACTATCTTTTGAGATGTTCAAGCTTTTGTCGTACCTTGACCTTAGTCTGATCAGGAAGACTAGTAGAAAGTAATGCAAATGCCCTCAAGATTCCATCAACTTAAACATCAAATCTCAAGATCAGAGACTCTTTAGGTAATTCAGAAGAAGATGATTTTTTTTTTTTTGGTAGAAAAAAATAAATGGTTTTTCACAAAATTTGAATGTGAAGCTGAAGAGCATGTTAACATGGGCTGGCCCTGCCAAAACAATAAGCCTTAGGGCTTTGAACTTGAGTATGTTAAATAAAAGAAGGGTAGGGCTCAAATTTTGTGAGTCCATTAAATTTGGTTTGGACTAGAGCATAACAAAGCCCATTGCTATTGATCCACTTACATGTTGGGTGTACATTTTTCTTATATTTATAGTTCTCCCTCTCTCAAACAAATCGGTCTTTTGGAGTAGTTGGTTGGTTAAAATGGTATCAAAGCGGTAAGTTTGATCTAACTAAATCCGTCTCTTTAGGGTTCCCAGTCAGTTACAACCCTAGGCTTTTCTTAGTGTGTTACATACATATACGACTTTTGAGTAAATTTTGATAAAATATAAATTCATGATTTTTGGACTTGACTTGATTTTTTTCACTCGGTCTATACTCGGCTGACATGGCAAGGGCACAGAATCATAGATCTAATTTCTTTGGGATACACAAGAAAAAAAAAAAAAGACCTATGGTTATGTGCCGCTGCGACGTCAACTGAGTACAGATCAAGTGAAAACAAATCAAATCAGAAAATAATTAACCTAAAATATAAGAAGATACTAGTAATTATGATGGCTTGAGAAGTACTTGTCATGTGCCCTATAATTTGAAAGCATGGTAAACACTGTCCCCTCTTTCAAGTTAAGAAGTTGCAGCTCAGTTTAAAATATTAAAATTAGCCAATCCTCTTCAAGCCTTGTACTTAATGCATTTCCTTTTGAGGTACCTCCTGATTTTGTTGAAAATTAGAGTTTCTCCCTAGGTTTTCAAATCATTGACCTACCCCTTGACTTCAGTCCTTTATGACAGACTACTAATATGAAATAGTTTGAAATTCCCTTGTCATCAACGTCTAGCCAAATTCTCATACCGTTTAATTTTTTAACATATTCAACAAGATCTTCAATTCATTGTTTTCAACCTTATGTCATCTATTTGTGATTTATTGGGGGTATCTTTAATTTTCTTCAAATCTAAAGGGAATGCCCAAATTATCCTCATTATATTACCAACCAAAAATATTTTTCAGTCAAATGGATATAACCATATTATTGACTTATATTTTCTTAGAAAATAAAAAGATTATTTATTAATTTGGTTCATAAATAACGTCAATCATACAAGTAGGAAAATTGTTAGCCACCATACACTATATCAATGATTAGTGATAAAGCATATTATTTTTATATATTTATGAGATTATTTGTATTATTTTTTGAAATTATTGCACTCCAATTCAAAGAAATTACTAGAGCTATATTTACTTTATTAGTATTATCCATGTCACATGGTCCCAATCAAAATAACAATAAAGCTTTCTTTTCAAGACATAATGATCAAAAAATAATAGTGAGAGTAAAGCTTTAAAACACATTTCTTTCCCTTCATCCTTCACCCAAATAATTAGGCCTATTATCTGTTTCAAACAACTTGCACTTGTCCCCCCCTTGAAAAGGAATAATTTTGCCTTTTTTAAAACTTAGTTTAGTGGGATATCTCATCACTTAATGCTAAACTTACCTTCTCTAAAAGGTAATTTTTGTGTTTCACCACCTTCAATAGAATAACAATTATGTGACACCCCCCTTCACAGAATCGTAGATCATTTGTCTCAGAATACGTAAAATCATAAATCTTTTTCTTGTGTATCTCGAGACAAATGATCTACGATTCTATGATGAGGGCGCATATGAGAAGGGGGCGTCAAATTATCACGACTGCCTTTAATATAAGGTAATTAGTGATTTTAATCATCCTATCTTCCCCTCCTCTCCCAAACTTTTAGGTTTAGGTTTCGAAGTCCACCATGCACATAATGTAGTTGCCCTACAAGTCAAAAGTTCATTACAGTGCCTTGAGAAGAAAACTAACTGTGTCAAATCAAACTCTTGTTGATAAATCTAATCAGAGGTTCATGTCTCTATAATCTTTTACCAAAAAAGAAAAAAGAAAAAAAAATCCTTGATTTGACACCAATTTAACCCCTAATGAAAGTTTCCAGGTACATAACTTGGCCCACATGCCCCCCATTCCATTTTCATTATCATTATAACCCTTGCATTTTCCACTCTTTAGATGAAGAGAACACATTCAGACAAAGATTAATAAAATGAATTCTCCTGACATTGATGATTAATATTTTCTGGGGTCTTCTTGTAATCATATATGGTAGAATTGATTTCGTTTTCCTAAACTTATTATGCCAAAAGTAATTATGATAAGAGAAAGAGAGAGAGAGAGAGACCTGGTAGACATAATTGTTACATTTTTATTACAAAAACTCTCCTGGAGTCGGGACGCAGCCAAGACTATGTCCATGTGGGGCAACTAAGAGTAGAAAATAATTGTGGGGACAATTAGGAGTGAAAAAAAATAGTTGTGGGGATGACTAAGAGTGGAAAATAAATTTGTAAGAGCAACAGTGACAGATTTTTTTATCCACCTCTAAACTATGTCATAATAGCTTACTAATCCATAGACTTTGAAAATTCTTGTGGGGGTAAGTGTCTCCACTGTAAATCCGCCCTGCTTGGAGTTGCCCATGTGGGGGTAACTAAGAGTAGAAAATAATTGTGGGAACAATTAAGAGTGAAAAAAAATAGTTGTGGGGATAACCAGATTGAAAAATAAATTTGTAGGAGTAATAGTGATAAATTTTTTTTATCCGCCTCTAAAATATGTCACAATAGCTCACTAATTCATAGACTATGAAAATTCTTGTAGGGGCAAGTGCCTCCACAGTAAATCCGCCCATGCTTGGAGTTCTAACAACTCTAAGGGAACTTTACTTTATGAAGTTGGTTACCCAGGGAACCTTGGAGTGGGAATTCACGTCATAAAATTCAAATTGATGGGGTTAGTTTGTTATTTAACATACGTTGGAGTGGCTCATAACCACAATTTGTAACATCCAAAAACATGCTCTGATGCTATGGTGTTATAAAGGACGAGATTTTATGAACTTTGAAAAGAATTTCAAAAAAGAGTTAATTTTATCCATTGTATTTTAGTTTAATATTTGGGAGTTTGGAAGTCATCCATTTTAAAGACCTTCGATCAAAGCTCAAAATGGATTTTTTTTTTTTTTAATTTTTTCTTTGAAACTGAGTTTTTTCATGAAATCTAGAAGTCTGTGATGCTCAATTGCCAATTTGATAATCCATGTGGCCCCAACAACCCTTAGTAAGATTTTAAATCTCACTAAGTTAGTCATGCCAGCTTAATTCATAAAGTAAGGTCTGGTTCAATAACAAACATGATAAAGAAGTAAGAAGTAAGGGAGTTTTTTAATAAAATTGCAACAGATAGGTCTGCCCAATAAATCTCTCAAAAAAAAAATGGAAGAATTTTTATCAAATAATTAAAAATAAACTAATCCTTCAATGAATTTTTTTATATAATAATTAAATACCACTTTTGTGAAATACTCTATATTTTAATTTTTATTTTGAAATAATTAATTCCACTCATAATTATTAAATACCATTAACATCCCCTCATAATGAATATTGGGCCGATATATGATTGTTGGTCTCATAATTCATTATGAGAATGGTGCAATTAATCAAAATTTATTCTGTCAAATGGATAATCTTTTTCATTGATATAAAACATATCGGAGTTTCTTAGTGATTAGTGCCAATTTTCTAAGAATTTTAGAAAGGTTCTCTCATTAATTTTTTATTTCAAAATATTTTTCGGTTAATATTTGCTAATAAGAGACTTAGGAGGAAGCGAAAACAGTTTTCTTGATCAAAATGCTATAAACAAATGTGATATTTTGATTCGATAAGAAATAAAATAGTCGGATTATGAGAACAAAAGACTTTAACGAATTCTTAAAACACAATTTAGTGGCATGAGAATTTTCTTGATTTTGATTGTGATAAGTTAACTGCATGCATGACTAAGGACACATCAATGTTGATGCATGCACCAAGGCAATGAAAATTGACTTTTACGACAAGTTGTTCGTGCTTAGTCTAGCAATGCTGTAAAATGGGGAAAGTGTAGGAGATTTTTCGGGTCACCCACTCCACAAGAATTTTGTTGTTGATGATGTTATGATCCTTGAATTTTGTGTTACCCTTTTTACTTTCTTTAGTCATCTTTTCCGATTGAACTTTATTTTTCGATCATCTTCTCTGTTGATCTCACTTGAAAAGACATCTGTGTGGTGCCCAACTAAAGGGCCTCCAACAATCAAATTAATGTTTGATAGAAAATACAAAACAAAGAGTTGTAGAGTGTTATGACTTGGGTTTGAGTGGGAGTAGCCTCCCTATTTATAGAGTTGGCTCATTAATTTAAAACACATAACATTTTCTAATGTTATCTAACATTAATAACCCATGATGTAATTATGGAATTAAAGATCTACGCTCCTAAACTCTTAATGGCCTTAAAACTCTACTCCTCTTGGCTTTCGTAACTGACATGAATAATAGCTTTTAATTTGTAATTGCTTCAACTCGATGGCTATTTAGTTTTTCGAATTGACTCTATCGTGTTATATACTTGGGATTTGTTCGGCCAACATTATTCTTAACTATTATTTGATAATAGTTTCTCCCTTTGACACTATTGAGTAGTTCTAAAATTTAAATAATAATAATATTTGCTAGAGATTGGTTTTCCTAAAAGGATTGACCCTAATGTGAATATTTTATTAAGAGGACAACTTCTTGAGGAGATCGAACTACCTTATGATGAATTAACAAGGGGTTGACTCCTAAGAAGGCCGAAGCACCTTATGAAATAATGAATTAAGAGGTCAGCTCTCAAGACGACTGAACCACCTTATGACAACGAGTGAAGGGGTTTGCTCCTTCAGAGGTCGAACCACCTTATGGTAAAATGAGTGAAGGGGTTGGATCCTTAGGAGGCCGAACCACCTTATGATGGAGTAATGAAATGGATCCCTTTGTGGCCAAACTGATTGAGGCACGGATTTATAATGGGTTGGACCCCTTGAGTGATCAAACTACTTGGATAATCGGGTTTGAATCGGATCAGAATATTTCCTTTTCTAATCCCTAGGATCAAATATTTTTTGTTCCTATAGAAAATGTGTAGCAGTAATATATGGATATTTACCCTTCGCTTGATGCTCTTTTGACTGGTGCTTCAATCCAAAATTCCAGCTTTTTTAAAATCGATATTGTTGTTGTAAATCCCGTAAGTGCCACTCTTTTGGGCACATTGACCCGTTAATGGAATATTTTGCCCACCTTAGGTGGACCTACAATGAATTTTGGGCTGATTGATTGTCTCCAACCATTAAGAACCATGTCCATTAGATTAAAAAAAAGTGTTTCAGGCTAGCTAGCCATTATAGGATATTTTTGTGGTTAGCTGCATCCGAAGATGGGCTACATTGATGGGTCAATGGGCCCAAGAGATAAGTACCAGACCAGGTAGCACCTTGGGTTATAAAGTCACTGAGTACTGTTTCAAAACTAGACAAAATCAGTGGTCCGACCAATTTTTGTAACAAAAATGATTCCATTTGTGAAAAAGGTATAAATTTTAATGAAACCAAAATGAACTATGACCCACCAACTGGGTTGGGTCTGGCTAAGCTGGACAGTACACACACACTCAATGATACAGTAAAGATCATAAGCCACTAATTAGATTGCTTTCGGTTGTTTCAGCCAATTTAGCTATCCATACCCACCAACATTTTATTACAATCATGGTTCGAAACATTTTTCAGACCTGTGAACCCAAAAAAAGAAACTGGGATCTGTTAATCTTGGTCTCAACATCTTGTTCATGATTCAGACCAAGCGGAGCAATTTTTAAAACCATACATCAATGGGTCCTAACTCAAAGATATCGTTTTATTTTTATTTATTTTTTTCATAAAATAAGGAACACATTCTATAGCTGTATGGCCGTTACAGTGAGGGAGATGGTATTGCCCACTACATGTACCATTACTCACCTTACCGATATCTACCTAAGATATTCATCAAAGTATCCAGGGATTTTAGTGTCTACTCCACAAAGATAATTAACATGTTGACCCAAAGTCATCGTGCAGTGCGTCTGACACTTTCTTCAACCCTGGTTAGTGCATCACTGAGAACATCAATGGTCCAATCCTTCACGTCCTCCTGCAGATCACAAGCAAATATATTAAGTATCTCAAACATCAGATTTAGGCCATACAAATAATCTTAAAAACAGGTGTGACTATGCATGTTCATGAAAACATAATCTGCAAAAAAAAAAACTCAACCATCCAAACATCTGTCTAGATAATTAAAAAAAGGAGAGAGAGAGAGAGAGAGAGAACAAGACTTGAAGTACCAAAAGTAAATTGTCAAAAATTAAATATGCATTTCTTCATGTATTAGTGATTGTATCGATTTT
Organism: Akebia trifoliata; assembly: GCF_017979445.1. Lineage (NCBI taxonomy): Eukaryota > Viridiplantae > Streptophyta > Magnoliopsida > Ranunculales > Lardizabalaceae > Akebia > Akebia trifoliata. Next base: position 28,012,976 of record NC_141381.1, read on the forward strand.
GCTTCAAGATCTAGAGTCAGATTTCCTATGCATTTTTAGGGCATTTAGATGTCTAATTGTCTAATACATAAATTGGATATTTCTAAAATGCTCAGATTTCACTTTTGAACATGCATGGGTCACACAGGCATGTCTGCTGAATATAACAAACCCATGATTAGTTAAAGTAGGAGAAATATGGACTTAAAGCTTTAGCATACAGTTTAATACGTGATTGCTCGGTTAGATTAGTATAGTTTGTGTCAACTTATCTGTTTGATTATTATACAACGTCAATCGGCTAAAATTATATACATAAATATGTACGTATATAGATGGTTAGAGGAGTGAAAAAACCTAATCTTTTATGGTTTAAAATTTTGAATACATGTTGGCATCAAGATAACATTCCAAACACATCTAACTAGGAAAAGCAGTAAAGGCGGCTCCTAATAAACTAGAGGTGCTTCTATTATCTTAAATATCAATTGTAAAACACATCCACCATTTAGCATAAATCTTTTATATATGTATATATAAGAGCAAAGACCGCCTCTATCAGAGAGCAAAGACTTCGGTTTTGATCACCCCCAAGCGATTGATGACATCCTTATAAACGTCCGCAACCGCGGCGTCTCCGATGACGGTCACCGAGAAGTGCGTATTTACTAAACTTCTTTCCCGGGTATACCTTGTCAGCACAATACCACACCACAAAGTGATGTGATAGAGCGAACAAAGGCCAAGACGAGAGGGTGCTCGTAGATCAGATTGAGGCTGTGTCCTGTAGAAAATCGGACAAACATAGGCGGCTCCCCTGGTGCGTATGAATGATATTGCATGTCAATAAAATGGCATGGATCGTGGCATTCCTAGAGTTGGAACCTTTGATCCACTTAATAAAGTGAATCACAAGTCATTTAATGTTACAAAATTTCCTATTAAACACCCCCCCTCCCTTTAATAAAAAAACTTCACTGAAGCAGGGAAAAACAGTTACAGAATTATGTGCCTCACCATACGTATTGGTTCTCCAGTTCTTAAGCGTGCCTGTGGACGAGCAAGCTTGGATTCAAAAGGAGTCCTCGGTCTCACTTCTTGGATTTCATCCCACTCCTCACGACCAAGCATCCTAACTGTCCCTTGACCAGCAGGAGCATTCTTAATTTTCCGCTCAATCCTTTCTTGGGATTTGGACTCATCATACTGCCAACACAAGCAGAAAGCAAAAAAGACTTAGCATACACTGATGAACTTGATATGCATGACTATCAGTCAAGTAACTTTCACAAAAAAAAAAAAAAAAAGTTAGTAAAAGAGATGTGAACAACTTTGTTATAAGATACTACAAAAGATATCTGCCTCAACTACATATAGCCTACATGGAGTATATGCAGGGTATCCAGTCTACAACCAGTTAGATCAGTTGACACTCTTAAAGATCTCCAATACAGTCCAGCCGACACTAAGGTTCCAATAGTAAAATTTTAATCTGTTAGATAATTAGGAATTCAAAATCTTCAAACCACAGATTTTGCAGTTAGGAGAATTCTTTACACCTCTATTTTTATTTTTTTTATAGGTAAAACAAATGTCATCAAAAGAAAATTTTATTCCGAAACACTGACAAGATTTTAGAGATGTGTTTCCATATGCTATAATGAATATCGTCTTGAGGTAATGTTTTGATAAAGAGAAAAAACGATACTAACTCTAATACACATACATACTGATGCATTCCCAAAATTTATCAACAACAACAACAACAAAAAACAACATTCAATGTTTTGGAGTCAATGTTTCATATCAGTCTCAGGCGATACAATACGATATTTTGAACCATGGCGACAACCGAAGGAAGATTTCACCTCACCACTCTCCAACTCAAAACTCCTAACCTCATAGTTAGACTTAATGGTTGCCATGAACAAACTATCATGATCATCCCCAAATTTCAATGGGGCTAACATGGCCAATCCAAAACATCCATCTGATAGTATACCCTCTGAATTGGCCACATAGAACTGTCCCTTCTCCCCTCCAACCCTTGTTCAATAATTTATTGCACTTGTCCCCAATGAGGGATAACTCTTGAATGAGTTATCTTGGATTGACACATACTCCTCTTCACTTATGGTGAAGACGTTTTATTTTGCCTTCTTTTTTCTTTCAGTTGGGTGAATTATCAACACCAATCATCTCCTTAAATTAAATAAAAACTATAGGAAAGAAAAGAAGTAGAACAAGGCTGACTAAGAAGCAATCTACTATAGTATTAGCCTACGTTACCCAATTCGTTGCAACTAGTGCAAACCACAAACTGGTACAAAGAGAACCAGTTCGCGGTAGGGTTCGTAAAATCAAGCAAACCACAAACCCACCTAATTTTGATTTGGTTCGGCAAACCCAACAATTTTAATTGGTTTGGTGAACCAAACCAATTTATTATATTTTTTCATTGTTTATATTTAAAATTTGGATTATTTTATTAATTTATTTCTATTTAACTTAGAATTTTCTAACATTATAATTATACTTATAACTTGTATACTGGAATTTTATATATGCACAATTGAACCAAACTAGCAACTGATCTAGGAAACCAAAGCGAACCAAGAAACGAATTATCTCTACATACCGAGTTCGAATTATGTCTACCTACCCCTACGTACCGGGTTCATTCTAGAGTAGCGAACCACAAACCCGAATTCTAACCTAGGTATTAGATAAGCTAGCTTTGTGAAATATTAATTCAAATATTTTTCTCTAATCCTAGAAATAAAATTTTAAATCTAATCAAACAACATCCATGTAAGATTGTGATCCAACTAACAAATAATTTGAAACAAAACGATAACATTACCATCAAATAGCTAGTTGCAATCAAATAAGAAATATATCAAGAATTAGAACAAGGAGTTTAGGGGTTTTGCTTTATTCATACCATCATGAGAACTTTAGCGAAGAGAGCAACGGCAACAGCGGTAAGAACCATCGGCATCGTCATTGTGTCGAGAAAAGCAGACGATTCTGGAACACGGACGAATAATTCATCCTTCTTAAGGTTCTTCTTCTTCTTCCTCTTCTCCAATTCAACTATCTTTCTCTTTAGGGTTTCACTGGGGCCATCATTGGACCACGTATGCACCAGTCTCTGAGATCTCAACAATGTACGACCGATCCCGTACATTGCAAGGATTGTTTGTGTTCAAATTGATGTGCCGAACCCTAGAAATATCTAAAATTGTTTCAGTTCTATATTCTTGTGGTGTCAATCTATAAGGTTTAACATCTGTAATAGAATATAAAAAAATAAGCTGAAACTAGAAGCCCTCATCTACAACTGTTACCAAAAACCCTAGAATTTTTTTTTCTAAAAATTAGTGATTTCCAACTCTTTGATTTTTAATCTTCAAAACCAATCATCTTCGACGTTAAATTCAATCTACTTCAAAGTTCAACCTTTCAAACTTCAAGTAAAGATGAGATTTTTTGGGAATGGAAAACGATGAAATTTCGGGTAGAAAATTCATTTGTTTTCTACAAATAGTGGTTAAGTCAAAGTTGAAAATTTAACGGACCTTGAAGATGATGGATTTTGAGAGGTTGAAGATGAGAGAGAGAGAGAGATTTACCTAAGACGATCGCTAGAGAAGATGGTTTTAGAAATCAAATTTTTCCAAACCCTTGGTGGAGTTGAAAGTGGAAAGCAAATGGGTGATGTTATAGTCACCCCAATTATTACTAGGGGCAACCCACACCATAGATAAAAAAAATATTTGTCTTACATGGGTTAAAAGTTTTGGAATGAGCTGATTTTTAGTGAGGATAATCTCCGTGGTGTGGGAATCATCCTCATCAAAAATCAGCCCATACCAAAACTTCTAACCCCATCAAAAAGTTGAAGAATTAAATCGTCCATTTTTTTTGTAAACCACTTGAATGGGCTGATGTTTGGTGATTCTCACCAAAAATCAGCTCCTTCCGAAACTTTGAACCCATATAAGACAAAAAAAATTGGCTTTGGTGTGGATTTTCCTTGGTAATAATTGGGGCGCCCCTAACTAGGGGTGCACACAGTTCGGTTTGGTTCGGATTGAGGGCAAAATTGAAATCGAACCAACTATCCCATATAACCAAATCGACCTTAGTTCGGTTTGGTTAGGTTCTCTTAAGCATAGAACCCCACCAGTCCACCACACATGCATTGCAACCCCATTTCTACAAACCCAGCCACCACATGAGCCCCACCTCACATGCATCGCAACCCCATTTCTAAGGATCATTTTGGTCAATTGGATTACCACCTCAGTAATCCAAAACCACAACCCTCTAATTAGCTTCGAAAACTCAAATCCAACATACTAATACCAACACAACACCACGAACCCTCAAAGTTGCTTCGAAAAACTCAAATTCAATGGTGAAAATAAATTACTTTTTGGGTTTTTTCTTTCAAAAGTCATATAAATTTATCCTCTACAACTCTGAAGCATTGGATCATGTTTTTAGATGCCACAAATTGATCCCAAAGACCTAGGCTATGTTTGGATTGAGAGAAGAAAAGAGAAGAGAAACTCATTAAGAGAAGAGAAGAGACACCTAGTTTCTCTCCACCCTGTTTGGATTGAAAGAGAAGAGAAGAGAAAGAACCAAGTTTCTCTGTTTGGTTAGCATTCATAAGAGAGAGAAGAGAAATTATTTTTGTCAAATGAGTATTATACTCTTCATAGTCTAAAGAACAAAGTTCTACTTGTACAATGATACAAAATATAAACACCTAAACTCATTTATAAAGAGTAAAATAGTTATTCATTTTCCAACCAAATATCATACCAAGAAATTATTTTTAGTCAAATGACTATTATACCCTTTATAGTCTACAACTAGCCATTGCACTCTACTAAAGAGTCGATAGTTGAGCTGTAAAAAATGAGATTTACATCACAATAGACTCAATGTGCACAATGCAGTGTTCAGTGTAATTTTGTACGAAGAAGGAAACTCAATTCTTTTCCATTATCTGAATCAGCTGCTTCCAAGTTATAGTAATGATATGTCTTTATTCATAACACCATAAAGAAAATTGAAACATAAGCATCCATTCCAAAGGGCATTGATGGGGATCACGCTGTGTAGTATACAAAAATTATCGGGAAAACAGATCATACATGTTGGCAGACTAAGCAAGCTAAATCAATAACTATAATATTACAACCATCATCTTAGGCGGCTAAAGTGATGTACAAGCCTAAATTTGGAACCTCTCTATTTTTTTAAATTAGTATGAGACAGCATTGCTAGATGGGGTAAGGAACAAGAGCAATACTTTAATTTGAATGGTCACTTCCATAGTTCCACTACAAAATATACAAGAATGACACATAAAAATAATAATGCAGCTATTGTCTCATTCACAATGGTGGACTAGTAGTATTAGTAGAAGGGTTTGGAGGAGGGGATGAAGTTGAAGGTGGTGACGGTGGTGGACTAGTAGTACTAGAAGTTGGTGAGACTGTAGCAGGAGAGGAATTTGGAGAAGGAGATGCAGACGACATCTTAACCAAACCACACAATCTCCAAATCTCATTTGATATAACTTACAAAATTAGCTATAAAAATCCCTCCCAAAATTAGTGATCTTTTTTTATAGATCTCATCAGTTGTAGAGAGCCTGATACCAAATCAGCAATCTATTTTATTAAGCAAAACCCAAATCTCTAAACTCTCAACTACAAATTCCCAACCACCAAATACTAATAAACCTCCAAAATCTACAGAAAAGAAATTCAAACCCAAATCAACAAACACGTTTTTGAGCAGAACCCAAATTACTAAACACAATCTTGGGGAAAACCTAGATCACCTCAACTGGTACAGAAACACACAAATCTAAAGAAAATGACTAAATTCCACAACTTTCAAGAGCAAATGCAGCAAACCCAGACCATCAAAATGGGGAGAGAGAAAAACCCAAAGGCTCAAAATCCTGCAACCTTACCTACTTCTCTTTTGGTCAAAGCTCTAACAGCTATAAATGATGTTTGAAAAATTCTGGTCGAATTCTCATGAAATTTCTTCTTCTCCAGAACAACAATATTGAACCCATATTATTTGATAATTTATACTGTTGGTTTTTTGAAGAAAAAAAAAAACAAAAGAATGAGAGAGAGAGGGAGAGATGATACCTCAGGTCGTCTTCTACTCGAGGTCGTCTCCTTCGTTCCACATCTCTAGGGTTTCTTCGCCTCCTTCGTTACACATCTCTAGGTTTCTGAAATCAGATTAAATTTGTATGTTTACTTGGGGTGTAAGTAGCAATAGCGGACCTGCCAATATCAATATTACCAATCTTTGAAAATTTTGAAAATAATGAGGGACAAACTTGGAAGGTAAAATTTCTTTCTCTTCTCTTCCCTCCTCGTCTCTCCACTCTTGGAGAGAACCAAATTATTTGACACTTCTCTTCTCTTCTCTCCCCACTTAACAATCCAAACCTGAGACACGGTATTTTCTCTTCTCTTCTCTTCTCTCAATCCAAGCAGACCTGCAGACTACCGAAAGAGAGAGAGAGTACCTCTAAAGTTTTTCAGCGAGGAGGCGGCGGCGGCGAAGATCCATCTTTGGTCAGGGTGATGACTGACGAAGGTTGAAGGTCTTCAACTTACCAGTTGACTCGTACTCGTGTGACGAGTTCCGCTTCCGCATGTACGAGTTTAAAGTGCGCACGTGGCCGCTCTCACGACTGGACGGAGTGTCCGTACGCTCATCCCGGAGAGAAGGCTCGTCGGAGGGACCCACGTAAGTTCCATTACTCTGGTACTAGTTGCCCTGATTTTCGTAAAGGAAACTGTAAGAGAGGTGACACGTATGAGTATGCACACGGCGTGTTCGAGTGTTGGCTACACCCAGCACGCTATCGTACGCAGCCGTGCAAGGATGGGACGAACTGTCGACGTAGAGTGTGTTTCTATGCCCACACTCCGGAACAACTCCGAGTCTTGCCTCAGCATAGCTCGAGAACGCCTACGCCTTTCGCGACTGAGTCACCACCGTCTTACCACGGTTTCACCAAAGCAGAGATGAAAATGGAAGAGTTGCAGACTTTTTTTTTAAATTTTTTTTTAAATAAATGTAAATATATTATATAATATAGAAGAATAGGATCCGTTTTTGGATTATCTTGAACCGAGAATCGAACCGAATCAATTGGTTTTTTTCGAAAATGTAATCCCAAACCGAATCAATGACCTTAAAAACCAAATCAAACCAATCTCTGAAATGACTTGATTTGGTTCGGTTCGATTCTTGGTTTAACCAAGTCTAATGTGCTCCCCGACCCTTGAACACTACTCAAAGCAAATTTAGAAGTATTAATGGCTCGGTTCTTAGAGGAATCAGAACCTGAACCATTAAATTTTATCTGTTTTGATTCCGATCTTCACTTAATGAAATTGGAGCCCTTAAAAAAAAAATTCCTTTAACAAAATTATGCTAGCTCTTTGTTTGTTTTGATTTAATTGGTTTCGATTCTCCATCCTTTCCATTCCAAGAGACCCAATTTAAATCAACTAATAAAAAGGGATCTAGATTTGGATTTTCAGATCCTATTCCAATTCGTTTGGGATTAAGTGGTCATCTCTGGTAAAATGAATACCCATTGACACCCCAAGTTCATTTGTCAAATGAGCCATCTAATGACAAATCTTAAAAATATTGCACGTAGTTTAAAGGGTTCATCCAATTTACATTTTTTTTTTTTTAAACCCTCTTAAATTGAGATTATTCTTTAATAAGATAAAGTCATTTTTAAATGATGACACATGTTCACCTCAAAATACGTGTTAATAATACGGATGAACGATCCAGATGAAAAATGATTTTATCCCTCCACATAAATTAATGATTTTTTTATAGAAATTACATACCTTGTGCCTTTGGTTACATTTTGTTTTCCAATGAATGGCCTATTTGTCACAACTAAATCCCCTGACAAGCTATGAATACATTTATTTTGGTCACGTGTTCCGTATATTTAATTGGGAAGACCTTGCTTGCTATAAGTTGTTATATGGTTCCCTTATTTGTCAAGGCCTTTTTGTGGCACACAACCGCAATCTGGATTCTAATGAATCTGGAACCAAGTTGTTCAATGAGTCATGTGATCCTCGGTCGATTTTCTTATTTATGAAGAATACCTCAAGTTTTTATTCTTAGTAGTCAGTAAGGGATTTGCTTGCAAGTCTTGGTAGTCCATACAAGATGTGTGAGCTATTGCTCTTTTTGAATTAAGGGAAAATTACTTAAAAGACCTGCATGGAGGGATTTATTTCTAAATAATCCTTAAGTTTTGTGCGATAATTTGATAGGACATTGAGTAGACTTTTATTTTTTAATGGTTCCTCGTTATTGGCGAATTCACCGTTTTTTTATTTACAGTCAAGTTCACAATTTTTACTATTAAACTCACCACTATTTATTGTCAAGTTCACAATTTTTACTATCAAATTCAGCACTGTTTACTATCGAATTCACCACTTTTTATTTATTGTCAAGCTCCACCCTAGTAAAATCCACCCATTTTCAATTTTAAATGATTTCAACCCAAAAAAACAATTTTTGATCGATTTTCATCCAAAAATTAAGATAAAAGTGAAAAAACAATTGAAGATGACTTCTTCATTCTTCTTAAATCCTTTTTGACAAAATGGAGTTTTCGAAACTCAATTGAGATGTCAAAAATCTATTTTTTTTTTTTTGAAAACGATAAGTTCGAACGGTTAGGACATTCAATCATGAGAAATGTGGGAAATGTGATCCAGGGACTATTAAGAAAATAAAAGTTTCCCAAGAGTATGTTTAATTTTACATGAAAAATATGGTGGAAAATCAATTTCTATAGAAAATGACATTTTACATGTATTTGATTATATTTTTCATGAAAATTTATTTTCCACCTCAACCAAAAAGTCCACCAAAAGCTGGATTTTACTTTTCCACAAGAACATGAGAAAGTGAAATCCATCTATATTTTTCATCTCCAAAATAAATCCCAATTCATCTCCTCTTCTTCCCCACCACCACTCCCACCATCATCATCGTCGTTGTCACTATCACCATTATCATCGTCGTCATCATTGTCATCATAGCCGACCACCTTCTATCCCCTCTCTCTATATATCTATCTCTTTCTTTTCTTCTTCTTCTTCCCTCACTTCTTTTGCCTCCGCCACCATCACCACGTTCTCCTTTCTTCTTCATCCCTTACCTTCATCGACGTCAACATCGCCACTGCTAGCCGCCACCACAACGCCCTCCCCTCTCCCTCTTCTTTTTATTTTTTTTTTAAAGTAGCATCAAACAATGGATTTTAGTTTGTCATCTTTGTCATTTTTCCACCATCATTTTTCTATAGATTTTGATTTTCCATGCAATCAAACACTATCTAAATGGACTATTAAGAGATTGCCCAAAACTTAAGGATTATTTAGAAAAAAAATCCCTCCACCAGGTCCTTTAAGTAATTTTCCCTTTATTTAATGGCCTAAGAGTCATGGGCCCACATTATTATATGATTCATATTTTGAGGTGTTACGTGTTGTTGGCTATTGTGTGGCGTTCCCTCCCCTACAAAATCATATTGCAATACCTATTCATTGAATCTTATGTTTTGGAGCTTTTTTGAGCTATTGGAAGGAGGCACGTTGTGTATATTACTAGAATTTGGCCACATCCTCTTTGAGGTTTATAAGGTGTGAAAGAAGAAGAAAAAAAAATTGGAGGGTATTATTGAAAAATGAGCAAAGAGAAAAGACAATGAAATAGAGGGTATTCTTGAGAAGGGGAAGAGAACAAAAGATAAAGAAGGAGGAACAAATGCACTCCAGATACTTTCTTTATGGGGTATAAATCTCGATACAAAGGAGTTTATTATATATATTTGGCCAATAATATTCATTTTTTTAAATCCCATTTTTAAGGGTTAAATATGGTGTAAAACCTAACCAATAATTGATTAGTCTAAAAATTAATATTATCAAAATGAGAAATAATTGATTAATTTAAGGATTTGTCGACACAAATCCACATTAAATGACACACAAGTTATAAAAATTATTTATTTAAAGTTATAAAACAATCTCATAAATTAATTATAACAAATATTTCTAAGATTTTATATAAATACAAATTTTGAACCCTAGCGTTAATGCACATGGCAAAAAGACCATAAATGATCAGACTTCCTAATCCAAGGTTAAATACATATTTATTTTGCAAAGCTAACAAAGGATTTGTGGTTAATGGAGGTGAAGAAAGGTTTAACGGGATTTGAACCAACATCAAAGGATCAACTCTCCTCAAGCCTTCACCACTTAAACACGAATTGGTCCTAACATGAGCTGGTTCAATAACTAAATGGATCTATAACGCTACCTACATTTAATTAACGATGAGCCAGGTTGGGCCAGACCAAACTTGGCCCATTGAAAGCGCTCCATAGTCCATACTATTTATTCCATAATTAAATATGAGATTTGGTAAGAGGGTTCTATAATGCAACTTATGTGCATCGAAGATGATTGCCACCCTTCCTCAATTTGGAGCTTGATCAGTGACATATATCTGTTTGCATTGTTCAACTGGTGGATCTCACATTTGGTGCCGCAAAAGCTAAAATTGATTGGCGATCAACTTCCCTGATTGTGGGATGTCAACAATCAGATCTATATGGAGAATATTGGAAGTTAAGTCATAATGCTTACTTAGATCAAGCACTACTAGTGATAGAAAATCAAAGTTATTTTGGTCAACAAGAAGATGCATAACTTGATTAGTTAATAAAATAAGAAAGGGCAAATTAGTCATTAAATACCCAAAACGTGTTAAGTTTGAAAATTCAAAAGGAAACGCGAAGTCACCAGCTGCTTTTCCCGCGCTTTTCTTTTTGGCGCGAAACGCGTAAGATTTCAAAATAAATTTCTCTCCCGCCAAATTGTTTTTGGGCAACTGGGGCAGAGCGAACGCGGCTTAGGGAGGTCCTTTTAAGAGGAACAAAACTCGATGGCATAATAATTGGGTAAATAACACAGCCAATCCCACTAGACTGTCATCCTAAGGTCTAGAGTATTGATGCTCCTTGGGAATCACAATGGATAAATCTCGAGGATCATCAAATGGTTTAGAATTTTAGACGACAGTCCAGCAGAGCTGACAGCAGTATTGCCCTAGTTGGTCTTATCCCTTGAGAATCTTCTCCTTTGGATTCCATTTAAGACCATGTGTACATGTCTACAACACATACATAGGATTCCTTAAGCTTATGTCATGATAAAATCAAATTATCTGTGTGTCTTTGTGACTCAGCTTTGTGTGATTGTACCTTTGAGTTATATTTTGAATCAAAACCCACATGGGTTTAGTATTTCTTGGTTTATGTAGTTCAATTAGAGCCTTAGATTCTCTAATCTAATCCTTCAATTATGTTCCTTATGTCCCTTTAAATCAATAAAATTACTTGTGATGTGCTTGCCAATCACTTTGAATCCATGTTTCCTTGAGCCATCCACGTGAGATAGACGACCCTCGTTAGCAGATTATAAGCCTAATTAATTGTTATTTTGTATTTAAAAAAGATATAAACTTAATTTATGCCCATGTTTCAACGGATTGTTTTAACCTATAGAATTTGACAAATTATTGGCTCGACGCAAGTGAGCAGATATGCTTCGTATGGGCCACTGATGCTGACAATCACAATGACGCGGTTTCGTCCATTCTATTCTTGACTGTGATAGGGACTCTTATGTGCCTATGGTGCATGTACCACGTGACGGTTGCTAATCAAGTTTTGATTAGATTAGCATATATGGTAAATCCCACTAAATTGTCTAAAGTGGGCGGTGCAAGTAGCTTTCCTTATCTTCTTTGGCTTAGTGGTGATATTGGTTCCACACAAACTTGGCAGTTAACGACTTGTTGATTGTTCTTCAAACACGACAAATAAGTTGGTGTAAAATTGGATCCAACCAGTCAAAATTCTAAATAAGGATCAAGAAATGAACAGTATAAGACAAGTAAGTCATTGCATTTGAGGGGGATTGTGAGTTTGAACCCTCTATAATTGAGCTTGTATGAGTACTTCCTTCTCAATGACTTGAAGGCTGATATTTTTCTTTTTCACATTAGAAATTCGTTTAGAATTATGATCTTTTAACATTTAGTATGAATGGTTGATGAGAAAAGAGAATATGTTTGGGGTTTGAGATTTTGAGACAGGCTACATAATATGGGAACATGATTCAATATTGAAGACTTTTAGATGCTAATGTATCATGAGATTCTATTAATAAATTTAAAATCATGATCTTATTTAGATTTGGATAGTCTTTTGGTAATCATTGTCTCTATAGTGTTTTCTTCCCCTTTCTTTCCTTTATGATCTCGATTGATTCTTGACATCTCTGAGGAGGAACGTAAGAGAATATTATGGATCAAAATGAATTTGTACATGAAATATGTCGGATGGTAGAAGTGAAAAACTAAATTACCCCAAAGAAAGATAGAAATCACCCAAGATGAGCAACCCAATTAACATGATCCAAATCACAACAATAAACAAACATTGTTTTGGTTTATCCAATAATCCAACCTTACCCACTACCTCCCAATTAGCATTTGTAATCTTGTTTATACATTGTCTTAAACCCTCGCCGATGGTTTTGATTCCTAGAAATCTTTGTTTATTATACAGAAATTACATTAAATTAGGTGAACTAAAACCCTTGTCATTATCTTCTAACAAATTCATTGATAGATCATACATAAGAAATCCAATATATTTTAACTAAATCCATATAAAAATGAAAAGTTTATCCAATCCTCCATTACCCACTATCTCCCAATTAGCATTTGTAATCTTGTTTATACGTTGTCTTAAACCCTCGCTGATGGTTCTGATTCCTAGAAATTTTTGTTTGTTATACTAAAGGTACATTAAATTAGGCGTTCCCCTTGTCATCATCTTTTAACAAATCCATTTATTGATCATACATAAGAAATCCAATACATTCTATCTACTTCATTATATATAAATAAAAGGAAAAGTAAAGATACTTAAATATCATAAACATATCCTAATTTAATCCAAAGCAACCAATTTTTATACTATATAAAATCAATTAATTCAACATAGTATCATGTCATCAAATGGTCTAAAATACTTGATTTTAAAGAGAGTCATTTAAACCTTCCACCACATAGGATTCTCATGTCTTTTAGTATCTCATTAACACTACAAAGACACCTCTCATTGTCATTAGAGTCTTGGTGTGTATATGAGAAGTGTGGCACACAAAGAGGAGAGGAAGAGAATATAAAGAGTACAAATCTAAGGGTGATGGGATTCTGTCTCAATCTATAGTTGTGAAGAATCTCAACCATGAAAAAGACTTACTTTTATTTGTATATGGAAAGGCATGGACAGTTAATGAATCCTTATTCCTTAATAGATATTCATGGTGGATACTCATGTAGTCCTACTTACACCAAATGCGAGAGAGAGGGATATGTGATCATCTCCATGTTTAATCGAAGAAAAAATATGGATATAATCCTTACAGATGCAAGAAACAATTACACTAATCTCGTTTCATTCCAAGTTCCAACAAACAAACACTCACAAGAAATTTGTTAAAAGAGAGAAACTTCACTAATTTTGATCCTAAAAAACTCAAATATACAATCTTCATAAAAGAAACTCATGAACTAAACTAGAAACTAGAAACCCATTTCATAAATGTTACATATAAAAATCCCTTCCCACTATAAGGAACAGATAAGACATCTAAAAAGAAGAAAACAGAACAACAATAAGAGGCAAAACCCTCTCCAACTCATTTAATTAGCTCTCTCGACATGTCTTTTAAAAACAGTCTCTAAGTCTGGAGGATTAAAGAACTCTAACCCACCATTGAAGTGGCATTTAGAAGAAGGCCTACGCTTTCTTGGTGCTGGTGGACATGGCAAAGCTTCTGGTATCCTTGATTCTTCTGCAGTTGGTGTTGTTGAACACGTCCCCTGTTCTTCACTATCGAGATCTTTCTCCAACTTGTTAGTACTTATTGGCCTTAGAGGTGTTCTTAGTGGAATTCCAGCGATTACCCATCTCTTCCCTTCTGATTCTAGTCCTCCGTCTACTATAGGTTTCTTGGGTAAACCCATCTCAAATATAAAAAAACAAGGATCTTTGAAGTTTAAAGGAACAGAGAACCCCAAATGAAGAAGAAGAGAAGAAACCCAAGCAAGAAGAAATATGGGTTTTGTGAAAAATGGCAAAAGAGATGAAAATCAAAAAAGAGAAAGTTGGTTTAAGGAGAGAAAAGATTGGGTAACAAAAGCGTATTTGTTTCTCTCTGTCAGTCTTTTTCGAAACAGAGGGAAAGAGAGAATGAGAGACGAAGGAAGAACATGAGAAAAGGAGATTAGAGTTTGAAGGATGCAAGGAAGAGAGTCGTAATTAAGGACGAACTTTAGAGAGAGAAAACAGGGGAATTATATGTTACTTAGGGTCACACTGTCCAATGGTCAATGAGAATAAGCCACGTGGATAAGTTTTCTCGGGTACCGGATCTTCAGGTTATTAGATAATAATAAAAAATTAAAAAGAAAAACGGAGGTGAGAAATTACGTGATGTCAGACGCGAAAAAATCATGTTTTTTTTCCAATTTTTAACTCAATTTAAGGATTCCGAGATTGGCATACGCGGAGAGAGAGGGGAGAAAGAGACCTTTTAACTCTCTTTGATTTTTTTTTTGGTCAAAATTACCCTCGAAAGATTTGTTCAGATTTTCTCATTCTCCAATTTTCTAATGTTCAAAATATTGGTAATTATTGGTCTTAAGATGCGCTTTTGGTCCCACGACACCATATTTCTTATATGTTATTGGCTGAAGAATTGAGGCAAGTCAAGTGGTGGTGAATCACCCAAACAGCAATATTGACCCAAGTCAAAGGAGGAGTTATTGTTATTAAGTCAGCCATTTGACTAAGATTGAAGCCTACCCCAACCAAGAACTTTTAAATAGTATAATGAGTTGATTTAATTTTATTTATTTTTAAATAATAATTTCAATTATAAAAATTAGATTAGGAATTACATTTTGTTGAATAAAAACAATTTTTTTTTAAATATTTAATAAAAAATATGTCAAATCCATGGTCATAAGTCACAAATAGATTCATTCGAAGATCTTTAACTATAATACTAGCTTTCCTAACTAATGGTTTCACACACCAACCAACAACCACCAAACTTTTAACCATATAGAAAGAGGGTTAGAAGTTAAAAGAAGTTGAATCACTTCTAACCACTAAACTTATAATTATTTGATTATGAGAATTACTTTTATATTCTGAATAAGACGTCGTATGAGATTCTAACATTAGGTAATTAACAAGATCATATTCTAGAATCCGAATCAAATGCCTTTAAGAATTTTATGTTTCATTTGAGGATAGTATTTTTCCTTCAAGAATTAGAGATAAAAAATTATAAATAAATAAAAAACTCTTATTTATCTAATTAAGATAATTACTATTATCACACCAACATTTATTAATGTCACACCAATCTTGTGTAAATCATCAAAGAATTGCATTGAGTGGGTGTGGCAATTGTAACTCTCTTAATTAAAGAAGGAAAATTGATAGAAAACTCATGAATGGAATAAGTCGGTTGTTGAAACATTATATTCCACGTGTCAAATTCTAATGGGACAAGGGTGACAATCTATTATTTTAATACAAAACCAAAGAACACAAAGAAATGGTGGGGAAGCTAGCCGTGCAAATTGCTGACCGTGGGGCGGCGCAAAAAAGAAATTGACTTTTATTTTGGCGCCAAATTTATGTGTGCGGTGTTAACGGCTCTCTTTCCCTCCTCATTTAAGTTGTATTTACGCTTGCATCCTTTGGTCCACTAGTTGTGTGTGGTACTTAGCTGAGGACGTGGACCAATCATATTGGTCCTAATCACCAATCTTCTCTCCGCTTGTTAATGTAATTATGACTGACTACAAGTACTCTTCAAAATCAAACAGAATAGGACGGTTGGGATCATCAAATGGTTGTAATTTTTGGGTTGCGGTCCGTCCAAAATGTTGGCCCATAACTTCAAACTCTAATTTGGACAGATACCGTATCATTTGGATTTGGATTTGTTTTTTTTTTTTTTTTTAATGGAGGCCGTTCCACAACAAATATATATTTAATCAACTAAATCATAATAATAAATTAATAAATAACTTTAAAAATAATATATTATATTTCAAAAATTATGTATTTTCTAACAAAATATTTTCCAAAGCAAATGTTGAGGTCAGTTTTTTTTAAGCTTACTTAGGAAAAAGTGGAATGCTAGGGCAAGGGTGGCACTTTTAGGGATCATGGTTTAGATTATATTTATAAAAAAAAATATTGAAAAAAACAAATACAAATGATCTGTTTGTGCTCTTTTGGCTTTGGATGACAAGTGGACCCTTCAATTTTGATAAACATTTTAGATACCATTTAGTTTTTCAAAATGGTAACATGCCCCTTACCCTCTATCTTTTACTAAAGACAATGTTTTAAAAATCAGACCAACAATCCAACCTGATTTTTTAGAAGTATAGGTTCGATTCACTTTGAATTGACACTTTATAAAGAACCATCATTTTGTTTTTTTTTTTTTTTTCTTTAGTATGGAAAATCAATGTTTCAACCATACGAACAAGCCAATTCTCATTAATCGGTTCTTCAAAATTAAAAGATTATTATTACTAAAAAAAAAAAATTTATTAGGAGTTTTTAAAGAAAAAAAGTTAGAATCTTAAGTAAATTTGAAGAAAATAGGATGTTTTCAAGAAAATCATTAATCCTTTTGTGTTTTTTCCATCCATTCTCAAAAAAGTTCATAATTTTTTTTCTTCTTTAATTTGATTTCTTATTTTTATATATTTAATAAATACAAATCAGTCCAACCAATTGAGCCCCCGGTCTTACCATTTGAGTAAAATTTCAATTTGACCATCGGTTGGGTTTTTAAAACATTGCTTATAGATGAATAAAAAATGACCTAAAAGTTTAAAACCCTTGATTTTTCTTCTCAAATAATGTAATTTGTATTTTTGTGACCTAAACAAACTATGTTATTTTAATACACTTCAAATAAATTTCTTGATCAAGCATACTTTTTCTTGATTTGTGTCTAAATCATGTAATCTTAGTTGAGAACTCCATACTTCGTTACATCAAGCCTACTATGCCTCTTGTGATATATACATATAGGGGACGGTTCAAGGGCCATATGTAAAAACATATGAAAAAACAATGGTTTTTCAAAATATGGGTTAGAGGTTTAGATTGAGTTGATTTTTTGTGAGGATGATCACTATGATGAGAAGATCATCCTCACAAAAAATCAGCTCAATCAGAAACTTCTAAATCCATCAAAAGTGATTTATAAATTATTGAAAAAAGTTAATAAAAAATCGACGATCCACATTCTAAATCACTTTTAATGGGGTTAGAAGTTTCATATTAGACTGATTTTTTTTTTCCGGATGATCTTCCCATCATAGAGATCATCCTCACAAAAAATCAGCTCAATCCGAAACTTCTAACCTATATTTTTAAAATTTATTAATGTTACATTGTTTTTACATATGTTTTTTCATATGGCCCTTGATCCTAACCCATATATATATATAGGGGGCGGTTCAAGGGCCATATGAGAAAACATATGAAAAAACTTTCGTTTTTCAAAATAAGAGTTAGAGGTTTTGGATTGAGCTGATTTTTTGCAAGGATGGTCACTATGATGAAAAGATCATCCTCACAAAAAATCAACTCAATCAGAAACTTCTAAATCCATCAAAAGTGATTTACAAATTAGTAATAAAAATTGGTAAAAAATCGACGATCCACATTCTAAATCACTTTTAATGGGGTTAGAAGTTTCAGATTGGGCTGATTTTTTTTTTTTTTTGATGATCTTCCCATCATAGAGATCATCCTCACAAAAAATCAGTGAATCCAAAATTTCTAACTCATATTTTAAAATTTTATTAAAAACGAAAGTTTTTACATATGTTTTCTCATATGGCCCTTGAACCTGACCCTATATATATATTGATTGGTAAGCTTGTGTTTTAATGTGTTTAATTACTTGATGCTACTAGGATTTGAATTCAGGTTTCTAATATCATCACCCATAGATTTTACCAACTAAACTAACTGGAGCACATGTAAGTCTCCAGTGACTTTTTTTTTTTTTTGATTGATGAGCTAAGGTTAGAGAGGCCCCACCCTATTATTAATTATGCTAACAAATGTAATAGCACATTAAATCATCAAGCATAATTCTCTATAGTTCTTGAGGAATAAAACAAATATCATCAATTACAAGAAGCTCTCTATCATAATCGAGCTAGGAAATCTGTCAACTCAGTTAACTTCTCATGATCTTGAACAAGAGGAAACTTGCAACCTTACAATGTTACAAAGAAAAAGTACGATTTTATGGGGTGTGTTTAAATATACCCAAGTTTAGATATTACAATTATTCAATGAGGGAGAGTATAATTTAATTAAAAAAAAAGTTATAGGAATTATACAAACGGTGTTTTTGGGTTTCTTACCAACATTCCATCAACTTCGAAGAGGGGGAGTGGGGGAGCTTCGAGGGACAATTAATTGGAAAATCATTAATTAATTCGTTGTTTCGCTAATTTTCCAAATTTTAAAAAAAATGGCTGAATTTTGTGATAGTGTAATTTGACCCTTTTCATATAATAGAAGAACAGTTCCACGTGAAAAGTATGGAATTCAGACTTTTGTGAGCTAAGCAAAACGAAGCTGAAAAAGACTCAAATTAACCAAAGAACACAAAGAAGAGGATGGGAAGCTGCCTGTGCAAATTTCTGACCGTGGGCAGCACAAAAATTAGACTTTTGTTTTGGCGCCAACCTTTTGTGTGTGACCTACGGCTCTGTTTTTTTCTCTTTTATCTCTATAGAGATTTAATTGACCTATCTGTTGCATTTTTATTATTAAAAAAATAAAAAAATAGTTGTGCTGGAGTAACATTGAAATTGACACTGTTTGGGATATTGGTATGCACAACACCATAGATGCTCCTCACTTGTATCTCGGTGAAAAACATCTATGATTTATAAATACATCCATGTCAGCAATGTCCCAAATAATGTCAATTCCAATGTTACTTCAGCATTGTTAAAAAATAAAAATAAAAATAAAAACAGCAAGTTTGCTGGAAAGAGGGGATCCAAGTCATAAAATTCAAATTGATGTAATTAATTTGTTACTTAACATTACTTAGAATGATCTGAACATCATTTATTTGTGATTCACAAGGTTAAAAGGACAAAATTCTAAGAATTTGAATATTTTTTCAAAAAATAAGTTAATTTTCACTGTTGAATTTTTATTTTAAATTTGGAAGTTCAGTCATGATTTTTAAACTCGTCCGAAACCGAGATGTACCACCCGAGTTAACTCGGTATCGAAACTGATTGAGACCAACTCACAAAGTCATTTTTTGACTGAGATTTAGGACTCACATTCAATTTTTTGATTTGTCTCATGAGACGTCTCAAAAGTATTGGAAAACTCGTTCGAGACGACTCAATATCTAGCCTGGACGAGATGAGACGCGAAACCGAGTTTTAAAACCATGAGTTCAGTAGCCATCCATTTTCAACACCTTCAATCAACACCTCAAAAAGGATTTTAATTTTCACCATTGAATTTTAGAAACTTGTAAGAGGCATGGATACTGTCCTCAATATACATAATAGACAAACCCAAGACTCTTACAATGGTCTTGACCTTTTGATTGATCGTCTGCGAAGCTAACAGTATCAAGGAGATAACTCGTTTTAGAATTTTTATTAAGGACTTTTATTTTTTTCTGAGAGACCGTGAGATTGTAACCACGATAAAAGGTAAAAGGATCTCATCATCACCCATGGCCATAAGAAATATTGCCGAACCATGCAAATTTTGTGCCAGATCTCATAATCACCCGAATGCGCCCTTGTAAGTCATTACACTTCTATCCTGGAATTGTTCTAGCATATTGATTTAACATTGAAATTGAAAATGAAAATGATCACTTTAGCCGATTAATAGAAACTTAAACATGACAGATCAACCAAATGTAAATATGAGGTAGAATGGCAAGTCAAAGACATATATTTAAGGTTGAGTAAGTAGAAATTATTTACCCCATTTGTAGAGAAAAGAGAGAATTGTAAATAGAAGTGTGGGTACATAAACTGATTCACAGAACTGTATAAAATAATACAAATTAGGATTACTTTCTAGCTCAATCACATCCTTGAATAACCTCTGTAGTCCTCATATTGCTCCATGAACTCATCATTGAACTTTTTGAAACTTTCCATTATAGCAGGCATGTCTTCTTCAGCTGGTAATATAGTTGTTCTCAAGTGGAAGACCCTGTAAAACAAGTAAACCATTACCCATATTCCATTAAAGTTGTTCTAACAAAATAAAATCTAAAAAATTACCCCATAAAACAAGTATCCCATTACTCATATTTACATTAAAGTTGTTATAAATTTTCTATAAGCGATAAAAAATTGATAGTAGCCAAAGAAACAAAATAGGGAAGATATAATGACAACCTTCTATACCTTTTCCTCGAGAAAGTATTTCACTTATAAATAAGAGAACTGCTATTGGCACCCCAACCTATACTTATTACATCCCAATAAAAAAAATCAAAACAAGTGAATGGTTGAAAATAAGTAAAAAAAATTGGGGTCCCAATGGATGTTCTCTCTCTCTCTTTTATTTTTCCTTTTTAGGGGGAGGGGGGGGGGGTTGGTTAGGATTTATATGAAACTAATCATAATTTTAAACAGCTACTGAGATTGTTTGAACCAGTGTTATAATGCTGAGATTGCAATTTGAACCAAACCTTTGTACAGTTTGAAGAGTGTTTTTAATCTTTAATTGGGGCGTGATAAATAATTCAAGAAATTGGAGCGTACTAAGTAAAAGTGGGGCATAAACAGCAGCTCTCATAAATAAGAGGAGTTGGTAGTTACCCTTCTTTTTGGCCAAAACCTGAACCAGGGACGGTTGAGATACCGGTGGCTTCCAAGAGCTTGAGACAATAGAAAACATCGGGGACTTTTCCGGCCTTCTTGGCAGTTTCAATTGCTTTTGGCGGTAAGCGTATTTGAGGGAAAGAATACATGGCTCCTGAAACCAGTTTTCTTATTAGTAGTCAACTCTTAAAGACTAACCATTTCACAATTGGAAGAAAAATATAAACAAGCCATAAAATGTAAGTGTTTGTTGATAAACTGCTACTTACCTTCTGTGAAGTTACAAACTACGTTTCTGCAACTGTTGAATCCATTTGTCATTATGTGGGCCCTCCTCCTCAGTGACTCAAGGACCGCTTTGCTGCATATTTCATGATTGGTAAATATGATCGTATGTACCATTCAGAAAGAAATTATTTTGAAAATGGGGTTGAATCTCATCCATCCATACCTCTCCTGAACAAACTTCAGGTAAGAGATGTCTCCTGGCTTCGGAGGGTTGACCATCAGCCCTAACTGAAAAAGAGAAGCATTTATCAAAGTCTCACTTTATGAGTCCAATAGGGTACGACAGTAAGGAATATACACTACACTTGAGCAAATTATTTTTACTAGTTATATGCAAACAGCTCAGAGGATAGATTATTCTAACTGCATTTTCACTTACAAATATCTGTCCAGGAACATTTGGGCTGAGTGATACGGATGCCACCTTATAAATCTCATCAACAGACTGCAGCACCAGATCAACATGAAAGGAGAATGGGCATTAGTAATTTTAAACTGCTTAACTTTGAAGAAGAAATCTCATTTTCAAAGATTACAAAGACTAAACTTCATGAAACGGTATTGTTTGTATAGTTCTAATATATGACCATTCACCCAGCATTTTTTTATATCGGAGAAAATCTAACGTACAAATTAGGTAGACTAAGAAGAATGTTCTACAACTGGCAAGACTAGGCCATACACACAGGGGAGTGACACCCATCCTGCGAGATTATATTTTTGTCCCCGGAAAGAATGTGATAGGCCAGATGGTAGACAATGATACGAAATTTCTACCAATAACAAGTTGAATGTAGGGTTCTATTAGGAATTAGATTTCTGATGGGCAGTAATTTCTGCAAACCACTCTACCTAAAACCAATTACTGTTAAGAGAAGGCACAACTATGTATATATGAGACACGGGGCGAACTGGAGTATGATACATGAACACATGACACCCAGGAGCGGAGGCGGATGATAACACAACACTCTACACTCCCCCTCACCCATAAGGGTGGAAAATTCCTTCGAGGAGACTCGAACCTGTGACCTATACGGACCGTGACGCTCTGATAACATGTTGCAAACCACTTTACCTAAAACCAATAGGTGTTAACAGAAGGCACAACCATGTATATAAAAGGGTCATGGGTTGAATTGGGGCATGATAAGTAAGCACGTGACACCCGGGAGTGGAGGCGGATAACACAACACTCAACAATAATACCTTCTACCCATATATGATACCAATAAATATGTCTGTTTCTTGACTCTTCATCATTACATCTCTGTCTTACCTAAGGACGGACACTCTACTGATGATATTCAAATTTCCACACTAAGGTCAATTTTGTTCAGAAGTTTGGTAGGTCTAAATGCATTATATTTTTCATGTACATATAAATGGCATGCAAAGCCATCAATTGACTGACACTGATACAAAATGTTGGAAGAACTTTTACTTGACCAGATCTTATTTCCCCAACTACAAATGATAGAACTCAGAATAGGAAACAATAATGATAATTTAATAGATAAAATGAAAAATGTAGTCAAAGTCATGAAAAGAAATAAACCTGTGGAGGAATATTGGTCATCTCAAAGTATCCTCCTCGCTGTCCACATTCTCCCCAATACCCTTTAGACACAGTGTGGAAAGAAACGAGCTGTACATCCTTGCTCATAGGTGGGCCCATATCCAGCAAAGTCTTCCAGAGTTCGAGTAAAGGTAAGTTTTAACTCATGACACTTAACCACAATTAAGACCAAATGTCGTATACTTATCATACCTTTCTCGCGCTTACAAAGGGGCGTTCATCCTGGTATATGTTCTGCTGATATACTTCGTCTGCAAGCAGGACTAAGTTGTTTTGACCACAAAAGTGTAGTAGCTCCTTTAGATTAGCTTCACTCAGACACTGACCAGTAGGGTTTCCTGGATTTATAATAACCATGGCTCTGACCTGATCGCATCCCCGATGCATAACAAACGAACTTAGTGGCACTTTCAGTTGTCACATGGAATAATTAGTTGAACATTTTTAGTAAAGTGGAAAAAATCAGTACAATTTTCGAATGGATCTCTCTATTAACATATTTAATTCATCCCCGATGGAGTTTTTCTAAATATAGAGATGAAATTACAGAATCGAAGTACTCAATGGAGTTTTTCAATTACACGATCAAGTTTTCCGCAGTTTATGTTAAATAGTTATCACGAGTTTTCAAGTCACCAAGTTTTCTAGTACCACATTGGCTTCTAAACAGTTTTGCTTCATAAACAAGCATAGATAAATGCACACTTACAGTTATTCCTCTTAAGCGGGCTTGTGTAACCGACTGGCGAAGGTTATTAATGTCAAGACCCCAATTTGCGGTCTCTTCCAGGTAATAAGGAACGAGAGAACCACCATATAAAGATATTGCGGCCGAGTAAAGTGGATATTGTGGAACTGGAACCAAGATCTGATGGTAGACAAGTACCCAGAGTAAATGGTGAGGTAAAAGATAACGATTCCCAAAATGTAAATAAAAAATAAATGTGAGGAGAAAAAAGAGAATAACAAGAAAGTCCAAATATTAAGAGATCACATAGTCAGTGTCATTCAAAGAAACAAAAATGTTTACTAAGCCATTCAGGAATACTTAATACCCCATCTTTTTCACCACGGATGATAGTATTCAAGATTTGCATAACTCCTTTGCTTGCACCATCTGTGAGAAATATGAGTTCTGGGTCGCTGCAAACGATGCAAATGCAATAAACCCATTAAGATTCTATTTAAGGAAAATTGTAGACTTTTATATCAGCTTTGATATTTTATTAGCGCAATGCAGAAGTAACATTAAAATTGACATCGATTCACACATTGCTGACATGGATGAATATACGGAACCATAGATGCTTTTCATCGAGATACGAGTGAAAAGCATCTATGGCTATGTGTGCACCTCCACATCAGCTATGTCAGAATTGACATCAATTTTATTGGTACTCCAGCATGACTCATTTTATTACCTAGGATACCCATCACGCCTTCCTATGAACTCTGCGATTTCCTTCCTTATTCCTGGAAGACCTCGGGAATCACTGTAGGCACCTGATTGATAGAAACAAGAGCACAGACTAGTCAATTTGTCTTCTGTTGTATGGTTTACCCCCTTTCTCATGATTTAACTGAGATTAAAATATTAAAAAAAGAGCAAAAATTTAACTCTTCACGGCATAATTTCAAATTGCAAGCTCCTTTTATGATGCATCAAAGAGAATACCTAGGCCTCCTGATGTCAGTGAAAGATAGTGTTTAGCTCTTGCAATGGCATCGGCTGGGAATACAAGTCCCACATTAGGATCATCTAGCAGAAATGGAGCTTGGCATAGAGCTATCACCTGCAATTAGTCAATATTTCTTGTATCAATACAAACTTAGAGAAAAAGGTTAAATGTCTTAGGACTAAGCTTGAATCTCCAAGTGAAAAAATAAAAAAGATATGCATGAAAACTATCTTAACTCATTATCATCGAAGCCTCGTCCCAAAGATCTGGGGTTGGCCAATTAAATATTGTTCCTCGTTAAAGTCTGTTCAGAGCCACATCTTACGTTATATATATCTCCTTTCATTATCTCAATCCATGTTCTTTTGGGCCTTCCTCTCACTCTTTAGAACCTTCAACTTGTAAATTCCTTTTAACTGAGGCTGTAATTAGCCTTCATAGAACATGCCCAAAATATCTCAATCAACTTTGTCTTAGTTTATCACCTATTGGAGCTACTCCTACATTTTTCTAAAGCATTTCTAATTGTCTTTCCTAGACTGTACTTTCATCCATCTCAAGATTCTCATCTCTGCTATACTCAAATTATTAACATGATGCTTCTTGACCACCCAACATTCAGCTCCATAAAGTATAGTTGATCATACTGCCATCTTATAATGCATTGCTCACATAGCACTTCAAAACACACCTCCACTTTAATCATCCAGTTTTGATTCTATGGCCAACATCTTCCTTAATCTCTCCATTACTATGTATAATAGACCCCGAGGAAATGAAAACAGCAACCTCACAATATTTCTAGACCATCAATTTTTACTGGACATTTCTACACTCAGCATATACTTTGCTTGTTCAATTTTCCTATACATTTTTCATAGGACCTAATCAAATATACTTTCATGATAATGTATTTGCAAAGTATTATAACCCTAAAAGTGAGGGATAAAAAAATGGTTATTAACCTGGCGAGGGAAGGTCAGTGGCTTCTGTCCTAGAGCATGAGGATTTCCAACATTTGTAAAGATAATCTGCAGATGAGTGAGTGGAACTGTGAGAAAATAATATATTGGACAAGAAATTCAAGTAAAATCTAAAATATATATGAATCATTTTGAACTAGTGTCTTATTAACCTTGAAACCAATAATATTGTCCATACTCACCTCATATAAGTCCTATCCAACAATTAAAACACCAGAGAGGGTAAGATATTCACAGCCAGAATATGTCAGACTTTTTTTTCACGATGCGCTGGTTAGGTCTTGGATTTTGGAAAGAAAACGAATTTCCATCCAATTTCCTGATCCTCGGAAGTCGCATAGTGTCATCGCTTAAATTGTTTTAGACTTATTAACATTTGACACATATACTAATGGCAATACAAACCATGATAATTGTTCGTATCACAATATTACTTTTAAGGTGAAATAATAATTCTAACCTTGGTTGCATGCATCGCAATGGACATGCATCAATAGAAAACAACCATAAGTACAAATATATATTTAAAGCAATTAATGGAACAGAAGTCTAGTAAGATAACTCATTTCCCTAAACAGGACAAGCTATTTGTCATTTACAATGCTTCAAAAAACTAGACATAAGTCATTTAACAGCAATGCAAATCGATTCACAAACAAAAATAAAACGATAATAGCAACCAAGGCCAATATATAACCGCTCTTGTTATAAATAAATGCTTCTAGTAATTATTCCTTACAAGTTATGAGAAATTATACTCAAAGAATGCATAAGACAGAAGAATCACATTTCTATTAATAGAACCCAAATCTAGTTCTGTACCCATTTTTCTTGACAAAATGCCATTGCACGACAGTGCTGACTCATTTTCCACAAAGCATGAAGTCATGACAGCATTGTAAACAAAGATGGGCCCTAAAAGACATCCAAAAATATGTATACCTTTTTCCCTTCCTTCTGAAGCTCAGAAGCTCGGAGATACAGCTCACCTCTTACAGCATATTGAACCTTCTTCACGTTCTCGTTCAGTGATTCATAATCCAAGCCCTTCGATGACATGATTGAGTAGCTACTGATGTCACAGATATTGACAGAGAGAGGAACAAGAGCAACCAACAGATCAGATTATAACCAGAAATTTTTAGGGAAAGTTAAACGAATTTAAGAATTTAGCAAATAGTAGACTAGAGTGGATATAAACATATAAATCTGTTTGATTTAAAAGAGTCAAAGAGATGACAATAGAAAAATCATATATCCATAAGGGATATCATGCTAGGATTTCCAAAATCTCATTTCGAATTCAATTATATTTATTTTCCTTAGAATCTTTTAAATCCAAGGAAAAACAGAAGCAAATTTACAAGAAAAGTACATAGTAACAAGGGGAAAACACAAATGCCTCCCAAAAAAAGAAGATTAAGTTTGATTGACATTAAAAAAAATTTGTAAATTTATGCATCTAGTACCAAATCAAAAAAATCAAAAAAATTAAGAAGGTAAGGGGGATTTATAGCATAAAGAGCTTAGGATCAAACAATTACAAATCACGACAAAATTCCAAGACAAGTGTGTGCTATGAAACACAGAATTAAAAAAACAAACAAAATAGAGACAATAATACATCAGAAATCATTGGAGAGTCCACGCCACAAAGTAAGAATTAGCTATAAGCAAGAATTTATAACAAAATCAACAAAACCCCATTCATCAAATCATCACTTCCATCTCAACCCACTTAGAATCTTCAAAAAATTAACGCAACCCAATCCTTGTAACCAACAAAATGACAATTTCAATCCAAAAATTCAACAAAAATATGTATACTAGTGTGCGAATACATACACATTTAACGCGATAAACTAATTTCACCACCAACCCATCATCAATTCTCACACAAATCTCAACTAGAAAACTTGAATAAGTGGAATTAATAATAAATAAAGCATACCTACGTCGATTATCGATTTAGATTTCCTATTTCACCATAAAATACAGTAAAAAAAATTAGTTTTTTTTTTTTCCTGTTCTTTCAGGTTTCAACCAAAAGGGTACCTTAGAACTTCTTCAATCGAGCGAGAAGCGAAGAGACGCACAAGAGAAGTGTAGCCAGTCACAAAGTACCGCGGATCTGAGCAAAGGGTAACGTTATTTGTGGCATGTACACGTAAGTTTGCTTAGGTCCTTAGCTATATTTTTTATTTTATTTTTAATTATGGATTGTTGAATGTACACCAATCAAAATAGAAGAGATGGAAAAATAAGGTTAGGGATATCTTGAATTGATGTGATAGGACCACAATCACTGAAAAAATATGAGATAAAGTTCAAAGAAGTGGTGTAGCTTGAGTTCTTGAATTCTTCTTGTCAGGTAATGAAATTTTGGTTCATTCTTTTGTGTTTCTGTACAAACAAAATGGTAATAAAGGGCACTTTTGTCTTTTACATATTCACAATAATTTTTCTTTTTAAGGTAATCAGGTTTAGTTCAAGTGTAATGATTTTTTAACTCAACTCCGAAAGACTAATTCAATAACTCACTGACATGGTGTGTGCAAGAACCGCAAATATGTTTACCTCGGGTACACATTTGCATATTCCCATAAAATATGTAGTTGTGTATCCGAGGGAAATAATCTACGGTTCTTGCTCATGCCACGTCAGTGAATTTGGAGTTATTTTGTCAAGTTGAGTTAGAAAATCAGCATTCTTGTGTTAATCTCGATTAAATATATTCAAGATAACAAAGAGATTACAAATCCTTATGCTTACACATGAATTGATTTATTAATATATATTTTTTAAAATAAAGTGTTTGGACCCATAGGCCTGACTATTAGGGACACCTCTTAGAGCACCATATCTCGTCCAAATCCCCTTGATACAATCCATATAAAGTAAGTCGGGATAAATCCCTATAGGTGACTGACGAAAGGGCATGAACTGAAGACCTCTCCTTTTTAAAAGGGAGGTCTTGGCTACTATGCCCAATGCTCATTGATTTGAAAATGAGATTCTTAGGTATATGATTGTGGATCTTCTTGTAATGGTGATTTTCCATCGAAAAATGATTTTCCACCCCAACCCAATAAAATGATTTTGCTACCTTCTAATGTTACTCTCCCCAAAAACAAAAGTTCATAGTAATTTCCACATGAACATTTTCCCTAGGAATTTCATATTCCCTAAAGAAAGATTTTCTTGTAACCATACAAACTTTATGTCTTGTTCATCAAACATCACATAAAGTTGTATCAGTGATGTTAATGGGTTGGGTTAGAGATTAGTCCAATTGTGATGGACTGGGCCTTTCAAGTTATACCACTATGTATATGCTTGGGCTTTGGCTTGGATTTGAGGTCTGGTCCATCTTCTCTAGTCCCAATTGTTAACAGAGAACAAGAGATACGAATAAGGAGGGAGATGGCCATTGGAGAATAGAGCACCCTATCGATGGCAACGGTCAGATTACCTCCCAAGGCACAAAATGGTCGAACTCAACCCGAAATTTGAGTGATCCGAAAAACAAATTTAGTGGGTTTGGATCCTTAGAATAGATCTGAATCAAAAAATGAGTTGAATGTAGTTAATATCTCTTGGCCCGACTTGGATCCGGGTCGGACACAGATATATAGATCCGTCCCAAACAGAATATATATTGTAGAAAATTATATTTTTAAGTATCTCAAAATATCCCTTTCTTCTTTCTACTTTTCAACAACATTGATCATTATAAAATGAAATGGCATAATAGTAAAATAGAATACTTTATAAAAAAAGTAAAAATGAAAAAATAAAGGCAAAAAATTCCAGAATTATCCGACCCTACTTGGGTCGGATCTGGATATGGTTATAGTTAGTGGGATTCAAATCAAAATAAATAAATAAAACAACTGGATTTGAATATGGATAAATTTAGATCCGCGGGGTCCGACCCATTTCATGCATAAGTACCTCCTTCCCTTCTCTCTCTCCTTTTATTTCCCATTATGTGTATGGTTTTAAAACTCGGTTTCACATCTCGTCTCGTTCATGCCAAGTACCAAGTCGTCTTAGACGAGTTTTCTAATACGTTTGAGATGTCTCATTCAAAAAAATGAAAAATGAATGTGGGGTTTTATGTCTCGTCCAAAAATTTGACTTGTCCATCCATCTCATCCATGCTTGATACCAAGACAACTTGGACAATATATCTCGGTCTTGGACGAGTTTTGAAACCATGATTATGTGTGTATATGGATTTGGAGAATACAATATTTTTTGTGAAAAGAAAGAATAGTTAACCCGATCCTTAGACACTTGTTGGTGTTATAAGAAAAAGTTGTATGGTATAGAAAAATGAGATATTATTGATTCTCTTAGATAATAATTATAACAACCTTAATAGGGTTTTATAGAAACCAAATCATATCTAGAAATAAATTATATCCTTAATAAATCTCAACCAAATCAATCTAATCTTATCTTAATCTCGATAGATATGATACAGTGTACCGTAGTACACCATATTATAATGCAACATAACTAATTACCCCAATATGTGGCGATAAAAGTCTTCTTGAAATATAGTCGAAATAATTAAAAGTTAAAACAATTGCAAGTTTCGGGAGCAGATACTCTGTAGCCCGTTTTTCTTGTAGCTTTCTTTAGCTATTATAAACGGTTGAGGTGTGCCACATCATCAAGATGGTTACATCCAATTGGTTAAATTATGGTCCACTAGATGTTCTTGCATTTTATTTCTAAGCAAACAATCATGGGATGGAGCAGCTCAAGCATCAACAGCCTGATTTAAGCATGTTTAATAGAATTAAAATATGTTTTAAGTCCTTATCCCAATTATATAGTAGCACTGTCGAATGTCTCGATTGCTTCTTGTAATTTGAATTTTAAAACATATTTCATAATGGAGAATTAAAAAAGACATCAAGTCCTTATTTGACAGCATTTCATCACATACTTCGGTTTCATCTCCTTAATGAATTCTTGAATTTCAACATGTATCTATGAGTCCAAAATTTCAACATCAAACCCTCGTATGTCTGTTGTTGGATTTTAAAATACTCTCTCAATTGCTCAAAGAGATGTATGTAAGGGCCTAACAAAGAGTTTTAGCAACCAAAGCCCCATTCTCTAGTCTGTGTTCCAAAAAAAATATGGCACATGAACCCTTCCTCTTGTTCATAGTCTTGACTATTCTGATCTGCCAGTCATATTCAGGTAGCATTGCAATATATTGGGGCCAAAACTCGAAAGAGGGGACACTTGCCGACACGTGTGCCACTGGAAGATTTGCCTATGTCAACATAGCGTTCCTTCCTGTCTTCGGTAACAATCAAACAGCCATGCTCGACTTGGATGGCCACTGTGACCCCTACACAAATGGGTGCACAGGTCTAGCTGATGACATTTATGCATGCCAACGCAAAGGCATCAAGGTCCTGTTGTCGATCGGGGGTGGTAATGGTGCCTACTACTTAACGTCATCTGAAGATGCAAAACAAGTTGCGGAATACCTCTGGGATAATTATTTGGGTGGAAAATCCTCGTCTAGACCGTTTGGTGATGCCGTGCTGGATGGTATTGATTTCGACATTGAAGGTGGCACACCATTGCACTGGGATGAACTAGCTCGGTATTTTCTAAACATGTTGCATTTACACCTGATTGATCAACGGTGATCAGATCGAAATACTTGTGGAGTCTATAATTGCTTCAACAAATTGTCAAGTGTTTGGTGAAAACTAGCTTTTGCATTCTAGATTGTGTTTGATAGAGTAGAATGCTTAGGAATTAACTCATAGAGGATATTATCTTTATCTTTACTATTAAAATGAGAGAAGGCAGGATAGAAGTGGTTCGACACCAAATTTCAGATCTCACAAATACCCCCACCTTTACATTTACACTTAATATAATCAGGGTTATTTGGATCAAAACCCAAAGAAAATTTCCACTGACAGCCCTAGAATCACATTGATAGTTTTTAAAATTACAAAAATGTCTTTTTAATCAATGTTTTAAATTACAGATAAGCCCTTTTGATACATGTGCGTTTGCACATAGTCATTAACTTAAAAATTGGAGATATTGTTCCAGAACACTTACAATTTGCATTTCCATCCATTGTCAATACCCAAAGCCAAAAATGGATTCAGGCAGCTTCGATTTTTGGCAGGCTTTTGGCTTCTGATTTTTGCAAGAATCCTATTTATAGTCGAGTGAATAATAAACAAGAATTTGGGATTCAAAAGCGATTTTGATGGGCAAAAAGCTAAATTTTGCTCACCAGAAGCTACTCCAACTCAACCTAAAATTTGTGATTGACTATAATGTCACCTAAACAGGAGAAGGGGTCAATAATTTCTCTTTCTCATGTTTCCCATAACAGATACCTGAAGAATTTCAACTCGACAAAGAAGATATATTTGACAGCGGCGCCACAATGTCCATTCCCCGATGCATATATGAATGGTTCCCTTTTGACTGGCCTATTTGACTACGTTTGGGTTCAATTCTACAACAATTACTGTGAGTACAAAGGCAATGTTACGCAGTTGAAAGCTACGTGGGATCTGTGGAATATGAATATTACTGCCACTGAGTTCTTCCTAGGTCTTCCAGCTGCTCCCAACGGTGCAAACAGTGGATACATCCCAAGTGAAGTTCTCATATCGAATGTTCTTCCGTCCGTTAAGAATTCTTCCAAGTATGGGGGAGTGATGCTCTGGTCTAAATACTACGACGATCTTACTCATTATAGTTCTTCCATTAAGAGCCATGTTTAATGTTTGAAGCTGTAAAATTTTCAATGTCATTGTCTATTTGTTCTTGTGCTAGTGAAAGCAGTGCCATGGAATAATATGTTCAATCCCCCCCCCCCCTCTAAATGTAATTTTGTGAATAGAAAATTGTTGAATAACGCGGATAAGGTCTTGTGATTATTAAGTAGAAATTACACGTTCTTAGATTTCAAGGTCACACTAAGCTTTATATCAAGCCGTGGGAGTCTTGTTGTGTACTACAAGTTGAAGATAAATGAGATACAATGGGGGATTAAAATGGGGCTTTGATGAGTAGTGGGTCTGGTAGCTTCAAGTCCCTTTTATAGGAGAGGAAAGGAGTTTCCCCTAAGTCAATCCTCCTGACATGGTTGTCGTGTGCATTGTGCTCATATACCTATATCTGAGGGCTGCAATTACAGACATTGTCGGCCTCTGCATTGTCTCAGACGCTCGTGTAGCCATTTCAATGTCAGGCGCCCTCTATCTTTAGGTAAAGGTGACTAACCATTCCATGTCTCCTTTAATGCTATCAATGGTAGAGCTACCAGACTAACACATGGTACCCCATGTTGACAAATGGCAACTCTAGTGGCAGGTGCCCATGGCGTCACGTGGCAGGGTGCCGTGTTGCCACATAACAATAATATCACCAGTATCTACACAAAGTCATGTTTCTTATTTGGGATTATTGTATCTATTGGTTTGCTATATTAAAGGTTGTGAGCTACATAGATTTGAGAAAAAATAACTCATAGAAACACGTACTCCCAACCATTAAAACATGGATTCCAACAAATTGGGAAGTATTTTAGGGATATGTGACATGTCCTCCGAATACATAATTTTATCCTGACGTTTGGATTCCATGTTTTAACGGTTAGGATTTTGTGTTATTATACGAGTCAATTGCACAAGTTCACAGGTCCGACCCTTGGATCAATTGCGCGAGTGCACGGCAACTTTGACTTCACGATCTTCATCGACACCAAAATGCGGAGCCAGGGTGTTCTCTCATTCAATATATATCTAAAATCATTCTTTCCTTTAATTCAAGTCTTCAATGCTATTCTATCTCACTCCATATCCTTTTTTTCATATTTTAATTTGTAAGCCATTTCTAATTGAGATGGTTAGGTCTTTATTAGACATGGTCAAAACATCTCGATCAACTTTCCTTGCGTTCTTCTCTAATTTTTGTAATTTCATCTATTATTTGAGATGGAAAAGGTGATTATGACATGGTTGTCTTTCATAAAATCTTATTTTAAAAATATAAAAGACAAATATTTCATAAAAATTGGATTTTAAGACATTTAACACCATCTTCATTGTTGCTAGTTGATAACCAATGCTTTGCATTTCATTCATGTTCTCGGCAATGGGACTTCGAAGTTAACTTGGATTGATTTGGACTTGTATTGGGCTTGGTTGACTTAGGCCAGATGGAGAACCTGCCTCTTTAAGACTTGTTTGGGCTCATCCAAGACTGGCCCAAACCCACCCATAGATAGTCCCAATTAAGATAACAACATAACATACTAGTCTTCAATCCAACGAATTTGATGATCTTTTCAACTACTTTTCTTTCCAAAATATCCTTCTCTTTAGGATAATTTTATTAGTCCAGCTATATTATTCTGCTAGAGTTCACCCGTGCCTTAGGCACCAACATCCTCTCTTGGGTTAAGGGGGTAAAAACGAAAAAAATTAAATTAAAATAGGTGGTGGCAATTTTAACATGATTTGTGAACAGGACTAAGAATCAACATGCAATTAGTAGGTTTGAGTCAAACTTAATTGGATTTTAGTTATTATTTAAAAAAATTTAACGTTAAAAAGATAAAAGAGAAAAAATATTAAAGTATGTTAAAAAGACGAAAGAAGTAATATAGTAAAATTACAAAAGATAAAGTGTAAAAGAAATAAATTGGAATGATATTATTAAAAGGCATAAAAGTAAAAAAATACAAAATAAAAAAAAATTGAAATAATATTATTAAAGAATTTTGAAGTTAAAGAGGTAAAAAAATGAAAAATGAAAAAATAGATTGAAAGAAACAAAATAAGAAATGTAATAAAATTAGATGAGTGAAAATAAAACTGGGGATAAAGAGAAAAATTAATAAAGTGGATCTTACACAAAGATTTGTATCATACAACTGTACCAATTTTGTTGTGTTTTATTAAATAGATATATAATGATTTTTGTTAGATTTGATTTTCTACCTTATTAATTATTACACATAGAGACAACATAAGAGAAATTGTATCCCAATTTGGGGACACACCGTGTCACGACCTCAATTAGATCCAAAGTTGCTCAAATCATCTCAATACTAGGGAATCAAAACCATTGGACAATTCTTGGTCCCTTCTTATTAGAATCGTTTAGAGTCAGATCTCTTACCATAGAATCTATTGATATCCAAAATCGATAGTAACCAAAAAAATCAGAGAATCAAAATTGTTTTAAGAGATTTTTTATTTTATTTTTATGTTATAATTTTGATTTTGATTCCATTAATTTGATAACTCGAACAAAAACCAATAGAAACCATAATTGAGAAAATTTAACGATTCTAATACCTAAAGGAATTGAATTGGAAGTGACCCATTGACATCCCCTAGTCAATACTCTTAAATACCAAATACACATGTACATCATATGTTTTCAATATAATCTTACAATTATCAAAATATACCAAACACCTATTTCCTCATTATTATCTACATTAATTTTATCTAAAGATGTTAAGATTATAAAAAATAACAATAATAGCAAACACCTAAATGAAGTTTATAAATTATTTCGAATCCACTAAGCGGTGAGAGTCTGTAGGTTGTATGTTCAATACCCAGTATGAGTAATAGCTCCTCTAAGCCATCCGTGAGGGTGTAATCTTAGTTATCTGATATTGCATGACCTTAGTTCAAATCCCATTGAACCCACCTTAACTGTTAACCACTAACCCCTTGCTTGCTTAGAAATAAAAAAATATAGGTGTTTATAATTATTCTCGTAAATATTAAGAAAACATTTATATGATATGTTCAATAATTTTCGTGAAATAAAAAACTGTTCTAGTATTGCATTTGTTGGGTTATGATGTGATATTTGATCAATAAATAACGGAACCATAGCCTAGTAATATTAGATCTATGGGCTTCAACTTTCTTATCACAAGTCCTCAGCTAAGAGTCACTTGTCTTGTAGTTGAAGCAATTCGCATCTTTTCCCTATACATCCGTTAAACACCAAAACATTCCCCATACTCAACTCTCCTTCCACCGCCAACTAAGTTCGAATTTTTCGCTCCCGCCAGTTTAAACGATCTATTTTTTGGCGCCAATAAAAACAAAAATAAAATACTCTCTCTCTCTCTCTCTCTCTCTCTTTGTATCTGCGTGTGCGCGAATGGAGATCTCAAGCCCTCCATCCTTCTTTCAAGATCTCAGAACAAGAGAGCTTAATGGATTCAGAGGTATTTCTCGAACATTTCCATCCCTTTAATTTCTAATTCAATCTCGATTTCAACACTAGTTGCAATTTTTAAACCCTTTTTCTCTCTTAATCTCTGCAGTACGAAAGCGACCGCGTTTTAGCAACCTATCGTCAGATTCGGATGATTTTGGTTCTGGAGTTGTTTCAATCGAGCACAACGGTTCCCCCAATCCTCCACTGTCCGTTTCGTTCTGTAAGGTATACTTTATTTATTTATTTAAAGTAATTTTAATTTTATTGTGCATTTTTGTTTACTTATGAACCCTAACTTCGCAGACGCCTAGAAATTCTCATTTTCTAGCTGTTTCTGATGAATTCGGCTGCATTAACTTATACGATACTCGTAGAAAGCTTCCTTCTTTAAGCTCTTGCAGAGAAAATGCAGGTTTGCTTGTTCCCTATCTATTGCTTAACAACGAGAGTTTTTAGGGTTTTCATTTATCGATTTTTTATTCTGTTTTGTTAATTTTTAAGTATTGGTTTTCTGCTATATGGGTTTCAGTGAAAGCTAGGGTTTTCCATTGGGTAGCTCATGATAATGCCATCTTCGATGTATGCTGGATCAAGGTAATTCCCTTATACCCACGTGTGTGTGTATGCGTGCGTGTGCTCTTTCCCTTTTTTTAATTGTAATTCAGAAAATATGGGTCTGGGCCATTTATTAATTTTATGATTTCAATTCCAATCTATTTTTGTAGGAAGACACCCACATTCTGACAGCTTCAGGCGATCAAACGGTAAATTCCTTAGCTTTGTTACATATATTAGACCTTAATTAGCCTTTGGCACATTTAATCGAATGCTGCAGAACAGAACACGTGAGATATATTGTTGGGTACACACTTGGTCATTTTTAGTTCTCACCTTAAATCCCACTATTTTTGACGTTCCACATAAATCTCATTTGTTGATGTCATATTAATAAGTTCATTAAGCTATATTTATTGTGGAGGGCTACAATAGCACTTTATCTGGATCTGAGACGTAATACCAACCAGAGTAAATCTTGATGCTAGGATTGGTTTAGTGTAAATCTCAAGGAGTAGATTGGCATGTATCCTGATATCTGCATTGGACCTGTTTGTTGTTCCATGTGGCATGATTGGGATGAAACGAGTCTCAAGGTTAATTACTAGAGGTTCCCTTGTTTGGATGAAAATGGATTTGGTTGTTAATTAAAGGGGCCTTGGTTTTTCTATTTAAAGTGTCAATCCCCGATGATGTAGTCTTTGGATTCATGACGAACTGCATAAAAAAAATCTCTTGTTTCTTTCTTTTGTGATGTGGTTGACTAAATGTGCGTATGATCCAAAGATCTATGATTCTTGGAGGAATCGGTAAGATCAATGCCACCCTGATTTTTGTCTCCACATTTACCATGTTGACCTCACTGGTTGATTTTCAGCTTACATAGGAAAATAAATTAATTCTCTTCTTAATTTAATGTTTTAAAATTTCAAAAATGTTTGCTTATCTGGACTCATATATCTTCCCATGTACTGTTCAATTGTTCTCTGGAAGGAAAATTCACAATTGCCTGCCATTATTCATGGCCCTCCTGTACGAAAACTGTATTTGGTGGATTCCAGAGACGACTTAAGAAACTGAAATGATAGAAATTAAAAAAAAAAAAAAAAAAAAAACTTTGGATTCATAGTCTAGTGAACCACAACAAAATCTGAATTTAATTGCTGAGTCTGCTATGACTTGGCAACAATTTGTACATGCTGTTCATGTACTACATGTTTCTTTTTTTTTTTTGAAAAGTATAATATATTGAAATGTGGGAAAACAAAATACAAGGAGGCCGAGACAGCCTCCCACAGCGCTACATGTACTATATGTTTCTGCTCCACTTCGTCGTTGTACAATCATCCATTACATGAATGTATTGTTCAAATCTGCTAATATACTTGTAGTTTACATTTGTTGTTCCCACTCATAACAACTAAGCGTGATACAAGTGATTCGACTACTAACTGAAGCCGAGTCACTTGGAAAAATCTATGAATAGGAGTCTAGCTTTAGTCAATTACTTATTTCTAATTTGATTCTAATAGCAATTGGATTGAACAACAATTTTGGCTTGGGCAGATAAGGGTTTGGGATGTAGAGAAAAAGGAATGTGTCAATGTCTTGACAGGGCATACAGGAAGCGTGAAATCATTGTGTTCTCACCCATCTAATTCTGGTAGGATCATGTTATTCATGATATATTTTCCGATCACCAAGAAAGCTTATATATGTTTAATTGATCTCAAAATACTATTTTTGTTAATCAGACCTTGTTGTATCTGGTTCAAGAGATGGATCCTTTGCTATTTGGGACTTGAGATGCAAGCTTAGTTACACAAATAGTCATGGGGAGCACTCATTATTGTATGTTTCTGTTATGATCTCAAATTCTGGTTTTCTTTCTATCATGAAATTAAGTAGTTTGGGTTACAGTTCTACATTTTTAGGTGCTGATTTGTATTTTACTTTGCTGCAGCCCAAGTTCTGTGGTCAAAGGTGCTCATGTCGCAGCTCTAGGAAAACGGACTAGGCGTGGAAAGGTTTGTCAATGAGTTTTGTTCCTTTTTTATTCTTCTTTTTGTTGACTGAATAACTAGACACTTTTCTTGTATTCTTCACTGAAGATTGAGTTGTAACAGGCAGCTTCCATGAGCATCACATCTGTTCTTTATCTTAAAGATGAAATTTCTATTGCCAGTGCTGGAGCAGTGGACAGGTTTGTGTGTGTTGAGTTCTCCATTATTGGACCTACTTTGTAATTTGTATTAATGCTTTTGTAGTGGCGGTTCTTTTGGTTTGATCTTTGTAATTTGGTTCATTTCAGTGTTGTGAAATTCTGGGATACCCGGAACTTGAAAGCCTCGATCACTCAGACATGTCCCCATCCCGAACAATTGCCTGAAAAGGTCAGTTGGATCCACATCAAGTATGTTATACTGAAAGTTAACATACATTTTCTGAGTGATTTTATGCAAATTGGTTAAATAGAAACTATAAAATCCCTTTGAGGAAGATGGAGCTCTGCTTCACCTACCTTTCAATAAATAATGGAGAAAAGAAACCTATAGGCTGGATTTTGAAGCCTCTTGGCTTGTCCAGTCTACCTTGCATAAACACAATCAATTAATACTAAATTACCCATTTTACGAAGTTAAGGTTGAAGTTCTTGACATATTGATGTGCCAATTTCAG
Source organism: Akebia trifoliata (assembly GCF_017979445.1). Lineage (NCBI taxonomy): Eukaryota > Viridiplantae > Streptophyta > Magnoliopsida > Ranunculales > Lardizabalaceae > Akebia > Akebia trifoliata. Next base: position 28,052,116 of record NC_141381.1, read on the forward strand.
GAAAGGAGGGTACATGGGATATCTTGCCTATCGCAAGATTCAAATGGTGTGTTTCTCTCAGCTTCTTGCATGGACAGTAGGTATTTTCCAATCACTATTCTTTCCTTTTTCTCCCACAATGCATTATCTTTCGTGCCCAGTAGCATACAAAATCTCAAACATTGTTTTATCATAATGACTGAGATCATAACACTATTGAACTGTGCTCTAACCTCAAGATCATGGGTTCAATTGAAGCTAACCTAAGACCTCCTCACTTAGACTTCAAAATGCATGCGTATACATTCAGAAATAGTAAAAATAAGACTATTCTAAGATTTTATTTTCGTTCAATCAGAATATACTTGTACAATGTTCTTCAGCTTGATAAAGGCCCCATTAATACTTTCTCTGGAGGCTGGTTTGACACATTTTATGTTAAGGTAAACCCTTTGTATTTGTTTGCCTTACTATCGAATATTTCATTGGTGTCTATGTTAGGATAATTGTGTTTATTATTTCTTTAATTTTGATTCATGTAATTGCAGTCGGCAATTAGCCCAGATGCCACTCACATACTCAGTGGTTCAAGTGATGGAAATGCCTACATATGGCAGGTTCTTGTTTGATTTATCAGTTAAATTAGTTTTCTTGTTTTTTGGCTACTTTCCAGCTTCATATAATTACTTGTCAAAATGTTTTTTATCAGGTGAAAAAACCTCTAGAAGTTCCTATCACGTTGAGAGGTCATGATGGAGAAGTTACAGCTGTAGATTGGTGCGTATTAAAGGCAGTGTCATTCGTCAGTGTTACATTCTAAAAGTGTTATCTCCCCTAATACTTGCTTCTTTACAGGTGCCCATCTGAAATTGGAAAGATAGCAACTTCTTCTGATGATTTCACGGTTAGTGTAACCACTTAACAAATTAACTCGAACAAAATGTTCAACCATGTCCTTCAAGCACTATAGAGTATCGTGTGCTAGTCTTATCGCTTGCATTTCTCTAGAAGATGAAGTTTGTCTTTTAAAAACGACACTTACACATACAATTATTAGTGTTGAGTATATATTTTCCTCCACTCTTGGGTGTGCCATACCCCAGTTAAGCCCCATGACCCTCTTATATTCATAGTTCTCCCCCTCTTTATTAGATCGGTCTTTTAGTGTAGATGGTTGGTTAACATGGTGTCAGAGTTTTAGGTTCATATAGGTCACAGGTTTGATTCGATTCTTTCCACCCTTGTGGGTGAGGGGAGTGTTGAGTGTATATTTTGCTTCACTTTTGGGTTGTCATACCCCAGTTAAGCCCCTTGACCCTCTTATATTCATAGTTCTCCCGTTCTCCATTAGATTGGTCTTTTGGAGTAGTTGGTTGGTTAACAATTAGTACTGTAGTACAAATCAAGGAAAAACATCTAGTTTGCATCTCATATCTATTAATATGCCCAATCAAATCTGATTTTCTATCATGCTTCAATTGATAGGTCCGTGTTTGGAATATCCAGAAAGGTTTCAACTCAAGTACTAGATCCCCTTCGGCTGTTCGAAGGAGAGTAATGGCAATGCCAAGCATTGAGTGTAGAAAACTGTTCATGGATGAAGATCCAATGGATCTCACAAAGGCTGCCAGCAGTCCTCATGCTTCAGAAGATGACTTGATTGGGGATTGCTCACCTAATAAGATTAAAATGCCTGAAATCAGTACACCAGAATCCACAAAGACAAAGATTTCATTAAACTCATTTTTAAATGAAAGCTTAGCAGTGGAGAAGACTCCAGAAGCTACATTGAAGAGCCCATCTTCGGTTCTGAATCCACCTTCTTCCTTGAAAAGAAGAACCATCCGAGATTACTTTGTCGGGATTTCATGATAGTTGAGGTTTATTGCTTTTGGATTTCTCTTTTACAACATACGTCGGAAGATTGGAATACAAAGTGCTGATATTTGGGTTTGGGTCCTGTCAAGAAAGTATGGGTTGAAGCTTATCAAAATAATTTAGTGTTACAGTATCCTTTTCATAAGTTCTAAATCTTTTGTTGTATCACCATTTTGCAGGGTTATATTTGAATGTAAATAAGGATTATTTGATCATAAAAATAATATTCCAAATTTTTTTTTAATGTCAGATATTTCATCTTCAATTATATATTTATTCACTTTGATGATAAGTTCCGATAGTTAAGTTTTGATGGACCCAAGTCTTCCCTGACACTATTTTTGAATAAAATCTGACCGCATTTTGGGCTTCCATGAGTTGGGGCTGGAAGATGGGCATTTCCTGGATCAAATCTTGCAGGCACTATTCACCAACTTAGCAAGATCAAAGAGCATGAAAACATGGAACATCAGTTGTGGTCCTTGGAGTTATGAAGCACACCCATATACCCTTTATTTGGAGTGAAGACTAGACTAAATTACCCTTATTCATGAGCCTAGTTTATCGATATTTGAGAATGGCAGCAAATGAACCTCTATAGTCATATAATCCTCGAGTGGCTAGTTTTACATGTGCAACAATATCATTTCCTGTGAAAAATGTGTTCCTATAAAACAATTGGAATTTGCCCGAAGTGTAAAGTTGGAAGTTAGCAAGACGCTTTGTATCATTGACCAGCCATGTTCAATATAGGACAGCCAGGTTGTAGGGTATAGGTGACTAAATTAAACCATTGTGATGCTTGGTACCAGACCACTGTTCTGATAAAGCACATGATCTATACCGGATGGCCCCTCCATATGGGGATCGGGTAGGGGTGGCAAATAAGTAATCTCTTTAAGTGCCCCCTCTTGGCCAAACGGTAATGGTAATTTAGTAAAATAACTGACTCAATTTTACCCCTTTTGGGGATTATTTAGTCACTATATAAACAAATAAGGGAATTATGGTCTAGAATTTAATTCTAACAAAACTTCGTTAGCATCAATAACACGCGTACTCCTGCATGTTTTTGGCCACAGCTAACCACAACAAGTGTCTTAGGCAGTTAAAGGCAAGAATACATGCACTTAAATCTCTGAAGCGGATTCCTTGTGATGGCACGCGCTTATAGCTGTTTCATTATTGTATTGTCGTTTATCATCAATGCGTTTCGTTGTTTCTCGGTGTGTTTTCTTATAAGACATGGGGTGCTCTCTAGCCAAACCAGACTCAAGCCATTTTCTTCAATTATAGAATAGTAGGTTCTTATTGATTTCATGGAAGATGATGAAAGCCCTTGGAGATGCCCATCAGAAGCATTGGATTTCGACAATTTAATTCAATGTGCATGTCTCAATGGTCTTCTAGGAATGGGTGGCATTGGAAAAATTAATGGGGTGCTTAAGGGTACCCTCCCTACAAAACCATGGTATGCCATCTTCTATTATTTTGGTCTTCCTTGACTTATGTTTCCTCTTCTCTCATAGAAACCTCCCTCCAAAATATATTTCTTTTCAACACACTTTTGAAAGTTTTAGTATTGGCTCTTCCATTTTGCATTTTTTTTCTTGGTAGGAAATATAGGATTGTACTTTCACTTACATGTGCTCTCATTTTTTATTTTTCTTTAATAATTCATTCAATCATTTAATATCTACTAATAAAACTTAGTCGACTCGAAAGGAAAGTGATTTATATTGGATATTTGCTAAGCTGGAAATAAAAACTAAATAGCTACAACAAGATAAGGAAACTTACAAAGTTAAGGAAAAAGGTTTAAAAATTAAATTTGAAAGGGTTAGAGGAATTTCAATTGAACGTGGATCTGAGAGGGATGAAATCCATTTTCTTTTTTGAGATTCTTGTTTTAGTCTAATTGAAGAAGTCTGAGTTGGGCGTCGGAGTGTATTTGATAGTTACAGCACCATTACTGCATGCTCAGGAACCTTCACATAGATCTCAAGGCAAAGAAAACCCCCCCTTTTCAAGTTAATTGATCCATCAAAACAGTAAAGACCTTATGCTCATTAACCAAGTTATGTCTTTTTTTATTGGAGGTTTGAGTGAGGATGGCATTTTTCTTCTACAAGCCATGGAGTTCAAAAAATCCAAACATCTCATAGATAGATAAAGATGTAGGAATTTATCAAACTGTGCTCCTTCGTATACGTCAGGAGTCTATATTGATGAGATATGACTAGAAAAAGTATGAAATCAAATTCTTAGGGAATTATACATTTGTGTACTAATAAGATTATTCACTATTTCTCAAGATTATAAAACAAAAATTTAAAAGTTGCTTGGGCTAAGAGAAAGAAGAGGTCAAGTATGAATGGCATAACATCTACAATTGGATTGAAAAAAGCATAAGCCTTGGGAAATTTGGCGAAGAAAAAGTACTCGAATGAAGGGTAAAATTAAAATAGATATAATTACAGCGATCGTTCACCGAAGTGTGTTATTTTCATGTTTAAATTTCACTTTTGTTCATTATTTTCACTAGAATATGAAGAAAAGAGCGTAAATGATTGATTATATATTTCTCAATTTGATAAAAGATAAAATTTTAAATTAACTAATAGCTGGAAATTTCCTTTTTAATGCAGTTTTTTTCCTCGGCTAAGATGTGGAAGGGTGTAGGGTACTGTGGCTAACTCTTGGGATTGTCCGAGTTCCAAACCAGAAGTGGGAAGCACTTTGGTATGGATATTAAATATGCAAGGGTTAGCATGTTAGACAGAAACAGGATGTTTATTGAAACGTCTGATATTGAAGTCTTTCAAGAAAAGAAAAGAAGAACATCATACTAATAGTCTTGTCCTCGACAATTTTTTATTTTATTTTTAGTTTATTATTACTTTGTGTTGATCTTCTAGACTTGGTTCCGGATAGAGTGGAATGGAGGAACATGATTCATTTAATTTACCCCAAACTGTGTGATAAGGCTTTGTTGTTGTACTTTCGATAATCAATGAAAAATTTCCCTATTAGTGTCAAAATTTTTCTCTTTTATAATTGATTAGCAACCACCAGTGTAATCACTAATGCCTTGCACGTACTCGATGGCTTCACTAATGCATAAAATGTTTTCTCTCAATTTTGCATTTGATCCCTTTTTGGACACTTCTAATTAGGGGTGGGTAACGGGTCAGGCCGGACTTAATTGGACCTTAAAATCCTAACCCAAACCCATTGACATATTTTTTAGGGATGATCAAGGCTTTCCCTGCATTTTTTTCTAGTGTCGAAAAAAAAAAAAAAAGGAAAATTATAAAAAAAATCTAATTTTTTATTATTATGAAAAAAGTAACATATTTTTTATAATTATTAAAAGGAATCCAAATCGGCACTTGAAGTGTTGATTTCATATTTTAATAATAAAAAAAAAAATTGGCACTTCAAATACCGATTTTTTAAAAATAAAATAAAATAAAATATCGGCATTTAAAGTGCTGAATTTGCTGAGATTTAAAAAAAATAAAATAAAATTTCCCTAATTTTTTTTAAAATGACCTACGCCCTATAAGGTTGGCTCACAGCCCAACAAGCGTTTGACATGTGGTGCAATGACATCAACAATAGAAAGAGAATCTCCCCTCTTGCCCGCGGCCCACATATTTATGTTTTTAGATTTTAAATCTTAAAAAGAGTCGTTGGGCCCACATTGATTATCATATTGACAATCTAACAACACAACCTTTTAGATTTCATGAAAATATTCATATTAGAAAAAAAAAAAAAATTTCAAGCTTGATCTAAGGTGTTGAAAATGGATGGTTATTGAGAATCCAAATTTAAAAATAAAATTCAACGGTGAAAAATAACTATATTTTAATTTTTTTTTAAATTCACATAATTTTATCCTCTACAACTCCATTGCATTCGATCATATTTTTGAATGTCACAAGGTGATCAAATAAGAAAGTTAGTTTTTTTTTTTTTTCACTATGGGCAGGAGAGAGAAAGGGGCATCAAGGGTGTTGGCCAAACACATTGTCCATGTATCATCATTTAAAAAGAAAGAAATATTTTTTCAAATTGGAAGCTGTTTTTAAACAACGCCCCAGATTCCCCTTTCTCTCTCCTACTCATAGTGAAAAAAAAAAAAAAAATCAAACTTTCTTATTTAATCACCTTGTGACATTCAAAAACCTGATCCTATGCAATAGGGTTGTAGAGGACAAAATTATATGAAATTAACAAAAAAATAGATATTTTTCACCGTTGAATTTTATTTTTAAATTTGGATGCTCGGTGGCCATCCATTTTCAACACCTTGGATCAAGTTCGAAAAATAATATTTTTTTAATTAATTTTTTATATTTAAATTTGAATAGTTTAATGAAATCTAAAAGGCTGTGTTGTTGGATTGTCAATGTGATAATGAATGGCCCAACTACCCTTTCTAAGATTTGAAATTAAAAAAAATAAATATGTGAGCAGCGGCACTCTCTATTGTTAATGCCATTGAGCCACATGTCAAACGTTTGTTTGGCTATGAGCCAGCCTCATAGGCATAGGTCATTTAAAAAAAAAATTTAGGGAAATTTTATTTTATTTTAAAATTTTCGGCAAATTCATCACTTTAAATGCCGATATTTCATTTTATTAAAAAAAAAAAAGAAATCAGCATTTGAAGTGCCGATTTGGATTCCTTTTAATAATTATAAAAAATATGTTACTTTTTTTTATAATAATTTTTTTTATTGTGTGGATAATTTCTGCTTTTTATTTTTTATTATTAAAAATTAAAATCCGCACTTCATGTGCGTTTTTGAGTTCCTTTTAATAATTATAAAAAAATATGTTACTTTTTTTTTTATAAATTTTTTTTAAAGGTTTGTTTTTTTTATAAATAATTTCCCCCAAAAAATATGGCAGATCATCTGGAAAAATCTAAAAATTTGGGGCATTACGATCATGTGATCCGCTTGGATATTGGCCTAGGAATCTATTATGGATCCACCGACTGGTGCAAGAGCAAACCACAACTGTTGCTGTTCAAGGAGAACTTCTCCTGGTTTAAAAATTTGTTGATATTTGATTATGATTGATGGAAAACTTCTCCTGGTGCTCTCTATCCTTAAGGGATAGTTAAGAGTTTTGTAATTCAGGAACTTGTGATGTTTAATCGAACTTCAATTTTAACAAGTTCTTATATGTATGTATTTGTTTCATGTTCATGTAATACGAATTTGTTTGATAAAAAGATCTTGACAAGTTGTAAATTTTCTTATTGGATAATCCTTGGAAGAATCTGTAAAAATTTTAGTGTTGGTTTTGTGGGTAGAAGAAAGGTGAATTAATATGCATGAAGATTCATGGTTTAAAATATCGTATCGAGTGAATGTTTAGGTTAATGAAAAAACCAATACGGTATCCATCGATACATTCCAACACATATCCGATATATTCTCCCAAATACATGTATTAAGATACAAAGGCTTCTTATTCCACAACAACAAAGCGCTTTTTCACTATTACATATACTAGGGTATTTCACTCGGAAAAGACACTACATGAAAATTTTAAAATTCGATAGAAAAAATTGACAGGCCAAAGCCCACGAATTTTTGTAACTAAATTTTGACAGTCTATGACCGTCAAAATTCTAGATATTTCCAGATTTGACGGCTTAGAGCTGTTGAATTTCTCCCTTTCTCTAGAGGCTGGTTTGACACATTTTATGTTAAGGTAAACCCTTTGTATTTGTTTGCCTTACTATCAAATATTTCATTGGTGTCTATGTTAGGATAATTGTGTTTATTATTTCTTTAATTTTGATTCATGTAATTGCAATCGGCAATTAGCCCAGATGCGACTCACATACTCAGTGGTTCAAGTGATGGAAATGCCTACATATGGCAGGTTCTTGTTTGATTTATCAGTTAAATAGTTTTCTTGTTTTTTGGCTACTTTCCAGCTTCATATAATTTCTTGTCAAAATGTTTTTTATCAGGTGAAAAAACCTCTAGAAGTTCCTATCACGTTGAGAGGTCATGATGGAGAAGTTACAGCCGTAGATTGGTGCGTACTAAAGGCAGTGTCACTCTTCAGTGTTACATTCTAAAAGTGTTATTTCCCCTAAAACTTGCTTCTTTACAGGTGCCCATATGAAATTGGAAAGATAGCAACTTCTTCTGATGATTTCACGGTTAGTGTAACCACTTAACAAATTAACTCGAACAAAATGTTCAACCATGTCCTTCAAGCACTATAGAGTATCGTGTGCTAGTCTTATCGTTTGCATTTCTCTAGAAGATGAAGTTTGTCTTGAAAAAATGACACTTACACATACAATTATTAGTGTTGAGTGTATATTTTCCTCCACTCTTGGGTGTGCCATAACCCAGTTAAGCCCCATGACCCTCTTATATTCATAGTTCTCCCCCTCTTTATTAGATTGGTCTTTTAGTGTAGTTGGTTGGTTAACATGGTGTCAGAGTTTTAGGTTCATATAGGTCACAGGTTTGATTCGATTCTTTCCACCCTTGTGGGTGAGGGGAGTGTTGAGTGTATATTTTGCTTTACTTTTGGGTTGTGATAACCCAGTTAAGCCCCTTGACCCTCTTATATTCATAGTTCTCCCGTTCTCCATTAGATTGGTCTTTTGGAGTAGTTGGTTGGTTAACAATTAGTACTGTAGTACAAATCAAGGAAAAACATCTAGTTTGCATCTCATATCTATTAATATGCCCAATCAAATCTGATTTTCTATCATGCTTCAATTGATAGGTCCGTGTTTGGAATATCCAGAAAGGTTGCAACTCAAGTATTAGATCCCCTTCGGCTGTTCGAAGGAGAGTAATGGCAATGCCAAGCATTGAGTGTAGAAAACTGTTCATGGGTGAAGATCCAATGGATCTCACAAAGGCTGCCAGCAGTCCTCATCCTTCAGAAGATGACTTGATTGGGGATTGCTCACCTAATAAGATTAAAATGCCTGAAATCAGTACACCAGAATCCACAAAGACAAAGATTTCATCAAACTCATTTTTAAATGAAAGCTTAGCAGTGGAGAAGACTCCAGAAGCTACATTGAAGAGCCCATCTTCGGTTCTGAATCCACCTTCTTCCTTGAAAAGAAGAACCATCCGAGATTACTTTGTCGGGATTTCACGATAGTTGAGGTTTATTGCTTTTGGATTTCTTTTTTACAATATACATCGGAAGATTGGAATACAAAGTGCTGATATTTGGGTTTGGGTCCTGTCAAGAAAGTATGGGTTGAAGCTTATCAAAATAATTTAGTGTTACAGTATCCTTTTCATAAGTTCTAAATCTTTTGTTGTATCACCATTTTGCAGGGTTATATTTGAATGTAAATAAGGATTATTTGATCATAAAAATAATATTCCGAAATAAATTTTTAATGTCGGATATTGCATCTTCAATTATATATTTATTCACTTTGATGATAAGTTCCGGTAGTTAAGTTTTGATGGACCCAAGTCTTCACTGGCACTATTTTTGAATAAAATCTGACCGCATTTTGGGCTTCCATGAGTTGGGGCTGGAAGATGGGCATTTCATGGATCAAATCTTGCAAGCACTATTCACCAACTTAGCAAGATCAAAGAGCATGAAAACATGGAAGATCAGTTGTGGTCCTTGGACTTATGAAGCACACCCATATACCCTTTAATGGGAGTGAAGACTAGACTTAATTACCCTTATTCATGAGCCTACTTTATCGATATTTGAGAATGGCAGCAAATGGACCTCTATCGTCACATAATCCTCGAGTGGCTAGTTTTACATGTGCAACAATATCATTTCCAGTGAAAAATGTGTTTCTATAAAAAAAGTGGAATTTGCCCGAAGCGTAAAGTTGGAACTTAGCAAGACGCTTTGTATCATTGATCGGCCATGTTCAATATAGGACAGCCAGGTTGTAGGGTATAGGTGACTAAAGTTAAACCATTGTGATGCTTGGGACCAGACCACTGTTCTGACAAAGCACGTGATCTATACTGGAATGGTCGCTCCGTATGGTGATCGGGTAGGGGTGGCAAATTAGTAATCTCTTTAAGTACCCCCTCTTGGCCAAACGGTAATGGTAATTTAGTAAAATAAATGACTCAATTTTACCCCTTTTGGTGATTATTTAGTCACTATATAAACAAATAAGGGCATTATGGTCTAGAATTTAATTCTAACAAAACTTCGTTAGCATCGATAACACGCGTGCTCCTGCATGTTTTTGGCTACAACTAACCATGACAAGTGTATTAGGCAGTTAAAGGCAAGAACACATGCACTTAAATCTCTGAAGCGGATTCCTTGTGATGGCACGCGCTTATAGCTGTTTCATTATTGTATTGTCGTTTATCATCAATGCGTTTCGTCGTTTCTTGGTGTTTTCTTCTTATAAGACATAGGGGGCTCTCTAGCCAAACCAGACTCAAGCCATTTTCTTCAATTATAGAATAATAGGTTCTTATTGATTTCATGGAAGATGATGAAAGCCCTTGGAGATGCCCATCAGAAGCATTGGATTTCGACAATTTAATTCAATGTGCATGTCTCAATGGTCTTCTAGGAATGGGTGGCATCGGAAAAATTAATGGGGTGCTTAAGGGTACCCTCCCTACAAAACCATGGTATGCCATCTTCTATTATTTTTGTCTTCCTTGACTTATGTTTCCTACTCTCATAGAAACCTCCCTCCAAAATATATATCTATTTGTTCTTTTCTACACACTTTTGAAAGTTTGAGTATTGGCTCTTCCATTTTGCATTTTTTTTGGGTAGGAAATATAGGATTGTACTTTCACTTACATGTGCTCTCATTTTTTATTTTTCTTTAATAATTCATTCAATCATTTAATATCTACTAATAAAACTTAGTCGACTCGAAAGGAAAGTGATTTATATTGGATATTTGCTAAGCTGGAAATAAAAACTACATAGCTACAACAAGATAAGGAAACTTACAGATTTAAGGAAAAAGGTTTAAAAGATTGATTTAATTGTAAGGAGGGTTAGAGGAATTTCAATTGAACGTGGATCTGAGAGGGATGAAATCCATTTTCTTTTTTGAGGAAGAAGTCTGAGTTGGGAGTCGGAGTGTATTTGATAGTTACAACACCATTACTGCAAGCTCAGGAGCTCAACCTTCACATAGATCTCAAGGCAAAGAAAATCCCCCTTTTTCAAGTTAATTGATCCATCAAAACAGTAAGACCTTATGCTCATTAACCAAGTTATGTCTTTTTTTATCGGAGGTTGAAATGATCATTAGAAGAAGAATTATGCCAAAGAGTCATGTCTTGGTTTGAGTGAGGATGGCATTTTTCTTCTACAAGCCATGGAGTTTGAAAAATCCAAACATCTCATAGATAGACAAAGATGTAGGAATTTATCAAACTGCACTCCTTCATATACGTCAGGAGTCTATATTGATGAGATATGACTAGGAAAAGTATGAAATCAAATTCTTAGGGAATTATACATTTGTGTACTAATAAGATTATTCACTATTTCTCGAGATTATAAACAAAAATTTAAAAGTTGCTTGGGCTAAGAGAAGGAAGGGGTCAAGTATGAATGGCATAACATCTACAATTGGATTGAAAAAGCATAAGGCTTGGGAAATTTGGCAAATAAAAAGTACTCAAATGAAGGGTAAAATTAAAATAGATATATAATTATGGCGATCGTTCACCGGAGTGTGTTATTTGCATGTTTAAATTTCACTTTTATTCATTATTTTCACTAGAATATGAAGAAAAGAGCGTAAATGATCGATTATATATTTCTCAATTTGATAAAAGATAAAATTTTAAACTAACTAATAGCTGGAAATTTCGTTTTTAATGCAGTTTTTTTCCTCGGCTAAGATGTGGAAGGGTGTAGGGTACTGTGGCTAACTCTTGGGATTGTCCGAGTTCCAAACCAGAAGTGGGAAGCACTTTGGTATGGATATTAAATATGTAAGGGTTAGCATGTTAGACAGAAACAGGACGTTTATCGAAACGTCTGATATTGAAGTCTTTCAAGAAAAGAAAAGAAGAACATAATAACAATAGTCTTGTCTTCGACAATTTTTTTTTTTTTAGTTTTTTATTACTTTGTGTTGATCTTCTAGACTTGGTTCTGGATAGAGTGGAATGGAGGAACAATATTCATTTAATTTACCCCAAACTTTGTGATAAGGCTTTGCTGTTGTACTATCCATAATCAATGAAAAATTTATATACTAGTGTAAAATTTCTCTTTTGTAAATTGATTTGCAACCACCAGTGTAAGGATGACTTGCACGTACTCGATGGCATCACTAATGCATAAAATGTTCTCTCAATTGTGCATTTGATCCCTTTTTGGACACTTCTAATTAGGGGTGGGTATTGGGTCAGGCCGGTCATAATTGGATCTTAAAATCCTAACCCAAACCCATTGACATATTTTTTAAGGGATGATCAAGGTTTTCCCTGCATTTTTTCTAGTGTCAGGAAAAAAAAGAAGGGAAAATTATAAAAAAAACCTAATTTTTTATTATTATAAAAAAAAACATATTTTTTATAATTATTAAAAGGAATCCAAATCGGCACCTGAAGTGTTGATTTTATATTTTAATAATAAAAAATAGAAATTGGCACTTCAAGTACCGATTTTTTAAAAATAAAATAAAATAAAATATCGGCATTTAAAATGCTGAATTTGCTTAGATTTAAAAAAATAAAATAAAATTTACCTAATTTTCTTTCAAATGACCTACGCCATATAAGGTTGGCTCACAGGTTTGACATGTGGTGCAATGAGTCAATGACATCAGTAATAGAGAGAGCATCTTCCCTCTTGCTCGCTGTCCACATATTTATGTTTTTAGATTTTAAATTTTAAAAAGAGTCGTTGGGCCCACATTGATTATCATATTGACAATCCAACAACACAGCCTTTTAGATTTCATGAAAATATTCATATTAGAAAAAAAAATTTAAAAAATATTATTTTTCGAGCTTGATCCAAGGTGTTGAAAATGGATGGTCATTGAGCATCCAAATTTAAAAATAAAATTCAGCGGTGAAAAATAACTATATTTTAAATTTTTTTAAAGTTCATATAATTTTATCCTCTACAATTCCATTGCATTAGATCATATTTTTGAACGTCACAAGGTGATCAAATAAGAAAGTTAGTTTTTTTTTCACTACGGGCAAGAGAGAGAAAGGGGCATCGGGGGTGTTGGCCAAAAACATTGTCCATGTATCATCATTTAAAACTAAAGCAATTTTTTTCAAATTGGAAGCTGTTTTTGAACAATGCCCGAGATGTCCTTTTCTCTTTCCTACTCATAGTGAAAAAAAAAAAAAAAAAAATCAAACTTTCTTATTTAATCACCTTGTGACATTCAAAAACCTGATTCGATACAATAGAGTTGTAGAGGACAAAATTATATGAAATTAACAAAAAAAATAGTTATTTTGTCACTATTGAATTTTATTTTTAAATTTGGATGCTCGGTGACCATCCATTTTCAACACCTTGGATCAAGTTCGAAAAACAATATTTTTTTAATTAATTTTAATTAATTTTTAATTTGAATATTTTAATGAAATCTAAAAGATTGTGTCGTTGGATTGTCAATGTGATAATGAATGCGGGCCCAACTACCCTTTTTAAGATTTGAAATTTAAAAAAATAAATATGTGAGCAACGGCACTCTCTATTTAAAAAAATGAATATGTCAAACGTTTGTTGGGCTATGAGCCAGCCTCATAGGGCATAGGTCATTTAAAAAAAAAATTTAGGGAAATTTTATTTTATTTTAAAATTTTCGGCAAATTCATCACTTTAAATGCTAATATTTCATTTTATTAAAAAAAAAAAATCAGCACTTGAAGTGCCGATTTGGATTCCTTTTAATAATTATAAAAAATATGTTACTTTTTTTTTATAATAATTTTTTTTATTGTGTGGATAATTTCTGCTTTTTATTTTTTATTATTAAAAATTAAAATCCGCACTTCATGTGCGTTTTTGAGTTCCTTTTAATAATTATAAAAAAATATGTTACTTTTTTTTTAATAAAATTTTTTTAAAGGTTTTTTTTTATATAATAATTTCCCCCAAAAAATATGGCAGATCATCTGGAAAAATCTAAAAATTTGGGGCATTACGATCATGTGATCCGCTTGGATATTGGCCTAGGAATCTATTATGGATCCACCGACTGGTGCAAGACCACACAACTGTTGCTGTTCAAGGAGAAGTTGTTATTTGTTGATATTTGATTGTGATTGATGGAAAACTTCACTGGTGCTCTCTATCCTAAAGGGATAGTTAAGAGTTTTGTAATTCAGGAACTTGTGATGTTTAATCGAACTTCAATTTTAACAAGTTCTTATATGTATGTATTTGTTTCATGTTCATGTAGTACAAATTTTTTTGATGAAAAGATCTTGACAAGTTGTAAATTCTCTTATTGGATAATCCTTAGAAGAATCTGTAAAAATTTAAGTGTTGGTGGTTTTGTGGGTAGAAGAAAGGTCGATTAATATGCATGAAGATTCATGGTTTAAAATATTGTATCGAGTGAATGTTTCGGTTAATGAAAAAATCAATACGGTATCCATTGATACATTCCAATACATATCCGATATATTCCCAAAACATTCAATGTTTTGTATCGGTCTTGGCCGATACCAATACGTATCGACCGATACATTGCGATACATACCGATATTTTAAATCATGTGAAGAATTTCTGTAGACAAATTATGATTCCAATTGAAAAACTATGGAACTTATACTCTAGGGATGAATTCTCTCAAACAAGAAGGGTAACGATATTTACAGCGTTTATGATTGCAAATTTCGTGTTCAACACTTCTTCCAGTAATCCTATGGGATCTGTTTAATTTCTCTATTGGCCAAAACCCACTAGCATTGCTAGAGAATCCCCACATTTTCTTCCTGTTGTTGATGAATAAGAAATATTCTTGTTATTGCTTGACTCATATTCCCCCAAATACATGTATTAAGATACAAAGGCTTCTTATTCCACAACAACGAAGCGCTTTTTCACTATTACATATACTAGGGTATTTCACTCGGAAAAGACACTACATGAAAATTGGAAAATTTGACAGAAAAAATTGACAGGCCAAAGCCCACGAATTTTAGTAACTAAATTTTGACAGTCTATGACCGTCAAAATTCTAGATATTTCCAGAGCTTAGCGCTGTTGAATTTCTCCCTTTCTCTGGAGGCTGGTTTGACACATTTTATGTTAAGGTAAACCCTTTGTATTTGTTTGCCTTACTATCAAATATTTCATTGGTGTTTATGTTAGGATAGTTGTGTTGATTATTTCTTTAATTTTGATTCATGTAATTGCAGTCGGCAATTAGCCCAGGTGCGACTCACATACTCAGTGGTTCAAGTGATGGAAATGCCTACATATGGCAGGTTCTTGTTTGATTTATCAGTTAAATAGTTTTCTTGTTTTTTGGCTACTTAACAGCTTCATATAATTACTTGTAAAAATGTTTTTTATCAGGTGAAAAAACCTCTAGAAGTTCCTATCACATTGAGAGGTCATGATGGAGAAGTTACAGCCGTAGATTGGTGCGTACTAAAGGCAGTGTCATTCATCAGTGTTACATTCTAAAAGTGTTATTTCCCCTAATACTTGCTTCTTTAAAGGTGCCCATCTGAAATTGGAAAGATAGCAACTTCTTCTGTTGATTTCACGGTTAGTGTAACCACTTAACAAATTAACTCGAACAAAATGTTCAACCATGTCCTTCAAGCACTATAGAGTATATTGTGCTAGTCTTATCGTTTGCATTTCTCTAGAAGATGAAGTTTGTCTTGAAAAAACGACACTTACACATACAATTATTAGTGTTGAGTGTATATTTTCCTCCACTCTTGGGTGTGCCATACCCCAGTTAAGCCCCATGACTCTCTTATATTCATAGTTCTCCCCCTCTTTATTAGATTGGTCTTTTAGTGTAGATGGTTGGTTAACATGGTGTCAGAGTTTTAGGTTCATATAGGTCACAGGTTTGGTTCGATTCTTTCCACCCTTGTGGGTGAGGGGAGTGTTGAGTGTATATTTTGCTTTACTTTTGGGTTGTCATACCCCAGTTAAGCCCCTTGACCCTCTTATATTCATAGTTCTCCCGTTCTCCATTAGATTGGTCTTTTGGAGTAGTTGGTTGGTTAACAATTAGTACTGTAGTACAAATCAAGGAAAAACATCTAGTTTGCATCTCATATCTATTAATATGCCCAATCAAATCTGATTTTCTTTCATGCTTCAATTGATAGGTCCGTGTTTGGAATATCCAGAAAGGTTGCAACTCAAGTATTAGATCCCCTTCGGCTGTTCGAAGGAGAGTAATGGCAATGCCAAGCATTGAGTGTAGAAAACTGTTCATGGGTGAAGATCCAATGGATCTCACAAAGGCTGCCAGCAGTCCTCATCCTTCAGAAGATGACTTGATTGGGGATTGCTCACCTAATAAGATTAAAATGCCTGAAATCAGTACACCAGAATCCACAAAGACAAAGATTTCATCAAACTCATTTTTAAATGAAAGCTTAGCAGTGGAGAAGACTCCAGAAGCTACATTGAAGAGCCCATCTTCGGTTCTGAATCCACCTTCTTCCTTGAAAAGAAGAACCATCCGAGATTACTTTGTCGGGATTTCATGATAGTTGAGGTTTATTGCTTTTGGATTTCTCTTTTACAATATACATCGGAAGATTGGAATACAAAGTGCTGATATTTGGGTTTGGGTCCTGTCAAGAAAGTATGGGTTGAAGCTTATCAAAATACTTTAGTGTTACAGTATCCTTTTCATAAGTTCTAAATCTTTTGTTGTATCACCATTTTGCAGGGTTATATTTGAATGTACATAAGGTTTATTTGATCATAAAAATAATATTCCGAAATAAATTTTTAATGTCGGATATTGCATCTTCAACTATATATTTATTCACTTTGATGATAAGTACCGATGGTTAAGTTTTGATGGACCCAAGTCTTCCCTGGCACTATTTTTGAATAAAATCTGACTGCATTTTGGGCTTCCATGAGTTGGGGCTGGAAGATGGGCATTTCATGGATCAAATCTTGCTGGCACTACTCACCAACTTAGCAAGATCAAAGAGCATGAAAACATGGAACATCAGTTGTGGTCCTTGGAGTTATGAAGCACACCCATATACCCTTTAATGGGAGTGAAGAGACTATATTACCCTTATTCATGAGCCTAGTTTATCGATATTTGAAAATGGCAGCAAATGCACCTCTATCGTCACATAATCCTCGAGTGGCTAGTTTTACATGTGCAACAATATCATTTCCAGTGAAAAATGTGTGTCTATAAAACAATTGGAATTTGCCCGAAGCGTAAAGTTGGAACTTAGCAAGACACTTTGTATCATTGACCAGCCATGTTCAATATAGGACAGCCAGGTTGTAGGGTATAGGTGACTAAAGTTAAACCATTGTGATGCTTGGGACCAGACCACTGTTCTGACAAAGCACGTGATCTATACTGGGATGGTCGCTCCGTATGGGGATCGGGTAGGGATGGCAAATTAGTAATCTCTTTAAGTACCCCCTCTTGGCCAAACGGTAATGGTAATTTAGTAAAATAAATGACTCAATTTTACCCCTTCTGGTGATTATTTAGTCACTATAAACAAATAAGGGCATTATGGTCTAGAATTTAATTCTAACAAAGCTTCGTTAGCATTGATAACACGCGTGCTCCTGCATGTTTTTGGCTACAACTAACCATGACAAGTGTATTAGGCAGTTAAAGGCAAGAACACATGCACTTAAATCTCTGAAGCGGATTCCTTGTGATGGCACGCGCTTATAGCTGTTTCATTATTGTATTGTTGTTTATCACCAATGTGTTTCGTCGTTTCTTGGTGTTTTCTTCTTATAAGACATGGGGGGCTCTCTTGCCAAACCAGACTCAAGCCATTTTCTTCAATTATAGAATAATAGGTTCTTATTGGTTTCATGGAAGATGATGAAAGCCCTTGGAGATGCCCATTAGAAGCATTGTATTTCGACAATTTCGTTCAATGTGCATGTCTCAATGGTCTTCTAGGAATGGGTGGCATCGGAAAAATTATTGGGGTGCTTAAGGGTACCCTCCCTACAAAACCATGGTATGCATCTTCTATTATTTTGGTCTTCCTGGACTTATGTTTCCTCTTCTCTCATAGAAACCTCCCTCCAAAATATATTTCTTTTCAACACACTTTTGAAAGTTTTAGTATTGGCTCTTCCATTGGCTCTTCCATTTTGCATTTTTTTTCTTGGTAGGAAATATAGGATTGTACTTTCATTTACATGTGCTCTCATTTTTTATTTTTCTTTAATAATTCATTCAATCATTTAATATCTACTAATAAAACTTAGTCGACTCGAAAGGAAAGTGATTTATATTGGATATTTGCTAAGCTGGAAATAAAAACTACATAGTTACAACAAGATGAGGAAACTTATAAAGTTAAGGAAAAAGGTTTAAACATTAAATTTGAAAGGCTTAAAGATTGATTTAATTGTAAGGAGGGTTAGATGAATTTCAATTGAACGTGGATCTGAGAGGGATGAAATCCATTTTCTTTTTTGAGATTCTTGTTTTAGTCTAATTGAAGAAGTCTGAGTTGGGCGTCGGAGTGTATTTGATAGTTACAACACCATTACTGCATGCTCAGGAGCTCAACCTTCACATAGATCTCAAGGCAAAGAAAACCCCCCCTTTTCAAGTTAATTGATCCATCAAAACAGTAAGACCTTATGCTCATTAACCAAGTTATGTCTTTTATTATCGGAGGTTGAAATGATCATTAGAAGAAGAATTATGCCAAAGAGTCATGTCTTTGTTTGAGTGAGGATGGCATTTTTCTTCTACAAGCCATGGAGTTTGAAAAATCCAAACATCTCATATATAGATAAAGATGTTGGAATTTATCGAACTGCACTCCTTCGTATACGTCAGGAGTCTATATTGATGAGATATGACTAGGAAAAGTATGAAATCAAATTCTTAGGGAATTATACATTTGTGTACTAATAAGATTATTCACTATTTCTCGAGATTATAAAACAAAAATTTAAAAGTTGTTTGGGCTAAGAGAAGGAAGGGGTCAAGTATGAATGGCATAACATCCACAATTGGATTGAAAAGAGCATAAGCCTTGGGAAATTTGGCGAAGAAAAAGTACTTGAATAAAGGGTAAAATTAAAATAGATATAATTACAGCGATTGTTCACCGGAGTGTGTTATTTTCATGTTTAAATTTCACTTTTGTTCATTATTTTCACTAGAATATGAAGAAAAGAGCGTAAATGATTGATTATATATTTCTCAATTTGATAAAAGATAAAATTTTAAATTAACTAATAGCTGGAAATTTCCTTTTTAATGCAGTTTTTTTCTCGGCTAAGATGTGGAAGGGTGTAGGGTACTGTGGCTAACTCTTGGGCTTGTCCGAGTTCCAAACCAGAAGTGGGAAGCACTTTGGTATGGATATTAAAAATGTAAGGGTTAGCATGTAGACAGAAACAGGACGTTTATTGAAACGTCTGATATTGAAGTCGTTCAAGAAAAGAAAAGAAGAACATCATACCAATCTCAGCCTTATTTTATTTTTAGTTTATTATTACTTTGTGTTGTTCTTCTAGAGTTGGTACTGGATAGAGTGGAATGGAGGAACAATATTCATTTAATTTACCCCAAACTTTGTGATAAGGCTTTGCTGTTGTACTATCCATAATCAATGAAAAATTTATATATTAGTGTATAATTTCTCTTTTGTAAATTGATTTGCAACCACCAGTGTAAGGATGACTTGCACGTACTCGATGGCATCACTAATGCATAAAATGTTCTCTCAATTGCGCATTTGATCCCTTTTTGGACACTTCTAATTAGGGGTGGGTAACGGGTCAGGCCGGACCTAATTGGACCTTAAAATCCTAACCCAAACCCATTGACATATTTTTTAGGGATGATCAAGGCTTTCCCTGCATTTTTTCTAGTGTCAGGAAAAAAAAAAGGAAAATTATAAAAAAAAATCTAATTTTTTATTATTATGAAAAAAGTAATATATTTTTTATAATTATTAAAAGGAATCCAAATCGGCACTTGAAGTGTTGATTTCATATTTTAATAATAAAAAATAAAAATTGGCACTTCAAATACCGATTTTTTTAAAATAAAATAAAATAAAATATTGGCATTTAAAGTGCTGAATTTTCCTAATTTTTTTTAAATGACCTACGCCCTATAGAGTTGGCTCACAGCCCAACAAGTGTTTGACATGTGGTGCAATGACATCAACAATAGAAAGAGCATCTCCCCTCTTGCCCGCTGCCCACATATTTATGTTTTTAGATTTTAAATCTTAAAAAGAGTAGTTGGGCCCACATTGATTATCATATTGACAATCTAACAACACAACCTTTTAGATTTCATGAAAATATTCATATTAGAAAAAAAAAAAAAAATTTCGAGCTTGATCCAAGGTGTTGAAAATGGATGGTCATTGAGCATCTAAATTTAAAAATAAAATTCAACGGTGAAAAATAACTATATTTTAAATTTTTTTTAAAGTTCACATAATTTTATCCTCTACAACTCCATCGCATTAGATCATATTTTTGAATGTCACAAGGTGATCAAATAAGAAAGTTAGTTTTTTTTTTTTTTTTTCACTATGGGCAAGAGAGAGAAAGGGGCATCAAGGGTGTTGGCCAAACACATTGTCCATGTATCATCATTTAAAAAGAAAGCAATTTTTTTCAAATTGGAAGCTGTTTTTGAACAACGCCCCAGATGCCCCTTTCTCTCTCCTACTCATAGTGAAAAAAAAAAAAAAAAATCAAACTTTCTTATTTAATCACCTTGTGACATTCAAAAACCTGATCCGATGCAATAGAGTTGTAGAGGATAAAATTATATGAAATTAAAAAAAAAAAAAGTTATTTTTCATCGTTGAATTTTATTTTTAAACTTGGATGCTCGGTGGCCATCCATTTTCAACACCTTGGATCAAGTTCGAAAAATAATATTTTTTTAATTAATTTTTTTTTTTTTAAATTTGAATAGTTTAATGAAATCAAAAAGGCTGTGTTGTTGGATTGTCAATGTGATAATGAATGCGGGCACAACTACCCTTTTTAAGATTTGAAATTTTAAAAAATAAATATGTGAGCAGCGGCACTCTCAATTGTTAATGTCATTGGGCCACATGTCAAACGTTTGTTGGACTATGAGCCAACCTCATAGGGCATAGGTCATTTAACAAAAAAAAATAGGGAAATTTTATTTTATTTTAAAATTTTTGGCAAATTCATCACTTTAAATGCTGATATTTCATTTTATTTAAAAAAAAAAAAAAAAATCCGCACTTGAAGTGCCGATTTGGATTCTTTTTAATAATTATAAAAAATATGTTACTTTTTTTTATAATAAATTTTTTTATTGTGTGGATAATTTCTGCTTTTTATTTTTTATTATTAAAAATTAAAATCCGCACTTCATGTGCCTATTTGAGTTCCTTTTAATAATTATAAAAAATATGTTACTTTTTTTTTAATAAAATTTTATTAAAGGTTTTTTTTTTATAAATAATTTCCCCCAAAAAATATGGCAGATCATCTGGAAAAATCTAAAAATTTGGGGCATTACGATCATGTGATCCGCTTGGATATTGGCCTAGGAATCTATTATGGATCCACCGACTGGTGCAAGAGCATACCACAACTGTTGCTGTTCAAGGAGAAGTTGTTATTTGTTGATATTTGATTGTGATTGATGGAAAACTTCCCTGGTGCTCTCTATCCTATAGGGATAGTTAAGAGTTTTGTAATTCAGGAACTTGTGATGTTTAATCGAACTTCAATTTTAACAAGTTCTTATATGTATGTATTTGTTTCATGTTCATGTAATACGAATTTGTTTGATAAAAAGATCTTGACAAGTTGTAAATTCTCTTATTGGATAATCCTTGGAAGAATCTGTAAAAATTTAAGTGTTGGTTTTGTGGGTAGAAGAAAGGTGGATTAATATGCATGAAGATTCATGGTTTAAAATATCGTATCGAGTGAATGTTTCGGTTAATGAAAAAACCAATACGGTATCCATCGATACATTCCAATACATATCCGATATATTCCAAAAACATTCAATGTTTTGTATCAATCTTGGCCAATACCAATACGTATCGACCGATACATTGCGATACATACCGATATTTTAAATCATGTGAAGAATTTCTGTAGACAAATTATGATTCCTATTGAAGAGCTATGGAACTTATACTCTAGGGATGAATTCTCTCAAACAAGAAGGGTAACGATATTTACAGCGCTTATGATTGCAAATTTCGTGTTCAACACTTCTTCTAGTAATCCTTTGGGATCTGTTTAATTTTTCTATTGGCCAAAACCCACTAGCATTGCTAGAGAATCCCCACATTTTCTTCCTGTTGTTGATGAACAAGAAATATTCTTGTTATTGCTCCACTCATATTCCCCCAAATACATGTATTAAGATACAAAGGCTTCTTATTCCACAACAACAAAGCGCTTTTTCACTATTACATATACTAGGGTATTTCACTCGGAAAAGACACTACATGAAAATTGGAAAATTCGACAGAAAAAATTGACAGGCCAAAGCCCACGAATTTTAGTAACTAAATTTTGACGGTCTATGACCGTCAAAATTCTAGATATGTCCAGATTTGACGGCTTAGAGCTGTTGAATTTCTCCCTTTCTCTGGAGGCTGGTTTGACACATTTTATGTTAAGGTAAACTGTTTGTATTTGTTTGCCTTACTATCAAATATTTCATTGGTGTCTATGTTAGGATAATTGTGTTTATTATTTCTTTAATTTTGATTCATGTAATTGCAGTCGGCAATTAGCCCAGATGCGACTCACATACTCAGTGGTTCAAGTGATGGAAATGCCTACATATGGCAGGTTCTTGTTTGATTTATCAGTTAAATAGTTTTCTTTTTTTTTTTGGCTACTTTCCAGCTTCATATAATTACTTGTCAAAATGTTTTTTATCAGGTGAAAAAACCTCTAGAAGTTCCTATCACGATGAGAGGTCATGATGGAGAAGTTACAGCCGTAGATTGGTGCGAACTAAAGGCAGTGTCATTCTTCAGTGTTACATTCTAAAAGTGTTATTTTCCCTAATACTTGCTTCTTTACAGGTGCCCATCTGAAATTGGAAAGATAGCAACTTCTTCCGATGATTTCACGGTTAGTGTAACCACTTAATAAATTAACTCGAACAAAATGTTCAACCATGTCCTTCAAGCACTATAGAGTATCGTGTGCTAGTCTTATCGTTCGCATTTCTCTAGAAGATGAAGTTAGTCTTGAAAAAAGGACACTTACACATACAATTATTAGTGTTGAGTGTATATTTTCCTCCACTCTTGGGTGTGCCATACCCCAGTTAAGCCCCATGACCCTCTTATATTCATAGTTCTCCCCCTCTTTATTAGATTGGTCTTTTAGTATAGTTGGTTGGTTAACATGGTGTCAGAGTTTTAGGTTCATATAGGTCACAGGTTTGATTCGATTCTTTCCACCCTTGTGGGTGAGGGGAGTGTTGAGTGTATATTTTCCTTCACTTTCGGTTTTTCATACCCCAGTTAAGCCCCTTGACCCTCGTATATTCATAGTTCTCCCGTTCTCCATTAGATTGGTCTTTTGGAGTAGTTGGTTGGTTAACAATTAGTACTGCAGTACAAATCAAGGAAAAACATCTAGTTTGCATCTCATATCTATTAATATGCCCAATCAAATCTGATTTTCTATCATGCTTCAATTGATAGGTCCGTGTTTGGAATATCCAGAAAGGTTGCAACTCAAGTATTAGATCCCCTTCGGCTGTTCGAAGGAGAGTAATGGCAATGCCAAGCATTGAGTGTAGAAAACTGTTCATGGATGAAGATCCAATGGATCTCACAAAGGCTGCCAGCAGTCCTCATCCTTCAGAAGATGACTTGATTGGGGATTGCTCACCTAATAAGATTAAAATGCCTGAAATCAGTACACCGGAATCCACAAAGACAAAGATTTCATCAAACTCATTTTTAAATGAAAGCTTAGCCAGAAGCTACATGGAAGAGCCCATCTTCGGTTCTGAATCCACCTTCTTCCTTGAAAAGAAGAACAATCCAAGATTACTTTGTCGGGATTTCATGATAGTTGAGGTTTATTGCTTTTGGATTTCTCTTTTACAATATACGTCGGAAGATTGGCATACAAAGTGCTGATATTTGGGTTTGGGTCCTGTCTAGAAGTATGGGTTGAAGCTTATCAAAATAATTTAGTGTTACAGTATCCTTTTCATAAGTTCTAAATCTTTTGTTGTGTCACCATTTTGCAGGGTTATATTTGAATGTACATAAGGATTATTTGATCATAAAAATAATATTCCAAAAGAAATTTTTAATGTCGGATATTGCATCTTCAATTATATATTTATTCACTTTGATGATAAGTTCCGATAGTTAAGTTTTGATGGACCCAAGTCTTCACTGGCACTATTTTTGAATAAAATCTGACTGCATTTTGGGCTTCCATGAGTTGGGGCTGGAAGATGGGCATTTCATGGATCAAATCTTGCAGGCACTATTCACCAACTTAGCAAGATCAAAGAGCATGAAAACTAGTTGTGGTCCTTGGAGTTATGAAGCACACCCACATACCCTTTAATGGGAGTGAAAACTAGACTAAATTACCCTTATTCATGAGCCTACTTTATCGATATTTGAGAATGGCAGCAAATGCACCTCTATCATCACATAATCCTCGAGTGGCTAGTTTTACATGTGCAACAATATCATTTCCAGTGAAAAATGTGTTTCTATAAAACAATTGGAATTTGCCCGAAGCGTAAAGTTGGAACTTAGCAAGACGCTTTGTATCATTGACCAGCCATGTTCAATATAGGACAGCCAGGTTGTAGGGTATAGGTGACTAAAGTTAAACCATTGTGATGATTGGGACCAGACCACTGTTCTGACAAAGCACGTGATCTATACTGGGATGGTCGCTCCGTATGGGGATCGGGTAGGGGTGGCAAATTAGTAATCTCTTTAAGTACCCCCTCTTGGCCAAACGGTAATGGTAATTTAGTAAAATAAATGACTCAATTTTACCCCTTTTGGTGATTATTTAGTCACTATATAAACAAATAAGGGCATTATGGTCTAGAATTTAATTCTAACAAAACTTCCTTAGCGTCGATAACACGCGTGCTCCTGCATGTTTTTGGCTACAACTAACCATGACAAGTGTATTAGGCAGTTAAAGGCAAGAACACATGCACTTAAATCTCTGCAGCGGATTCCTTGTGATGGCACGCGCTTATAGCTGTTTCGTTATTGTATTGTCGTTTATCATCAATGCGTTTCGTCGTTTCTTGGTGTTTTCTTCTTATAAGACATGGGGGGCTCTCTAGCCAAACCAGACTCAAGCCATTTTCTTCAATTATAGAATAATAGGTTCTTATTGATTTCATGGAAGATGATGAAAGCCCTTGGAGATGCCCATCAGAAGCATTGGATTTCGACAATTTAGTTCAATGTGCAGATCTCAATGGTCTTCTAGGAATGGGTGGCATCGGAAAATTAATGGGGTGCTTAAGGGTACCCACCCTACAAAACCATGGTATGCCATCTTCTATTATTTTGGTCTTCCTTGACTTATGTTTCCTCTTCTCTCGTAGAAACCTCCCCCCAAAATATATATCTATTTGTTCTTTTCAACACACTTTTGAAAGTTTGAGTATTGGCTCTTCCATTTTGCATTTTTTTTCTTGGTAGGAAATATAGGATTGTACTTTCACTTACATGTGCTCTCATTTTTTATTTTTCTTTAATAATTCATTCAATCATTTAATATCTACTAATAAAACTTAGTCGACTTGAAAGGAAAGTGATTTATATTGGATATTTG
Source organism: Akebia trifoliata (assembly GCF_017979445.1). Classification (NCBI taxonomy): domain Eukaryota; kingdom Viridiplantae; phylum Streptophyta; class Magnoliopsida; order Ranunculales; family Lardizabalaceae; genus Akebia; species Akebia trifoliata. The sequence goes on from NC_141381.1 coordinate 28,077,986, forward strand.
CTAAGCTGGAAATAAAAACTACATAGCTACAACAAGATAAGGAAACTTACAAAGTTAAGGAAAAAGGTTTAAAAATTAAACATGAAAGGCTTAAAAGATTGATTTAATTGTAAGGAGGGTTAGAGGAATTTCAATTGAACGTGGATCTGAGAGGGATGAAATCCATTTTCTTTTTTGAGATTCTTGTTTTAGTCTAATTGAAGAAGCCTGAGTTGGGCGTCGGAGTGTATTTGATAGTTACAACACCATTACTGCAAGCTCAGGGGCTCAACCTTCACATAGATCTCAAGGCAAAGAAAACCCCCCCCCTTTTCAAGTTAATTGATCCATCAAAACTGTAAGACCTTATGCTCATTAACCAAGTTATGTCTTTTATTATCGGCGGTTGAAATGATCATTAGAAGAAGAATTATGCCAAAGAGTCATGTCTTGGTTTGAGTGAGGATGGCATTTTCTTCTTCAAGCCATGGAGTTTGAAAAATCCAAACATCTCATAGATAGATAAAGATGTAGGAATTTATTGAACTGCACTCCTTCGTATACGTCAGGAGTCTATATTGATGAGATATGACTAGGAAAAGTATGAAATCAAATTCTTAGGGAATTATACATTTGTGTACTAATAGGATTATTCACTATTTCTCGAGGTTATAAAACAAAAATTTAAAAGTTGCTTGGGCTAAGAGAAGGAAGAGGTCAAGTATGAATGGCATAACATCTACAATTGGATTGAAAAAAGCATAAGCCTTGGGAAATTTGGCGGCAAAAAAGTACTCAAAAGAAGGGTAAAATTAAAATAGATATAATTATGGCGATCGTTCACCGGAGTGTGTTATTTGCATGTTTAAATTTCACTTTTATTCATTATTTTCACTAGAATATGAAGAAAAGAGCGTAAATGATTGATTATATATTTCTCAATTTGATAAAAGATAAAATTTTAAATTAACTAATAGCTGGAAATTTCTTTTTTAATGCAGTTTTTTTCCTCAGTTAAGACGTGGAAGGGTGTAGGGTACTGTGGCTAACTCTTGGGATTGTCCGAGTTCCAAACCAGAAGTGGGAAGCACTTTGGTATGGATATTAAATATGTAAGGGTTAGCATGTAAGACAGAAACAGGACGTTTATTGAAACGTCTGATATTGAAGTCGTTCAAGAAAAGAAAAGAAGAACATCATACCAATAGTCTTGTCCTTGACAATTTTTTATTTTATTTTTAGTTTATTATTACTTTGTGTTGTTCTCCTAGACTTGGTACTGGATAGAGTAGAATGGAGGAACATGATTCATTTAATTTACCCCAAACTTTGTGATAAGGCGTTGTTGTTGTACTTTTGATAATCAATGAAAAACTTCCCTATTATTGTAAAATTTTTCTCTTTTATAAATTGATTAGCAACCACCAGTGTAATCACTAATGCCTTGCACGTACTCTATGGCTTCACTAATGCATCAAGTGTTTTCTCTCAATTGTGCATTTGATCCCTTTTTGGACACTTCTAAGTAGGAGTGGATAATGGGTCAGACCAGACCTAATTGGACCTTAAAATCCTAACCCAAACCCATTGACATATTTTTTAGGGATGATCAAGGCTTTCCCTGCATTTTTAATAGTGTCAGGAAAAAATAAGAAAGGAAAATTATCAAAAAAAACCTTTTTTTTTTTAATTATAAAAACATAAAATATTTTTTATAATTATTAAAAGGAATCCAAGTCGGTACTTGAAGTGCTGATTTTATATTTTAATAATAAAAATTAAAAATTGGCACTTCAAGTTCCTATTTTTTTTTAAAAATAAAATAAAATATAATATCAACATTTAAAGTGCAGAATTTGCTGAGATTTAAAAAAATAAAATAAAATATTCCTATTATATATTTTTTTTAAATGACCTACACCTTATAAGTTGGCTTACAGTCCAACAAACGTTTGACATGTGGTGCAATGAAATCAGCAATAGAGAAAGCTTTTCCCTCTTGCCCATTGCCCGTATATTTATTTCTTTAGATTTCAAATCTTAAAAAGGGTCCTTGGACCCACATTGATTATGATATTGACAATCCAACAACACAACCTTTTTGATTTCTTTAGATTTCAAATCTTAGAAATGGTCCTTGGACCCATATTGATTATGACATTGACAATCCAACAACACAACCTTTTAGATTTTATAAAAATATTCATATTAGAAAAAAAAAGAAATTAAAAAAATATTATTTTTTGAACTTGATCCAAGGTTGAAAATGGATGGCCACTGAGCATCTAAATTAAAAAATAAAATTTAGCGGTGAAAAATAACTATATTTTTAATATATTTTTTTAAAGTTCATATAATTTTGTCCTCTATAACTCCATTGCATTAGATCATGTTTTTGAATGTCACAAGATGATCAAATAAGAAAGTTTATTTTTTTTCACTATGGGCAGGAGAAAGAAAGGGGCATCAGGGGGTGTTGGCCAAAAACATTGTCCATATAGCATCATTAAAAAAGAAAGCAATTTTTTTTTTTCAAATTGGAAGTTGTTTTTGACCAACGCCCCAGATGCCCTTTTCTCTCTCCTACTCATAGTGAAAAAAAAATCAAACTTTCTTATTTGATCACCTTGTGACATTGAAAAACCTAATCCAATGTAATGGAGTGGTAGATGACAAAATTATATGAACTTAAATTTTTTTTTTTTTTTTTTTTTAAATAGTTATTTTTCATCGTTGAATTTTATTTTTAAATTTGGATACTCGATGGCCATCCATTTTCAACACTTTGGATCAAGTTCGAAAAACAATATTTTTGTAAATTTTTTTTTTTAATATGAATATTTTCATGAAATCTAGAAGGCTGTGTTGTTGGATTGTCAATAATGTGGGCCTAACTACCCTTTTTAAGATTTGAAATTAAAAAAAATAAATATGTGGGCAGCGATAAGAGAGAGAAGCTCTCTCTATTGTTGGTGTCATTGAGCCACACGTCAAACATTTGTTGGGATGTGAGCCAACCTCATAGGGCGTAGGTCATTTAAAAAAACAAATTAGGGAACTTTTATTTCATTTTAAAATTTTCTTGACAAATTCGTCACTTTAAATGCAGATATTTTATGTTATTTTTAAAAAAAATCTGCACTTGAAGTGCCGATGTGGATTCCTTTTAATAATTATAAAAAATATGTTGCTTTTTTTATAATAATTTTTTTTATAGTTTTTTTTTTGTTGTTGTTGATAATTTCCCCTTTTTATTTTTTATTATTAAAAATTAAAATCCTCACTTCAATGCTCTCTATATCCTAAAGGGATAGTTAAGAGTTTTGTGATTCAAGATCAGTAAAAGTCAGGAACTTGTGATGTTTAATCGAACTTCAATTTTAACAAGTTCTTATATGTATGTATTTGTTTCATGTTCATGTAATACGAATTTATTTGATGAAAAGATCTTGACAAGATTGCAAACTCTCTTATTGGATAATCCTTGGAAGAATCTGTACAAATTTAAGTGTTGGTTTTGTGGGTAGAAGAAAGGTCGATTAATATGCATGAAGAATCATGGTTTAAACTATCGTAATGATTGAATGGTTCGGTTAATGGAAAAACCGATATGGTATCCATTGATACATTTGATACAAATTGATACATTCAAATAAATAGCTGATATATTCCCAAAACATTGAATGTTTCGTATCGGCCTTGGCCGATACCGATATGTATCGACCGATACATTGCGATACATACCGATATTTTAAACCATGCGAAGAATTTCTGTAGACAAATTATGATTCCAATTGAAAAACTATGGAACTTCTACTCTAGAGATGAACTCTCTCAAACAGGAAAGAGTACCGCTGTTTACAGTGCTTATGATTGCAAATTTCGTGTTCAACACTTCTTCTAGTGATCCTTTGGGATCTGTTTAATTTCTCTATTGGCCAAAACCCACTTGCATTGCTAGAGAATCCCCATATTTTCATCTTGTTTTTGATGAATTAGAAATATTCTTGTTATTGCTTAAACTCATATTCCCCCCAAATACATGCCTTAAGATATAAAGGCTTCTTATTCCACAACAAAGAAGTACTTTTTAACTATTTCATATACTAGGGTATTTCACTCGGAAAAGAAAATATTCCATACTAATGAATTTGGGTCCATAACCATGGGTTCCAATGCATGAGATCTTGTAGCACTTACTAATGAGACCCTATCAAGTGGTATTATACAAAAGAAAGATGGAATTGGGTTTGTAAAATGGTCTTCATATAGCGGGAAATTTGTTGGTTCCTAAAGAAACCCAAATTAAGATTGTGTTGTAGAGTTAAACGAGAAACATGATGTTTGCATGGTTCTCTAAAATGTTCAGAAATTTGATACGTGCTTTATTTTTGGTGAATCAATCTTCTTATTGCTTAAAATATATAGCCTTTTGGAATGATTTGAGTACCGCTGCATAGACTTCCATGGAAACCCGATTTTGAACGATTTTTTTCCATGAGAATCCTGCTTCTCTCTCCCATTCAATAAAAAAATAAGCACTCTTGGTGATAATAAACCATTATATTATCCATCATATCATTGCAACCTACCTTTGAGGGGTTGTTTGGATTGACTTTTCTAAGTGCTTCTGACTCCTCGCGGGAGTCAGAAGCACTTACTCGATCATTTGGATATTCGATGCTTTGAAAGAATAACTTTTTAAAAGAGTAAAAATAATACTTTTTGGAGAATCATCGAAATTGATACTTCTCTTTTTTGTTTTTACGGAGAGCACATGTTCCGTCAAAAAATTTGCCGCGATTCCAATTTTACCCCTAATTTTTATCGTTTTTTTTAACCTTAGCCATACGAACATAACAGACGAGACTCCATCTTCTTCACACGCGAAACAGAGAGGAGACTCTCGTTTGACAGAACCCTCGATCGAGTCATCGAGAGCGATCTCTCTCCCTCCGACGGTGTCTTCTCCCTCGGTCGACTACGGTGGTTAGGTCTTCATCAGCGTAAACTCTCAACGGAACCTTCTCGTTCGATAGAACCCTCGATAGAGCCCTCGAGAGTGATCTCTCTCACTCCTACAGGTCTTCTTCCTCGAGCGACTGCGGTGGCTAGTGCTCCATCAACGGAAACCCTCAAGGAACCTCGAGAACCCTCAACAGTGGCAAGATCTCTCTGATCTTTGATACCCTCGACAGAACTTCGACAGAAAGAGGTAACCCTCGTCTAAAATATTTTTTTGTAAGAGTTATTTTTCTTATATTTTTGGTTTTTTATTTCCACTTTGAAATTCTCAATCACTTCCCTTCAAACCTGTTTTGTAAACAGTTGAAGGATCTTGAAAATTTGTCCGTTCTTCAATGAATTGAATCCAATTTTGTATCTTTCAATTGGATATTTCTTCTATAACTGATTCTCTAACCATTCTTAAATTTACTTATTTATTTATTTAATTTTTGGTTGAGTTGAGTCAATCTGAAGCTACAGTCATACCATTTGGCTCACCAACTCGTTCGATCTCGACCACACATTTATTATGATGGTCAACGATTCGGATTGTAGGTATATTGACCAATCAGTAATAGGAAGGTTAAGATCCACCCTATAAATTGGATCAATGTGGTTGTGGGTCCATGTTCAATTCGGATAAATTTAGGGAAATTTCATGAGCTAGTAATCGACAAATTGCCAATTAATTGAATTAATTAGTCATTTGTTGATTAAATCAATATGTCTTATTTGGAGAATTTTTGGAATTTTTTTTTGGAGAATTTGTTTACATACTTCAGAAAACAATGCATCAATGGTGTTATTGCTTGCAAGCACTGCCCCAGGGACAGAGATCATGCAAGCCGCTAGTGAAGCCTTTAAAAGGGTCAATGCACCTGACCCTACCGAGGTTGAGAACTGTCGATGAACAGCCAAGATTTCATCAAGATGCTTGTAATCAGATGTGAATTAATCAAATTAGTTTTAAATTTTTTATTATCACTTTTAGCACCAGCACAGAACAACATAGCAAATGATGCAAGAGCACCAAATATCGGGATCCATCAATAAGTCTCTTTCCATTTTTCGATCATTTCGATGGTCAAATCAATCGGGATTTTTTCTCCCTTTGTAGACATGATGACCATCCTCATGAAAAATATTAGGAGGGTTGTGATTTTATGACTCCTCCCTCTGACATACTCCCCATATTCCCATGATGTGGCATATGCTAGATTCATAGATTTTTTTTCTAGGGATATATGTGCAGTTGTGTATCCTAATGAATAAAAAATCTTTGGTCTAACACATGCCACGTCGAGAGAGTATGGGATAGTATGTCAGATGGGGAGGTTGAAATCCATTATTCAAATCAGAATATATATGGTGGGATGGGCATTGATATCTCTGTGCATGCATGCATATATGTGCGTGTGTGTGTGTGTGTGTGTGTGTGTGTGTGTGTGTGTGAGAGAGAGAGAGAGAGAGAGAGAGAGAGAGAGAGAGAGAGAGAGAGAGAGACCTGTACATTCTAAGGTTGCCATTAGCATTCCAACCAGCAGCAGTATTGCAGACATTGTAGGGCTATTGCTTCTTGTATAGAATGTAGCCATTGAGAAGAAGATGTATTTAACTATATTATTTCATCACCAACATCATTTTGAGCTCCTTCTATAGTGAGAGAAATGGAACTAATTCTAATAGAAAATTTTTGGGTCTAGAAGTCTTTGAAAAACACTTTCCTTACTAACATAGAAAGATTTTAAATCTTACCAAGGGTTGTTGAGCTCAAATGGAATACAAATTGGCAATCACTCCATAGAAATTTGAGTTTCAAGAAATAACCACTTATCAATATTCTAAGATCGGGTTTCTCTCTCTTTCTCTAATAGAAATGATTATGTGCCTTTAGGGGTGTGCAATAACTAATAGTGGTTAAAACAGATTTATTAGGTGCGTGCAAAGGTATATTTTAAAGTTAACAGATTTGTTTATAAATATTTTCTTTTCATTTTACATATGTTGGTGTGATTATTACATATGATTTTATGTATGATGATACAGGTTTTATTTTATGATAATTGTCATGTTTTTATACAGGTTTTATTTTTCATATGTCCAGTATTTAGGGGAGGTTCTGTCCAATTAAAAGAAAAAAACAAGGATTTTTTGAGTATAAAATGATGTTATAATGTTTTTATTTAATAAAAACAGTAACTGCTACTTTTTTAAGGGTATATTGTTAAGTTATAATGTTAAAAACAGTAATTATTACATATAAGGGCATTCTGGTCATTTTAATAGAATACAGAATAGTTTCCTAACACAAAACTCTGTGAGAAGTACTTTTGGCAGTACTTCTCAGATCTTGCATCCAAACGTACAACATGTATCCAGCTACTTCAGACAGTACTTCAAAAAATACTTCTAGAAGTACTTATGTTTTAAGTACTTCTGGCTCCTGTATCCACACGGGCCCTTAACATTCTATTGATAGTCTAGATGTTGCAAAATGTATCTCTCACCATGGTTTGAAATATTAGGATGTATCTATCGATACGTATCGGTATCAGCCGAGCTGATATGAAACATTGAATGTTTTAGGTATGTATCAATTGAAACCATATTGAAACTTTCATTAACCGAAAAATTCAATCAATACGATATTTTAAACATTGTTGCTCACCATCATTTAAATAGACTTTCAAACTTGTAATGTGGTGCAACTTCTACTAATCTAAAATAGTAAATCTTTCTAAAAACAAGGGTAATTGTACACTTTCTTTGTTGGGGTCTTTTACTATAAAATTTTGTTATTATGCCATTGTCGATTTTTTTCTTGTTGGTCCTGATGTTCCTTCGTAATCTTTTTCAGACAGGATGCTGAGGGTGTCATCGTGCTCAACATCGGAAGTTACATGGGAGGAGTAGATCTTTGGCAAAATGATTATGATCATGATGATGATTTCAATCTTCAGTCCATGCATGATAAACTGCTTGAGGTTGTATGTATCAGTGGAGCATGGCACCTTGGTAAACTTCAGGTATGGGTTTTGCTGTTTTTTTGCATTATTTATGAAGTTTTAAATATAGAGATTCTATTGCCACACCAACTTTTGATAATGCCACACCAATTTATTTTCTAAATCACCAAAGAATTAGCACACACTTGCAGTGACATTAGCAAAAGTTGGTGTGGCAATAGAAGCTCTCTTTAAATAGCATGCCAATCATTGCTGAAATGAGTTGTTGTTTTCATCGTTATAATTATTGGGGTCTTATTCTACAGGTTGGACTTTCACAGGCGAGGAGATTAGCCCAAGGAGGAGTGATAAGAATACAAATTTCAAGTTCTTTCCCCATTCAGATAGATGGAGAGCCATTTATACAACCACCTGGCTGTTTAGAAATAACACATCATGGACAGGTATAATTTGTTCGGAGTTTCATTCACACTGATATGTCCTGGCACAACGTCCTCGGTTGCGTACTTCACACACACACACACACACACACAAGGTTATCCAATTCATTCGAAAGGTACCAACTGCGAACCGGTTCAAACCAACCTGTTCGCTGTGGGTTTGTGAAATGTAGCAAATCTGATGAATTCCATTCTACTTTATTATTTTTAAATCCCCCTCCCCATGATAATAGTTGTGAAAGCCTATCATGTTTCCTGTTCTTGTTTTTTTTTTCTTTTAGTATGTAGTTATAGTTCTTCCCCTTTGAATGGTTTTTACTTATCGATGGATGCAATATAGGGAAAATGATTAATGAAATGCTGCATGCAGAAGGATGTGCTGAAAAGAGCGAAAAAGGCCAAGGAAAAAACGGCACGTGAAGCACAAGAGTTCATTCGCCAATCTACAACGATAACAACACTGACCTCCACCAAAGATGTTACCGATCCAGCAATTTCAATATCATTTGGTCTTATTTAGTTTAATTATTGTCAGTTATTTGTAGCTTCGACAGAATTTTCGATCTTAACAAAGAGGTTTACATGTATATTAATTTTGGGTTATTTAATTTAATTTGGAGCTTGTTTTATGATTTTTCTTTTTCTGATTTTTTTTTTTAAATATTATTTCGTTCATTGTGATTAGTGAATTAGAGGACCGTGCTATTGTTTGTTAAACCTCCAAAATTTGACGGTCATACTCTATGGATTTTTTTTGTTTTTTTTGAAGTCCATTCTCCAATAATTTGATAGTCCAAGGCCGTCAAAAAAAAATTCTACAAGAGAATATTTGACGGGAGGGTCATTCAAATTTCTCAAAATTTGACGGGCTAAGACCGTCAAATATGGGCCTTTTTCACATAGTGTACTACCTTTCTAATTTCTCTTGTAGTCCAACTTGGTTCTTTCTAGCCTCCTTGGCATGTCAGTTTAGCTCAAGGACTGAGCATGTTGAAATAAAACTTAGTCGACTCACCATGAAAGAAATTTATGTCGGCTCTCTCATAGACTGCAATCAAAAACTTCCTACGAGAAGATAAGAAAACTTGAATAAGGACCTAATTTTAAATTTAAATTTGAAAGAATGAAAAGATGGGATTGAGATAATTGTAGGGAGCATACATTAAAGGAAATTTAAGGGAATCTGGATCTCTTCCTCAGAAAACTAGAGGTGGAGACTTATGGGAAAAGTGTAAATAAAGTACTTGCGGCATGGAAATCTTACTCAGGTGTTGGAGTGCATTTGGCAGGTATCACACTGATATCGCATGCTCATGAGCTCGACCTTCGCACGTATAAATCTTGAGGCAAACAAAAATTTCCTCACACTTGATTTTGAACGATTGATCTAATTTTTATATTTATATTTATATGAATAAAAATATAATTTCAACTATTAGAAAATATAGTATATTGTAAAGGGGGCAGTTCATGGGACATATGTAAAAACAATGGTTTTCAAAATATGGGTTAGAGGTTTTGGATTGAGCTTATTTTTTGCGAGGATGGTCACTATGATGAGAAGATCATCCTCACAAAAAATCAGCTTAATCTGAAACTTCTAAATCCATCGAAAGTCATTTACAAATTATTGGCAAAAATTGACAAAAAATCGACGGTCCACATTCTAAATCACTTTTAATGGGGTTAGAAGTTTCAGATTGGACTGATTATTTTTTTTCAGATGATCTTCCCATCATAGAGATCATCCTTACAAAATATCGGCTCAATCCGAAACTTCTAACCCATATTTTGAAAATTTATTAATGTTACATTGTTTTTACATATGTTTTTTCATATGTCCGTTGATCTGTTCCCTATTGTAAATATGTAAGTCCATGTAATCTTAACTCTTTAGGTTGTAAATTAGTCAATTTTGATTTTATATACTTCATTGGTTGGCTTATGAAAGTTTAAATTTGTGAGTTTAACTATAGGACAAAGCTCATAAATAATTATGTCAATATTTATCAAATACTATCGATTTTTATCTTCTTACTCCAAATGATAAGGTCCCATAAAGCCATCTTTGGGACCGTAATTACACAAAAATTATTGACATCTAATTGCTATTTCTCCTTAAATAAAAGTAAATTGTATAAAATTATCAAATTATCGAAGCTAATAGAATTTTCTACTTTTTGTAAGTAAAGAGAGGCAATTTTGAACGCAAATAATTATATAACAATTTTTGTTACAATGTACAAGTTAAATGAAAGTAACCAACCAAAGATCAGAGCTGAACTCTGCCACATCACCGTAGCTTACCAATGACCTACTGCGGCATGGTAATCTCGAGGAATTATGCCTCGAGATATGTACTAAAGGTTCTAGATTCTTTGACCGTTGTAACGGTGGATTCTTCTCGAATCGAATATCGCAAAAAGATGATCCGAAAACCCAAATAGAAAATCTATAAATTGAGGGATTGTCCCAAAGGAAGGGGTCCCTCTTGATCTTCCTAATTTCTTTGTTTTTTTCTGATTTTTGTGTGAGAGACATTTCTTTTAGAGTGAGAGCTAAAATGACCTTTTTTTTTTTTTTTTTTTCTTGTAATCTTAGTTTAGTTCTTAGTTTATTTTGAAGCTTTGTAATAAGAGAGATTCAAGCTGAAGTTTGGGAATCAAATTACGGCATAGATTGTCTCATTCTTTTCTCCACCATATTTTCTCTGTTTTATTTTGTTGCAACTTGCTCCTTGCAATGACTAGTTAGACTCTCCATAAAGAGGTCAATGATGCCGGAGTGAGTCTATCTTAATTTAGTTTAAGCAATTATATTATTTCTCTTTTAATTGTGCTTGTGTGAAGTTTATTAAATTTGGATTATCTGATTTGTATCGATTGTCTTCACTTTAATGATTCATGCTTAGATAATATTAAGCTTAATTATGCTTAGTAACAACTTGAAATATAAATCTGATGATACAATTTTGATTCACTAATCACCTACTATTGGATTTATCTATTAGACTTAATTGAATTATCTTCCAATCCACAAATAATGGTTTGTTGCGTGGATTGAGATCGAATTAGAGTTGTTAGATTACCAAGATAGCTTGCAAATATTGAATTGATCTCTCTACTCTTTTACATTGCTTTAATTTCTATTATTGTTTCAATTTTATTCTACTTTCTAGCTGCAATTTCTTTAACTCTGTTTTCAAAATCTGTTTTGATTTCAATTCAAAAGAGAATCCGAATCAACTATTGTCCTTGTGGAATGAATCTTACTTACCAAAGTTTCTTTTATCATTTGTTTAATTTAACATCTGCAATCCACTACAAGTCCGAACACTAAACATGTTTCAATGGTAGAATTATCATTTATTAAGCATTTATGCTTGCTGTAGATACCCCAAATTGGACAAGCCTGATTGAAGGGAAGGCCTCAAGTAAGGTCCATCTTACCTCAAAGATCTTGCAAAACCCAAAAATAAACCATTAGCCCACAATAACTTGAAAAGCCTAAAATTTAAGTTAATTTGGCTTGTCATATAACCTTTTTAAAAGAGGACACTTGGCACCATATCCTTAGTCCTCTAAAAAATCATGTCAACTTGGAATTCCATCAATCTCAAGTCTCAAGGAAAAATATCCTTGGTGAGCCATTGCAAAAATTCCATTGGTTGGTCAACTATTTGACAAGAAATCCTCATATCACCCCCATTGGATGGGAAATCAAAGAGAAAAACACTTCGGTCCCTTGAAAATATTGTAGCAACATGATTTTTTACGATGAAAAATCTTATTATTCATTTTTAAAAATGGGTGTGAATGAGAATCCGAGATAATTTTTAAAAAAATTAATGTGGGGTGACATGTGTAAAGGTAATGTGATAGGTAAAAAGTAGATTTTAGTTCAGTTGTAAATAATATATAAAATAATGAACAAATATGGAGATGTGAAAAAATTCTTTTGGGAGCATAAATGGGAATGTGACACTACGTCATATTGGGGTTTTTGCGACGCCAAAATTGCGCTAAAAACGACTGCTAAAGGCTGTCGTTTTTTGCGACAGTTTTTAGCTGTCGTTCAACCGTCGTTTCAACGAAACTGACGTTAATAAGTAAAAATTGGGGTGCCAATAGTCACTCTTAAGAAAAATTGTTTCGAGACCTTCGTTTACAGAAGCTCGATCTCTGTCGAACTTCTTCTCTCTTCTCTCACTCGACTGCTCTCCTCTATATCTCTCCCGCTCGACTGCTCTCACGCTCACTCTACTGCTCTTCTCTCTCTCTACTCGTCTCTGTCTCTCCTCTCACTCTCACTCTACTGCTCTTTTCTCTCGACTTTGTTTGTCTTCGCGCTTTCTCTTGAATCCGTCGCTTTTCTCAAATTTATCTCTCTCTCTTAGTCGACTCTGTCTCGATTTCGATCTAGCATATCTCTCTCTCGCTCACACTCGACTCTCTCTCTCTCTGAGAATCGATCAGAGTCTTTTTCATTTTGGAAAGTAAATTGATCGGATTTTTTTTTTTTTTGGAAAGAAATCGATCGGCGTTTGATCGAAAGCTTTAGGGCTTTGTTCGATCTCTCTCCCTTTGCTTGGTTTCTGATCGAATCTTCAGGTATGTTAAAGTTTTTGATTGAATATCAGATTTTCCTTAATTAATTTAGGGTTTTAAATGTTTTCTTCCTTGTTAGAGAAAATACTGTTGTGTCTTGTTGATTTAACCTTCTTCAAGACCTTGTTTGCCTCAACATACCCAACTACTGTCACCTTCTATTGTTTCTTGTTTATGTCCACAGATTTAACTCCTAAACAAAAAACGAAAATATTGGAGAAATTTTTTTTATGTGATATAGTTTATTCTTATAATTTTTTTTGAATGATTTGAATTGCTAGCGTATGAGGATTTACCTAGTTTTATGTGATATAGAGTTAGTTATTGTGATTGGTTCAGGTTCATTTCCGTTGGATTTGATTTTATGCAATATTTCTTGCTCTATATGATTACGACTACCTAAGGAAATATGGTCTTCTCTACCTAGGCTTTTCCTTGTGGAAAGGTTGGATATAGTTCAAGGAACCATTAGTTTTCATTCATGTAACTTTTACTCGGATTCATGTCTTGGTATCCTACATTGACTTGAGATGGCAATACTAGACATTTAAGAATAAACCTACTTGTTTGGGTAGGTGACGGCCTAGTTGTTGAGAAACAGATCTTGGGTTTGTGATCTGTCTGCACCTTTGGAGTTACTGATCTCACTATAAACAGGCTTACGCATTTGCAACGCTAAACAATTTTTTTTTACCTAGGCCAATCAAATGGATTGCATTCGATAAATATTTTCTTTCATTCGCTTGCATCTAAATCATGAGCCTTTTTTTAGCATTCAGGATTGTTTACATATGATGACTTGGATGTATAAGTGTGTTGCCAGTTTTCCAGTGTTTGATGATATAGGAACATCATTAAAAACTTTATTCTTTTTTCTCTAAGTAATCTTCTTTTTTGCTTCTCATTTTCAAGGGATATCAAATGTGCTAATATATTGGTGGATGCAAATGGATCTGTAAAACTTGCAGATTTTGGATTGGCAAAGGTTTCTTTCTTCTCAGCTTGCTATCTCTTCCATGTTTCTTATTTGTAAACTTCTTTATCTTACATTGCTGGTTTGCACCTTCTCAGGCAACCAAACTAAACGATGTGAAATCTTGCAAAGGCACTGCATTCTGGATGTGTACGCAATTGGTCTTTTCTAAGTTTATTTTTTTTAAGTTGCTTTATCTCTGCCCTTGCACTATTTGGCAATCTGATGATTCAAAACTTCAAGTGTCAAGAGTGCCAAATTCTTCAAGTGCCACATATCTGATAATATTTAGGCAAATATTTCACCCTTTCAATCTTCCATACAAATTTTGCATGCACCCACTTTGGATATTGTTTCCAACCTCTTTTTATTTTTATTTTTTATTTTTTGTAGGTTTAAATGTGAAGGGGTTTTTATCCCAAGTATGTGGTATTGGTTTCAAGCTTTAGTAGTTTTTTCTCTTAAGATTTCTCTTGTATGACAGATGCCATCATTATTTAGGATTGGCAGGGGTATCCCACCACCAGTCCCTAATACCCTTTCAAGTGATGCACGGGACTTCATCCACCAATGCTTACAAGTTAACCCAAACGATCGGCCCTCTGCTTCTAAGCTCTTGGACCATCCATTTGTGAAGAGGCATCTTCCAATTTCCTCGGTATCTGGTTCCCCCCCTTTGCATAGTGATGGGAGACAATCTTAGATTCACCTTGCATCAACATTTGATGTTCGAAGATAATTAAGGTAAAGATCATTTTAGATATCAAGTGTTCTATTCAAAATGGAGATTAACTTGACCCAAACATACAATTCATTTTTGATGGTCTGAATAAAATTCATTTTTGTTTTTCTTAGAACCTAAATACTATAATCTAAAAAGTAAAAAAAATCCTACAATTTTAATTCATACAATTCACTAAAGTGGGCCAATTGTTTTTTGTGTTCTAGTCACACAATTTTAATAGAAATTCATACTTCATATTGAAGTGTTCTATTCACACAATCTTAGGATTTAATAACATTGAAGTGTTCAATTCGTTTTTGTTTTTCTTGACCCTAAATAATACAAAATAAAAAAATTAGTGTATTCTATTTTTTTGGATAACCTAACAGTCTAACACAGAGGTGTAAGGACAATACATGCATGTCCATCCATGCAAACTCAAAAGTTTATAATTTAGATTGTTGATGAGAAATCAAAGCTTGTTTAATTTGAGACTGAAGTGATGCCATTGATGGCGAGGGTTATGCTAATAGTTCTTTCCCCCCTTCCTATTTAGACTGCTTACATGTTGATACATGATTTTGATTTTCTCGAGAATACATCTTTTGTTCATATATTGTCCTTATAGAGGCTGCAAGGTATATTGTTTTGTTAATATTTGAGTATTTATTCAAAACCTTGTCATTATATGATTGATTCAGGAGTAATTTAATTAGGCTTGGTTCAGATGGCATTCTTATACCCTCTGTTCCACCCCAATTGGTGGAGAATACAGCTAAATTTAAATAATTTTCATGCAGCTTTCCTATGTATAGACCAATCCAGGCATGAATCCAAAGCCCTAAAGGTGTTAAGCATGCACTTTATCTCCACATTGGTGTTGTGTTTACCTGTAGCATTTAATGTTTCTTTATTTCACCTTTTTGTTCTGGTTTATTTATATCTTGTTAGTGGTTGTATGGTGTGTGAGATTGTTAAGTATCTTTCTTTATTTTTGCAGGCAACACAAGAAATAGAGAAATGATTGTAAATTGAAAATGGATAGCGTGTAGCTTAGCAAAAAAAAAAAAAAAAAGGGAAAAAAAAAAGAAAAAATAAAAGAAAAAGAAGGAAATAAAGAAGAATTTGAAGAAAATTCTTGACGAGTTACATATCGTGTGGAGAAAAGGGAAAGATTACTGTAGTAATTCAATGGAAGCCAGCACTAGACAATTGGGGGCCTAACTCTCTCAACAAAATGGTGAGTAGATGAGATTCTCAACTAGTCGGACATGATTGGGAGTTCAACTTTTATATGAATGTCCGTGTCATAAGTTTGACACTTGCATCCCTTAATGCCATGGAAAACACTCTTTTGTGCCCAACTTACTAGTGGATATTGGACTTACCCTTTGGTGACCCTAGACAGCAAACAATGGTCTGAATGGTGATTTCTAGCCCTTGAATTTTATCATTCTCGTAGGTGGTCTTCAGTCATTTGATTTGACCATGCTTTTTGGGTATTCGAATCAACATCTTGAAATCACCAATCGGACTGATTTTGTGTAGGCCCACTAAGAGCTGAGGCATTTATCCATGGTACCGGTTGGCCTGAATGTGCCACATGGCATTTATCCATGGTGCAGGTTCTTATTGTAGGAATGTTGTTTATTTTCATCTTGTAACTTGTATTGATTGTTATAGTTTTTAAAAATTCTTGTGGGGCAAGTGCCCTCACTGTAAAGCTGCCCCTGCCATAAGGTGATCGTCAAGTACATGATTCATAGAGCTGAAATGTTTTGTTTCAGAAACTTTAGGTTTGGTGTCAACTATCAAATGGTGAATGGGAGTCAGGAAAGATACAATCAACTTCCGGGAGAATGCTTTTGTTTTGATTTACACTGTATTTTCTGACCTAAGATTTATCTTGCTTGGTTCAATATTGTTAGTAGTTTGCAGTCGTTGATGTTAGAATATATCTGTACTTTGGTTCCTTATTTAATTTGACACATTTTTAGTAGTATTTATTTATGTGCTTGTCTTGAGTCTCAAGTTAAATTTTATATGGATTATGTGGAAATGCTAGTCCCACAGACATTCCTTTTCATTTGGGACAATCTTACATTCTTATGTGTAATATTTATGGCAGGCTAGGGCTCCTCTGGGTGTTCTAAATGTTGGTCGAAAGTCCCCTTTCATTACAACAAGCAATTGTATTGCTTATTTTTATTACTATTTCTTTCACTATCCTTAGCGTTCTTAATCCATGATAAGTGATGATGGCAATTACATTATTCTTATGTAATATTTATCCTTCTTTTTATTGACTAAATCCAAATCTGGTTGCATATTTGGTTATAGTTTCCCATTGAAAGTAAAAAGTGGAGATGGTGGCAATGATTAAGGCCAAGCTGTTGAAATTACAAGTTAAGAAGAGACTCAAGGACAGAAACTGGGTCTCCAATAGATTAGAATAGCTTAAAACTAATCGAGTGAGGTTTTTCATGGAGCTGAAGCAATCAGGCATTTCCTGTAAGCACCCTACTAGACAAAGCTTTTGAAGGAGAGGCAGAGGTGAGAATGGTTCAAAAGAAGGTAGCAACTCTTCTTGGCTGAAACAATAGTTGTTCGAAGCTGATGCTGATAGAGATAAGGAGAGAAGTCCAGTCATCTTCATTATAGAAGCATATAACTCACTTGCATCTTCTTCCGTTAACTGAAGAATTCGAAGCTCTCTGATTTGGGTAAAGTTACTTAACTCACTGGCAATGCCATCACCGATGTATAAACCACTCAAGGTCTGGAGGTTCGTCAATTGCCCTATCCCTATAAGGGCTAAGGTTCATTCCTCCCCATAATTGTATCTGTTTATTTTAAGGTGCCTTAATTGTAATAGATTCCGAATTCCACTTGGTACTTTTTTGAGCGAATAACAATCTATATCCAAATTTTGGAGGTTTCGAAGATTGCCTATACTCTCTGGAAGCTTCTCTAACTTAAGAAACCACAATTTTAGATATCTTAGGTTAATCAGATTCCCACTTCTTCTATTACGATGCTCTTACTTCCTTCATAACAGAGTACTAACACCTGCAACAATTTCCAATTGTATAATTTCATTTCCAAGGGATTTGAAATAAATAGAGATCGAATTGATGAGATATGAATATTTTCCATTTTTGTGTCGTAGTTTTTTATTTGTAGGTGATGAATATCCTTAATGTACAAATATTTATCTCTTGCTGCAACACAGTGATGATAGGGCTTGGGAACAGAGCAAACCAATTTGTTGGGGTTTTCTTGAAGTTGAACCATTTTATTATTTGTACTTGTGAGTAATCTCTTTTTTTTTTTGTTTACTTGGCACTTTATTTTATTATTATAGCACAGTTATTATTATAAAATACAAGTATTTATACTGAATTGGGTTCTATTATTCTCCTATGCTCTTTGCAGGGTGGATATGCGCTCGAACAACAAAACTTGTGGGGCTTCACTGCAATCTTCTTCAGCCAGAACTTCTTCTAAGTTGTGGGAATGATTGCTTTGTAGGCTTCTCAAACTTATTGTCCATATGAATCATGGTCCAATTCATCAACAACTGGGGACTTTGTGGATTCTCGAGCCTCAGGAATTCACAAGGAGATGATGCTCTTAATCTCTGTTTCTAGGTGATATTTTTTTTCCCTACTCCCACCTCTTACTTTTGACTTTACAAAGCTTATATAGATTAAATGGAAGACTTGTTCTCAGGATGGTAACAGCCAATGCCAGTACACTTTCCACATTCACAAAGTGTTTGTGAATGTATTAACATGTTTGTGAGCTCCACATTAGTAACCATGTTGGCTTCTGTATTAATATGTCTGCTTTCCATCTGTAAATATATGTCTCCTAGATGAGGTTCTTGAATCTCAATGGGGTGCTTTATGTGCCTGTCAAGCTCTCCATTTCGTTGCTGAATGTTCCTCAGTAAGCATCTCGAGACCATTGTTCTTCCTCTTATCTTGATCGATCCATCCTGCAGCCGAGTTTAATTGATGTTCTACTTTATATATCTATTGATAAATTTTATTGAACCTTGCAGAATTATTGAGTATTAAATCTTTTGGAGTTACATGACTTAATATCTGCTATGTTTTTTATGTGGCTATCAGATGTATGATACAACTGGTCAAGATGCATCACCAAGGAAGAAGTAGCAGCCATGCTTCGAGTAAGTAGCACTTTCCATATAAATATCATTTAACTAATTTCGTTTTCCGTATGATCATAGTAGAATGGTCATTATCCAGGCCTTGCCAGAGGACTGCATATGGGATATGCGTAAATTAGAAGCTAAATCTTCCCGAACTTGATTTGCATTTAAGACTCAGGGAGTCCTGAATTGCTACCTCGAATATGATAAGGACCTGATTTGGTATTGAAATTAACAGGAGAAAAGCCCAATTTACAGTTAGGGCATCTTGCTTACTTGTGCAACTGTGGCAGATTCAAAACGTGGAAAAGAGATTCATGGCTATGCATTGGTGGCGAAGAAGACATATTCGTGAGTAGCTCTCTTGTTGACATGTATGCTAAGTGTGGTTTCATACACGAAGCTGGGACGTTGTTCAACAAGATGAGCAAGAAAAACACGGTTACTTGGAACTCTATGATTTTTGGATATGCAAATCACGGATACTGTAATGAAGCAATTGCGCTCTTCAATCGGATGGTGAAGGAAGAAGTACAACTGGATCACCTGACTTTCATAACAGCCCTCACAGCTTGTTGTCATGCTGGAATGGTTGAAGTTGGATGGAAAATTTTCCATTTGATGCGAGAAGAACATGGGATTGAACCAAGGTTAGAGCATTATGCATGCATGGTGGATCTTGTAAGTCGAGCAGGTGATCTCAATGAAGCTTATGATTCGATTAAGAAAATGCCTATCAAACCTGATTCATTTGTGTGGGGAGCATTGTTAAGGGCATGTAGGAATCATGGAGACATTGAACTTGCAGAAATAACGGCTAAGAATGTGTATGAGCTCGAGCTTGAGAGTGTAGGGTGCTGCTTGCAGTTGTTGAACTTAAGCGGATAATGGCGATTGAGGTGACGCTGAAAGGTTGAAGAAGATGATGAAGAGGAGGAGGTTGAGAAGAAATAACGGGTGCAGTTGGATAGAGATTGGATAACAAGTGTAGAGAGCAGCATCTCTCAAATTTCTTCAATAGGAATCTGGACTCATACCTATCATGGAACCATTTTCTTTAAGTAATACCCAAACTATTTCATTAAGTCATTGTCGTAGCATTAATTTGTCGTGACATTGTGGGGTTTTCTATTGGATCTCACACATTTTTTTTAATAAAAAAAATTATTACATTGAAATGGATAATACAAATGATAATACAGCCTCAATTTGCACTTTTTAGCTATTGAAATTTTTTTTAATTTATAAATATAAAAAAATAAAAATACAGACAGTGTGGGCATTTGTAAATAAACGACTGTCAAAAACCGTCGTTTTTCCCGACTGTCAAAGACAGTCGTTTTTCCCGACTGTCTTGGACAGTCGTTTTTTAAAAACCACTCCTTTTAAAACGACTTTTTTCCCGACTGTAGGGGCAGTCGTTTTTGAAAAAAACGACTGTCTTGGACAGTCGATTTTGGCGTATTATGACGTAGTGTGATATACGTAAAATGGACCTTGGTTTTCATGTAAATAATTCTAAAAATAAGAACTAATAGATAAAATTGAAATTGGCCATCTTAGAGTGTGACATGTGTCTTCTTTTTGGCAAAGGTGTGAAACCATGGACTTTGGACTTCTTAGGTCTTGATGTGGGTCATGGGCTTGGACGTAGACTTGGAAATGGGTATGGATTGGATATTAGAAATGGTTGTAGGTTCGGATTTGAATTGGGAATAGTAATGATTAAAGAAATACATGAGACACTTGCCAATTGAAACCATGGGTTAATTAAAGGTCTTTGGGCTTTTATTTTGAGCAAAAGAGTAGATTTTTTGAACATTTGGGCTTTTGAGCCCTTTATCGATATTTTGAGGCTGGATTCCACTTTTGTAGACCTTACTTAAAGTAGGCTCCTGTAAATTGGGGTATTTACAAATGTATTAAAAATCATTGGAATGAACCTTCCTACTTTCTTAAGGATAAAATGGATCAAGGTACATGTATTTGGTCCTTCATTGACACGTTACTCTCTAAGAGGGCCCATTTTGAAGATACACATTGACCCATTCTTTTTAAGATATTTTCATGGGAATCAAATACCACATTTCCACATCTCTCCCATTCATCTTTCCAAAATCATTTTTTACCTACCCCGACAACTTTCCACATGTCTTCCCCTCAATCATCCTCTCCAAAATCAATTTTCACCTATCACTCCACCTTTCCACATGTTTTTCAACCATTCACCCTCTCGAAACCACTTTTTACCTACCACTTACTTTCCCTCCACCATCATGATTTTGTCACATGACGTAGTCCCACATGGACTTGGCCAAATGACATAGCTTAGGAGGACCAAGATAAATTTCAATTTTTTCCCTAATAATATTGAAAATTAAGGGAAATTCCATGCAAAACCCTTGTTTTTTTTATTATTATAAAAAATTCATTACTACAAAATAGACTTTAGAGATCACTTGAATTTTAGAATTATATAACGATTTTGAAGAAATGACATAAAAGAGTGATTTTTGTAGGAGATGGGTAGAGAAAAAATAATTTTAGGTTTTAGACATTGATTTCTTTTTGTAGTCTGACAAATTGACTGGAACAATCAAGGTGAAACTATGACACTAGTGTTACAAGAGTTATGGAAAAAGAAAGAGGAGGGAACAAAGGAGTTTGTTGATGTTCAGTCACATATTCAAAAAATATGTGGATAAATAGCTGTTAGCTTTAAACTTTGTGAAGCTGGCCTATCCCTGAAGAAGTTCGATGCATTTCATTCTCAAATCCTGTTCCTTACTCTGTTGAAAACATTTTTGATGTAGATGAAGAAATGTAGGCTGCAGTCTAGCATGGTAATCATAATAAAATCAAATGTTAAGGTTTCTTGACGTATGTACACTTATTCTTTATGTCAAATAAATGAGTTAATAGTTTTGATGTTAGTGGTACTACTGGGAATAATTATTCTTTATATTGAGATTTAGTATGAGTTTTACCCAAAATCGTGGTAATTTTTATTTTTTTCATAGTCTGGGTGCGATTTTAAATAGCTCTTCTGACAGTGATCAAGCAAAATTATATATAAGCAAAGAACTTTGACATTTGTTTTTACCTAATGTCTAACGTATGTCTAAACTTAACTTTAGACATTGATTTTTAATAACTGATGTTTAAAGTAAAGTTTAGCCATCGATTTGGTTGATTGATGTCTAAAACCTCATATTTTAGACAACACTAGGTATAGACATTGATTTTAACCGATGTCTATAGTATTAGACATCACTTAAAAATCGATTTCTAAAATCTTTTTTGTACTAGTGATTGTACCATTCTACCCTCAAAAGTGCTCTCAAACTCTATAAAAGGAAGCCTCTCCATCGATTTTTCAACCGATGTCCATAGTAATCTCTTTAAGTGGACCCACTTGGCCAAATGAAGGCTTATCAAATAGCCCCAATGCACCCTCAAAAGGTGAACCAGAAACTAGTAATTCAGTTCTTCAATTAGAGATAATATTCTGGAGATGTTTGTAAGGATTTTGACAACCAAAACCCACTAGAATATTCTTCAATAAATGACATGGTTTTGCCCCTTTTAGGTGATTATTTAGTCACTGAATAAACAAATAAGGGCATTATGGTCTAGAATTTAATTCTAACAAAACTTCTTTAGCATCAATAACACGCATCAAGGGCGCGTTCCTGCATGCTTTTGGCTACTGTTAACCACAACAAGTGTATTAGGCAGTTAAAGGCAAGAACACATGCACTTAAATCTCTGATAAGGATTCCTTGTGATGTCACATGCTTATAGTTGCTTCGCTATCATATTGTCGTTTATCATCATTGCATTTCGTCGTTTCTGGGTGTTCCTCTTATAAGACATGGGGGCTCTCTTGCCAAACCAGCCTCAAGCCATTTTTTTCTATAATAGAATTAGTTCTCATAGATTTCATGGAAGATGATGAAAGCCCTTGGAGACTCCCATCAGGAGCATTGCGTTTCGACAATTTAGTTCAATGTGCATGTCTCAATGGTCTTTTAGGAATGAGTGGCATCGGAAAAATTAATGGGGCTGCTTAAGGGCACATTCTCAACACACCAAGGTATGTCATCTTCTATTATTTTGGTCTTCCTTGACTTATGTTTCCTATGCTCTCATAGAAACCTCCCTCCAAAATATATATACTAGTTCTTTTCAACAAACTTTTGAAATATAGGAAATACTATATTGCAATTTTTTTTTCTAGGTGGGAAATATAGGATTGTAGGCGTCGGTCTCGTAGTTTCAACTAATTCACATGCCCTCATGTTTTGCTTTAATAATTCATTCAATCTTCTAATTAGTTTGTGCTTCTTTTCGTTAATAGTCATTTAATTTTTGTGTACAATGTGAGTATAATATTCTTATGGCTAACTTTTATATTTTTAATATGGACGAGTCCAAAGCTTTTAAGACCTTAGCTATTGAAATAAACTTGTCTGTCACATGCATGACTTATTAAAGGAAAATCTTAAAGTGATTGCGCAGGACACTGCTTTCGACATTGAGCTGATGTGGAGATGTAAAAAGAACCACAGATGCTTTTCCTCGGGATACAAGTGGAAGTATATATGGTTCTTTGCAAACCTCCATGCTAGCTTGGTGTCAAATGCAGTGTCTTGTGTTGTCACTCTAGCATGACTCTTTATTAAATATCAACATATTTACTTAAATAAATACCAAAATATTTCCATCCATAGAGATTGAAATGAAATATCAGTGACAGATTTACATTTTCACAAAATATTTACTTTAACAATTTTTTTATATTTTTGGTGACATAAAATTTAGAAAATAATAAACTAACAGTAAATAGCATGTTGTATGGTAAAAATTGCCATATTTTATATGTAATTCCAAATTGGTTCTGGCCAACCTCCTTGACAGGCCAGTTACCTTAACTCTAGGAGATGTATGTTGAAATAAAACTTAGAGCCTGTTTGGATACACTAAAAAAAGTTACTTTTTTTATTTTTATTTTTATAAAAACTTTTGAAAGTTGAAAAGTAAAAAAAGTTTGTTTGGATTAATTTTGAAAAACGACTTTTTACTTTTTCAATGTTTTTTGTTTTCTTTTTAAGATCATCTGGGTTAAGGCAGACCCAAACCAATTACAACTTGAAATCGTGCACCACTACAATCCTGACTGAGGATTACAAGCAAATCACTAGGGAGGGAGGATGAATCCAACATGAAGCAACCTATAGAGTCTTGAAACGAGGCAAGTCTATCAGCAGCCCTATTTGTCACACCCTCGTTTTATGATCTAGATTTTGCCAAATCTTGAGGGTGGAGTGAAAAATAATAAAAATCTCAATGAAGATCTTCAAAACTTAAATTCGATATGAATTTCTTTCAAATAATTTCAATAGAATTTCTCCTAAAAATTGAACTTAGTAAAAATTTTCACCTGTATAAATATACTTGTATAATCAAAATCCATGTTTTTATTGCATTCCAACCATTATATCATAACGAATATACATCACTTCAAAAAACATACATTACAAAAACGTCAACTTTTAGAGGTGTTTTTTCTGGATGGTTTTGTGAAACGTCATCAACTGAGTAGGAACAAGAGCAATTTTAGCGAAAATGCCTCCCACTACACAAAATCAGCGATGATTCATGGAAAACGCCTCTCATTGTAAAATCTGTAAGTATTTTAAGGCGAAAATAATCGACGATTTTGTGAAGTGCCAGTAAAAGACCCAAAATAAAGGCGATTTTATCAAAACGCCTTCAAAGAGACGACAAACATAGGCGGTATTTGCGTAAACATCCTCAATAGATGACGAACAGAAGCAATTCTTGAGAAAACCTTGATGAATCTCAATACATTTTGGCGCCAACGTTTCGCATTCTTCATTTTTGGCACAATTTTTTGCGGGGAATCCAAATTTTGTCAATCTCTCTCTCTTCCTTCGTTTCATACTCGTACCTCTCCCTCTCACACTTTCTCCCTGTGTCTCATTCTCTCTCCTTCTCCCACTCTTTTTTTTTTGTTTTTATTAGGATTTCCATCTTTACAAGTCGTAGAAGTTTAACTCGTAGCTGATTTTTTGCCCTAGCTCTGTAGATTTGAGGTTTATGGAGTTTTTGTTTTTGTTTTTTAAAGTCTCATTTACTTTGACATGATTTGCTTGCATGATCTACAACTCTGTGTTGCTGCTTGTGTATAAGTACTTCATATCTGATGTCTAGAAGTTTTGTTAAAATCATAGTATTTAGGCCATGAATCCTACCAAAAACTAATTGAATCCCCTGTATGAATCATATTTACTATTTAAGTGCAAATCTTAGGATTCATACATCAATCATATTGTGAATGTGATCCTATGATTTAAAATAGACCATAGGACTCAAATTTGTAATGTTTTTAGGGGGTGCAATGTATCTGCTCATGGTATTAAATTTTAGTATACCTCCGAACAATTTATCAAAATATTTCAAATTTTGATATATCAGTCAAATTTGTACACCAATAATGGCTTCATTTTATAGTTTTCCTGAATTTTCACTTATGTAAAACCGAAAATTTTATGTCGAGATTCCTATTGCTGGAAAATTCCCCTAATTGAATTTAATAGTTATAGCTTTGATCGTTGGGTATTCTCTCTTCTTTTTTTTTCCTCAGAAAGCATTTGTGATTCATCGGGTGCAACTAGATCGATACTCTTCAGTTGAGGAAGCCTTTGATGATGGAATGAACCGATTAGAACTTTTAGTGTCCAAAGTAAATGATATAGCCGTGCGAGTAGATCATTTACCCTTCTTTACATTAGTTTCCTACGACTACTCATTGAGAGTATATTTGAATTGATTGTCTATTGTTAGCCCGAGGATAACTTCTGGTTCTGTAAATTTATATACTCGCCATTTTGGTTCATCGTTAAAGAGGTCATCAATGACAAGTGAGGAAAATAAGAAAGTTGTACTGCAGGCTAAAGAACATATCCTAGCCGGAGATATATTCCAAGTTGTGTTAAGCCAAAGTTTTGAGCATCGAACATTTGCAGACCCGTTTGAGGTTTATAAAGCATTAAGAGTCGTTAATCCAAGTCCGTATATGGGGTATTTGCAAGTATGTCTACTCTTCTCTATAGCTTTTAATAATTTCAGCATGTTAATATTGATTTTAACTATATTTTCTTTCTTAATCAGGCCCAGCGATGCATCTTAGTGGCTTCAAGCCCAGAAATTCTAACTCGTGTCAAGAAGGTGAACTGATACAACTACTTATGGTGACTAAGATAATTTGAATTCCGAATTGACTTTCTCACCGTGCTAAGAAATGGTCTTCCATATACTATAGATAACCAAGTTGTTCATGAATTTACTATTTATTATATGCATTATAATACTATATAAAGCAGCCAGCTTGATTCCTTCAAGAATACCTTGCAAGGAATCAGATTGGACCTCAAGCCTAGTGCATTGGTAAGAAGCAGCCAGCTTGATTCCTTCCAGAATACCTTGCAATTCGTGATGAAGGACTGAAATAGGTTGAACACATCCAGCATGAGCAGCCTTCACTCTTCCTTCCTCATCCCGAATGATAGCACCATAGCCACCTCTCAAAGAGGAGAAGGCACCATCCGAGTTACTAGCCCAATAACAATGTCGAGGTTTCTTCCAAGAGCAAAGAACTCTTCTCCTGTGGTAGAAGGATGCTTTGAAGCGTCAGGCACTCAAGAAAGCTCTGTTATAATCCGAATCTTCAATGCTCTTAAGGTCATCTTCGAATCTGAGCCATACATCCTCCATAATGGAGTGGAAAATAGAGGCTTGGTTCTTGAATTGATTCCAAAAAATGCAGTTGCATCTTTTTCTCTATATGTGGTATACATAAGTACATACTATTCCTAGCACTTCAAATTGTATATTATTTGGTTTTGATCTTCTACTTAAATGCTATCTGATTATGAACATTTAAATGTGTGAATTTTCCTGTACGACTCGAGCCCTGAAATAATTATGTCAACATAGTAGATCTTTATTTTCCACTTCCAAATGGGTGTTGATTGTGATATTATAAGTGTGCTTTTATGCTTGTTTTACTATTCCTTAAATTTTACACTATATTTATATGTTTTTTTATCCATTGTTTAGAAAACCGAACCGATTGTCAAATCGAAATTTTGCTCAAAAGATTGGACTGGAGTTCCTTTCGGTTGGACTGATTTATATTTAGTAAATAAATTTTAATCATATAAATCAAATAAAGTAAAAGAAAAAAATTATGGATGTTATCACAAATCTATGGAAAAAAAGCATACAAAGATTAAAGAATTTATTGAAACCATCTAGTTTCTTTAAATCTACGATGGCTTTCAACTTCTTCTCTTACAAAAATTCTTATAAAAATGATTTTTAGTAATAATAAGATTTTAGTTTTGAAGAATCGGTTCATGATAATTGACGGCTCGTACAGTTGTATATTTGAATTTCAAAAATCAACTGTTCTTTTATAAGGTACCAGTTCAAAGTAAATCGAACCAATATTTTTTAAAATTTAGGTCGGACCGTTGGTTTGGTCCGATTTTTAAAACACTGTTTTTATCTTAGTTTCTTAATTTCCTAATTATATTGTAATTACACTGATTGCAAATTTTGTTGTTGTTATTTTCAAGTTGATTGATCCATTGGAACAATAGGGCTGTTATGCTCATTAACCATGGTTTATCTTTTTGATTAGAGGTTGAACCAATCATCAAAAGAAGAACCATGCCAAAAAGTTATAGCATTTCTCTTCTGCGGGCCATGGAGTTTGAAAAATCCAAACATCTCAGAGATAGATATAGATGTAGGAATTTATCGAACGAACTGCACTCCTTCATATACGTCAGGAGTCTATTGTTGAGATGTGACTAGGAAAAGTATGAATCCAATTTCTACAATGATGAATAGTGCAATCGAAATTCTTAGGGAATTATACATTTGTCTATGAATCCAATCTCTTGAGATTATAAAACAAAATTTTTAAAGTTGCTTGGGCTAAGAGAAAAAAGAGGATAGGTATGACGGGCATAACATCTACAATTGGTTAGAAGAAAGCATAAGCCTCGGGCAATTTGGCAAAGAAAAAGTACTCAAATGAAGGGCAAAATTAAGATAGATATGGTTACGGCTTTTGTTCACCAAAGTGTGTCATTTGCATGTTTAAATTTCATTTTTCTTCATTATTTTCACTTGAATATAATGAAAAGAGCATAAATGATTGACTATATATTTATCCATTTGATAAAAAGATAACATTGTAAACTTACTAATAGCTGAAAAATTTCTTTTTGAATGCAGCTTTTCCTGGATTAAGATGGTGAAATGGGGTGTAGGGTACTGTGGCTAATTCTTGAGAGGGATGTTTCCACAATCCATGGAAGGGCTTTTGTCTCTTTGTATTTATTGATAATAGGTGCTCTCGACAAATAAGAAATTGAGTCTACATAGTTTCAGTGGTCAACATCATCCATTTAATAAGTTGTGGAATTTGGTGGATCAGTTCCTAATTCTTTATCATAGTTCTTGAGTTTAGAGTGGGGGAATTATATGTTTTAGCATAATGGGTCTCGCCGAATGATTCTGACTTGGGGGTCCATTATTTCTACTAGTCTGTTTTGGCTTTCTAAATTTTGTGATCCTACCTTAATAGGTTTATAATTGTGTGTGCGGAGAAGTCTCATGCCACTGCCATTAGGATGCAATCCAGCTGGTTTTTTTATTCCACACAAAATTTCTCTAGAAGCCATCAAGTGACAATGAATATGATAATTCATTCAAGTATAACTTCACCATATATGTGATACAAAAGCA
The DNA here is from genome assembly GCF_017979445.1 of Akebia trifoliata. Taxonomy (NCBI): domain Eukaryota; kingdom Viridiplantae; phylum Streptophyta; class Magnoliopsida; order Ranunculales; family Lardizabalaceae; genus Akebia; species Akebia trifoliata. Next base: position 28,106,705 of record NC_141381.1, read on the forward strand.
AGCAATTTGGAACCACAAATCAGAAATCCAGCCATGTCACTGGAATGTGTTTGATCTTGTAATTTTCTTTTCCTCCATTGGGACTCAACTTCCGTGCATGATCACCATGCAAAGGGTAGATATACAATTCTCTGAGTGTGGTGATTAACTGCAAACCTTTGGGGAGAGTGCTCAATCTATCACGGTTTTGGACGGAGAGGCCTTTCAAGCTTCGCAGAGCTCCTTCTTCAAGCTCTGTCCATTCAACTAGTTCATCATCATAAATCGTGAGAACTTCCAGACTAGGAAACCCGTCGATCCACAGAACTGCCCATATGCTTTATTTTGTAGGCCTTCCACAAAGTGAGACATTTTAAATTGGGAAGAAATTGAAGGACTAAAGTTGGGTTCTCATATAGATAAAGAGTAGTATAATGATAGGTGAGTGAGGTTTCCAATTAGGCTGAGCCAATCGGGCAACTCTGTCAGATGCCCTTCCAATTGAAGCTTTCGAAGGAGTGGTGGAGGGGAGAATGGTTCCAAGGAGGGTAGCAGTGAATCCTGAAAGTAGCTATTCTCTGCTGCTAGAGACAATGAGAGAAGTCCAGTCATCTTCATTATAGAAGCAAACAGGTTACTTGCATGATCTTCCGACAAACTTCTAACTTCAAGTTCTCTTAATTGCGTCAAGTGCTTAACTCTTTGGCAGTTCCACCATCTGCATACAAACCAGTTAGAGTCTGGAGGTTTGTCAATCCCCCTATCCCTCTTGGGACCTTCGTCACATGATGGCCTAGATTCGGAAAAAAGATTTGGTCTTCTATCGATTATAAGGGGCCTTGATTGTAGAAAATTCAGGATTCCAATTGGTAGGGCATTCATTCTAGAAGTACAAAGAGTTTGTAGGTTCTGAAGACAACTAATGCTATTTGGAAGCTTAACCAAAGAACATTCATATATACCTAGATACCTTAAGTGTATCAGATTCCCCACTTCTTCAGTCATGCTCTTAATCTTAATATATTGAAGGTCCAACACCCGCAAATATATTAAACTACAGAACATAGTTTCCAAGAAATTCTGATAGGAATTGAGATTGCCAGGGATCCCACGCACAAATAGAGATCGTAATGGGATATTGAAACTTTTAATGTTTGATCAAGATATTGCGGGCAGTTGTAGGGATGTTATAATCTGATCTTGCATTGGCAACAAAGAAATTTTCATCCTCTGCTACATGAACAAGAAATTTGTGATACGGCCTGTGGACTACTACTATATTCCTGCAACGAGGTAAAACTTGACCAGGTCAACTAACTTGTTGATATTGTCATTGGCTACATCCTCCATTCTCTCTCCTGGAATTTCTTGTATTAGACCTTCGGCTATCAATAACCATATCAATTTATATGTGTATATAAAACTGAGAGTTCAACAGTACCATAAGCAGGGTTTAAGGTAATATGGCAAAGTACTGTATTTTAGTGTGAAAGAAGACATATTCTTCACCTTCATTGTCACCACCACCAGCAATAAATTGAGAAGCGCTCTTTGTGTTATTTTTTACCTCAGTTTCTTGGATGGATGCAATTGAGATATCCAGTGCTTGAGACTTGTTATTCAAAATTTCATCAAGACATTCATTGATCCTCCCCAATGTTGAGGAAAAATCTAGAGTACTTGACTCTAAATACACAAATATTGGATATAAACAAGTAAACAATTTACTTGTACTATACCCTCAATAAAAATATCACTCACAAGTTAAAGAAGAAAATAACACTCTATTAAGAAAAAACACACTTTTACAAATACTCACACTTTTTACAACCTCTCAAGACCTCTTACTCTCAACTTATTTCTCACAACTTGTTTCTTACTACTTGATTCAAAATGAGAGGACTCACCCCTATTTATACTAGTGACATCTCCTTAATTAATGGCTAGGATTGTGCCAACACATTTTTAATCTAGTGGTTACAATTTTGTCATCTAGAACTTTCTAAAAATATCTATTAGTCTAGAGTTTTCTACCAAAATATCTACAATTCTAGAATCTTCTATTTTTCTCTTATCTAAAGACATCTAGAGTTTTCTTTAGGAAGATTCTAAAAATTGGGCTATAAATAACTATTGGGCTTGGACAATAAATCTGGGCTTTTCCCAATTTGGGTTGGTGTTGAATTTTAACACCCAATTCACTCCTGAATTTGGCAATTTTCAATGTCTGGTGGTCCGACGAAGTCCCCTCTTGGCTATTCATGAACTGAACGATGAAGAGATCGATACAATCATCTGCACTGTAGATGGTTTCTCTCACCTTAACCAACCAATTTTTAATTGATTCTTCCACTTGTGTGCTCTGGGTAGCATCTCCATCTCCAGTAGTACTGAAGTAAGTGATCTCAATGAGTTTTTTGTTGAAAAATGAGATTTGAACTTGTAGATCTGAAAGTTGAGTCTTGAGTAGAAGGATTTGGTCTTCTAGAACCGAAAATGTTTTGGTCTCTTGAAGTAACAAGGAATTCAGTCTTTGAAGGAAGAATGCTACTAATGCATCTGCCATTTCTTAATTTGTGGCGAAGAGAAATGGCAGAGATTGAAAACAAGAAGCCTTTAACAAAAATGAGAGATGAGTAGTGCTACATAATACATATAATTTGAAGCTCATATTAATATAAAAACAACTGAATCAGCAATGTTTTCTTTAGTTCAATTTTAGATACCTTTCTTTACTTTGAACAAACCAAAGTTCCACACTCATGGCCAAAGTTTCCAAAATTGGATTGAGGGTTCAATCATGGTTCAATTTGGTTAGATCAATTTGTATATATATTAAATAATTTTTTGTAGATACGTGGGCTTTGAAACCTTTGCGGAGGTTTGAGTTTATTTACTTGGATTTTGGAGTTGCAACTATTCAATTAAGCTATGAATAGGCATCATAAAATTGTTTTGAAATTTATTTTCCTTGGTTTGTAGTGATTTTCATATCTAAAAGGACAATAGAAAAGGTCTTTCTAGATATTCTAAGTAAGAGAGTTTGGTTGAGGGACAAGGAATGGGTTAAGCACCTTGTCCCTCTCATACATTGATGGTTACCAATATGATCATAGATGAAACCTTTAAAACTAATTTTTTGAATTTTTAAAGATAGAGGGAGTTGTAGAGAGAGTTAAGGAAAATAGGCTATAGTTTAATTTAAAAAAATAAACAAATTAAGATGATGAGCAAATTACTACTAGAAGTACGTGTTTGCTGGATTTTTTTGCGAGCTTGAGACTTTGATGGAAATCTACATAGATTTTGTCATTTGGGGTCCCAAAACTTCAAAATTAATTTATGTACTCCCTTAGAAGACTTTGTTTGTTGATTTGATCCTTTGGTGAGGTTCATGACTTGAACCACATCATGTAAGAATAAAAACTACATGCATGAGATTTTTGTCAATTTTTGTTGGCTCTAAAGGTTAGATATAAGCTTAGAAAGACTTGTATCCTTACTTGAAGTCATTTTAGTGAGTGTGTGCATGAGTGTTTACATGGGATGGACTCAGCAAGAGAAGATTACCTCCAATGAGGGTTTACTTTCTTGCTCTATTGCCATCAAAATAAAACAAAAGAACTATTATTCTAGGAAACTTAAAGTGCAAGAAAAGTAAAGAAAATAAACAACTAATTTAAGAATTTAAATTCAATAAAAGTAAATGAAATTAAAGACAACTTATTCTAATGCTCTCAAGGAGCTTATTGATAACTTACTGGGGGAGATTACCTCAAAGAGGGATTACTCTCTCTTTCTCTCCAAGTCTCTAGCTAGGAATTATAAGATCTTCATTACTAAAAACATAAGGAAAGCTTGAAATGAAATAATACTAAAAGTAAAGAATGGGGGGATGAGAATAGGGGGATTAGAGGGGGTTTAAACTAGAACTTCTCCCACCTTGGTCTCCCTCTTCTTCTTCTTCTTCTTGGATTTTGTTTCTTGAGAAAATGAGTGACTATATGTATGGATAGAATTCTAGGAAGGCTTTAGGAGCTTTAAGAAAAGATTTTGACAGAATTTTGAAACTCTAATTCTTCTTTCTATTTGTCTTGAATAGGCCGAGTCATTTTTTTTATAATATTTTGAAAAACCCTTGAGGATAAATTGGTCCTAAAACCTAAACATCCCAATATTTTCATTAAAACCTTAATGAAAGAACTTAATTACCTCTCCTCTCTTTGACCTTGATGGTCTTTCACTCACCTATGAGTCTCACAAATCATGATGATCAATTGATAGATTAGTATAAACCAATAATTTTAAGAGAATTCTTCGAGGAGGGAAAAATGATCCTGGACCTTAGGTTTTGAGTCAATTGTGAGAGAACCAAGCAAAATGGCATATAATTTGGTGGTTGGTTTTTGGCCTCTTAGTCACTTCCCTTGGGAGAGTCTCCAACACACTGGGGATAAGTTGGTTATTGAACTCAAGTTCTAAAGAATTTTCTAAGGTGGACGAAGTGGTCATAGGTTTTGGAAAGTGGTCAATTTACATTAAATGCCATGAAACTTTTTTAGATTTTGAAGAAGTTTAGAAAAGGAGAATAAAAATCCTCTCTAATGAGTCTCAACAAATTGGGCATAGAGGAGGTAATTCACCTTAAGTGAAGACTAAGAAGGGCTTTGAGTCAAGTTTATAAGAACTAAAAGATTACGAAAGGGTCCTAGGTGGGAGAAAATCATGATGGTTAAGCATGGGTAAAAATGAAATTAATAGGGGATCTAAAGAGGGAAAATCCAACCTAGGAGGGTGGATTGGGTCATTTCCCAAGAAGAATCTCGTGCATACGTGGGTTTTCTAACTGTCTAATTAAATTGAATGTATGCTAGGTACGGCAAAAAGAAATTGTGCCTAGCCTTACTTGAGGTAAGGCCAGTGCAATTTTGAATCTGCACATCACAAAGGTAAGGTCAATACAAACATTGACTTGGCCATATGCATCAAACGTCCAGGCAAAGCTATGCTTGGCCGTTTGGTCCATATGGCTAAGCAAAAAAATCAAAATTTTGATGATCTGTTAATCACTCTTATTTGGTTTAAGTGGGGTCTCCCTTTTTGATTGAATTCTCTTGATTTGATCCTCGATATTGGATTCGAAGGAGATCTTGAGTTTGTTCGGTCAAATCGGGGTGTACGTTTTCAATATATAAAAACTATAAATCAAATAAGATGGGGAAAAAAGAGGAATTCATGGACTTTTTCATGAATTGTTTGAAAAAACACAAAAGGATTAAAGATTTTCTTGAAACCTTTCTATTTTCTTCAAATCTACAAAGCTTTTCAAGTTCCTTTCTTTAAATAATCCTTAAAGAAAAGAATTTTAGTTTTCATAATTTTCTAGATTTCAAGAATCCGGTTTGTGAGAATCGACTGTTCGTACAGTTGAACCATCCATGTCCTTAAGGGTTCCAGTTTTTTAAACATTGCTCATGACTCATCCATCTCCTTGAATTGTTTGACTAATTATACTATGAAAAACACTTTCCTTTCTAAGTTGGTGAGGAAAGTTTCTTGACCCTGTCACCTTGTGGCATCTAAAAACATGATCCAACGCCACGGCAATGTAGAAGACAAAATTTTAAGAATTTTGAATAAAAAATAGTTATTTTTTTGTTGAATTTTAATATTTGGAGTTGGGTGGCTGTCCATTTGTGAAACCTTGGATAATGCCAAGAAAATATATTTTTTTAATATGAGTTTTTCCATGAAATCTAGAGGGCTGTGGTGTTCGATTGCCGGTGTGGTGATCCATGTTTGCCCAACAACCCTTAGAAATCTTACTAAGTTAATCAGGCTAGCTTGACTCCTATATTGTTTGGTGGTGGTATGTGCAAATGCAGGGTGATTGTGTGATATTAAATAATAGAGAGTGACATGTTGAATAGGTTATGAAAATGGTCGGTACTTGAACTCTAATAGTGATTGTTTATGATCTGTTCCGTGGACATAGACACACCACCGAACCACATAAATCCTTGCGTTTGTATGATTTCTGTTATCTTTGTTGTTTTGATTTTTTTCACAATATCCAGCATAATCTAAAAACAGAACAGTACAATAAGCAGGATTTAAGGTAATACGACAATGTACGGTATTTTAGTGTGAAAGACACTATAGAATTTTCACCTTCATCAAGACCACCAACACTATATTGAAAACTTTTGATGTTTTTTACCTCCAACTCTTGGCTGGACACAATTGAGATATAAAGTTGAGACTTGATATCCAAAACTTCCATGAGAGACTCATTGATCTTCACCAATTCCCTCTTGAGGTCAGCAGTTGTTGTTGTTCAGTCCAAACCCATTGTGGCTTAATTATTATCTTGAGCATTATAGAGAATGGTGGTATGGATGTATATATGAGCTCCTAAGTACCAACCACTTTCTCTGCAAAAAGGGTGAGAAACCAATGTTCCTGTAGTTTAACGTTTTGGATTATATAAGCATATAAAATAGAAACTTTTCTTGAATTCGATGGAAACAAAGTCACATAAACTATCACCCACCCCATCAATTGTTTGATCCATAGTTAAAAGGAAGAAATAGTTTCTGTTAAAGAAAAAAAACTGTTCTAAGCTGATGAATCAATTGCATGATGCCACGTGTATTGCAAAAATTAAGAATTATTAATTAGGCGAAGAGAAAATTGAGCGACAAGTGTGTTAAATTGTTAAGTGGTTGGATTTTACTCTTTTTTTCCCCCTATACACGATCTTATCATGCTATTGATTCATCAACTTATTATAGTTTTTCCTTAACAGCAAATTCGGACTCGTTTTAAAACTAGTCTATGTCTAATGTACTCGATATGATTGGATTTCGAGCGAGGTGACTTGCCCCATCTCCAAGATTCTTTCTAGTGAAATTTACCAACCCATTAACCAGAAATCTTGAAATTACTGTGTCAGTACACGTTACAAAATATTTACCAAAAAAACACTTTTTTTGTTACATTGTGCAGCTAATTCTTATTTTCTTTTTAACGGCGAGATAATAGAGACAAAATTGATATTTCATAAAATTAATTCAGGGGCTGTCTTCCCTTATTTTTGATAACTCTCACAATCTCATCAGGCCTTATCAATAACAAAGCAAAGAATACAGTTAAATTCAGGACCCTGGTTGAGAGAATTAATGTGTTGATCAACTCATAATCTCATCAGACCCTAATTGCACAACGCGTTACTTATGTGCAATGCCCATCGTTGAGGTGGACATCCTTGGGGAGGGGGTGAATAATTGGGTAGAAGAAATAATTGAAGGCTTAACGTTCATCACATGGTCCATAACTCCATATCTCACATATGCTGAGAAAGTTACAATTTAGCTGATGGGTTAGTGTTAATGGTGGCCAAAAATGGTTCTAACTGTATCTTCAGAATTATATTTTTTTTACTATAGATAAGAAAACATCTTGTTTGACACACTTTTGTCTCCCAAATTTTTGCATGAGTTTAGTGTAAAGTTCAATGATCATGTAAATTATTTTAAGTTAATATAATCCCACCATCTTGCTTGGCACAAAACACTAAAAAAAAGAATAATGATAAATTGACTCCCCCCTCTAACAAACTCCACTCAAATGCTCCCCACGTGGCTGTGTATAGAACCATAGATTTTTTCCTCGAGATACACTACTGCACAGCCACATGGGAAGAATTTGGGTGGAGATTGTCAGAGGGGGAGTTAGAAAATCACGACTAAAACAAAAAAGAAACAACCCCGTGCATAATGGATATGAGAATTCATTAACCATCCATGTGATACAAAAGCAAGCAATTTGGAACCACAAATCAGAATTTTGGCCTTATCACTGGGATGTGTTTGATCTTGTAATTTTCTCTTCCCCCTATGGGACTCAACTTCCGTGCAAGATCACCATGCAAAGGGAAAAACTCCAATTCTTTGAGTGTGGTGACTAACTGCAAACCTTCAGGGAGAGTCCTCAATCTGTCACAATTTTGGAAGGAGAGGTACTTCAAGCTTTGCAGAGCTCCTTCTTCAAGCTCTGTCCATTCAACTAGTTCATCATCACAAATAATGAGAACTTCTAGACGAGGAAACCCATCCGACCCACAAAATTCTCTGCCAATATGCTTTGTTTTGTAGGCCTCCCACAAAGTGAGACACTTCAAATTGGGAAGAAATTGGAGGACTAAAGTTGGGTTCTCAGATAGATAAGAAAAGTGTAATGATAGGTGAGTGAGGTTTCCAATTGAACTGAACCAATCGGGCAACTCTGTCAGGCGCCCTTCCAAATGAAGCTTTTGAAGGAGTGGTGGAGGGCAGAATGTTTCCAACGAGGGTAGCAGTGAATTCTCATTGTAACTTTCCTCTGCAGCTAGAGACAATGAGAGAAGCCTAGTAAGCTTCATTATAGAAGCAAACAGGTTACTTGCATGATCTTCCGACAAACTTCTAACTCCAAGTTCTCTTAATTGCGTTAAGTTACTTAACTCATTGGCAATACCACCACCTGCATACAAACCACGTAGAGTCTGGAGGTTAGTCAATCCCCCTATCCCTCTTGGGAACCTAGTCTCACCAAAAGGGCCTCCATACATTATAAGGTGCCTCAATTGTACAAGATTTAGAATTCCACTTGGTAGGGCATTCATTTTAAAACTACAAACACTCAGAGTTTGTAGGTTCTGAAGACTACTAATGCTATTTGGAAGCTTAGCCAAACAATATTTATACAAACCTAGATACCTTAAGAGTATCAGATTCCCCAATTGTTCAGGCATGCTCTTGAACTTAATACATTGGAGGTCCAACACCCGCAAAAATCTTAAATTACAGAACATAGTTTCTAAGGAATTGTCATAGGCTTTGGGACTGTAAGGGATCCCAAGCACAAATAGAGATCGTATCGGGATATTGAGATTTTCCAAGTTGGGTGGGATTTTCTCATTGACGTCCTTGATCAAGACATGGCGGGCAGTGGTAGGGATGTTATAATCTGAACTTGCATTGAAAATAAAGAAATTTTCAACCTCTGCTACACGAAGAAGGAATTTGTGATATAGCTCGGGGACTCCTATAGTGCTCAAGCGAGGTAAAAGTTGAAGCATTCCCAGCTCAACTAACTTGTTGATATTTTCCTTAGCTACATCTTCCATTCTCTCTCCTGGAATTTCTTGTATTAGACCTTCGGCCATCAATAACCTTATCAATTTCTCTGTGCAAATAAAACTGAATCTAAAAGTGCAACAGTACCTCAAGCACTCCATAGATTTTTCACCTTCATCATCACCACCACTTCCACTAGATTGGGAAGCGCTCTTCATTTCATTTTTTACCTTCCTTTCTTGGATTGACACAATTGAGATATCCAGTTGAGACTTGTTATCCAGTATTTCATCGAGACGTTCGTTGATCCTCCCCAATTCACTCCTGAATTTGGCAATTGTCGATGTTTGGTCTGATGAGCACCCATGGCTATTGAATTGAATGATGAAGAGATCGATACAATCATCTGCATTGTAGATGATTTCTCTCACCTTAACCAACCAATTTTTAATCAATTCTTCCACTTGTGTGCTTCGGGTTGCACCTTCACTTCTGAAGTAACCGATCTCAATGAGTTTGCTGTTGAAAAGTGGGCTTTGAGCTTCTAGATCTGAAAGTTTGGTCTTGAGTAGAAGGATTTGGTCTTCCAGACCCAAAAATGTTTTGGTCTCTTGAAGAAACAAGGAGTTCACTTTCTGAAGGAAGAATGCTACTAAGGCATCTGCCATTTCTAATGTGGTGAAGAGGAGATTGAAAACTGTCAGATAAAACCACTTTTGTTGGCTGAAGTCGGTTAAGGAAGGCAAATTTAACTTGGACTTGTTTTGGGTCTTGAACTAGAGTTTTATATTAGAGCAAGGGGATATATCAACTTAATTGTTAAGAGTTGAAAAAAGTCAAATATAATGACTACATTTAATGAAACCAGTTTTTGTCAAATATAATTAAGATGATACAGACAAAAGAGAATAAAATTGACAAGAAGGCTCACCACCGTGAAGACCACGGCCATGCATGTATCCTCGTGTTGGAACCGCCATATGTGCCTATATAAATGCATGTGAGCTTAAGCATATGATATAATCCTATCTTTGTGATCATTATGTGAAAATACCGAAATATCGACGGTCCAAAATCGTCGAATTATGGATCAATTTGACAGTCCCGACCGTCGAATGGGGCTATCGAAAATTTTCTTGTCGAAAAAAATTTCGACGGCTAAAAACCATATAATTTTTCATAAATTCGACAGTTATAAGCCGTCGAATAAAAAATTTCGACAGCTATAAGCCGCCGAATAATTATTTTCGACAGCTATAAGCCGTCGAATAATTTTATTCGACGGTCTTAAACCGTCGAATATAGGTTCTTATCATATTTTCGATCAAAACTTTTGTTACAAAATGCTTTTGTTTTCAACCTGTGAAAAAAATCACACATTTATATCCACATCAACATTCACATTCCATCCCATCTATTCACATCCGATCCACACCAATTTGCATTCAATTCATAATATAAAGAATAATAAGATTTAAAAAAAAAATTACTTATTTATTGGAAGAATTCCTGAGATCATATTCAAATACATCAATGTAATGAAGTCTTACAAAAAATAAAATAAAATAAAATAAATCCCACTAGATATGAAGAGGACATGAAATTCAGATGGATCGTATAGTTTCGGAAGAGGACGGGCATGGGATATGAAGAGAAAGAAGGCTGCTGTGAAGATGCCACTGATGGTGGCTTGGATGTCATCAAGGTACATAACACTGAGTACGTAAGCAGTCCCGAGGCAATTTAGGCCAAGTATCTTGAACATCTGGAGAGTGGTCACTAGAGTACTCCTGCCCTGTCGGATTATATCAATGGTGGGAGCCACAGACGCATGCTTTGCAGTGAAAGAAGATGCCATTGACGCATCACCAAGCTTAACAATAGGAGTGGCACGACCATCGCTTTCCTCATTCATCTCATCCATGAGCTTCTTTAGCTTCTGCTGTTGTTTCTCTGCAGCCGTCAGATGGCAGCTACTTACTGAAGGACTTTTTGATTTGCTTCTTGATTGACCATCTCCATTTAGACTTAGTGCCCCCCCTGAATTTGTTGATTCCAATCCGAGCTTCGATTTCTTTGACTTTCCTGGTTTTGTATCAGATTTGGATGTTTGTGAGTATTCTCCAGATTGGTTTAACAATAATATTATTATTATTCTTTTTTTTTTTTTCTGGATTAGTGTAAAAATCTTCAAAAAAAAAAAAAAAAAAAGCAATGCTCTATGTGAATCCTACCTTATTACAATGCAAGCACAAGGCGACATGCTCAGACCAGAATTTACTAGTCACATGCATGGATGCTCACACCCAATAATAATGTCTAAGCTTATCAGGCTTGTGGGGGGTCAAATTGCCTACACTTGGTAACAATGGTTGATAGAGTGCCATCGAGGCTACATTTTAGTTACCTGAAGTGCCATGAAGCGGCTCTATTTTGGAAGTGAGAGCATCAACAATAACTTCTACATTTCCTCGGTTCTAATCTTCTTTTATTCTCTATGCATTACATTCAAAGGGTGTATAAGAAAAAAAAAAATACCTGCTTCAAAGCCCCAACATCATTGGTTCCATCACCACACATCAATGTAATCCTTCCAACTATTTTGAAAGTGGTCATGATTAGTTCCTTCTGCTCAGGAGCAACCCTTGGAAAAACCTGATGAAAATATCATTTTATTTTCTTCAAAACCGATTCTTTTAAATCCACTCAGTATCTCAACAAATACAACTATATGCAGTGTTCCCAATCACATAAAACTTACCTATGAAACTACAATGCTTCACCCTTGATGCAGAGAAAAAGAAAACCATGATGAAAATCTCAATGTTTTGATCCTCTTCCAATACATTGTTAACAGATGCCCAATAAATGATTCTGCAAACTTCAACAGAAGTCCAAAACAAGTAGAATCCCAAAATTGTTTTTAATTAGAAAAGTTTGCAAAACTAATACCTTGGGATATCTCATACCCATATTGTTTTTAATTAGAAAAAAAACAGGAATTCAGAGTTGAGATGGATGTAATTTTGTGGGCATGTTTTAACTCAAAACTAGGATTTTAAGTCAGACTCAACTTGATTTGGGGTATGCACACATTTCAGTTGCAAGATGTTCCGGGAAAAATAATTATCAGTAGAAAATGAATTTCCATGCAATCAAACCGACCCTAAAAGTGTTTATGTAGACAATGGAGGAAAACCAAAATAGAAGCACACTATAACTAATCCGATCCTAAAATTTATCCTAATCTTCAAAAGAACATGATTTGGCCTATCACAATACACCTATTATAATGCGTCCTATCCAATACACTATTAGGTGAACATCCCAAACATGTGCAAAGTCTATAGGTCTTGATAACTTGATATCACAAACCAAGGTTCAAGACCTATCCTCTCCAAAGTTATGGATCTCATTAAAACAAGTTTATCTAAGTGGAAGCACAAAAAAATTAGCTTATAAAAAAAAAATTGTAGTAATGATAACCACCAGAATTGCAGATTTTAGAAGATTGAATTGCCTGACTAACAGAACCAGATGATACTAGAGGAGCCAAACCACAATCAGAGACACGTACTGCAAGCTCATCGTCAAGTAGAACATTGACAGCCTTGAAGTTACGGTGTATAGCAGCTGGTTGACAGTCCTCGTGCAGTAGGCCTTCTTGACAACCTTGAAGTTAATGTTCCAATCTATGAGATCACCTATGCCAAAATTCAAATTGAAAAGATAATCCTAATCGACTTGGACTTCTCTTTTCTGCTCATTACAACTTTCACTATGGTGATTGCCATCATTTATTGGCCTAGAAGATCTCTGCACGTGCCCGAGGATTAGTCAGCCACTCTAAGAGGCCCGGACAACTCGGTTACAAGAAAAAATAGAGAAGACAGCTTGCCTCCCATTTTAATACATTTCCTATGCCTTCTACACACATGCAATGTATCCTTATCATATCAAAACATCTACGAACAAGATAAAAGTGATCCAAAGATCATTTGAATGTAAACTGGATGATGTACTTACGCCAAAGCTCTTGCAGCTCCAAGGGCTATCCTGACACGGGCATTCCATGAAAGCTTCTTATTGAGTTCTTCATCAGCATGGAGTGCATCATGGAGATTCCCATTATTACAGTACTCATAGATAAGTAGCCGTTGCCCATGCTCCGCACAATAACCCACAAGCTCAATAATATTAGCATGTTGCAGTTTAGAGATACTCGACACCAGCTCAAAAAACTCTTTTTCACTTTGCTGCCTGGAAACTGAATTGTCCAGTTTTTTGACTGCCAGTAACTAAAGAAAAGTAAAAGAATAGAAGTCAGCATTTGAAGCCATTCTATGCACATATAAGAAACATGCACACAACACAGAAGCAAATATGAGTAAGTGAGGGATTGACAAACCATGTCCAATAAGAGCACAAGGACGCCACGTGCATACCAGGACAGGTTTGCAGCAACAACAACAACAAGAAGACCAGTTTTCTTGAAAATAAGCAGGGAGTACTTTCCCGACAGCCTACACATGCACAAAGTTCATAAGAAAATAAGCCAAGTTCTCACAAAGCAGATAGTCATTGTGTAATACCACAAATAATTAGAACTCAAAAAAAGGAAGAAAAAACCTTGGCAAGGGCATATCAATATATAACTCATTGTAATTCAGTTTCAACTTAGGAAAATCTAAAACAGAATTGAGATTTATGAAAATTACCTAATGCCTATTAAAATACACGACAATGACTCCTAGGCCATCTAATCACCTCACCACAAAGAATATCAAGTAAAGTCCCTTGGGGTCCAACTCTATCCATTAGCTCAGCCGAAGAATCAATGATCTCATCGATATAAATTGAATAATACTCCATATCTGGCTTCTCAGGATCTACTAGTGCTCCTTTGGCGTAGACCACATTCCTTCTAAAGTTCATCAATAAGCATACCTTACCATTATTCAATGATGGTAATGGTTCTGATACTGGTTCTTTACCTCCTCGCCTATTAGGAATTGTGGAATCTGAAGTCGCCTATTAGAATTAAATGAAGAATTAAATGAAGAATCTCTAAAGCTAAAATGAAGAATTGTTAAAGCTAAAATATTTTTACATCTTACCTGAATAGAAGGACCTCCAACTTCAAATGTAGATGATTTTTTCTTCTTGTGCTTGTTCTTCTTCTTCTTTTTCTTCTTCTTATCTTTCATTAGTGCATGAACTAGTTGAGTTAAGTTAACCATGTCTTTTTCAAATTTATTCGTATAATTCTGACTTTGAATTGTATAACGTAATGAAGTCTTTGAAACTCCGCCTCCCATACCTCTTACTCTGCCTTTTCCATCTTTCCCAAACACCTATGCATAACTACGATTAATCTAATGTATGAAAATAAAATATCGAAATTAAATAATATAAGTCATACATACAATGGAAATAGGATCGTGGTCGATATCTTTATGGGCAAAGCTAGGATCTTCTTTAATAAGATTGTTTAATTGACCCTACAAAACAATGAAAACATTAAGATGATAAATAATTTTTTCAAAAATAAAAATAAAAAATTTGACCAAAAAAATGACATCACTTACAAGAGATTTAGCCAACTCAGGAGTGAGAGCACTACCATCACTCCTCGTATCACTATCGATGAAAAGCTCTGTTCTTGTGGGCTGCCGACCATCCGTCTTATATTTTTTCTATTTAGATAAAAAATGTGCCACATAAAAAATGCATACAATCTTAAAAGCAATACAAATTAATTAACATTTGAAATAAAGTATGTAAATTAATAATTAAATTAATACTTACCATTTCTTCTGCCTTTTTTGCTATACCCTTTCTACCGGTTGTGTGTGGAGTTTTATTTTGCTTACGAAGCTTTTTCATTTTCTCACATTTTTCTTGGTCAGCCGATGTCGATTTTAAATCAACAAACTTCTCCCAATCATCCTGTTTGATCCATCTACTTTTGGGCTTATTCAACTTTCGCTCTGCATCAGTATTACCAACTTTGCAATATTCCTTCCCCAATCGATATTTCCAATCTCTCCATGCATGACCGGCTTTCCGTAGGCAGAACTTCTTGTAGTCTTCAGAAATGTCATAACGGGACTGTCAAAATATAAACAAATAAATCAATTCTAATATAATGAAAAGATTCATCATTATTGCAACTAATCAATAGAATATTTAAACTACCTGGAGAAGACGCCAAATAAGTTCAAGCAACTCCGTCGGTACCTTCCTCCAAGATGAATAGAAAGGTGGTACGTGTGCCATCGCATAGCGGCCTATATTGGTCGATAAGTCTGTCGAATTATCCCCAATGCATTGCCCCATAGCATTGAATTCCACATGAAGGCGTGAATCAGATGATGAATGTGGATCCGATGTCGACGAACTCTGATGACTATCTCGTGTAGGAATCGAGGGTGTCGAGCTATCAGAATCCGATGTCGACGAGTTATCAGAATTCTCCATCGACGAGCTATCAGAATCTTCTATCAACGTCATAAGGCCTGTATGGAATAACATTAAAAAAATAGTATAAATATTTGAAAGCAATAAGATTAAAAATGAAAGCAATAAATCAAATAGTGAGTTAAATAACAACCAAAGCAGAAATATTACACAATATCAACAATGAATTTGTATTTGAAAGAAATAAAAGTAGATCATTACTATTATAACAGACTATTTTTCATAAATAGATACATAACGTACCAATATAGTTAGTTTTCATCATCATTTTCAATGATATCTTCTTTAAGAACAGATGATAAAACATCCACGTTACTTGCCGCAAATGCTAAAGGATTTTCAAAAGCGTCTACATCTTTATTCAATCTCTTTAGAGCTTCTAAAACCACGTGCCAAGCTTCTGTAGGCCGACTTTGATCTTTACAATAAAAAACTTGAGTTGCTTGTGAGGCAAGAATAAAAGGTTTATTGTCCACTTTTGTATTTCTCATCAATCTCTCTAGATTAACATATCGTAAATTTGTGTCTCGATCAACTATATACCCATTTGAATCTTCTATACGCACCCAATCACAATAAAATACCGTCTCTTTGAAATCTAGGTAGTCCAACTCAAGTATTTTCTTTACAATACCATAATAGGTAACTTCTTCATCTACATAATTCGTATCTCTAGCATTTGTCCGGAAACTCGTTACAGCTTTCATTGACACCCCAGAGTTTTGTGTTGATAAATTCATTTCATATTCCGCTGTATAGAAAATATACCCATTTACTGCATATGCGTTATATGAAATTACAGAAGCATTTGGGCCGGTAGCAAGCCTTTTTGTGATTGAGGGGCTGAAATCGTCATGTAGTTGTTCTCTAACCCAATGAGCGTATGGCATTTCTTTCTCTACTTGTGAATTGGTCTTTCGACTATTAGCCCTTGACGCAAGACTTTGAAGGTAATCATTATATTTCCTATAAAAAATAGTATGAATTAATGAGGTTTAAATTCATATAATATAAAAATAAATTTGAGTTGTTGCTACATACTTTTTCCATTGAGAATTCTCAGCAGACTGACGAAGTACCCATTTGCGAACTTGCTCATACTCCACATTGTTCAGAACATAACATTTTCCATTCTTATCAATAGGGTAGGCAGGTTCACAGTCATCATTCATAATCATATGTTGGCCTCGTTGATGACTTCCTATTCTACGTAAATCATCGGGCATGTAATGCATAACATACATCATTGCTTCTTCCATAAGATAACATTCTGTGATAGAACCTTCTGGGAATGTTTGGTTCACCACATATCGTTTATAACTCTTCATCATCCTAATAATATTTTACAAATTAGATAATGATAAGACAAATAAAAATATTCATTACTTATTGATCATCACATACCGTTCAAAAGGATACATCCATCGATATCTAACTGGTCCGCACATCAACGCTTCCTCCACCAAGTGCACAAGGAGATGTATCATAGAAACAAAAAAAGAAGGTGGAAAATATTTTTCGAATACACACACTGTTTCTACAATACGTCCTTTAAAACTTTGTAACTCCAAACGATTGATTTTTTTCGAGCATAAGACATTGAAAAATATTGAGAGTTGTCGAATAGCGGCACGCAACGGCTTTTGATTCTTCATCTTGAATGCGTGCATTAGCAACACCGGTAATAAATGTTGCATAAGTATGTGATAATCATGTGATTTCAAAATTTTCAATTGAAGTTCTTGTAAACTCACATTTTGTTTCCAATTTGAACTGTATCCGACAGGAACTTTCAAATCCCACAAGGTTTTACAAATTAATTCTTTTTCCTCATTAGACAGTTCATAAAGAGCTTTTGGTAAAACCTCATTGCCATTAATGTTCATCGGCCACAAATTCTTTTTTATCTTCATTTCTTTCAAGTCTAATCGAGCTTTAAGGCCATCCTTAGTCTTATCCTTCGTCTTCATAATTGTTGCAAAGAGATTTTCAGTCACATTTTTCTCAATGTGCATCACATCAAGATTGTGACGAAGTGGCAAATCCTTCCAATAAGGAAAGTCAAAAAATATTGATCTCTTTGACCATGGAGTCTCATCATTCATAGATTTTTTCCTTTTCTTACCTGGTAATTTTCCAAACTCTGTATGAATTGTTTCCAATTTGGCTAATAGATCAACTCCGCTCAACCGACGATTCTGCTTCTCTTTTTCTTCATACCCATTAAATTGAGATTTTTGACTTCTGAAAGGATGGTTAAGATCAGTTAAAAATTTTCTGTGCCCCATATAAGCAAATTTTCCACCATGTTTTAACCACATTGAATCTGTTCCTTCACTACAAACAGGACATGCAAATTTTCCCGCTGTTTTACAACTCGATAAATGATCGTATGCTGGAAAATCATGTATAGCCCATAACAAAATTGCTCTCATTGTAAACATATGTTTAGTGCTAGCATCATATGTTTCAATTCCTGTAGACCACAACTCATTTAGCTCTGCAATCAGTGGCTGCAAGTACACGTCAATGTCATGTCCTGGACCATTTCTCCCAGGAATCAAAAGTGTCAACATCGTAAACTCCTTCCGCATGCATAAAGATGGTGGCAGATTATACGGAACAACCATAACAGGCCAACAACTGTATGAGTTGTTTTTCATCCCAAATGGATTAAATCCATCTGTTGCAAGTCCCAACCGAACATTGCGTGGCTCAATAGCAAAATCTCCCCATTTACTATCCACTCCTCTCCAACAAGATGAATCCACTGGATGACACATAAACTCTTTTCGTTGTTGACATCCTTTAGAATGCCATTTCATGTTCTCTGCAATCCATGGCACACTATACATTCGTTTCAACCTTTGCGTTAGTGGAAAATACCTCAATATTTTCACCGGTAAAAGTTTTTTCTTCGACTTCTTTTCATTAACTGGTTTCCATCTACTCTCGCCACATTTTGGACAACTATCTTTACCTTTATTCTCTCTCCAATACAATATACAATCATTAGGAAATGCATGAATAATCTCGCATTTCATCCTTAAAGTTTTGATCATTTTCTTTGCAGAGTAGGTACTCTCTGGTAAAGAGTTATCATGTGGCAATATCCTTTTAATCATTTGCAACAATTCATCAAAACTCTTCTGAGACCATTGATGTCTAGTTTTCATACTCAACTACTCAACTATAACTGACAATTTTGTATCCTCTTTTCGACATGAATGATATAAGGGTTGCATCGCTTCTTCTATCATTTGGTGATATTGAATATCATCTATTGAATCATCATGAACTTGGTCATCGTTTCTATCAGAACACTCGTCCATACAAGTAACTTCATCTTCTTCGTTGGAAAAACGTCCAAGCGCATCATTCAACATGTCTGTCATTCTTGGGACCATATCTTCATCACACTGACGAACAGACGTACTAGCCCCAACTGTTACATGATCCCCGCCCCTCCAATGTTCTCCATGGAATATCCATCTCGTGTAAGAAGTATCTACACCGTCACAAACTAAGTGTTCTACGATTGTTTCTATATCTTTCCTTCTAGATGAAGTATTATGGCATTTGACACAAGGACAAAAATAATGATCATCATAACCGAAATTCTGTTTATTCGTTCTCAAGTATTTAATAAATGACACTACACCATTAATATATTCCGTAGATAACCTAGGTTTCGACATCCATTCTTTGCTTGGAACTTCGAGCCTCTCCATTAAAGATACTGACAAGTAAGAGGAAAAAACAAAGGATAGATTACAAAATAAGTTGAGAATAAGAAAGATTGGACCTTAAGCGATAAAGATATATGCTAGTACTTACTAAATTTACCTATACAAATCCATCATATATATGGTTTAAAAAGGACCACAAGGTGGACCAAAACCATTCTTTATAGACCAAGTATATGCTAAAATCCTCCAAAGAATAAGGCACGTGGAAATTGACAGAGAACATAGTAAAAGTAAAGATATTCTTATAAAGACTACCACTAAAAGTAAAGATATTCTTATAAAGACATGTGAATAGAGACTATGTTTTGATTTCTACTGAGAATTGATAATGGAACGGAATTTGATCCCAAAATATTCAATGCTTTCAGACTGTCTCAATAGAGATTGTTTGGGTTTTCATCTTTAGACTGTCCCAACCAACCAACCACTTCTAGAAGCATTATTCAACTCCTTGACTAGATGACAGATTCTGAAATCAGTTATAAAAAGACTATAGTGAAATTAAAAAGCCAACCACGCCCTTGTGGGAATTCTAGAAGCACTGTAGTGTTTTTGGTGAAATTAAGACTATAGCTGACAATGACATGTTGAAGATTTTAGAAGACAAAGTAATTTTGAGAAAGGGCAAATTGAGTTTGGCAAACATTATTCAACTCCTTGACTAGATGACAGATTCTGAAATCAGTTTACACTATCTAGATTAAGATGCTGTAAATCAGAATCTATCCATCCGACGACACCGGTTTGGTCTGAATTGTATTTTCAAACATTCGTAAAAATCTTCAAATGGCGATCAGCCTATTAAGCAACACTATTTATATAGAGACAGAAGAACTAAAGATGGGCTTGCTTATTAGCATTTCACACTATTTATATAGAGACAGGGCAGATCAAATGACATATCCTCAGAATCAGAGTTAAGCTGATTATAATAGTAAATATGAGGATTTTGGTGAAGCAGAATAAAAGATATGAATCAGCAGAGGATTGAGGATTTAAAATTCTGAAATAATGCTAGAGAAAGGCTTCTATCTAGGTACCGTTACAAAGGGCAATAGCATCTGTTACAAAGGCTTCTAGTGGAATAAAAGATATGAATCAGCAGAGGATTGAGGATTTAAAATTCTGAAATAATGATAGAGAAAGGCTTCTATCTAGGTGCTGTTACAAAGGTCAATAGCATCTGTACTTCCTTTCCAAAAGCCAAAAACAGGTCCAAGCAGCTACAAATGGTTCTCTTATCCATTATGGGTCCAATTTTTTTATTGGAGCAAGATTTTCAAGGTCTTTAGAGAAGCATATTTTGAGGATTTTTTTATTTAAATGGGATTCTTTGTGTGTCTCATGAGGCTTTAGTAGTCTCTTTGTATTTACTCATGTTTTTGTTTTGTTTTGTTTCTTCAGTCCTTTCTATTTTGTAGTTTGGCGAGTGGCCACTCATCCACTTTCTCTCAATAAAATTTGCATTTTACTTCTAGTCCGCTTTTGGATTTTGACTCTTGTGGCAAACTAGCAATATAAAGCCGAGTGCCACTAAACATCAATTTTCAAACAAAAAGTGTTTTTGTGGGCGGGAAGCTAAAAGTTGTCAACCAGAAGCAAGGTCAAACAGTAATTGAGTTGAGCAAAACCGACATCTAAGATGCTAGGATCTATATGGATAGGGAAACGGATGCGGTAAGTGAAAATGCGGCTCGACTTTCTGAAAATCTGAGACATGAGGATGCAGGTAGGAGTGTATTATCCATGCCCTAAAATTTTCGTGCTAAGTTACAAATACATTAGTGTCTGTCTGAAAACGTACAACAAAAAAGTGCTCTCAAATATTTTCGTGCTAAGTTACTAATACTACCGGCATATCTATTTAAGCTAAGTTCATATTAATATTTTTTACGGCTCATGTCATAAAGAAATACCTTAAGTGCCCCAACTCATATCAGTATCACATCTCACCGATGCTTGTCCTTGTGTCATATATAGTTATCTGGGTAGATCAACAAACATATACTCAATACAATATATAGTTTATATAGTCCATTGAGTTATGTATTCTAACAATCTTATTGATGAAATGCATTGAAGTAGAAACAAACAAAATGAAATTAAAAAAAAAAAAGGTCTAAGAAATTGGTAAACTGATCATTGAAGATTCATCGATCTTTGGCAATTTCATCAGGACCAATGCATACACCTATCAATCTTTTTCCAGAATGTCAAACTAATTATATTTGTCTAAATACCATACTAAGAAAGTAACTAAACATTGTTTCAAATTATAGATGGCATCCTACATCAACAAAGTTCCATTATCTCATTCAAATAACTAGAATAAAAATTACAATATGAGAAGCAATATGATACATTCAGTGACTTTCCTTGTGTGAATCAGAAGAAAAAAAAAGTAAAAAGTATTGGAGATTGATAGACAAATTAAATTTTGACATGAAATGTTATCAAATCTCATTCAAAAAATTAAACATCAACAGCCAGATCTACATAAATAATTCAAAATTCCAAAGAAGAGCAGATAATTTCAGTATTTGAATTACCAATTCTCATATTTTAGACCTGCAAATTCATAGTTTCTTAAACAGATCAAAATTAAATCTCAAAGAACCAAATGAATAAAAGAATACTTACTGGAACTTCAGAGGATTTGAGCTTCAGTTCTTCGATTTGAGCTTAAATCGAAGAAGACGATCGGTAATTTTCTGTATCAATCAATCAAATAGGTGAGAAAGAGATCCAATACAGAGAGATGAGAGATCGAGAGATCGAGCGAGTTACAGAGAGAGAAGAGATCAGAGAATTCGAGAGACCAAGAGCTCAACAGATCAGAGAGATCGAGAATCAGAGAGATCGAGAGATCGAGAGTTAGAGAGATCAGAAAGATCGATAGACCGAGAGTCCGAGAGTTCGAGAGATCAGAGAGATCGAGAGGAGAGAATGAAACAGTGAGAGAGGAGAGCTCGTGCGAGAGAATGAAACAGACTAATGAGAGAGGGAGAGTCGTTGGGCCAGTAAAACGATGAAAAAATTCGGTGGGCTAAGCCTGTCGAATTACTGTATGGGCCTAAACGTGGGCTTTGGACCGACGAAATAAAAACGACGGGTTAGAACCGCCGAATTTACTGCTGCAGCAGCGCCGGGCTCTCGCAGTGTTCGTTGGGCCGGGACTGTCGATTTATTTTAGTGGGCTTAATTACTGATTTTGGGCCGGCGAATATAAACGTGAGATTTGGGCCGTCGAAATAAACGCTAAATAAGTGCAGAATTTGGGCTTTTTTGACGTAGTGGATATAATCCCATCTTTCCTTTTTAGAATGTGTGTTTCTTTTATTATAAGAGAGAGTGTTTATTGTAATTGTACTCTCCTTTTTATAGATAGAAGTTTTTGTAATCCTTTTGCAATAGCGAAAATCTTCTACAATTTGGCCGTGATTTTTTCTCCAATTAGTATGGAGATTTTTTCATGTAAAATTTTGGTATTCATTATTTTTCCATTTTTCTCCTTCTACTTTAGTTGTAATTATGTGCCCCGTACCACAACGACCTAACAGTGGTATCAGAGCACCGAGTTTATAGCCAATTTTCGTGCTATAGCCAGATCCAGTTAGTAGAAAGGATGCATCTTCAATAATGACGACGAAGTATGAAATAGAAAAGTTCAATGGGAATAATTTCTCATTGTGAAAAATGAGAATAAAAGCAGTTTTGAGGAAAGATAACTACTTGGCGGCAATTAGAGATAGGCCCGAGGAAATCACTGACGACGGCAAGTGGAACGAGATGGATGGCAATGCTATTGCTAATTTGCACCTAGCACTAGTCGATGGAGTATTGTCAAGTGTAGCGAAGAAAAAGACAGCAAAAGAGATATAGGATACTCTAACAAAATTGTATGAGGCCAAATCACTATACAACAAAATTTTCTTGAGGAGAAAACTTTACACCCTTCGGATGATGGAGTCAACTATGGTGACTGACCACATCAACACCCTCAACATTTTATTTTCACAGCTCATAGCAATGGGGCATAACATAGAGATGGGTGAACGTGCTGAAATTCTACTTCAAAGTCTACCTGATTAGTATGATCAATTCATCATCAATTTAACCAACAACATTGAAGTTCTAGTTTTCGATGATACTGTAGCTGCAGTTCTTGAAGAAGAAAGTTGGCGCAAGAGCAAATAAGATAGACTAGGAGGCTTACAGCAAGCTGAAGCTTTGACAATGACGAGAGAGAGATTAACGGAACGTGACCTCAGTAAGAGTCAAAATCAGAGTAGATCAAAATCTAGAAGTAAGAAGAATGTCAAGTGTCATCACTATGGCAAGAAAGGGCACTACAGAAGGAAGTGTTGGCATCTCAAGAAGAACGAAAAAACCAAAGGAAAAGGTCTTGAGTATTCAAAAACTCAGGGTTGTATAGCAAACACCTCGAATGATGGTGAAATTTTATACAGTGAGGCAACAACAGTTACTGAAGGCAGAAAAAGATTCGTTGATGTTTGGCTTATGAACTCAGGAGCAACATAGCAT
This sequence comes from Akebia trifoliata, assembly GCF_017979445.1. Classification (NCBI taxonomy): domain Eukaryota; kingdom Viridiplantae; phylum Streptophyta; class Magnoliopsida; order Ranunculales; family Lardizabalaceae; genus Akebia; species Akebia trifoliata. The sequence continues at coordinate 28,130,577 of NC_141381.1, forward strand.
ATGACTCCCTGGAGAGAATGGTTCCACCAATATGAACCTATCTTAGGAGGATCTGTGTTCATGGGAGACGATCATGCCTTGGAGATTGTTGGTATTGGTACCATCAAATTGAAGATGTATGATGGTACAGTTCGCACCATCCAGGAGGTACAACACGTGAAGAGCCTGAAGAAAAATCTATTATCTTTGAGACAATTAGATAATAGTGGATGCAAAACCATGTTCAAAATGGGATCATGAAGATAGTCAAAGGCACGCTTATGGTAATGAAAGTGTGGACACGGGATTTTCATCATTTCGAAACATCCCTCCACTTTGGGGTGTTTTGGAGTCGCCACCATTCATTTTCAGAAATGGGTGTGAATGGTCACCTAAAGTTGTTTTTTTTTGAAAAACATGTCATTTTGACATTTTGATGACTCTCGTATGGATAAAACACGTTTGGTCCAACCTTTGATTCAAGGTAAGGGGGGTCCATTTATGGAGTAGGGAAGGTGTTAGGCACCCTATTCCATCCACGTGATGTGTAACCTCAGATTCGGTCTTTTAAAATAAAAAGAAAATGAAATCGAAAAAAATTTGATGTGTGCCCTCAAGTGTGAGGGGCTTTCGATATTTGTTCAAATCATTGAGGGTACCTTTATGAAGAAGGGGCCCTTTGGTGATTTAAATCATCGTGGTGTGTGCAAATGTGTAGAGAAGGATGTGAGTAGAGAAGTGGAATTGGAGGGGGTATTCTTTTTCAAACCCACCTTGCTTCTTCTTTGACTTCCCTTGAATTTTCTTGATGAGTCTTCTTTGTGGATTTCTTTGACTTGTTTTAGAAGAAGTTGAGTGTTGAAGGTTGAGAGTTAGAGGTAGTAGGATGAGTTGAGAGGGAAATATTGAGAAAGTAACTTCTTTTTTAAATTTTTTGAGTCTTAGATATTGAATTTTTCATTAGGGATTGAGAGTTGAGAATGAGTGATATTTATAGAATTTTGGGAGTTATTTTGAGGGGTAGAGTTGAGTGAAATGATGAGAAGTGGTAGAATGGTATGGGATTTAAGAGAAGGGTGTGTGTAAATTGATGGGGATTGAAGGGTATTTGTGTAAGAAGGTTAAATGGGTGAATTTTGACCCAAATGGTTTGGATCCTACCCAACTCATTTGGGTGGAGTGTTTGGTGAGGTGAGTTTAAAATGGTGATTGTGATTAAATGGTATTTGATTTAAGAGAATAGAGGATTTAAGGGGGTGATTGATGATATTTTGGGAGGGTGAGGGAGATGATGCCATGTGTCAAAGTGGGTGGAAATGAAGGGTTGAGATAAGTTGATGGGAAAGGTTGAGTATTTGATTTAAGAGGATGAATGTAAATTTAGATTATAGATGTAGATTTTGTAAGAAATGATGGGGGTAGATTAGGGGGAGATGTAGGTTATAAGTGTTTGATTTGAGATAATGGATATGATAGGTTAGGGGGGAGGTGTAAGTTGGATGTTTGGGTAGATGATATTTAAAGAAAAGGTGATGGGATAGGTTGAGGATGAGGGATGTGGGATGGGGTGATGACATGTGTCACACCTTGATGATTGTGGTGATTGGTTGTGATGTTGAATTGGGTTGAGTTGGGTTTGGGTTGAATGATTTGGGCTTGGGTAGAATGTTTGGTTGGGCTTAGGTTGTTGGTTGAATAGGAATGGATTTGGGTTGAGTTGAATAGACTTGAAGTAACAAGGAATTCAGTCTCTGAAAGAAGAATGCTACTAATGCATCTGTCATTTCTTAATTTGTGGCGAAGAGAAATGACAGAGATTGAAAACAAGAAGCCTTTAACAAAAATGAGAGATGAATAGTGCTAGATAATACATATAATTTGAAGCTCATATTAATATAAAAACAACTGAATCAGCAATGTTTTCTTTAGTTCAATTTTAGATACCTTTCTTTACTTTGAACAAATCAAAGTTTCACACTCATGGGCAAGTTTCCAAAATTGGACTGAGGGTTTAATCATGGTTCAATTTGGTTAGATCAATTTGTATATATATTAAATAATTTTTTGTAGATACGTGGGCTTTGAAACCTTTGGGGAGGTTTGAGTTTATTTACTTAGATTTTGGAGTTGCAACTATTCAATTAAGGTATGAATGGGCATCATAAAATTGTTTTGAAATTTATTTTCATTGGTTTGTAGTGATTTTCATATCTAAAAGGACAATAGGAAAGGTCTTTCTAGATATTCTAAGTAAGAGAGTTCGGTTGAGGGACAAGGAATCACTACAAGAAAATGTCTATTTTGGAACAAGAAGGCGAAACGGACTTTGGCCGTTTGTAATAAAAAACGAGTTAAAACCGTTTTTTATATTAGAGACCGTTTTTTTTATCTTAATCCACTCGGTTTAACCTAAACCAAACTGAAGAGGTCATTCTCTCCTTCTTACAAGAACGAAAGACGGAAGAGTACGGGAGAAAGGAAAAGTCGCTTGAAATCTATGAAAATGCAGTCGCTTCTCGACGAGCTCATGATTGACAAAGATTTATCAATTTCAGAGCGAAAACCATTTCGTTTCTTAGCGTCGATCGACTCTTTGTCTAAGATCTGTGAAACCTAAGGTTGGGATTGTCAAAAACCCTTTGTCTCCCACGTAAGATATTGTTTTCTTTCAATTTCCTCTTCGATCTATCATTTTTTTTTTATGATTTTGGAACCCTATTACGCGATTCTTAGTTAGATCTGATTTGATTTGCTAATTTTTGACTGAGATCGTTGCATTTGGTACGTCTTCAATCCCTAGATTTGAATTTTAGTGATTTTGGATTTCTTAGATGGAATTCCGGTCAATGTAAGGTTTAATATCTTGTTTGATCTTTTAAGAACATTTTTTGTTGTTTTATTGAAGGTTTTAGTTCTGATTAAATCATCTTGAATCTCCTGTAGATTCTCTCTAAACACAGAGGTAAGCTTCGATCTAAAACCTGGACTTGGTTTTTGTTTTGATGTGCTCTAAGCCTCTCTAACTGAACAGAGCTTCAACCATTTTACTAAAAAAAAAAAAAAAAGTTGCGTAAACAAATTTTAGGAAATAATTGAAGAAAAAATGACAATGAACTAAGCTAAAAAAATCCATTTATCAACTCACTAAATTTGTTATGGGTAGAAGTAGAGGGAAAGGTAAGATGTCTACTGTTGTTCCCAGTCATGAGGATCCTATAAGAAAGCATTCTATAGGATTTGAGATCAACTATGGAAACTGATTTGGAGCTCGGCCTTGCAGCATCTCAGACTTCCAATCCTGGAAGGTCCATTGTAGTGATTTGAGATCCTGAGATGGTTAGGGAAATTAAGATAGTTGTGTTTGGGTTTTGTGGAAGGGGTTTGTTTGTGAGGTTAAGGGCTTTTGAGGAACTTAGTTGTTGTGTTTCATTTACTTTTTGTTGGGTTTAGGAGTTTGTGTCTATCTTTTTGAGGAAATTAGATGTTGTTGTTTCATTTACTTTTGTGTGCTAAATATATGCAAAAGTCTTCAAATTGTTTTTAGTCCATTTTCTATTATTATTGTTATGGTATCATTATGGAGTTAGTTAAGCATCGTGGTGGTGGTACTGGGGTTGTTGGGATTATGCTGATTATTTAAAAAAAAAAAAACGGTTTGAATGTTTGATTTCTCAATTGTTTTCCTTGTAAATGCATCTAGTGCCGCCTTGGCATAGAATCCTTGAATGTTTCTTTCTGGAGCTGGTGGCCGCTAACTTTTGCCCTCTTTAAACCAAATACAGGGGAAGTCAATTAGCCAAAACAATACACTGTTGGTTTTAGTTATTCTGAATATAACTATGTGACTTGGTGAACAGACCTTAGGTTAAGGAGACTGGTAGGTTATGTTTCAAAGAAAGAAACCTAATATGTTCCTTTAATTATTATTTCTATAATTTTTTTTTCAAAACAAAGTGTATGTAGAAGAATCCGGAAATCTAATCTCATAGAATCAAGAAAATAAGATATTCTTCTTGATTATTCTTGATTACTCTTAACTTTCTAGAATATTCCTGTAATCTTCTACAATAGGATAGTTGGTTTATTATTCTAGATTATTCTTGAAGTTCTAGATTATTCTTGTAATAGGATAGTTGGTCTATAAATACCACTATTGGGGAATTTGTAATGTGAATCAAGGAATTCTCAATAAATTCAATTTTTCTACATGGTATCAGAGCACTAGGTTCTGATATAGAGATTACCTATGACGGGCCAAAATTCGTGGAAGACGGCTTTAACTGGTGCGACCAGCAAGGACTCAGCGGCGTCAGGGGAAAGTACCGCAAGTTCGAACCTGAACTCCTCCATCTCATTTAGTGGTTCGGAAGGGTCCACAAATTCGTTCCAATTAAATATCCACCGTCTAAATGGAAAAAATTACACGGAATGATCGCAAATCGTTCGTTTGATTTTGGAAGGCAAGCCTCAAAACTGGAAGAAGAAGTCTGGTGGAGAGGGGCGTGCACTTCAGGCTAGTGTTTCGGATCAAGAGCAGCAATCTTCTTCAAGTTCGTTTCCTTTCACCAAGGAGCAGATAGACCAACTGTACAAGTTTCTCGAGTCTCAGAAAAATCCTTCTTGTTCTTTGGCTCAAAAAGGTAATTACCTGAAAACAGCTTTCATTGGTGTCAACCCTGATCGCACCTGGATCATCGATTCAGGTGCAACCGATCATATGATAGGGTTGTCAAATCTTTTTTCTTCGTATAATCCTTGTGCAGGTAATCAGAAAATTAAGATTGCAGATGGCTCTCTTTCAGCCATTGCAGGAAAATGTTCTATTATAGTATCTCCATCACTCACTCTTCACGATGTTCTTCATGTTCCCAAACTTTCATGTAATCTTTTGTCTGTCAGCAAGCTAGCCCGTGATCAAAATTGTCAAACTAATTTTTTCCCAACCCATTGTGTGTTCTAGGATTTGACCTCGGGGAGGATGATTGACAGTGCTAAACAGAGTGGAGGACTCTACTTCCTTGATGATGGATCTAAATCGAGGCAATAATCTCAACAAATAAGTTCCTGCTTTGAATCTATTTCTGTTTCCAATAATAATATTATGTTATGGCATTTAAGATTAGGTCATCCAAGTTTCAAATATTTAAAATATTTATTTCCTAAGTTGTTTGGCAATAAAGATCCATCTATGTTTCACTGTGAAATATGTGAATTTGTAAAACATCACCGTACATCTTTTCCTTCACAACCATATAAACCATCAAAACCTTTCACTATTATTCACAGTGATGTTTGGGGTCCTAATAAGATAAGTACACCTTCTAATAAGAGATGGTTCATCACATTTACGGATGATCATACTCGACTCTGCTGGGTGTATTTATTGAAAGAAAAATCAGAGGCTGAACGCGTTTTTAAAAATTTTTACAATATGGTGCAGACTCAATTTCAAACTAACATACAAGTTTTCAGGAGTGATAATGGGAAAGAGTATTTTAACATGACCTTGGGAAATTTTTTTCTTGAAAAAGGAATAATTCATCACAGTTCTTGCATTGATACACCCCAACAGAATGGTGTTGCAGAAAGAAAAAATAAACATCTGTTAGAGGTGGCTCGTGCGTTACTTTTTGCAACTAAAGTTCCCAAGTATCTATGGGGAGAGGCTGTTTTAACTGCTGCGTACTTAATAAATAGAATGCCCTCCAAAGTTTTACAATTTCGAACTCCTTTTCAAGTTTTCACAAATTGTTTTCCAACTGCTAGACTTTCTGCTGATCTACCTCTAAAAATATTTGATTGTACGGTTTTTGTTCATGACCATCGAAAAATTGGAAAACTTGAGTCCAGAGCTATAAAATGTGTCTTCATTGGTTACTCCCCAACTCAGAAAGGCTATAAATGTTTTGACCCGATATCAAAAAAATGTTTTGTCACAATGGATGTTACATTTTTTGAAAAATAACCATATTTTAAGGATATTCATCTTCAGGGAAAGATTTTTAAGGAAGATTCATTTAACTCGGGCAATGTCTATTTCTCAGATGATATGTTTTTCTCGCAAGAGTCTGAGTCTAGTATCTCTGCACCTACAGTAAATGGCCAAGATTCATTCCTTGAAACTCCTCCTATTATGAGTAATATTTCCCCTGAGCCTAGGCTTACATTTGAAAAACAATCTAAAAATCAGAATTCTGAACAACAATTTTTGGAAATCGAAAATAAGGAACAGCCTACTATAATGTCACAACATGATAATAGATTCAAGGATGGTGACCGAACTTGGAAAGGGATTGTTTACTTGAAGAAGAATCATAAGAAAAGGAAAGACGAATTGACTCTACAGCACAGCCATGATTCTGAACCAAGGACGAATCAACAATCTGAGTCTGTTACAGGTAATTCTCTTTCTTTTCCCGATAGCCAGTCTAAGTCTTCTGATTTAGACATTCCTATAGCTCTTCGTAAAGGGGTTAGATCTTATACTAATCATCCACTGTCTAAATTTGTATCATACTCGAAATTGTCTTCATCTCTTGCTGTTTTTACCTCTCAATTGTCCAGTATAGAAATTCCTAGCAGTGTACATGAGGCTCTAAAGGTTCCAAAGTGGAAGGAATCAGTACTTGAAGAGATGAGAGCTCTTGAGAAGAACAATACTTGGAGTGTTGAGGCATTGCCAGCTGGGAAGACCACTGTTGGTTGTAAATGGGTCTTCACTGTGAAGTACAACTCTGATGGTTCAGTGGAAAGATACAAGGCTAGGTTAGTAGCAAAGGGATTCACCCAGACATATGGCATTGATTATTTTGAGACTTTTGCTCCTGTTGCAAAATTAAACACGGTGAGAGTACTTTTATCTATTGCTGTTAATCTGGACTGGCCCTTGCAACAACTAGATGTGAAGAATGCTTTCCTCAATGGTGACTTGGAGGAAGAAGTGTACATGGATAGTCCGCCGGGCTTTGAGGAAAAGTTTGGCTCAAGAATATGCAAACTAAAAAAGTCCCTGTATGGTCTCAAACAGTCTCCAAGGGCTTGGTTTGAGAAGTTCACACAGTCTGTCAGAAAACAAGGATATTCTCAAGGACAAGTTGATCATACCTTGTTTTTCAAGTTCTCTCATGAAGGAAAGGTTGCTGTGCTAATAGTTTATGTTGATAATATTATTCTCACAGGTGATGATGTGATCGAAATAGAGAGACTAAAGAAGAGCCTTACTTTAGAATTCGAGATTAAGGATTTGGGAGCGCTACGATATTTCCTTGGCATGGAAGTTGCTCGTTCAAGGAAAGGAATCGTTGTCTCTCAACGAAAATATATTCTTGATCTTTTGAAGGAAACCGGGTTAAGTGGTTGCAGACCGGTTGAGACTCCCATGGATCCCAATGTAAAGCTTTGGAAAAAGGGAAGTGTTCCTGTTGATATTGGTAGATACCAGAGATTGGTTGGAAAACTAATATATTTATCTCATACTCGACCGGATATTGCCTTCTCTGTTAGTGTTGTTAGTCAATTTATGCACGCACCTTATGAAGAACACCTCGAGGCGGTCTACCGAATTTTGAGATATTTAAAGTCTACTCCTGGAAAAGGTCTGTTTTTCAAAAAGACAAATCAAAGGAGTGTTGAGGTATTTACTGATGCAGATTGGGCAGGTTCGGTGAATGACAGGAGATCTACTTCAGGGTATTGCACCTTTATGTGGGGAAACTTGGTTACCTGGCGAAGCAAGAAGCAAAATGTTGTTGCCAGAAGTAGCGCAGAGGCTGAGTTTAGAGCAATGGCTCAAGGGATCTGTGAGGTATTGTGGATATACAGAATCCTCAAAGAACTCAAGATGACTGTGGAACTTCCTCTGAAGCTGTACTGCGACAACAAGGCTGAAATAAGTATTGCTCACAATCCTGTCCAGCATGATAGGACGAAGCACATTGAGATTGATCGACATTTCATTAAGGAAAAAATTGAAGCTGGAATTGTTTGCTTGCCGTTTGTGCCTTCTAGTCAGCAAACAGCCGACATCTTGACTAAGGGGCTTACTAGACCTAACTTTGAACATCTGATAAGCAAGTTGGGCATGATTGACATCTATGCACCAACTTGAGGGGGAGTGTAGAAGAATCCGGAAATCTAATCTCATAGAATCAAGAAAATAAGATATTCTTCTTGATTATTCTTGATTACTCTTAACTTTCTAGAATATTCCTATAATCTTCTACAATAGGATAGTTGGTTTATTATTCTAGATTATTCTTGAAATTCTAGATTATTCTTGTAATAGGATAGTTGGTCTATAAATACCACTATTGGGGCATTTGTAATGTGAATCAAGGAATTCTCAATAAATTCAATTTTTCTACAGTGTACCATCTTACCTAATCTAGGTCTAAGTCAATATGTGATGCAGTTAGAAAATTTGGGGGGGGGGGGGGGGTTAGGCAATTTGATTTAGGATTGGGTTAAGGATTTGGGTATAATATGTTTTGTATTTATCAATATGATTGTTAGAGGCTTGGGATGGGATCGATGGGTGCTTCAAACTTTTGTCTTTGTTGGGCTTGGATGCCAAATCTTCCTCTCTGGTTGGATGGTAGCAAAGGCAGTCAGGTAGGTTGAGGAAATTTTGCATTTGCAGTGTATCATGCTAGCCCAGGATGGTAAATTGAAGCTTTCTTTTGATTGTTAGTTGTCTTGGACCAAACTGAAATAATTGCAAAAGAAGAACAGACGTTTAAAATGGCATTAAGCCATTTTTATTTAAAAATGGTATTAAACCATTTTACTTTTTAAAGCCAACCTCGAGTTTTTTGCAATAAGAAAGCCTTTATATGTGGCTTGCAACAAGCCATTAATATGCTGTTTTGCTTTCATTTAATTTTTTTGAAAATATTTTCACTTATAATTGTCCATTGAAAAGGGAAAAAAGATAACAAGAACCTATATTGCATCAAATCCAACTGTAGGATGTTTTACTTATTGAAACCTGAGATGCATTTTATTCTGGGGAAGGTGGTTGCCAAGGATTATGTGGAAGGTCACATGTAATAGGTTTTTTCCTTTCTATTTTGACGAAAATATTTTTATGGTTAACATCTAATATGTAAAGTAGAGTAGGGCTCAAACCTTAGCAGGTTTTCCTATACTATTTAGGAAAAATTAGATCTAGAATCAAGAAGCTGTAAACAGGTAGAGAACATCTGTAGAAAATAACCTTTCTCTTTTACTATGCTTTGGCTCTACTTGATCTGCTGCAAACATTTTCCTGGAAATATTTCTGCCATTTTTAGTTATTTAGTCATGCCAAAAATTTACAAACAAGGAAAATGCTTGCATGGTGGCCCATACTTTCAGTTGTCTGCATTCCTATTTGGTTTCATCTACTACAGGCTAGATATATTGCCTTATGCCTTTCTACTAGCGTTGCCAATTTCATGTTTGTAGACAATTCAATGATAAATATTATTAAATTATTGAATTTCTTGTTTATTAGCTAATTCCAAAGATCATATTCAAAATATATGGTAACCCATAGGATGGTCCAACACTGGTAGTCCACCAATCATATCTGAAAAATATATTTCTTTATAAATATGGAATTATACTCTTTTCCTGGTTTGTTATTTCTGCAGATGGTTCGATTTAAAAATGAGCTGGAGCGTAACATTACTATCAAGCTTGGATATGCTAATGCAAAAATATACAAGTGTGAAGATGAGCGATGCCCTCGTCCTATGTGCTACAAGTATGGTGATCTCTAGGACCTAAGGTTTTTATCTTTTCATTGTTGCTCGGATTTTCATTATTTATGTTTAAAATTTGTATACAGAGCGTATGGCAGTGGAAAAGAAGATAGTCCTCCATGTGATGTTCCAGGATTTGAAAATGCAAGAATGAAGCTACTTAGACATGTCTCTTTTGTAGATTGCCCGGTAAGGAGATTGGCCTTTAGACATTAATGTCAATGTATGTATTAACTAGAATATTTTGATATGGCCATAACCACTGGTCTATATTGGATGAGAGCGATTGTGTTAATTTAGGTTTTTTGATCCATTAGTTTCTTTTGGAAGCTAACTTTTGATTACACAACAGTGTGAATTTTCTTAACTCCACATTTGAGTTCTTTTTACCCTCTGCAGTGAATTGTGAATCTGCAAATCTGCAGTATGAACTTTCTTCTAGTGGACATATGCAAAACTATTGAGTGAGTAGACAGCTGTATTCTTAATCATTTTTATCAAAAGATCATAGGGGACGGTTCAACAACCCTAAAGTTTGCCAAGTTTGGTGCCAAACATTTTTTAAAATATGGGTTAGAAGCTTTAGAAGGTGCTGATTTTTTGTGAGGATGATCTCTTCACCGTAGAGATCATCCTCACAAAAAATCAGCCTATTCCAAAACTTCTAACCCCATCAAAAGTGATTTACAAAAAATGTTTGGCACAAAACTTGGCAAACTTTAGGGCTGCCGAACCGCTCCCAAGATCATAACTTGAAGCAAGATTGAAGAACAGAAGTTAGGCCAGGAAAACTAGTTGCTTGAGTTGAAAGTGGATAACATTTTATGAAAACCATTGACTGGTTGAAGGATCTAATGGACAGAAGGTGAGTGAGCCATAAGGTATCCATTGAGGTGAGATATTGACTTTCGAGAGATGAGTCACGTGGACCAAAAGGTTAACAAAATACATAATCAACCAATAATATTATGAATTGATAAAAGACAATTAGAAGGAACTGATAACTCAAAATCGTCACATTTTTGACACATCGAAACTGTTAATTCACAATTTATCTGTCTAGATTACTGTCCAAATTCCAATTGAAGGGCTTTTTTTTTTGGTATAAGCAAAATTTTTATTGAAAAGAGGACAAGGAATCCTCAAGAGATGAAACAACAAAAGCAAGCCCATAAAGCAACAAGAAAAAGAGAAGAGAAAAGAAAGAAAAAACAAGGACAACCCAAACTAAGAAGAGGGTCACCCTTTACACACAAGATCCCACCGAAAGAAGAAGTCGTCAAAGGAAACCCCCCTTAACTCAGAAAAAAGCTTACACTAATAAAACAATAATAATTCCATAACATAATCCACACGAAGTTTAGTTTACATAGTCGGTCACTAAAATTTTTATTTATGTAAACTACGTTTGTATAGAGATGTAGAGTTGAAGACCAGCCAGTGATAAAACAAATTTAGTTTAGATCAATTTGTATATATATTAAATAATTTTTCGTAGATACGTGGGCTTTGAAACCTTTCGGGAGGTTTGAATTTATTTACTTGGGTTTTGGAGTTGCAACTATTCAATTAAGGTATGAATGGGCACCATAAAATTGTTTTGAAATTTATTTTCCTTGGTTTGTAGTGATTTTCATATCTAAAAGGACAAGAGGAAAGGTCTTTCTAGATATTCTAAGTAAGAGAGTTCAGTTGAGGGACAAGGAATGGGTTAAGCACCTTGTCCCTCTCATACATTGATGGTTACCAATATGATCATAGATGAAACCTTTAAAACTAATTTTTTGAATTTTTGAAGATAGAGGGAGTTGTAGAGAGAGTTAAGGAAAATAGGCTATAGTTTAATTTTAAAAAATAAACAAATTAAGATGATGAGCAAATTACTAATAGAAGTACGTGTTTACTGGATTTTTTTGTGAGCTTAAGACTTTGATAGAAATCTACATAGATTTTATCATTTGGGGTCCCAAAACTTCAAAATTAATTTATGTACTCTCTTAGGAGACTTTGTTTGTTGGTTTGATCCTTTGGTGAGGTTCATGACTTGAACCACATCATGTAAGAATCAAAACTACATGCATGAGATTTTTGTCAATTTTTGTTGGCTCTAAAGGTTAGATATAAGCTTAGAAAGACTTGTATCCTTACTTGAAGTCATTTTAGTGAGTGTGTGCATTTGCATGAGATTTTTGTTAATTTTTGTTGGCTCTAAAGGTTAGATATAAGCTTAGAAAGACTTGGATCCTTACTTGAAGTCATTTTAGTGAGTGTGTGCATGAATGTTTACATGGGATGGACTCAACAAGAGAAGATTACCTCCAATGAGGGTTTACTTTCTTTCTCTATTGCTATCAAAATAAAACAAAAGAACTATTATTCTAGGAAACTTAAAGTGCAAGAAAAGTAAAGAAAATAAACAACTAATCTAAGAATTTAAATTCAATAAAAGTAAATGAAATTAAAAACAACTTATTCTAATGCTCTCAAGGAGCTTATTGATAACTTACTGGGGGGAGATTACCTCAAAGAGGGATTACTCTCTCTCTCTCTCTCTTTCTCCAAGTCTCTGGCTAGGAATTATAAGATCTTCATTACTAAAAACATAAGGAAAGCTTGAAATGAAATAATACTAAAAGTAAAGAATGGGGGGATGAGAATAGGGGGATTAGAGGGGGTTTAAACTAGAACTTCTCCCACCTTGGTCTCCCTCTTCTTCTTGGATTGTGTTTCTTGAGAAAATGAGTGACTATATGGAAAGAATTCTAGGAAGGCTTTAGGAGCTTTAAGAAAAGATTTTAACAGAATTTTGAAACTCTAGTTCTTCTTTCTATTTGTCTTGAATAGGCCGAGTCATTTTTTTTATAATATTTTGAAAAACCCTTGAGGATAAATTGGTCCTAAAACCTAAACATCCCAATATTTTCATTAAAACCTTAATGAAAGAACTTAATTACCTCTCCTCTCTTTGACCTTGATGGTCTTTCACTCACCTATGAGTCTCACAAATCATGATGATCAATTGATAGATCAGTATAAACCAATAATTTTAAGAGAATTCTTTGAGGAGGGAAAAATGATCCTGGACCTTAGGTTTTGAGTCAATTGTGAGAGAATCAAGCAAAATGGCATATAATTTGGTGGTTGGTTTTTGGCCTCTTAGTCACTTCCCTTGGGAGAGTCTCCAACACACTGGGGATAAGTTGGTTATTGAACTCAAGTTCTAAAGAATTTTCTAAGGTGGACGAAGTGGTCATAGGCTTTGGAAAGTGGTCAATTTACATTAAATGGCATGAAACTTTTTTAGACTTTGAAAAAGTTTAGAAAAGGAGAATAAAAATCCTCTCTAATGAGTCTCAAAAAATTGGGTTTAGAGGAGGTAATTCACATTAAGTGAAGACCAAGAAGGGCTTTGAGTCAAGTTTATATGAACTAAAAGATTACGAAAGGGTCCTAGGTGGGAGAAAATCATGATGGTTAAGCATGGGTAAAAATGAAATTAATAGGGGATCTAAAGAGGGAAAATCCAACCTAGGAGGGTGGATTGGGTCATTTCCCAGGAAGAATCTCGTGCATACGTGGGTTTTCTAACTGTCTAATTAAATTGAATGTATGCTAGGTGCGCCTAGAAGAAATTGTGCCTAGTCTTACTTGAGGTAAGGCCAGTGCAATTTTGAACCTGCACATCACAAAGGTAAGGTCAATACAAACATTGGCTTGACCATATGCACCAAACGTCCAGGCAAAGCTATGCTTGGCCGTTTGGTCCATATGGCTAAGCAAAAAAATAAAATTTTTGATGATCTGTTAATCACTCTTATTTGGTTTAAGTGGGGTCCCACTTTTTGATTGAATTCTCTTGATTTGATCCTCGATATTGGATTCGAATGAGATCTTGAGTTTGTTCGGTCAAATCGGGGTGTACGTTTTCAATATATAAAAACTATAAATCAAATAAGATGGGAAAAAAAGAGGAATTCATGGACTTTTTCATGAATTGTTTGAAAAAACACAAAAGGATTAAAGATTTTCTTGAAACCTTTCTATTTTCTTCAAATCTACAAAGCTTTTCATCTTCCTTTCTTTATATAATCCTTAAAGAAAAGAATTTTAGTCATCATGATTTTCTAGATTTCAAGAATCCGGTTTGTGAGAATCGACTGTTCGTACAGTTGAACCATCCATGTCCTTAAGGGTTCCAGTTTTTTAAACATTGCTCATGACTCATCCATCTCCTTGAATTGTTTGACTAATTATACTATGAAAAACACTTTCCTTTCTAAGTTGGTGAGGAAAGTTTCTTGACCCTGTCACCTTGTGGCATCTAAAAACATGATCCAATGCCCGGCAATGTAGAAGACAAAAGTTTAAGAATTTTGAATAAAAAATAGTTATTTTTTTGTTGAATTTTAATTTTTGGAGTTGGGTGGCTGTCCATTTGTGAAACCTTGGATAATGCCAAGAAAATATATTTTTTTAATATGAGTTTTTCCATGAAATCTAGAGGGCTGTGGTGTTTGATTGGCAGTGTGGTGATCCATGTTTGCCCAACAACCCTTAGAAATCTTACTAAGTTAATCAGGCTAGCTTGACTCCTATATTGTTTGGTGGTGGTATGTGCAAATGCAGGGTGATTGTGTGATATTAAATAATAGTGACATGTTGAATAGGTTATGAAAATGGTCGGTACTTGAACTCTAATAGTGATTGTTTATGATCTGTTCCGTGGACATAGACACACCACCGAACCACATAAATCCTTGCGTTTGTATGATTTCTGTTATCTTTGTTGTTTCGATTTTTTTCACAATATCCAGCATAATCTAAAAACAGAACAGTACAATACGCAGGATTTAAGGTAATACGACAATGTACGGTATTTTAGTGTGAAAGACACTATAGAATTTTCACCTTCATCAAGACCACCAACACTATATTGAAAACTTTTGATGTTTTTTACCTCCAACTCTTGGCTGGACACAATTGAGATATACAGTTGAGACTTGATATCCAAAACTTCCATGAGAGACTCATTGATCTTCACCAATTCCCTCTTGAGGTCAGCAGTTGTTGTTCAGTCCAAACCCATTGTGGCTTAATTATTATCTTGAGCATTATAGAGAATGGTGGTATGGATGTATATATGAGCTCCTAAGTACCAACCACTTTCTCTGCAAAAAGGGTGAGAAACCAATGTTCCTGTAGTTTAACGTTTTGGATTATATAAGCATATAAAATAGAAACTTTTCTTGAATTCGATGGAAACAAAGTCACATAAACTATCACCCACCCCATCAATTGTTTGATCCATAGTTAAAGGGAATAAATAGTTTCTGTTAAAGAAAAAAAAAAACTGTTCTAAGCTGATGAATCAATTACATGATGCCACGTGTATTGCAAAAATTAAGAATTATTAATTAGGCGAAGAGAAAATTGAGCGACTAGTGTGTTAAATTGTTAAGTGGTTGGATTTTACTCTTTTTTTCCCCCTATACACAATCTTATCATGCTATTGATTCATCAACTTATTATAGTTTTTCCTTAACAGCAAATTCGGACTCGTTTTAAAACTAGTCTAAGTCTAATGTACTCGATATGATTGGATTTCGACCGTGGTGACTTGCCCCATCTCCAAGATTCTTTCTAGTGAAATTTACCAACCATTAACCAGAAATCTTGAAATTACTGTGTCAGTACACGTTACAAAATATTTACCAAAAAAACACTTTTTTTGTTACATTGTGCAGCTAATTCTTATTTTCTTTTTAATGGCGAGATAATAGAGACAAAATTGATATTTCATAAAATTAATTCAGGGGCTGTCTTCCCTTCTTTTTGATAACTCTCACAATCTCATCAGGCCTTATCAATAACAAAGCAAAGAATACAGTTAAATTCAGGGCCCTGGTTGAGAGAATTAATGTGTTGATCAACTCACAATCTCATCAGACCCTAATTGCACAACTCGTTACTTATGTGCAATGCCCATCGTTGAGGTAGACATCCTTGGGGAGGGGTGAATAATTGGTTAGAAGAAATAATTGAAGGCTTAACGTTCATCAAATGGTCCATAACTCCATATCTCACATATGCTGAGAAAGTTACAATTTAGCTGATGGGTTAGTGTTAATGGTGGCCAAAAATGGTTCTAACTGTATCTTGAGAATTATATATTTTTTACTATAGATAAGAAAACATCTTGTTTGACACACTTTGTCTCCCAAATTATTTTAAGTTAATATAATCCCACCATCTTGCTTGGCACAAAACACTAAAAAAAAGAATAATGATAAATTGACTCCCCCATCTAACAAACTCCACTCAAATGCTCCCCACGTGGCTGTGCATAGAACCATAGATTTTTTCCTCGAGATACACTACTGCACAGCCACATGGGAAGAATTTGGGTGGAGATTGTCAGAGGGGGAGTTAGAAAATCACGACTACAACAAAAAAGAAACAACCCCGTGCATAATGGATATGAGAATTCATTAACCATCCATGTGATACAAAAGCAAGCAATTTGGAACCACAAATCAGAATTTTGGCCTTATCACTGGGATGTGTTTGATCTTGTAATTTTCTCTTCCCCCTATGGGACTCAACTTCCGTGCAAGATCACCATGCAAAGGGAAAAACTCCAATTCTTTGAGTGTGGTGACTAACTGCAAACCTTCAGGGAGAGTCCTCAATCTGTCACAATTTTGGAAGGAGAGGTACTTCAAGCTTTGCAGAGCTCCTTCTTCAAGCTCTGTCCATTCAACTAGTTCATCATCACAAATAATGAGAACTTCTAGACGAGGAAACCCATCCGACCCACAAAATTCTCTGCCAATATGCTTTGTTTTGTAGGCCTCCCACAAAGTGAGACATTTCAAATTGGGAAGAAATTGGAGGACTAAAGTTGGGTTCTCAGATAGATAAGAAAAGTGTAATGATAGGTGAGTGAGGTTTCCAATTGAGCTGAACCAATCGGGCAACTCTGTCAGGTGCCCTTCCAAACGAAGCTTTTGAAGGCGTGGTGGAGGGCAGAATGTTTCCAACGAGGGTAGCAGTGAATTCTCATTGTAACTTTCCTCTGCAGCTAGAGACAATGAGAGAAGCCTAGTAAGCTTCATTATAGAAGCAAACAGGTTACTTGCATGATCTTCCGACAAACTTCTAACTCCAAGTTCTCTTAATTGCGTTAAGTTACTTAACTCATTGGCAATACCACCACCTGCATACAAACCACGTAGAGTCTGGAGGTTAGTCAATCCCCCTATCCCTCTTGGGAACCTAGTCTCACCAAAAGGGCCTCCATACATTATAAGGTGCCTCAATTGTACAAGATTTAGAATTCCACTTGGTAGGGCATTCATTTTAAAACTACAAACACTCAGAGTTTGTAGGTTCTGAAGACTACTAATGCTATTTGGAAGCTTAGCCAAACAATATTTATACAAACCTAGATACCTTAAGAGTATCAGATTCCCCAATTGTTCAGGCATGCTCTTGAGCTTAATACATTGGAGGTCCAACACCCGCAAAAATCTTAAATTACAGAACATAGTTTCTAAGGAATTGTCATAGGCTTTGGGACTGTAAGGGATCCCAAGCACAAATAGAGATCGTATCGGGATATTGAGATTTTCCAAGTTGGGTGGGATTTTCTCATTGACGTCCTTGATCAAGACATGGCGGGCAGTGGTAGGGATGTTATAATCTGAACTTGCATTGAAAATAAAGAAATTTTCAACCTCTGCTACACGAAGAAGGAATTTGTGATATAGCTCGGGGACTCCTATAGTGCTCAAGCGAGGTAAAAGTTGAAGCATTCCCAGCTCAACTAACTTGTTGATATTTTCCTTAGCTACATCTTCCATTCTCTCTCCTGGAATTTCTTGTATTAGACCTTCGGCCATCAATAACCTTATCAATTTCTCTGTGCAAATAAAACTGAATCTAAAAGTGCAACAGTACCTCAAGCAAGATTTAAGGTAATACGGCAAAGCACTGTATTTTAGTGCGAAAGAAGCCATAGATTTTTCACCTTCATCATCACCACCACTTCCACTAGATTGGGAAGCGCTCTTCATTTTATTTTTTACCTTCCTTTCTTGGATGGACACAATTGAGATATCCAGTTGAGACTTGTTATCCAGTATTTCATCGAGACGTTCGTTGATCCTCCCCAATTCACTCCTGAATTTGGCAATTGTCGATGTTTGGTCCAATGAGCACCCATGGCTATTGAATTGAATGATGAAGAGATCGATACAATCATCTGCATTGTAGATGATTTCTCTCACCTTAACCAACCAATTTTTTATCAATTCTTCCACTTGTGTGCTTTGGGTAGCACCTTCACTTCTGAAGTAACCGATCTCAATGAGTTTGCTGTTGAAAAGTGGGCTTTGAGCTTCTAGATCTGAAAGTTTGGTCTTGAGTAGAAGGATTTGGTCTTCCAGACCCGAAAATGTTTTGGTCTCTTGAAGAAACAAGGAGTTCACTTTCTGAAGGAAGAATGCTACTAAGGCATCTGCCATTTCTAATGTGGTGAAGAGGAGATTGAAAACAAGAAGCCTTGATGATGAAGTAAACAAATTGAGAGATGAGTAATACTACATTGTACATATGATATTAAGCTCATATTAATATAAAAACAACTGGGTCAACGATCTCTTTAACAAATTGAAAATTCTCTTTTCAAAACAATACCAAAGACAACAACTATTTCCAGGAAACAAGTAGAGAAGCAATGTTTGTGTAGTTTAATGTTAGATACATTTCTTGAGTTTGAATAAATCAAAGTCCCACACACTCATGACCAATGTTTTCGAAACCAAGCTAACCTCTATTTCCATGAAACAGGTAGAGAAAGCAATGTTTTCTGTAGTTTAATGTTAATTTCCTTTCTTGACTTTGACTGAACAAATCAAAGTCCTACCCGCTCATGACCAATGTTTTCAAAATTGGACCGATAATCAAACTGAATTTTTCTCAATCATGGTTCAATTTGGTAAGACAAATTTATATTTATCACCCATTGTTCTTTTTCCTAGGGTATTTGGACAAACTTTCTTTCCCTTTTTCGTATGGAATGGGTTTTGCCTCAAATTTTCTTCTCGGGTTTGAAAGGTTGGACTTAAATATCTTCTCCCAAAGAAAATGATATTGTAGATATGTGAGGGTTTCCTCCAATGGGATTGAGTCCTCATCTACATGGGTTAAGGAATCTCTACCATTCAAGAAGTTTGGGTGTGAATGAAAGTCACAAATAGAATTTTGAAGTTCTATTTTTCTGGCTTATGGTGGCTCACATATCCCAAAGATAAGGGGAAACTCTCCCTAAGAACTAGGTAAGGAGGTTGGGTTGAAGGACACGGAAGGTGTTAGGCATCCTGTTCCACCAATCAAGTGATGGTTACCATTATTTGGCCATAAATAAAGTAGAAAACTCATTTTTGATGTTTTGAAGATAGAGGGGATTATAGAGAGATTAAAAGGAAAATCAACTATAGTTTTGTTTTGTAAAATAGAGATATAAAGGTAGTGAGCAAGCCAAAACTAGAAGTGGGTGCTTGTTGTAATTTTTTGTGAGCTTGAGACTTGAGTGCAAATCCACATGGATTTCACTCTGTTGGATCTCTAAGCTATTTTAGATGCTTATGTGCTCACTTAGGAGTCTTTTTTGGTTGGTTTAGTCCTTAGGAGGCATCCATAGATTTGACACCACCATAGAAGAACTAGGGACCTTTTATACATCAATTATGTCCCAATGGGACTATTTTTATTGGCTTAAAGAGTTAGATATAGATTTATAGAGACCTACACCTTAACTAATAGCCTTTTAGCAAACAAAAGTTGTGGTGTGTATGCATGAGTTTTCTAAAGGGAACTTATTAAAAGACTTATAAAGAGAAGATTACCTCATCGAGGGATTACATAGAATGATATGAAAATTCTCTTGAATTGAGACTAAGGTTAGGGGATACAAGAGTAAATCACCTCTAATGTGTCTTAACAAGACGAGGTTAGAGAGGTAATTCAATTCAAATGTAAACCAAGAAGGACTTGGGGTCAAGATTGGAAGAAAGAGAACATTACTAGAAATCCTTGGTGGGAAAAATTAGGAAAGGTTAATGCATCGAACTTGTAGGAATTGTGGAGGTTTTTCTTGGGGAATAAGCCAATTAGAACAAAATTTCCTTGCATGTAGGAAGGCAACAACCAATGCAAAAATAGTCTGTTAGGTAACCAAACAAAGGGCTAGACCCTAAACATCATAATGGATCAAATCCAGAGGATTTTTTTCTTATCAATTTCCGTGAAGGACTGTTCAACATGTATGCCTTGTTGGCAGCTAGTACATAAAAAATTATAGTTTTCATATAAATAAAGGCAAGAGTTGATCAACACCCGTAGATCAATTTGAATGTCCCAATCAGTGGTGCCACAAATGTCCTGCCCTTTATGTGGCAATAACAACACTTTCTATTTATTAGATCAAGTGTTTTAAAATGGATTATCATTGAATTCTTAAATTTAAATGATCGAATGTAACCATCTTTGATGATGTGGTAGTCCCTCCACCATTTATAGTAGTTATAGAGAGTTAAAAAAACCATGCTAACTATAATGTTTTAATGAACATATTTTTGTATCTATGGCTTCGATAGGCACAAAGATCACTTGCACCATAATCTGCCATTTTCATCACCCACAATTGTGAAAGAGGCGAGATCTTTCTTGGGACATGCAGGTTTCTACCATTGCTTCATTAAGAATTTTGACAAAATCTCGAAGTCTCTATGTGATCTACTAGCCAAGTATGTGTCATTTAAGTTCACGTCTGCATGTCTCAAAGCTTTTGAAAAGCTTAAGGCGGAGTTTACTTTGCCCCCATTATTCAACTTCCCAAGTGGAGTGTCCCATTCGAAGTCATGTGCGACACATCTGACCTCGATAGGCTTCTAAGTTTGGTCAAGCCACTTGTTCGAATTGTAGATTGATTGCAGATGGAAATTGAACAAATAATAAAAGAAAACTTTGGTGAGTAAAGTTCGTTTCACAGGGACAATAGTCGATTCAGATATTCTTTCGAATTAAAACCAAAATAGATTTTAAAAATAATTTTAGAACAAAGTATATAAATTGCAACTAAGAAATAGAATGAAATTAAAGCAAGAAACGAATTTAAAACAATGTAAAAGAAATTATAAAAATCAAATCAACCTTTGCAAGCCAACTTAACAAGCTAAGCAACTCTAACTTAGTCTCAATCCACACAACAAACCATTGTTCATGGATTGGATGATCATTCAGTTAATTCTTGTAGATAAATTCAAAGAAATGTGTAAATCCTTAATCAAGGTGGGATTATCAGATTTCTATCGCAAGTTGTCACTAAGCATGATTAAGCTTGATCTCATTTAAGCATGAATCATCAAAGTGAGACCAATCGATGCAAATCGGATAATCCCATACTCAAAATCTTCACACAAGCACAATTAAAACATAGGTAATAAAATTACTTAAACAAGATCAAGATAGATTCGCTCTGGCATCATTGACCTCTCTATGGAGAGTAGTCGATTGATAAGGTCCCAATAATTCGATTTTGGGACAGTAATTCCACAAATATTATAAAGTATAAATGTTAGTTCTTATAAATAATAACAAAATATATGAAATTTTCAAATTAATGAAGTTAATGAGAATTTCTTGCTAATTGCAAGTAAATAAGGTGCATTCGAAAACCGACAAATCATATAACGAATGTTATTACAATGTGCAAGCAAAAAAGAAAGCACCAAACAAAATCTCAGAAAAATTTGTCACCACGTCACCGTGCGGCGGTGTCACCCTAGTGCTTCGCGGTGACCTTGAGGAATCTTGCCTCGAGATTTGTACTAAAGTTTATAGATGGTTCGGTCGTTGTAACTAAATGGTCCTTGCGAATCAAATCAAGCAAAAACTTGACCCGACAACCCGATCAAGAATGCTATAAATTGAGGGATTGTCCCTAGAAGAAGGGGTCCCTCTTGAGTCCTCTAATGTCCCTCTTTTTCTCTGTAGTTTCTTTAGTTTTTGAGAGATTCTTGATTATTGTGAGAGCATCAAGAGTATTCTATTAGTCCTTTTTATTTTTCTTTTTGTAATTCTCTTGAGAGCCTATTAAAGAAGGAATCAAAAGTGCAGCTTCATTGGACATCATTTTCTTCATCTATTATCTTCTTCCTTTTGCTATTACTGCAACTATGAACCTTGCAATGAGTAGCTAGACTCTCTTTAGAGAGGTCAAGGATGCCAGAGCAAGTTCATCCCTCTAATGTTGTTTTAATTCTATATTTTTGCTTTACATGTGAATCATTCTAAAAATTCTCTTATGGGTAGATCACCTAACTTATATTTCTGATTCAAGCTTTGATAGCCATTGCTTAGATAAATTCAAGAATGACTATGCTCTGTGAAGAATTGAGGTATAAGTTAGGCAATCTCAATTAAATCAAGATTTTTGTGAATAATCTTTGGTTACACTCAATGCTTAAATTGCTCCACCCTCCGGTCTACGAGCAATGACTTGCTACATGGATTGAGTTATACTTAGAATTGAATTCTCTAAGCCCCCTTTCTTATATCTTCAACCTCTATTTCCTGCTTTAAATTCATTTACAAATTAAGTTCCATCTCAATTGTGCTATAGACCTGTTTTGTTTTTAACCAATCTGTTTTTAAACCTTATTTTGTTTTTCAATTCGAAGTTTAAGTGAATCCCAATTGTCCTTGTGGAACGAATTCGCCTTACCTAAGTTCATAATTTAATCTCTATTTCTGCAATTTACACATCAAGTTACAACGATCACCGATCATTGCGAAAAACAAATTACAACAATAATAAAACAGAGAAAATATGGTGGAGAAGAGAATGAGACAAATTGTTACTGCACTTTGATTCCCAACTTTAAGGTATTACAAGAAGAAACTAAAGAAGAAAGGTGAAGAGAAAATCCTTCTAACTCTCACTTACAAGAATTCTCTCAAAAACAAAAAATAGCAAAGTAACCCTTACTTTGGGACAACTCCTCAATTTATAGATTTTCGGATAATCTTTCTGCGACATTTGATTCGAGAAGGGTCCACCGTTACAACGACCAAAGAGTCCAGAAGATTCAACACGAATCTGGAGACATAATTCCTCGAGATCACCGCGACGCGGTGGCATGACAGAGTTGGGGGTTGGCTACTCTTATTTGGCTTGATCATTGTAACAAAAATTGTTACAAAATTATTTGTTTCCGAAATTGCCTCCTTTTTACCTGAAAATAATAAGAAATTCTATTAGTTTCAATAATTTGCCAATTTAATACAACTTGCTTTTATTTAAGTAGAAATAACAATCACGTGTCAATAAATCTTGTGTAATTATGGTCCCAAAAATGGTTTTATGGGACCTTATCACCACTTAAGTCCATGCCAATGCCACCACTGGCATGTTAGCTGGTGAATGTATGGCCCCCACTAATGACGATTTTCAAAATTTTAAGGGACCTCAATTTTAGTAGATTCAGCATCAGTTAATAATGTTGCTGCTATGGAAGATTTAAATTGGATTGATTAATTTTTAAAGGGGAGGGAAACCATGTTAAAGCATTGTTCATTACTTCTATACCAATTGTCTATATTGCACAACTCTCTTTCTTTGTTCAGGCTTATGAGCCAACCTTGCTGATTTAACAATTGCATGCATGGAGTTGAATATTTTTTACACTAGCTGGCAACTTGACACAACCATTACTCTTCCTTTGGAATTTGGGCTATCAATGCACCCAGTGCTCACACAAGTGTAGACTACCTGGCAAAAGGGAACCTTATCAGAAAGCTACTTAAAGAAGATTTTAGAAGCTCACAAAGGAATGTTTAGTTTGTTTACCTAAAAATTGAAGTACTTTTATTATTTTCGCTCTGTAAAGAAAAGCCATGGTCACTACATGCGGCCCTACAAATTTAGAGGGTATGTTTGTATTCTCATCGTTGCGAAAATTTATATTGCAAAGGCTATTTTGTATGAAATCTTTGTGATGTTGGGTAGGCCAAATATTGTTTTATTTATCTATTTTTGTCATTTTAAACTTGTCCAAATTCCTTTTCTGCAAATTCCTTTCAAGGCCAAAAAAGGGAAAAGGATTTGTTTTTTATGATGAAAAAATTGATCATTTATTATAAATTTTTTTAACATGGATAGTTATATTTTGATTTAAGATATTGTCATTAAGCTACTAGCAGAGCACACATCCATGACCAAATTAAAAGACATTACAAACCAGAGAAGATCTATGTAGTGAGTACATACTACAGAGCATAAGTTTACATTTGAGTGAGACCAACAAAGCTCATCACATATTTAAATCCAAGAGCCAACGACCCTTACACAAATTATGAAAACATCCATATGTAAGGTAAACAACCCAAGCCAAATCTATAATGGTCCACGTGAGCTCCCAGAAATCATTGCACCTGCATTAGCTTAGTTGTTTTGACACATTGCAAAACAACTTTGAGGTTGTGTGTACAAGTCCAGCTTACCCATGCATAACTAGAGACCATATTGGGATATGGAAAATTTTCAAGTTAGATGGGACTCATGCATACCATCGATAGAGACATGTTGGGCAGTGGTTGGGATGCTATAATCTGAACTTGCATTAGAAATAAAGAAATTCTGGACCTCTGCAGCATGAAGAAGGAATTCATGACATGGTCTGGGGACTGTGAGGTAGCCATTTAAATATTGAAGCATTCCTAGGTCAAATGACTTGTTGATATTTTCATAAGCTATGGTCTTCATCGTCTCTCCTGGAATTTCTGTTTGAGCTCCTCGTTTTGCTTCTCTAACCCCCTGCGCATCTCTTCCCTCATTTCTGTTAACAAATGGTACATCACAAGCATTGGATCTTGTGGCGATGGAAGTGGATCTGCTAGCAAGGGGTTTGATGGCTCTCCACGTCCTTCACCTCTTGCCCTCACCATATTGGTTGTTTTTCTCCTTGTAACGTTCTCACAGATGGCGTAAAATTGTAAATGCGATTTTTAACTCTACATCTTCCTTGACAACTCCCAGCTCGGTGGATGGCCTGCGACAGGACCACTCTGACGATCAAGTTAGAAATTAGAGCTAAGCTAATAAAGTATTCTCAGGGAAGATTTTTTCTAACCTTTAGTGCTAGTTGCAATCTGGTATTTATAGAGTTCCTGACTCGTGGATTTCTCAAGATCTTTTTAATGATTTATGTCGGAGTAGTTGTGCCTACTCTCTGGTCTATCAATTGCAGGAGTTGCTATACATGACCTGTCAATGTAGGAGCAGTTTCAACCGTTCTGTCAGGTTGAGAGTTGTCACATCTATTCTGTCAATGACTGTACTATCACATCTGACTTGTCAGGTGTCATAATCACCCGACCTTCTTCTACGAAATTTGGTTTTGTGCAACTCGGTGGTATATTCTCAACTTGACTCGGTGGGTCGGTTATGTTTTTCTTAAATTGCAACGTGTCACTATCTCTGAGAAATACCCTCCACAGGATACATAAGGAAAAAGATCTACGGTTTTGTGCACTTGTCAGGTCAATCAATATAAGTTATCTAAGGGTTTTGCTATCCAATGCAGTTGGAGACCCTTGAGTTCACTGTCTAGTGACCTAGAATAATGACATGTGGAAAAGATTACTCAGGGAATTGTTTTCAGTTTTTATTTTTTAAATTAAAAAAAAAAAGGAAAGAAAAAAGGCAACCGATTGCCTAGGCTGACTGATTTGTGGTTGCACATGTCTTAAGGTCATTTGTGGTTGACCAATTGGATACTTCCTTGATTTAATGTTTATTAATGGCATATTCAAAACCTATGTTACCAGATTTATTAATTTGTACTATTGTTAGTAGTGGGTTTGAAGGATATAGGGAACCGTGTGATGATCAATAAGTGGATCCAACCCTTGTTAGTAATTTGGAATACGGCAAAAGTTCGATTTGTGAAAAATTCGAGTTCTATTTGATTTTGGATTGCAAAAGTCCAGTCTAAAATTCAGCCAAAATTTTGATAAATGAAAAATATGCGGCATATGCTTTATGTGTGTATTATCCATTTCATTTCAAAAATTCAAAAATCAAAACTTTGGCCATATGATAGTGATGGTGAATGGTGATGATGAAATTGGTGATGGTAATAAAAACATTGAGATTATTGTTCCATTGATTTTTAAAAGAAGACTAAAGTCAAGGGACAAATCATCAATTTTAATGTGTAATCTCAAATAAATGTAGAGGGTTGTGTTATTATTTTTTTAAAGAAAAAAAGCGACATTTGTCACATAAAAATGTGAATTCCTCCAAAATTTTAAAGTATGACCACTTCAAAGTAGATTTGTATTATATGTCACAACTTACAAGATTACACTTTGCAACATACAACAATTTATAGTAGCATTTTTTTTCCATCGAATTTTATTAAAAGTCGTAAAATTTGCATTTTATTATTTACAAACTTAAAATCCGTGAATTATTCAAAATAGTTCAATAATCCGGAGAATAATACTTTCATTTATAAAAAATGAAAAATTTATGAATTATTCAAGAATTAAACGAGAGATTGCTAACAAGGAACCAACCATTCTACTTTGTTGAATCTCTGCCTAGCTTATTCTATGGTGGTAAACTATCAAGACCTTGATAAGGATTTGATGGTGAAAATTGTAAACGAAATTAAAAGTTCATTGAACCAAGAAAGAAAGTCCACCACACAGAAAGAATCTTACTGTAGTATTGTCCAATTAGTACAAAATTGGGGTCTGGGCCCCACACATGAGCCGACTAAATTGAATAAAATAAAATGCTAATATATCACAGAAAATCAAGGGTGAATTACTATTTCGTGAGCTGAAAATGAGTTATTTATCATTCCAGTCACTTTTCATTTTAATTATCAAAACGTGAAAAATCACATTTTCGTTAAAAAAAATTCAAAACGAAGTGACTACTTTGCAGGTTTGAAGTGACAATTTTGCTAGTCTAAGTGAAATTGTCACTTTAAAAACCTCCGAATTCATTATCGTTTATGTTTTAGTAATTAATATGAACAGTGAGCCAAAATCATAAATTCGTCAAAAGTTGATCACTTATTTGTAAATATCTCTAAAATCAACATTTTCGTAATTGCACTGTTATTATGTAAAACCCTAGTTATGTTTCTTAGGAATATATTTATTTCTCTTTATTCAGTGAATGTGTGTAATATGTGTTAGAGTTCTCTCTTCATACTGTAATCAATGCGGATCCATGGACGTACCCCAATCTTGAGGGAACCACATAAATCTCTATACTTTTGTGTGCTTGCATCTTATTTTATTTTCTTTATATTGTTCTTGGATTAATTTCTCTACATAGGTTTCTCAATCTTCATACCCTTGCCGACACCTTCTCTCCAATGGCACCAATAAATTAAAAAAAAAATTAGGGGGTCTCAATTGTAGAAAATTCAGCATCCTTCTATCAACATCTCTATTAACTTCCATTCCATGTGACACAAAAGCTCATTCAACTACGATTTCATCATACCTAAATACCTCAGGTGTATCAGATCTTCCACTTCATCGGGCAAACCCAATCTTTTCATTTTTTTTATAGATCCAATATCTTTAAAAACTTCACCTCTCATATGACTCGGTCTTTCGACAATCCCACTCAGCTGTAAAAAGGGCCTTCAATCCCAAATATGAATAAAGATTGAACTGGCAGATTTTTCAGTGTGGGTTTGTTATTGCTGGAATGGATTGAAACATGGCAGGCACTAGTAGGTACATTACATACTGGACTGGAAGATGCCATAAATGGAATCTTCGTTTGGGATTATACTTCAGAATCTCTACATCATTCATATGGTACCCCCAAAAAAATTCCAACAGGTTTAACAATTAATTGTAGTTTAGACATTATAATTCCAAAGTTGCATTGCAATATGTCAACCAAATGAGCTATGGATCTAAGCCAACTTCCAATGTAATACATTCAAAATTTTTGATAGATTGGGTTATATAATTTTGTGAATTGGCCGATTTCTGTAAAAAATATATACCAAAATGGCATTGTAATCTGCATACAAAGTGAAGTGCCCAAGCGTCTGAGTGCTCTTGTGCCTCTAAGAGAGAGAGAGAGAGAGAGAGAGAGGTGTTGGCTATTCCACGGTGTTTACATGATCCCTAGATAATGGGAAGACCAGATAGCTTAGTTGGTAAAGTCTATGGGTGACGACACCGTAGACCTTGGTTCGATCCCCGTCACTGTCAGCACCTAGTTAGGGATCCCATTAAAAACAGGCTTGCCTATGTGACCCCATGCCTTATTTTTGGGAAATTCAACTGGCCAATAATGTTATTATTTTTGAAATTTTCAAGGTGCTGGTTCAAGAAGTTAGTTAGCGAGACAATGCATGTCCTCTCTCTCATGAGTCTAACACCTTGTGAAGTCGTCCCAGGGAAGGTGCTAATGGTCCATTTCTCACTTACAAAGGTGGGGGTAGGGTGGCTTATTGGGTGGAAGAAACAATTGAAGGCTTAAAATTCATCTAATGGTTCATTTCCCCTTATGCAGAGAAGGTAACAAAGTAGCTGACAGGTTGGTGTCAATTGCAGCAAAAAATTATTCTAACTTCATCTTCTTAGGTGAATCAGATTTATCACTATCAATCAAAAAGCATCTAGTTGGTTACTTGCTTTGCCTTCCCAAAT
The DNA here is from genome assembly GCF_017979445.1 of Akebia trifoliata. Taxonomy (NCBI): domain Eukaryota; kingdom Viridiplantae; phylum Streptophyta; class Magnoliopsida; order Ranunculales; family Lardizabalaceae; genus Akebia; species Akebia trifoliata. The sequence goes on from NC_141381.1 coordinate 28,159,058, forward strand.
TTTCACATGAGTTTGATGTAAAGTACGGTTGTGCCCTGGTGATCATGTACATGATTTTCAATCTATTGAAATATGGGTCAAAAATCAATTAAGCGTGGTTCAAGGTAATTTGAGTTGGGCTTGTAACTTATGTAAGTGACACACTTATGTAGTGTTTTTAAAAAGGATTTTGTTCTTTTGTTGTAAGAAGTCTAACTTAAGTCTAAATCTTTTACAGAAAAGAGAGTAGAGAAAGAAAAAAATCCAAGAGAGGAGAGGTTGAGAGATTTGAGAAAATTAAGATTTAGAAGAAGGTGAATCGAATTGATAAAGGGAGTCCTTGTATTGATTTACACTATTTCCTTCATAATGTAATCGAGCTCTAACGCTCATACCTCCATGGACGTAACTTTTCGGTGAACAACGTAAAATCTCATGTTGTGGGTATTGTGTTCTTACTATTTTCTTTGTATAGTTGTTTATCATCTTTACATTTGCTACTATTAATTGAGTTATCCTTCATTACATTTGCTACTATTAATTAGGTTATCTTTTATTGCCATTATGAAACAAGATTTAGGAAGGTAAAGCATATAAGATGTTTGATTAAGTATCTAATAGGTGTTTGACCAAATTACCTAGTGAGCTTTACAACGGTATTTACATACACAACACAAGCAATATAATCTCACGTTGATGCTTAATAGAAAGAAGGGGAAAAAAAAAGAGGAGGAATTGGGTTCAAGTCAAAGATGGCAAAATGCTCAAACCCAAAGGTTAGAAGTCACCAATCATTCAGATGCTTGGAGATTCCTACTTTTAGATTTGGAAATTTTTGGTCAAGCATTTGTATATCCAAGATTACCCATCACGGGCTTTCACTTGCCAAATTGGCTGAGACAATTTATTTGAGAACTTCCATGAACCACAAAGTGTTTCGTTATTTGGGGAAGGCCTAAAAGCTGGTACAAGCTACATGCAGGAGTCTCTTGCAATTGGGATGGCAATCCCTCTGGTTTTTATGATCTTATGAAAAAAAAAATTCTAGAGTGACGCTATCGAGTGACAATAAATGTGAGAATTCATTTCATCATCAAGATTATATTTACAATCCATGTGATACAAAAACAAGCAATTTGGAACCACAAATCAGAATTTTGGCCAAATCACTGGGATGTGTTTGATCTTGTAATTTTCTCTTCCTCCTTTGGGACTCAACTTCCGTGCAAGATCACCATGTAAAGGGTTAATCTTCAGTTCTTTGAGTGTGGTAATTAATTGCAAACCGTCTGGGAGAGTCCTCAAGCTGTAACAATTTTCGAAGCAGAGGTATTTCAAGCTTGGCAGAGCACCTACTTCAAGCTCTGTCCATTCAACTAGTTTTTCATTGTCTATAACGAGAACTTCAAGACTAGGAAACCCATTCGACCCACAAAATTCTCTGCCAATGAGCTTTGTTTTGTAGGCTTCCTTCAAAGTGAGATGTTTCAAATTAGGAAGAAACGGAAGGACCAAATCAGATAAATAGGAGAAGCTTAATGATAGGTGAGTGAGGTTTCGAATTGAGCTGAGCCAGTCTGGCAACTCTGTCAGACGCCCCTCCAAATGAAGAAATCGAAGGAGTGGTGGAGGGGAGAATTGTTCCAAGGAGGGTAGCAGTGAATCCTTACTGTAGCTTTTCTCTACTACTAGAGACAATGAGAGAAGTCCAGTCATCTTCACTATAGAAGTACACAGGTCACTTGTATGATCATCCGACAAATCTCTGACTCCAAGCTTTCTTAATTGCGTCAAGTTACTTAACTCCTTGGCAATGCCACCACCTGCATACAAACCAGTTAGAGTCTGGAGGTTTTTCAATCCCCCTATCCCTCTTGGGACCTTAGTCTCATAAGGATTTAGCCTCGGAAAAAGATATGGCCCCCTATCCATTATAAGGTGCCTCAATTGTACAAGATTCAGAATTCCACTTGGTAGGACATTCATTCCACAAATAGAAAGAGTTTGTAGGTTTTGAAGCCTACTGATGCTATTTGGAAGATTATCCAAACAACATTCATCTAAACCGAGATACCTTAAGTGTATCAGATTCCCCACTTCTTCAGGCATGTTCTTAATATTAATAGATTTGAGGTCCAATACCCGCAAAATTATTGAACTACAGAACATAGAATTCTGATAGGAATTGTGCTTGCGAGGGATCCCACGAATAAATAAAGATCGTAATGGGAGATTTAAAATTTTGAAGTTGGGTGGGCTTTTCTCTTTCTCTTTCTCTTTCTCATCAATGTCCTTGATTGAGACATGGCGGGCAGAGATTGGGATGTAATAATCTGAACTTGCATTGGTAACAAAGAAATTTTCATCCTCTGCTACTCCGAGAAGAAATTTGTGATATCGACTGGGAACAACTATATCCCCGAAGCGAGGTAAAACATGAAGCATTCCCAGGTCAAGTAACTCGTTGATATTTTCATGTGCTACATCCTCCATTCTCTTTCCTTGAATTTCTTGTATTAGTCCTTCTGCCATCAATAGTTGAACCAATTTCTCTGTCTCTATAAAACTGAATCTAAAAGTGCAACAGTACCATAAGCAGGATTTAAGGTAATACGGCAAACTACTGTATTTTAATACAAAAGAAGCCATATAGATTGTTCACCTTCATCATCATCACCACCACTAGATTGAGAAGCGCTCTTCATGTTATTTTTTACCTCCAGTTCTTGTTGATACTTGTTATCCAGAATTTTGTCGAGACGTTGGTTGATCCTCCTCAATTCATTCCTGAATTTGACAATTGTCGACCCATCTTCATCTTGGCTATTCATGAATTGAACGATGAAGAGATCGATACAATCATCTGCACTGTAAATGATTTCTCTCACCTTAACCAACCAATTTTCCACTTCTGGGGTTTGCGTAGCATGTCCAGTACTGAAGTAACTGATCTCAATGAGTTTCCTAATGAAAAATGGGATTTGAGCTTGTAGATCTGAAAGTTTGGTCTTAAGTAAACGAATTTGGTCTTCCACACCCGAAAATGTTTTGGTCTCTTCTACTAACAAGGAATTCACTCTCTGAAGGAAGAATGCTACTAAGGCATCTGCCATTTCTTAATTTCTGATGAAGAGAAGAGATCAAAAACAAGAAACCTTGATGATAATGATGATGTCTTCAACAAAAATGAGAGATCAGTAATACTACATGATACAGATGAAAAGACTAGTCAACAAGGTCTTTTAACAAATTAAAAATACTCATAAAAAAAAAAAAAAAAAAAATTTACCAAAAGCAAACATCTATTTCCATGAAACCAATTGGCAGAGAAAGCAATGTTTTACCTACTTCAATGTCAGTTGCCTTTCTTGACTTTAATCAATTCAAAGTTCCACACAATCATATGATTAGTGCTGGCAATGGATCGGGTCGGGTCAGGCTCATGTCGTGTTGAGGTAAAATATTACCGAACCCAACCCATTTATAAATAAGTATACCTGATAATCTATTTAATAAAATTTTAATTCTTGTTTTAAAAAAATAAATTTTATTTTCACCATCAAAAATAAAATATCTTTACGAAAAATAAAGTCACACAACTGTAAAATAAGTTCAATGGTGAAAAATAATTTTCTTTTAATTTCTTCTTTTAAAGTTTGTAAAAAAAAATTTCTTTGCAATCATGTAGTATCAGATCGTGTTTTTGGATGCCATAAAGTGATGTGGTCAGAAAACTTTCCTTACTAACTACGTAAAAAAAAGTATTTTTCAATATTATTATTATTATTAATTAAGCAAGGTGTATTTCATTATCACATGAGACATGATAACCTTACTTTGTAAGATCTTAAATCTTACTGAAAGTCATTTTGCTAATATATATTAGGATCAAACATTACATACCTCTACATTTTAATGAAAAAAATATAAGTATAAATAAATATTAATTTAAAAATATTTTAAAACACCCTTTATATTTTATAGAATTTGATAAATAAAAAAATATATTATGAAAAAATTCTAGGAAATTCTATAAAAAAATGAGTAATTTAAAAAAATCTTAAATAATTGTTAATATATTTAAAATTACACGTTAATGATAAAATAACTAAACTTGCTTAAACAAGTTGGGCGGATTAACACCTAGAACCCAAATCCAACCCATTTAATAATCGTGTTAGCGGATTGGCATTATTATGACTCAAACCCACTAATTTCATGTTGTTTCCAAGTCGTATTCAAGGATCATGTTCAGATTGCCTCTCCTACTCATGACCAATCAATGTTAGTTGCCTTTCTTGACTTTGAACAATTCAAAGTTCCACACAATCATATGATTAGCGGTAGCAATGGGTCGGGTTAGGTTCATGTCATGTTGAGGTAAAGTATTATGAAAATCTACCAAACCCAAACCCAATCCATTTATAAATAGGTATACCTGATAACCTATTTAATAAAATTCTAATCTTTATTAAAAAAAATAAGTTTCATTTCCACCACCAAAAATAAAATATCATTAGTAAAAATAAAGTCACACAACCGTAAAATAAGTTCAATGGTGAAAAATAACTTTCTTTGATTTTTTCTTTCAAAGTTCATAGAATTTTTTCCTTTACAGTTATATAGCATCAGATCATGTTTTTGAATGCCATAAGGTGATGTAGTCAGAAAATTTTCCTTACTAACTTAGTAAGGAAAGTGTTTCTCAATATTATTATTATTATTAGCTAAGTGTATTTCATTATCACATGAGACATAATAACCTTACTTTGTAAGATCTTAAATCTTACTGAGAGTCACTTTGCCAATATATATTAGGAATCAAACAAACACATACCTCTACATTTTAATGAAAAAAATATAAATATAAATAAATAACTTATTAAGAAAAGTGTTTTTTCTTTTCCAAATTAAAATTTAACTGTTTATTAATTTAAAAATATCTTAAAACACTATTTATATTTTATAGAATTTGATAAATTAAAAAAATTGCTATGAAAAAATTCTAGGAAATTCTAGAAAAAATGAGTAATTAAAAAAAAAAATCTTAAATAATTATTAATATATTTAAAATTACATGTTAATGACAGAATAACTAAATGTGTAAATAGGTTGGGCAGGTTAACACCTAAAACCCAAATCCAACCCATTTAATAATTGTGTTAGACAAGGTTGGTTCTATTATGATCCAAACTCACTAATTCCGTGTCGTTTTCAAGTTGTGTGCAAGGATCATGTTCAGATTGCCTCTCCTACTCATGACCAAAGTTTTAAAACCAAGCTAACCTCTATTTCCATGAAATAGGTAGAGAAAGCAAAGTTTTGTGTAGTTTAATGTTAGATGCCTTCCTTTACTTAAAACAAATCAAAGGCCCACATTCATGACCAAAGTTTTCAAAACTGGACCCATGATCGAACTGAAAATTTTCTCAAATGGTTGAATGAGCATTCAATTGTGGCTCAATTTGATCACACCGATTTGTATTCATTAAATAATTTTTAAATATATAAAAATTAGAAATCAAGTAAGAGGAAAAAAAAAGAAAGGAATTCATGGACTCTTTCGCGAATCATTGGTATTTTCTTCAAATCTACAAAGCTTTTCAACTTCCTTTCTTTAAAAATAATAATAATAATAATAATAATTTTTAGTTATCACAATTTTCTAGTTTTCAAGAATCCGGTTCATGAGAATCGACGGTTCAATCAGTTGAACCCATCAGTTTTGAAAAGCCGACCATTCTTTGTAAAGTACTAGTTCAAAGTGAACGAACTGCCTCAACAGTTGAAAATCACTATAAGAACTTCAGGGAAAAAGTACTACAGAGGATCCGCTCAAATGTTGTAAACAATTAGGATTTATGTAAGATTAATTTTTTTTATGTAATTAATTAATTAAATAATTATTTTAAATTCTGATTGATTTTTTTCTTCATTTTCCAAATAACGAAGGAAGGGAGATCCATGGTTTTGTTCTTGGTGGATTTGAGTCTTGGTTTTTTATATAATTAATTAATTAAATAATTATTTTAAATTCTGATTGATTTTTTTCTTCATTTTCCAAAATGGTTTATGATTCACGATGTTCGTAAAGATCAATTCCCGTCATTAACCATGTTTGCAATTCTTCACTCAATCTCCTTGGACAGATTTTCTTAAGATCTATTATAATTGATTATGTGTGTTGCAAAATATGCAGTAGACAGAAAAGAAATTAATTTATTGAATGTAACATGTTTAGATTAACGAATGATACAAACAAAAAAAGAAATTATTGTTGAAAGGAGATTTGACAAGTTGTAAAATCTTTTAGAATTAATGTATCATATTGATACTCATATAAGAAAATTTTCTGATATTAATTGTGTGTGTCCTACGTTATGGAGATAAAAATAAAATAAATTAATTAAATAAAAAAGAGTGAACAAGTCATAAAATCTTTTGGATACCTTATTGATTATGTGTGTTGGATGATCTATAGAAGAGAAAAAACTTATTCATATGGCTTCCATGTTCCCTGTAATAAGCACTATACTTCGTACATAACACATACAAAGAGAGTTGTTCGACACATGGGTGTTCCAGGAGTTGCATTATCGTAGTGGCGTTTTTGTATTTGTAAACAAAAATGATACCAAATCGCATCTGTTGATGAATCTACACTTCAATTGTTAAAATGCACTTTTGAAAGAGAAAGAGATAAAAGAGAGAGTTGTTTGAAAGACAATGAGGTAAGGCAATCCCCAGTACGTGTACCAAGGCATCCCAATTTACAAAACTAGCCTCATTTAAATGTGCTTTTGGTTGTCTTCCCTTCTTTTCCAACTTTCACAATCTCATCAGACCCTATCAATAACCAAGCAAGTACATGGCTTGATCATCAGGGCCCACCTCTCATGCGACCCATTTTACGCCACCAGAATCATCCGATTCTATGCCATCAATGATGACCTTCATTCAGCTCGCATTCTATTTGATAAAACTCCCAACAGAAGTGTCTATCTCTGGAATTCCATTATCAGAGCTTACGCCCAAGCCCTCAAATTCCACCATGCATTCTCTCTATTCAAACAGATGCGTAATTCAGAAACCAAACCCGATAATTACTCCTTCGCGTGCATCTTACGTGCATGTATGGAAAATTCGGATCAGGTTGGACTGAGAATTGTTCATGGAGTAGTCATCGTATCGGGTTTAGGATCTGATTCGGTTTCTAGTAGTGCACTTGTGAATGCTTACTCAAAACTAGGCTTAGTTGATGAAGCTTGTGGGGTGTTCAATGGGATAAAGGAACCAGATTTGATTCTGTGGAATTCAATGGTCACGGGTTATGGGCACGTTGGATGTTCCGATAAAGGTTTAGAACTGTTTAGTAGCATGAGGAACATGGGGAGAAACCCAGATGGGTACACTCTTGTTGGATTGATATCGGGTTTCGGTGATCCTTGCTTGTTAAAAATCGGCCAAGGAATTCATGGTTTCTGTTTGAAATTTGGGTTTGATTCCAATGCCCATGTAGAAAGTTCGCTCGTGACTATGTACTCGAGGTGTAATTGCTTGCATTCAGCTTGTAGAGTTTTTCGAAGTTTATCTCAGCCTGATTTAGTTCTTTGGTCTTCTTTGATAACTGGATTTTCACAGTATGGAGACAGTGAAGAGGCCCTTCTCTTATTCAAAGAAATGACTAACAAAGGTCAAACAGCAGATCATGTCTTAATTGCTTGTGTATTGGCAGATTGTGCTCGGTTGGCGATGGTTGTGCTTGGTAGGGAGATCCATGGTTTTGTTCTTCGGCATGGATTTGAGTCACAGTCTATGGTTGCTTCTGCTCTCATAGTTATGTACTCTAAGTGTGGTTTCGCTAGTTTTGGAGTTCGGATTTTTGAAATTATGCCAGAAAAAAACATTGTCGCCTATAATTCTGTAATTTTGGGGCTCGGTTTACATGGATTCTTCTCCCAGGCCTTCAGAATGTTTGAGCAGATGTTGAATAAGGGATTTAAACCTGATCAATCAACGTTCTCTGCTCTCCTCTGTGCTTGTAGTAATGCTGGATTTGTCAAAGAAGGTTGTAGTTTGTTTAAAAGAATGGTAGACGAATATGGTATCCCAGCAAGGCAGGAGCATTACATATACATGGTGAAGCTTCTTGGGAATGCTGGAGAATTAGAAGCAGCTTATGATCTTATCCAGACCATGGCAATGCCTCCAGATTCTGGTGTTTTGGGTGCACTATTGTCGGGTTGTGTCATTCATGGAAATTCCAAGTTGGGTGAGATTGTGGCCCGTCAGCTCTCTGCGTTTGTGCCCAAGAAAACTGCTTATAGAGTCATGCTTTCAAACATATATGCCTTGGATGGGAAATGGGATGATGTGCAGAAGTTGAGAGATGATATGATGGGAGCAGGATTGCGGAAAACGCCTGGTATTAGTTGGATTGGAGATGGTAATATCTAATTAATGTCTTTATCATCTCCTACATTATATCCCAACTATATGGGACGGACAACTGAATTGATTTGGGACCTCAACCCAACCTGGAGCATTGTCCATTTCAAACGCTTGTGCGTGTGGACCGTGGAGTAACTCAAGTTTGACTGGGCTCCCTCTTCAAGCTTGGGAAACTCACCCTTTTGTTCTTCGTCACTCCCAGGCTTCTAAGTTGGGTCAAGCCTTCACACCCCCGCTGAACATTGCTGTCAACTTCCATTCCATCTGACACACTGATTTGTAAGTTCCAGAAGACTCTCTAGAAGCTGATTTAACTATTATCTCATCAGGCCTAAATGCACTTTCTTGGGCAAGCTCTCGATCGTTACATCCTCTAGTCCCAACTACAAAAACATAACCTCCCATAACACAAGTCTTCAACAATCCCATTCAGCTTCAGAAAGGAGGTCAATCCCAAATATGAATATCAAAGTGTTCTGACTGTTGGAATGGATTGCAACATGGCAGGCAGTAGGAGGGAAATAAGATTTTCCAAACTTGTATATGCAGTAAGACTAATGATGCATGCACGCGGTAAATCATACGCGGTCTGTGTGCGGCTGATGTGGCAAGGGCACAGAACTGCAGATCCTTTTAGTTGTGTATCCCAAAGAAAAAATATCTATGGTTCTGTGCCCTTGCCACGCCAACCACATACATTCATCACGACTCATGCAGCAACTGATATCTATCTTCATCTGGCATTATACTTAAATTATTTGTAGTTTTGGCATTATAGTTCTATTTACATCAAAGTTGCATTGCTATATGTCAACCAACAGAGCAATGGGTATTAGCCCACTTCAAATGTAATAGGTATATTGATTGAATAACTTTGTGAAGTAGTTGATTTCTGTAAAAAAAAATGTTCTTCAAAATGGCATCGCAATTACCCATTCTGAACTTCTAACCCCATCAAAAGCGGTTTACAAAAATTGGACAGTCCACGATTCTTCAACTTGTAAACTAGGGTAAGAAGTTTCGGAACGAACTGATTTTTGGTGAGGATGATCTCTTCATCATAGAGATCATCCTCACAAAAAATCAGTTCAATCCAAAACTTCTAACCCCTATTTTGAAAAATGTTCGGCACAATGTTTGGCTCTCTTTAGGGCCTCCAAACGTGTATATATGTATGATTGGCATTCCAATCTTAATAGAGAATGAAGTGCCTAAGTGCACGTGCACACACGCTTACACTTGTGCTTGTGTGTAAGAGAGACACAAGTCCAAACCATCCCAAGGTGTATTATATATGCTCCCTAGACAACCATCTTTCTGTTTTGCCTAAAAAAAGCGGATCTAGGGCAATGCAGTGATGTTAAGACTTTTTTCTAAATCTTGAGTAAAACTTTCCCCTAATCATCCAATAGAATTTCAGCTTAGAAAATGTTCCTTACAAAAGAAATTTCTACTGTTTTGAAAATGGCCATGATGAAAATTAGCAGGTAACTTGAATATGCCAGTTACCATGTCATACGCATAAGTAAAACTTCAGCTAGGGGAAGGCAAAAAATGATGTAGATTGATATAGAAAAGATTCATAAAATGCCTTGGTACACAGGATATAACTCTAAATAGAACGTAATGGCAAAAATGGGTGGGATATGTTGAATGCTTATTTGGGCAACACACTGAATGACAATGGTGTGCTAAAAAACATTATAAGGAATTCCAAGCAAAGAAGCTCTTATGTTGGATGAATGACATCCCCCCTAATACTGAATGATAATGGTGTGCTTAAAAACATTATGAGGGATTCCAAGCTATGAAGCTCTTTTGCTCCACAATCAAGTAAATTTTCAGTTGGTGATTTTTCATTTCCTAGGAACTGAGAAAGAAAAGTATCCAAAAGTTAACAAAAAGCTAGAATGAAAATGAGCTAGGAAAATAAGGAAAATTGGTTAAGTAAGTTTTCTTTTTCTTTCCTCCTTTATTGATAAGTAACACTGATTATAACACAAATTCAACCTCGAATAAGCACAGAGAGATGTAGAGGAAAGCACAAGGGGCTGTTTTACTTCACTTTGTGAGAGATCTTTATGTAATTCAAAATCCTGTTAAGAGCTTTACCACTATCAATGGCTTCTCTGGCTCTATTCAATGCCGAGGACACGTCTTCTGCACCATCACATCCCAGCAAATGGTCCACCATTCCAGCGTTCAAGACTATCCGGTCATAAGCTGGTCCTTTTTCACCACGAAGTGCTGCTAAACCCAATTCTATATTTCTCAAAACCTATTATATATATATTAAAAAAAGAGACAAATTCATTGTCAGAAAACTCATAGCCAAAAAGGAAAAAAAGAAAATATACAGAGTAAAACAGATAAATGTAATGTCACCCAATAAGAGAAACATGCAGAAGTATTATGAATTCTACTTGAACTATCCATGGTTTTCTTTTAAGCATAGTGACAAAATCGGGGTTCTGGAATAATTCAGCTGGGGAAAATTTTGGAAAAAACGGGAAACAGTTAGCAAAGTCAGTAAAATTTGGAAAAATAAAAACATATATTGTTGACTTATGAATGCTCCAAACGTTAGTTCTCACAAATGAGAGTTGTGCTACGCTCCAAACATTAGTTCGTACAAACTAGAGTTGCATTACGCTCCAAACTCAATTAGCACAAACAATAGTTGCATTTAGCTCCGAACATTATTTCACTCTAGTGGCGTTTTGCTCTAAACGTTACTTCACACAAACGAGCGTTGTGTTTCACTCCGAACATTAGTTCGCACAAATGAGTTACGTTATGCTCCAAACATTAGTTCCCACAAACGAGAATTGTATTATGCTCCGAACGTTAGTTCAAACCGTATTTTAAACATAATATTAAACAAAATTCATATTTTAAACATAATATAAAGCATTTATTTTTCAAAACTCCGCAGCTCAGTTAGGATTATCACTAAAGAGTCACCCCTTACAAAAACAAATCAACGCTTTTTGTAACTATGCTTATAACCAGACTTAGTACTAAAGAATTTCCAGAGAAACTCAACTTGATAAAGATTCATGGTGAGTTAAGAGGGTTGCCCAGATTTATTGAGATCATCTTATAACAAGATCCAAATTTTAGATCATATAGCAAGCCTCACAAGGAAAGCATGCAGACAATCCAGTTAGGCACGGAGGAACTCTTTATGATCATACGATCCTATCTGATTTTCACAACATTGCTCAATAAATCCATGCTCTGAGTAGACATGGAGGCCATCCAAAGCGCAAGTAGGAATCTCGAGTGCTCACGCCCTGTTTTTACAACTACACCTTTCCCTTCCCTACCAATCAGGTGATGAATTTAAGAAACATCACACGGTATTCCATTATTTTCCAAGGAAGAATTATTATACAAAATTGCTAATAGGGTATCCAGCATTTTTATTATTGTCTATCAACAGCAAGCAATTTTGAAACATTTGCTAGGAGAAGAAGACAGAAGAATAGTCAAACCACCTTACCGATCTATCAGTTCTTGGAGTATCAGTGGGCTCAAATCCATAATCTTTAGCATTGACCTCAAGATTGAAAGTCTCACGTGAAACTCCTGCAATCAAGAACTTGCATTGAATTTTATGGTGCAGTGCAAAGAGCCTAAGACCATTAACTATGTTCAAGAAATATGTTCTAAATGACAGAAGCACTTATAGCTGCTTGGACCTAAGTTTCTAAACTAATCAAAGAGAATTAAAAAGAATTAAAAAGCGAAGAAAAAAAAAAAAACACAGAAGGGGGAAAAATGAAGAAGCAAAGGCAGAGGAAGTCTCAATACCATCGACTTCAGAAGCAGATGGATAACTCAATGAACGGAAACCTGAGCAATAGTTCACTGGAAGGCCTTTTGATGCATTTCTTGATCGCAGTCTAGTTGTCATTGAGAGTGCACCTTCTTCACCCTACACCAACGGCAAGATTGAAAGAAAAACTTGGTTACCCTCCAAGACTTTTGTGAATAGAAACCGGACAAATCTAGAGATGGCTTCTTCAGATATATTAATGTTGCCAGAACCACTTCAAAGGCAACTTCAAATTCCAGGATTTTATTTAAATTAGAGGCTCTCAAAATTGGAAATATATAGATATCTGTAAGTGCAAAGACTTTCTGATATAAATGTGAAGTGCCAACCTTAACCACCAAACCAGAATGGATGCCTCTTCTTCTCATAAGCATTAACAAAGGATCCTCATAACCCTCATGATAAAATCCAGAAACAATAGCTTCCTTTCCACTAGCCTGTCAGGAAACAACCTCTTTTTTTTAATAAAATTGTCTCAAAAAAAAAAACAATAATAGAGGCAAAACTACATCAATTTATTGAATATAGCATCCTGGCATGTACATGGAACACAATTCACAGAACATACTATTTATTTCTTTATATGACAATATGAAAAAGAAGTGTCATGCCCACAAGATAAGTCAAACAAAAATCATCATCAGCTGTGTTCTATCCCAAGTTTTTGGGGTCAGTGCAATGAAAACTACTTCCCCATTCAACTTTATCAAAAACTTTAACAAAAGTCAAATATAAGAAAATAAAAAAATTTAGATACAAATAGGAGGCAAAAGAATACCAAGATAGCATTGCGGTATTCACAATATATGCACGCATGTGATATGCAGACTTTATTTATTTATAATATTTCCCTGGTTATAAAAAGTTCAAAAAACTGGAAGAAAAAAAAAAAAAAAAAAGTGGGGCGGGGGGGAGGGGGGGTGATCGTCATCAAAATAGCTGTTTTGAACTTACAATACAAACTTAAACCTCCATTGTGTGCATAAGCTCTGCAGAAAACTAAATGTTATTTGATGCTGAAGTTCTTCAAGGTATCAAATGGCATAATTGATTTTGAATGTGAAGGGCCAAGAATGACCTCATGCGTTATGTAGTGCATTATTATAACTTTTTATTTTTTTGAACTTTTTTATTGAAAGGTAAAATGACTCACTCTAACAAACTGCTGCACTTTTTCAGCTGTTGCAAGTGGTGGGCGTTTTTTAATATGCTCCCTCAATGCTATTAATGAAAAACTGCAAAAGAAACAGGAGTGTTGCACAGCTTATCTATTAGAATAAAATAAAGCTGTGAGTTGCAATTGTATCTTACAGATCATCAGATGCATTAGGTTATGGAAAGCACTTAGACATAACATCCATTACTGGTACCAATATGTGGTCCCAGGTAGTTAATCAAAAAATGAAAAAGTAGATGAGTATGAATACTGAGGCCGTGCCAGATGAGCTTGTTAGTATGTTATCAGTAATTCACTCCTAAAAATATGATATGCTAGGTCACACCCCAGTAGATGATATTGAAATTACAGTGAAAAACTATGCACACGATAACACAGGAAAACAGATATGATTTAATCTTTTAAAAAGAGATGATGAATTCAGAAACTAGTAAGTCTTTTTTCGTATGTTATATCAATCCACTTCAAAAGTGAAAAAGTATATTTAGAAAAAGTAAACAAATAAACATAACATAAAGATTGCATAGGATGACTTTATCATATTTAAGGCCAGGGCTAACACTATAAAAAAAAAACAAAAAAACAAAAGTATAGCAGAGAATCAAGAAAATTCAAATATAGAAAAGCATGATCAATCTTGATAAGATGATAAGAATGTATCTTATCTCCAATATAATAAGACATGTGGAAATGGTGAGAAGAGAAGGTACTATTTTTTTTTTTTTTGATAAGTATAAATTCATTAACGAGAGGAAAGAATACAATAGAGACCTACAAGGCAGTCAAGGTGACCAACCCAAAACGCTCCTAACAATCTATCAAAGCTTCCCATCTAAAGACAAAGTCTTCATAGAAAGTTTGAGGTCGCCCCTCTAAAGATTCATGCTTCTCGACAAGTACTATTGAGATAGGGAAAGGTTCTCAAGCCATCAAAGAAAGGCAAATAACCACCACACCAGTCTCATTAAAATATCATCTAACTTTGTTTTTCTCCATAAAAGAAATTATGTAGTCTTGAATCTTTTTTATCTCATCTTAAGATGAATGAGGGCATCAATAAATAAATATCAAACATAAAAAACCCAAATTACTTGAGTGAGGGGACTAGTATGAAATCCATGGAGCATGCCAGATCACAAATGTCAAAATTGTTAAATTTCACAATTTCTTAAATAGTTTACCACAAATCAAGGAGCGGTCTCCAAGGGCCGACACCGCTTCCACTGCCTCCAACGGAAAGAGGCAATTATTTGCCATCATTAGTGACAGCAGAAAAGCTAACAAGTCCACTACTGCTCCTATAAAAAATAGCACATTTATATGTGCCAGGAGAAACCAATTAAGAAGAAAGTATTCCAAACTCATGAGCTAAGGTGGGTCTCCCAAAGTTATCTTGCACATAGGGGAACCCTATTCTATCCCAATGTCTTTATTGTTGAAAAACAAAGGGCTACTACCCCCAAGAACTTTTCCTAAATCCCACAAAAAATATCATAACAAATTTACACCTTTACATATAAATAACAAAAAAAAGGTTGATGGAGATGAAAATGGATAAATGAACGTACAAAGATGGGTGAGCTTCACGTTGACTAACATATGCAAAACCAACATCCTCATCCTGAAGAAAGCGTGGATTTACTTATATATAAAATATAAAATAAAAGTAAAAAACTACAAAAGTAGATTTGAGAAACAAGCTTAGTGATGGAACCAGTAAAGATGCATGTAGGGATCACAAGTTCACCTCAAGAAGTTCTTTTGCTTGCAGTAGGGATAAGTGAGTATTTGCGCCCATGAACTTCAACATTTGCTCTTCAGTTACACCTCCCTGAATACCTTAACAATCCCACATTTCAAAGGAAATTCGTACCAGATACAACAAAGCAAGCAGCAACTGCTTTCATTATACAGATTATGAAAATTTTGTGATTAACTGCAAAATTACTTTAAATCATTTTTTGCTTACCTTAGGTGGCATCCATTCCACACCATGAAGCAGGCAAGATTCCCCATAACAGGCTCTCACCGCAGAAACAAACAATGTACTCCTGAAGAAACGTGTATTTCCATCATAAGATTCACCGTAATGAGTCAAAGATCGAACATCAGCAACTGGAGGAGGACCTGATAAAAAAACAAGATGAAAAAAGTACAGGTAAATTTTGAGACATGACTTGTGAGATGAATAATATTGGTACTTTCTATGGGGTACAAGAACTAAATCATCCCACGTAATTGATATTAAATACTGGCTACAAGAAACAGAGTAACAAAAACATTTCACAGACCCATTGCTTCTGAATGATTTCAAAAAGTTCTTTTAGTCACCATGTTAACAATATTTTTATCTTTTGATCGGTACCATGTTAACAATATAAACCAAGCACAAGACCGTATATGGCATTTACACACAAAAAATGGGACTGCAAGACTCCATCTTAAAGTAATTGTGTAACACCGTCATGTTGCATTATACATACACACGTGAAACAATGATTCATATAGACATTCAACCAAAAAAAGATAATGTTTATGGTTACATGATAAAAATGGTGCACCAAAGGTTGCATCAAGATGCACGGCACGTATGTTGCTGATAACATATAACAGCATAGTTAAGTATTTAGATCCTGATTAACATGCATTAAAGAGAACAGGTATAGTGGTGTTTAAGGAGACCTAAAATAATTCAAATTAAAAAAACCATCAAATTTTCACTCTCGGGAGAAGCATATTTACTTTATAGACATTAGACCAAAGAACAGAAAATCAAGAGAAGAATTGGAGACATTATTACCAAGTTCATTGTCAAAAGCAAGGCAATAGGCTTTAAGCTCGCGATCCGTTTCTATATTCATGCGTTGACCAATTAGGAAAGCCGAAAGCAATGACTCTCTCACTCTTCCTGACATACTATCTTCTACCGGAAGAACATCTCTTAAAACACCTTGGACCTCATCGAAGCCAAGATGACCACCGGCCAAAACTTCTCTCAGGTCACCCACAAGTCTCATCTCAGCAATGTCATTTCCAACATATTGGGGGCCAATTGAACTACCTATCCCCATTATTGAATCTTCAGGATCTGCTATGAAAACTACATCTGGCGGAAGAGCCCGGACCAGAAGTGGCCAATAAGTGTCCATCGCTCGCTTTTCCCCTTCACTCCATTGTGTTGCTTCAGGAAATGCATTTGCCCGAATTGTCATGGCGGCAAAAAATGCCCCGAGCTGCGCTTTAGAAACTTCTTCCTCATCTTTGAGCTCCCCATTGGCTGAGAGTACACAAATAAATCAAAATATCAAAAACGAGAAAAGAAAATTCAAAGAAATAACACTCCTACAGCTTTTGATTAACATGTTCCCAAATAACTCCAATTTGAAATTTATGTCTTTTTCCCGCAAATGATGCTTTTTTGCTCGAAGGAACTCTTAAATGCACCTTTGGCATAATAGTAGCAATCCAAACAGGCATTTAAAATTAATCTGTTATCTTCTAAATCAAAGAAACAACATCTTTATAGGTTTTGATTAACGATTTCCCCAAAAATCCAATTTGAAATGTTCATGTTTTCTTTTTTTGCCCCAAAAGATACTCTCTTTTTTCTCATTCGAATAATCTCTTAAAAACACATTTGGCATAATAATAGCGATCCAAACCGACCTATAAAATTAATTTATTATCTTTTAAATCAAGGAAACAAGATTCTTATATGTTTTGATTAACGCTTTTTTCCCAAGTAAATCCAATTTGAAATGTTTGCGTTTTTCGCCCCAAAAGATGTTTTTTTTTTTTTTTTCTTCTTTTCGTTTGAATAACCTCTTAAACACACATTAGGCATAATAGTAGCGATGCAAACAGACCTTTAAAATTAATCTGTTATCTTCTAAAAGAAAAAGTTGATAAAATAAAGAGGAAAAAAAGAAAAGAAATTACCTGATCTGAGAATTGTATCCAAGACCTCGAACGCCTGCTTTTCTTCAAGAGGCTTCGTCTGCGTCGGCCCTGTACAAACCCTAGCTTGAGCTTCCAACACAGTCTGATTTGGTTTCGGGATCTTCGAACTTCGATAAGAAGTTGAAATCGAGGGATTTCGAAGTTCAGATTCCAGAAGCCCTAATTGATCAATTGTTGTCGAATCCAAAGCAACTCTTGCAATCGAGCCCCTCTTTCGCCCAATCGAACAGAGCTTTTTGTTTAAATAGAATTTAAGAAATGGTTGGTTCTGATAGTTCGTCAAACATCGGTCATTGGTGCTTTGGATTGAAAGGAAGGATGGGGACTTAGGGTTTGGATTCAGTAGAGCTTTCATGGCGGTCTTGTTTATTGTTCTTCTTCTACGTCAGAGGCTTGGAGGGAGCGAAGAGCGCAGACTGTCTGTTTAATTGCTTTGGAGTCGTGCTACACTGCATGCATTGGACGCTGGGCCTAACGCTGAGTTGATCTTACAATGCACATATAACCATAGATTTATTTCCTCGAAATACAAATTATAAATTCAACGGTTGTCTATGCCCTTCCAGTCAATTCAGTGTTGGACTCAGTGTCGAACGTAGGCAGTAAAGCATTACCGCTAATATGTCATCATCGCTTCGACTCTTTTCATAAATTAAAAAATTATATTGCCGCACTAATTCAATATATAATAATCTAACTGTCATTCAATATTATTATTTTTTTCTCAGTATCAATTCAATATATGATAATCTAATAACGATATAGACACAGCGAGGGGTGCAACTTGGTTGGTTCAGAGCAAAATCGGAATCAAATTGATCGTCAAATCAGAATTAAACCATTTGATCTAGAATCAAACCAATCCAAACCGACCTTAATTCAGTTTGGTTCCATGATTTAAAAAAAAATATACAAATTAATTAATAAAATAATGGAAAATACCTTCGTTAGTCATAATAGTTGGAGATAGCTAATCGTCGCCTTTGTCATTACTAATGGAGAAGATTAGAGGAAGGAGAAAAGAAGAGACCAATTGCAGCCCGCAACCCTCACCCGTAAGAGATGACTAATGTGAGTGAGAGAGAGAGAGAGAGAGAGTCGAAGAGGCGACCTGTCGCTCGTCGGAGTTGAGAGAGCCCGAAAGCCACTAACCCTAGCCGCATGCCCGCAGTCGCGAGAGAGAGAGAGAGACCGACCAGCCATCGGAGTTAAGAACAACCAACAGCCAACAGCGCCAACCCGCAGCTATAAGAGACAATTGAGAAACGACAAAGAGAGAGAGAGAAAGAGATGGTAGTTAGGGTTTTTAAAATGAAAAAAAAAAAATTATATTTAAAAAAACTATTGGTTCAGTTTTCGGTTTGGTTCAGTTTTTTATTAAGTCTGAATCGAGAATTGAACCGAACCTATCGGTTTTACATTTTAAAACTCGAAACCGAACCGTACTTAATAAAAATCAAACCAAACCAATCCAAAACACACAGTTTGATTCGATTCTCGGTTTGAACCGAATTAACTTACACCCCTAAACACACCCATACAGGTTCAGCCTCTAAAAAAATTAAACAGTAACAAATGGCACATTATTCCATTTCAATATCAGCTTCGAATTAACAACCATGCAAATCTTGCGAGTTGCATGAAAGCTAAAATAATTTAAAATACTTGATTGTTTCACGTTCTACATTGCCTCCATTGAATTTTGGATATTTAAAGCATTAACGAGGTTGTGCAAATCTATTGAGGTGTTTTTTCTTGACTTACATCAAATAACTCAATTCTCTTTGATGTAAGGTTCTCTTTCTCCACAAACACGTAGGGTCATCGGTGTAGTAACTAGGGGTGCACACTGGATTGGGTAAATCCGAGAACCGAATCAATCCGAAGTTTTTTGGATTGGATTGATTCAGATTGAGCATGGCTTAGTTCGGGTGCAAATTGTAAAAAAAAATTTCCGATTGATTTAGTTCAATCCTGAATTAGGGGTATAATAGAACCGAACTAATCCAAAGTATCTATTATAATATATATTTTTCTGTATTAAATTTTATATGCTTTAACAATAAATTTCAAAAAAGAATGATTTTCTCCAAATGAATTTTAATTTCCTTTTTATTTCATTTTATGAGTGTTTTGTGTCATACTCATATTTGAGTATGATTCTAATATTTATCTTCTTTCCCTTTTCATTCATTATGGATCTTTGAATTATAAAAATTTCTCTATCGATCACTCTCCCACTTGAAATCTCCATGAAATTTTCATTTTTTTAAATAAATTCTAGTAATTTTTGGTGTATAGATAGACCGATATAAGATTGGACTAAGAGTTTGTTATTTTTATATTATGTGTGATGCTTTGTTTATGTTGAAATAATAAGTATGTTGATGTTTTGTTTAATATTTATTTTGCTTAATTTTAAGTTTTAACTATTTTAATTTTACTATTGAAAATAATAAGTATGAGAATCGAGATCTGATCCGATTCAAAATTGGTTTGGATTGGTTCAGTTCTATAGGGTAATTGGATTGGTTCAGTTCCAAATTTGTAAAACTGATCATATTGCATTCGGTTACAATTTATCAAAATCTGAACCATGTGCACCCCTAGCAGTAACTATCAAAATCCTTTGACGGCTCATGTTAGCATTGAAGTTACAGAAAATAATAACTAAGAGCTTCAATCACCTTTCAAAAGTCCTTTCTTCCAAAGTCTTGTTTCCAATTTATAGGTTAACTCCTTTCTTAATTATTCAGTTTACCACGTCACCCCCTTTCCTTAATTAAGGGCATTCGTATTTACCATGGACTTAACAACTTTATAAATCCTTGGGCTTGTTGGTAGAAAGCTCTTATATAATAGGAAGTCATTCATTTAAGAAAAACGTGATTGACACAGTCCATCACTCCAAGATTCTCTTGATACCCTTCCCATTCGAACTCAAAGATAACAAAATAGCTTGTTCTATTACTTTGCTCTAATTTTCCCCTCTTGCCTAGGGATGGGCAAACACTCAGCTCAACTACACCATGTTGAATGGAACCAATGAACTTCTAAGGTAACACATTTGAGCATTGTTACTCAGCCACCGTTCCATTTTCAGATTTTGATCCAATTCATCTTTTAGCCTATACAAAATCCATTGTGAACTGATCAATCTCGATATTAGCATGTGAGTCATAAAGATTTTTTTCCATTTACAATAATTGCAAATATTTTCATCTATTCTTCTTCAAAGTTCTTTGATTTGATTCGCTCGGCACGACATATATTTACTCTCATGCCTCTCGAAGCTTATTTGTGAGGAGTTCTACTTTCACCCATCATTTAGACTCGATGCACCCACCGAAAAGAGACAATTAAAAAAATGATGACATGACCAAATTGTCCCTAACAAAAAACTCTCCACGCCCACTTTAAAAAAGACTAACTTTTTGCTCAACAAGAAAATATCAAAAAATTTCATTGTGATTTGGTAGGATCTTATTGAATTTGACACTAGTATGTCCCTATTGAATCTTTGTTACAACATTTGACATTGACCTACCAAAGAAAGTTTTGTTTGATTTTTTTTTTTTTTGATTGTCGAGATTTCCTAATAATCCCTAGATCATGATTTATATTCTACTTCGTAAATTTAAGCGTGTCGCTTCTTGTATTATGGAATCCTCGTCAAAACTTTTGTAAATGCAAATAAGAAGAAGAATAATGAAAAAGAATGAGACAGAGACAGAGAAGGGGGAGAAAGAGAAGAAGAACAAGAATGAATGAAATTCAATTGGGGCAATGGTTGTGTTGAGATTGGAGGGATTTTAGAGAGGTGCAAAGAGTAAGTGGATGTAAAAAGTCTAAATGGTGGGTGAAATGCTCCCTTATTTATAGATGTGGTTATCCCTTCTCGCCATAAATTAAATTAATTTAAGTACAAATAAAAGTTGGTGTGGCAATATATACTTGGAGACATACCTGACCAAAGTCAATTTTAATTGAAAAATGTAAAAAAGCAAAGCAAATTAATTTTCCTGTAAAAAGATAAAAGGAAAATACAATGAGGTTAATTAAATAATAAGATAATCTTCCTCAAGATAAACTCATGATCCAGACTTGGGATCATTAACACGAGCCCCTGAACATTAATTGTTGGGTCATTAACACAATGTATTATAAAATAATTCAAACTGACAAGCTTCACATTGACGAGATGGCCAAGATCACACGTTAGGAACAGAGGTCTTAAGTCTGAATCCCTCCTTAGGTGTCACCCTAAAGGATTTATCCCAAAAAATTGCCTAGCGTATCGTGGTGGGAGGGGATTGCACGTGCCTCCGATGACTAGTTAGGTGTTTTAAGAGGCCCAAATACCTTAAGTCCAAAAAAACAAAAATATTAAAGAAAAAAACATGAAAGCTTACTTTCAACTCTCCTTGATGATGAATTATTCCTTCAATTAAGCTCAAACGACTAGATCTTTGCAACAATCCAAAACTCTCTTTAACTTTGTACCTTGATTTTGTTGGTACTACAGGCCTTATTTGGCGTGCATGTAAGTGAGGTGCTTTTGATCGATTGGATCGTATAAATATCCCTTCAATACAACATAAGTCATTGAAAATATCTCAAATAATTCTACATGAAAATCAAAATCTTTCAACACACTAACTCCCATTAATTTGGGATCCAATTTGAGATTTTTCCTTAGGAGGTATCATAAAGAAATTGGATGTCATAACATGGATTCTAAAATTAACACGTAGAATTTGATATAAACCAAAAAATGAAACATTATTTCACACCACCATAATAATAATAAAAGTAACATGAGCAGTTTGTTATGAAGCAAATAAGGGAAAATTATTTAAAGGACCTTCGTGAAGGGACTTCTTTCTAAATAGTCCCTAAGTTTTGGATGGTCTTTTAATAGTCCATTTAGTAAATTTTTCTTAATTATCCCTGGACCTCATTACTCACATTTCTCACGTATTGAATGCCTTAATCATTCAAAATTCTCATTTTCATCCAAAAATTTGGATTTTTTGACATCTCAATCGAGTTCCCAAGATTCCATTCTGTCGGAAAGGATTTAAGAAGGAAGTTATCATTTTCAAGGGTTTTTCCAAATATTTTGAAGATGTATGTTAAAAACTTCATTTTTGTTTTCTTAGTTTTTGGAGGAAAATCGATCAAGAATGGTTCTTGTAGGTTGAAATCATCTAAATGAGTCATTACCTCAAGTATTTAGTCACTCTTTCCATATATTTTAATATAAAAAAACTCGAAAATTGAAAATAGGTGGGTTTTACCAGTGTCGAGTTCACCACTTTTAAATAAAAAGCGTTAAATTTGACAGTTAATAAAAAATTGGCGAACTTGACAGTAAATAGTGGTGAGTTTGACAATAAACAATGTGAACACAATAGTAAATAAAAAGTATCGTGCTAGAGTGACCTCAAGATTGGACCTCATATTACACATCTTCACGTGAAAGTGTATAGGAGCTATAAATGCTTTTTTTTTTTTTTGTCAATTAATGGGGGGTTAGGCAGACCCCCAACCAGAAAGAATAAGATTACAACATATCATAGGTGTGCCCAGAAGCATTCTTACATATAATGTTTACTAATCGTTGAGGGAGGTCCCTATACTCAAGAATAACTCTGCCTAAAGTAAGAAGGAGTGAAGCAAGAAAGTCGACAGCTTTGTTGCATTCTCTATAGCAGAAAGGTGAAATCGATTCTTTGGAAGTGGCTTCCTTTCGTCTTAATGGCTTTAACAAGCCTTTCTTTTCTCCATAGGATTGTTTCCTCCCCCTTAATGCATTCGATAGCCACTTTAGAGTCAGTTCTAACCTTTAACACTTGGATGTTTTCCTCTTTCGCCATTGTCATTCCTTTGAGGATTGCTTGAAGCTCATGGTATAAGACTGTCCCTCATTGATTTTCACTTGTATCTCGAGAAAAATATATATGAAATTTCTATACACTTTCACATTAGGCTATGCATTGTGAGATCCAATTTCGAGGTCACTTCAACATTATTCAAATAAAAAATGTTGAGTTCAACAGTAAATGAAAGTGGTGAACTCGATAGTAAATAAAAAAGCAGTGAGTTCGCCAATAATGAGAGACCATTTAGAAAAGAAAAATTTACTAAATGTCTCGCCAAGTTACCATGGAACATTTAGGGGCTACTTTGAAAGAAGTCCCTCCTCGAGGGTTCTTTAAGTAATTTTCCCAACCGTTGCCTTCTTTGGGAGCTATTAAACTTCAACTGGTTTGGTTTTGTTTAAAATTTAAATGTTTTTCTATACTTGGTCTAGTGCCGTACAACTGGAAACATGTTACCAAACAACCCGGGTTCCCAACATGGAAATGACGAAATAACCCAAATTAAGAAATTCTTACCTATATCATCCTCCTATTTCTCTATAAATTCCCATCGTCCCATCATGACTACATTTCATTATCATTTCCAACTTCGAAAGCAAGAAATAGACAATCGTGCGAAAGAGAAAAATGGCGGGAAACCTCTCAGTTACAGCAACCGAAAACCTCGAGACTTCACTCACAGCCATTAAATCAGAGTGGGAGGTCGAGTTCGCTCGCTTCTTTAACTTCCCTCGTTCTCTCTCCTTTACTTCTTCCAACCTTAGACCACTCTCGAAAGGAAAAATTCGTTGCGGAGGTACTTGGATTTCTGCTTCTTCAACAGCTTCTCTGCGTCTCATCACCGATATTTCGAATCCCGAAACGACCCTCACTGTCTCTCTTTGTGGAAAGATCGTTGTAAGTATGAAGATTATCGATGCTTGATATCTTTTCCATTTTTCTATTCTTTCGAACTTATTGAAGTTTTTTGGCTCTTCTGTAGTTTCTTGGATTTTTAAGTTTCGAATGCTTCGTGATGTATTTTTTTCTATTATTTTTAAAATTTAGTTCAGGATTTGTTTGCATTTTAGGGATTTTAGTTTGGATTCATGTAATTTCATTCGGAACTAATGTGACTGATCCTCGTAGTTTGAATCTATTGAAATGTGATTGATATGGGAGGGATTACATAAAATGTTACTCGTTTAATCTAAAGATTCGATGTGTTTTTTTTTTGTATATATCTGATATAAAGATTCGTTTAGATGATTTTATGGATTTGATTTGTGTAAATGAGCTTCTATGGTTAGGTTTTGTAGTTCTTGGAATTTTTGCATTGTTCTAGGTTGATTGCTCTAGATTTGTATTTATTCCATGAATTTCATGCCATTTCTTGTGATTTGTGGAGTTTTATATTGTTTAAGGGAGATTTTTCTTTACCTCAGTTCATAAGTCTCTGTAAGTTATGTTTTATGATTTGGTTATTGGTATTTTGCTATCTTTAAGGTCATTTTTTCAGAAGTTGTATACATTTTAGTTCATTTGGAGTTTGTGGATTTAATTATGCCTTTAATGCCTACTCGTTTGGTATTGAAGACCCAAGGGACTTGTGACTTTCCCTTGAATCTCTTTTTAGTTGCTTTTATTTCTTGATTGACATCTCTCATTTTTATTTGAAAGAAAATTACATTAAGTTGGTTGATTTCGCTCAATTGCTAGGGTTCTTGTGTGATTCTCCTTGTTTTTCTGTGTTAAAAATCTGTTACTCTTTAGAGGTGTGTTTTTGTGAAATTCTTGGGAATTTCCCTGGATTTGTTGGAAACTGCATTTTTCTACTCATTCTTGATAAATCTGGACATTTATTTCCTATATTCATTAATATTGCAGATGAGAATAATTCTTGAAAATTTCATGCTAGTGTTAATGTCTAAAATGAATCTCCGACAAATTAATATTTTGGTATTTTAGGATCCTTGATAGATCTACTTGCAACAATATTGGAGATATCCTTAATTATACTTTTCTCTACCTTGTAAATTTTAGATATTTTTTTGCCTTCCATGACTCTGACAGTTGTTCATTAGATTGTTGAAATACTGTGTTACTTTGAGATAAGTTTGAACCATGCATTGTTTACTTCTTAAGGATATTTTCCACTTTTATCGTCTTTGTCGTAGTTTGGTTGGGAACTTCTTTATAGATCAGGGACTAACTAATCTTGGAAAATTTATATTAATCTGATGCAGGAAGAGCACTTCACCTGCAATCTGCATTTCTCATGGCCTCAGGTTTCATGTGTCACTGATTGCCCTACTAGAGGGAGCAGAGTTGTGTTTGCAAGTTACAGAGATTGTGCTGGCCAGGCAAGCTCCTAAACTTACTTAGGATCCTTACTAACATAAGCTGGATATATAATGGGCATAGGCTACCACTCATACTATAAAATGGTAAAATCACCTTTAGTCCTTGAAATTTGGATACGTTTTTGAAACCCTATCACTAATGCATGTTCACAATACCTGTGTTCCATTGTAACTCTTGGCTGGCTGTATAGTGTTAAGTTGGTAACTATAGCCTTTTATGAAGTAATTGTGGAGAACGGAAAATAACACTAGTTTGCTTTAATGATTTTGTCATGTATTATAATATTTCCCCCACCCTGATTTTACTCCATTTTGGTCTGTTTTCTGTGATAACTCCAATAAATTGGCTAAAATGTATCAGTAAAAAAAATAAAAATAAAAGAGACCATTCAGTTTTTTTGGCATATGTAACTTATTAGAAAAGCTTGGCCATTGGCCTGTTATACTTTAAGTATGCCGTACACATTACTTGTGATACCGCTTGGTGTCCAGTATACTCATAAAAAGCAAAAAATCATCTTCATTCGTGTCGTAGATGGTTTTTGAGGACATGCTGAGTAATGGTTGGTGGTCTTCCGTTGTTTCTAATTGGTGGGCTGTGCAATAGTAGTTATGTGTGTATAATTGAGACAATGATGTTTGTTTTATCTCACACTCAATGCTTATCAGATATAGATGAATTGTGATGTTTAAGAGTTCTATGAGCTGGTCTGTTGATCTATTTTGTTTATATTCTTTATTGATTCTACTACTTCATTTGAGAACGTTGTTGGGATGCAGATTCAAGGTTTAAATTTCAGATCATGGCCATTTTTTAATTAGAATGCTATACTTGTTATTTGTAACCTAGTTAAAATGCTTGTGGTGTATTTGCAGATACAGAAGTTTGCCTTGCGGTTTGCTACATCAAGTGATACACAAACATTTATGGACGCCATGAAGGTGCAAATTTCACCACTTGTAACCATACAAGTGGGTGTGCTTTTTAATATTGGTTCAAATTCACGCACTTGGGGGGCCTCACTTGTATTTCTGCAACTTTAATTCCTTGTAGTCTAATGCTCTTTTATTTCCAACAGGAGAGCCTGAAGAATGTAATGGAGACTGGGCTTCCAAGAAACGGTTTTGGATCCGAAGTTGTGTCATCTCAATCGGAATTTGTCTCTTCAAATGGACTCCAGTACAGGTGAAAAAGAGCTCAAGATTGCCTAAACAAAAACATTTCTTTTCCTTTACAAGGCAGATTCCAATCGAAAATATCTCAAAAATAGAAGAGTAATATGACAAGTTCGACTAATGCTTGGGATATGTCTGCAGGGCTGAGGAGTTTGTCTTTGTGGATCCTGTTGCCACATATACTCCTGAGATGGTACCAATTTTGGGCTACAGATGTGAACAAACAACACATTCTGAGGAATCCAGACTTGGTGAGAACCTTGAAGGAATTGGTGGGGCCTTGCCCCCCAGCTTCACTGCACTGCTAACCAACTGTTCTGCGGGGGTTGAACAAGGTAGATTAATTGCACAAGTTACAAGCCATTCTTATTCCATTTTATTGTAATTGAAACGTCTTTGCTGCAGAACAAGCTATGTTACCTGCCAAGGAAGTTGATCTTAAGTCCCAAATCATGGTATCCTTCCAAACTTAGTTTGCTATGATAATTATACTTGTTGGCACTGCACCACTGTTGTATTTATTTATTTATTTTTTAAACCGGGAATTGGTTGCAAATACCGATTTACCTTTTTATTTTCAACTCATTGCTTTACAGTGCCAATAACATCTCCTAGTTCGGAATTCTATATTTTTCAACAAACTGTGCTTGATTCCATTTATTTGTTTCTTTAATTTTGTTGCAGAGATACATGTCGGATTCTACCTTCCATGGTATGTGGAATTTCTGGTGCATAGTATTGTATTTCTAATAGCATGATTCCAGGTTTTATTATCCTCTTTTAAGTTAAGTGAGCCAGTATTGACGAAATGATATACCTATCGTATTTATCAATGAGTCGATACTCTCTTGAAAACTTTTGTTCGTACACTCTACTTGACACCACTGATCAACAAGTTTTGAGGTTAACTTTACATTTCTCTATTTATTTCCTGTTATTCAGTATTCTGACTGGTTTTTCTCTCTCTCTCCCCCCCCCCACCCCCCTCCTTTTTTCTTACCAGATATGTTGATTAAAGTAGAGGAAGTTATCCATGAAATGGGGGGTGATTTGGCGCTATAATTTACCTGGTTTTCCATTCACGGCTAAAGCAGTTCTCTTTCTCTGGCCATGAGTAGATGGCCTAGTATATTCCCTCTCTCCAGATTTTGATGTATAGCCGTATCCTCATTTTCTGTTTTCAAGATATATTTGAATGTACTTTGAGTAGTACTCAAATGCACATATGACACTGCCAGTGATCAGTGATACAAAAAAGGAAAAGAAATACAAGTCGTTGTTTTCCCTCAAATTTACCTATCAATAGAAAAAGGTTTTATGTTAAATTTATTATATGATGTCTTCTGCTACATATTAAGTTTGTTATATAATGAAGGCCCTTTTTTTTTTTTGTATGTGTTTGTGTGTATTCGGCAGAGACCAGAAGTTAACAGATATAATTTATGGAAGGTTCTTATTAGTTAACCGAGTGACACTGATGTCTAATTTCCCCCTGTTTTCCAGTAAGCACTTCTATCTTCCCCACCTTAACCATTGCCTTTCCAACTTCTTAGACCAGCTTGATGGATGTGATGCCATCCACTCCACCTTCTTCCTTGTATTTGAGTCATTCATCAAGGCCAGATCTGATGGAAGCAACCCTTTCCCTCTTGTAAGTCCCACATAATATGCATTATCAAGTGTCCATGGGGAGATCTCGTCAAGCACAACTTCAGGCCCACTGTTTGCCACAACTTGTGTTGGAAACACTGGGCACATGAGGTTCAGCCTAAAAGTGTATGATTCGTCCGGGGTCCAGTCTTGAGGCTGGTTAATGTTAAAATTTTGAAGCCTCGGCGTGAAAGATGAGCAATGCGCAACACCTATAGAGTGTGCGCCTGAGAGTGTGACCATCTCTTCCTGGTTCAACCCCTTCTTGGCGAAGGCTCGAGTAATAGCATCGACGGACAAGGAGGGTGATGGGAGCTCAAGTGTGTCATTAGCACGTGATGTCCGTCCATCACGGCGACCTGAAGGGACTTGGTAGAAGTCAAGCCCGGAGTTGACGGCAGAATCACGGGCAGCAAAGGCAAGGATGTCAGCACATGAAACAATGCCAGGGCACTCTTCCTCAATGCGATCCTTTGCTTCGTCGATGACCTCCAAGCCCCGAAGAGACTTGCCATTGGCTGGGGCTTGCTTCTCTACAACATCTCCGAGTGGTGTGGCGTCCAGCAGGATGGAAGCGTCACAACCCTGTGATATTTAAAATGCAGCAACCGTTAACTTTGAAGGGTTCACATAATGCTATTTTAGAAACTAACTTCCACTGTGAAGGAACGCTTTGTGGATCTTTTGGATTGCCTGAATAGTAAATTTAAGAGAGGGAGGGAGAGAGAGAGAGAGAGAGAGAGAGAGAGAGAGAGAGAGAGAGAGAGTAGACTTGCTTTTACGAAACAGTCATGGAAATGGAGCCGAATGAGTCCAGCAGCAATGCCCCTATCCTGCCAAATAGCCTCTAGGACAACTTGACTCACAATATTCTCTGCTTGTGGGCATGTCTTACTGTAGAAGCTTAGATTTAGATGGTAACCACCATCCCCTTTAGAAGTCACCCTTGTTTCCAATACACACAAGATGAGAAGTGTCGCGACAATCAACAGACCTCCTTTCATTGTAGTGGTGGTGGTGAGTGGTGACACACTTAGCTTAACTTAGCTTAGCGGGCAATTTTCTTGGGCTGAAGGTGTTCTCCTTATAAGCAAGGGAAATGGATGAGGTGGCAAAACTGGCTCCGCGTTGAAAGAGTCTTGGAAATTGTTATGTTCGTTAAGAAAACCGAAAGTAGGATTTTAGAGGCAACTCCGTTATGTTTGACAGAACATTTTACTTAAGACTGAGCTATTATAAAGTCCCACCAGAAATTAATACAGGTGGAGCCCCCGCTTGATTTCCTGTCAAACGATTTGAGGGTCAGGTTTTAGAGAGTTTTTTGCTCACAGCCCAACAACTGATTGACATATGGCACAGATGACGTATGCAATATAAAGAAAATTTCTCTCCTGCCCGCACATCTTCTGCCGATGATTTTTATTTTTAAGATTTCAAATTTTGAAAAGCGTTGTGGGGCCATATGGATTATCATATTGGAAATCGAACATCACAGCCGTCTAGATTTCATTAAAAACTCATGATCAGGAATATTAAAAAAATATATATATATTTTGAACTTAATCCAATCCAAAGTGTTGAAAATTGACAGCTAATTAAAAGTCAACTGTAAACAATAACTATTTTTTTTAATTTGTTTATTTACAATTCATGGAATTTCCTCCACAACACTGGCAGTAGGTTATGTTTCTGAATGTCAAAAGATGATATAATTAAGAAATTTCATTTTTTTCATTGTGAGATGGAAAGAGAAATTTTCTCTCTTTTGTCATCTGTGACATTTTTTTGATCTAAATCACCCATAGATGTTGTTTGGATGTTTTGGATGCCCTCCATGTTTTTTAGAATGTTTAAAATGCTCCTATGTTTTCAAACAGATGATATACTCCCCTGATCTCAGTCTTCGGTTGAAAGATTAATAAAAATGACCTTAATGCCCTCCTCTTTAATCAGTAGTGAAATACCCTTTATTTATTTATCTTTCTTGAAACCAGCCATCTTTGACCTTATGATTCTA
The DNA here is from genome assembly GCF_017979445.1 of Akebia trifoliata. NCBI lineage: Eukaryota > Viridiplantae > Streptophyta > Magnoliopsida > Ranunculales > Lardizabalaceae > Akebia > Akebia trifoliata. The sequence continues at coordinate 28,189,536 of NC_141381.1, forward strand.
TATATTTCAACCTTCAGCCCAAGGTATGATAGCCTTTTTAGGGAAGTAAAACATAATGAAAATTTTAGATGGAGAAAATATAGCGTTTTCTCCAAAGGATTTTAAAACGAAGAATTAAAGATAAGTTTTGGATTAGATTAAAAAAAATTCCCCCTAGAGGTTATAGAGTTTGAAGCTTATAAACTTTGGATGAAAAATCAAAGGTTTTTAGTCTACAATAGAAGAGTAAGGACCAGAGGAGCATGTCAATATGAACTTAGTAATTGACAATCTTTAACATCAAATAGAGATAATGAGTTTGATGAAGTGTCTCGGGCATGATCTCGTCCAAGAATGGGATTACCTGAGTCATTTGGACATCGTTCACCATCGAGCCTGAGGTATTTGAGACTTCACACCATCTCACATGATAAACGAGATGACTTGGATGATATTTTGTACATCTCGAGGAATTCAAAAAACTTACTTGAGTCAATCGAAATTTTGTATATTTTAACTAAGTTTTTATTTTTAACTTAAATATTTATTATCTAAATAAAGTATGATATCATGATTAAACTAGAGTTTGCCCCGTTGTTTATGGAATGGGTAGAAGAGAATGTCCTTGAGATTCGTGAAGAAATTAAATCCTAACCCTTACAAATGAGGGGACAAATATTGGTAAGAGGACCGTTGTGTTTTATCATATAGATATCTTTTAACCTAATTTATTTCATAAAAAACAAAAAAACCTATAATTATTTTCATATATATAATTGCAAATGAAGATCTCATCTGAGACAATTTGACTATCTCGTCCAAGATAACTTGGTCTTGTCCATTAACGATATGAGACATCAAACTAAGATTTAAAATCATAGTCTAGGGGAACTTTTTTATCTTAAACCAGACTAATCGAAAGTGGTTACCCTTGAAGCAAGAATTTGCTGTTTCTATAATTAATAAAAAGTTCACATTGTATGTTTGCTCTTGAAAAATGATTTGTAACATACTATTAAAGACAGTCCCATTTTAAGCGTTCGGAGGGCATTTTTGGTAAAAAAAGAATGTAATTTAACACATAAAAACGCTCGACTGTCCAGTGACTTAATTCCTTTTTGGTAATTTTTGAAAAAATGGATTTTTTTGTTGTTGTAAATATTAAAATATTTAAACCTATTTTAGCAATTTTCCCAAAATAAAAATAAAAATTTAGCCTGATCAGGGCTGTAGAACAAAACAAGGCTCTAACTCTGGAAACTAGGTAGGCGTTTGGATAGGACTCCTTGGCTACTTCTGACTCTTGCGGGGAGTTAGAAGTCGTTTGGATGCGTTTGTATGAACAACTCCTTCGAAGAGTTACTCCACGCAAGAGCAAGAAATTACTCTTTATGAAGAAGTCGAGAAAACCTATTTCTCAAAACTCTTCTTGCGGGGAGTCAAAATCTAACGATTCGTTTTACCAAAATACCCTTAACTTTATTAATTTTCTATGAAAATATTTCTAATTCATTTGCCCTTAAATCAAACAAAAGAAACATTTATTAATATTTAAATTTTTTTTAAATTTTGAGTATAATGGATTTAAACACATTATATTAATATTTAATATTTAAAATATTATATTATATTATATTAATATTTATAGTTAAAATGTCAAAAACAATATAGTTTGAAGGCATATTATGACACTAAAAGACAGTCTGTCAGTTTTGTTTTTAAATTTTGAGTATAATAGATTTAAACACATTATATTAATATTTAATATTTAAAATATTATATTATATTATATTAATATTTATAGTTAAAATGTAAAAAACAGTATAATTTGAAGGCATATTATGACACTAAAAGACAGTCTGTCAATTTTTTTTTTTTTAATATTATGTCATATTATGTCAAAAATAATCTGTCAATTTTCTTTTCTTAATTTTGAGTGTAATGGATTTAAACCTATTATATTAATATTTAATATTTAAAATATTATATTTTATTAATATTTATAGTTAAAATGTCAAAAACAGTATAGTTTGAAGGCATATTATGACACTAAAAGATAAAAAATAGTAATTGATATAATATAAGGGTATTCTGATCTTTTTTCTAAAAGTCATGAGAAGTCAGTATGGTTCCCAAACGGACTTCCAGCACAAAAGTACTTCTACCAGTACTTCACAAAGTTAATTGCCAAACGTCATTTCTGCACAGAATTACTTTTCTAGCTCCTCCATAGAGTACTTCAGCTCCTGTTCTTTGGAAGAGTAGTTCTGCTCCTGGTATCCAAACAGGCCCTAGGTAATCTCATTAATCTCCGTGAAAATGACAATATTACACTGACATTACTCTCAGCACCAATACATTTTTTTTTCCTTAAATATTTAGCAGATTTATAATTTACAATTTAGATGATTATCTACCATTCATCTCGATAAATACGATGACAAGTTCAGGAAAGAGAATCTCCAGTCTTTGGAGCAACAGCAGCAGCTCGCAGTTAATTCGAAGATCTTGGAGGTGAATGTGCTGACCTGTTCACAAAAGATGTTCCTGTCATGTGGGGAAGCGTTCTGAAATACTTACTGCAGATAGCTCATGCAAAGTGAAGAACTTCAATACAACTCATGAATTGCAAAGCCAAGTCAACTTAAATATAGTTTTATTAGATAGTTCAAGTTTAAAGCTTATTCAGCGATTCGAATTTAAGTGTTTCAAGACTTTTGTTTAGTACTTGATCAATAACAGAAGACTTGGCTCTAAAACTTTGGCCTCCATGGGGATCATTGTAGGCCTTAACCAAAGTCATATCTATTTAAAGAAATCAAGCACAACGAAATTAAACTTCAGAAACTATTTAAGCAAGGATTGGAAGCAAACACATTCAAAAATCAAAATAGATACAGATTTCCAGATCTAAAGCTAATTAACTCCATCATCAGACAATAAACATGCTCAACTTTAGAGTAAAACCAAGCTTGTAAACATGTGTCAAATCTACTAACCTTGGACAGGAGAAGAGCGAGAGAGATCCAACAATAATTTTCTACTGGGTGACATATAGCTCTTGCTTAGAAATAAAATAGCGTCCGATGACACTCCCTTGCTTCATAATGAACTGCTCTTGAAAGGTTCCCATCCGCTTTCTTGCAATATCAATTGAAATGTCTTGAAAATGGGGCATACCCTCCGCTTGCAATCCATCTCCACATATAAGGAATTGGTTTCCTATTATAAATGACCCGGATACACGAATGGCAACTCCATCTTGGCCATGTGCCCGGCACTGAAGTTTCTCAACAATATGCACAAGTCTTTCGGGGGGCCAATCACCTGCTAATGTCCTCCGGATGTTTGTTAAAGATGCAAAGATTTCATTCGGGCCCACAAGGAGTTTCTCTGAAAAACTAGCAAGAAAGTAAAGTGTCGATTAGCAATTGAGAAAAGACCAGCCACCCGAGTCCTCCCCTTTCTCTAGAACACAAAAATTCCTAAATATTTTCAAGACCAAGAATTCTGCTCCTTCACGTTCAAATTTACGTGGACCCATGCCATTTTTTCAATGATTAATTTCATTTTTCCAAAATATCCTAAGAAAGTGAAAAATATGTTGCATCAAAACTAAAACATTCAATACCTGAAAGTTGAATCCTCATTATATAAGTTCTTTGCATGACGCCAGAGCTCATCAGGTCCATCAAAAAGTAGGTAGTAGTGTATAGTAAGCATCTGGCCAGGAAAAAAAAAGTTAAGTTATTAATTCAATATTCATTTTAACAAATCCCCATAAACAATATAAAATAACTTTAGTTTTAGCCATGATGGTGCAAACTAAACAACCTTTTTTTAAAAGAAGTATAGTGCTGCAAATTAAACAACTTGAACAGCTCCAGCTTTTAAAAATCTTTATCATTTATCGTCGATGATCTTCCATTAGTACTTTTTTTTTTTTTTCTAATTATGGCTATTGATGTTATTTTTTAATTGGATATATCTGCCAATTGAGCGTATTGAAGCCTCACTTCATAAACATGTCCAACGACATGATGTGGCCGCACCATCATATATTGATGGCAAATGGACAATAAAAAAGAACCAGGGACTCACATCTGCTAAATCCTTCATCCTTTGTGTTGGATCAAAAACATTTTGGACAAATGCCGCTAGGTCTACTCTCGCATCCTCGTACTTTCGGATAAATGGGTGTGAAAGAAGCTTCTCAGCCGTTGGCCTTGCATCTGCATCCTTGAGTAGGCAAGCATCAATGAAGGAGCACAGCTCTGGGGAAAATGAACTTTTTGGCGGTGAGGGCGATGGATCATACAAAATCTGCCATAAACCATAAAATTGTTATAAATAGAAAACAACGATGGGGCAAAAGAACAAAGATCAGTACTTTCAGGGCTATATCATAAAACAAAATCATGATTGTTATGCCTCATAGCTTAGGTTGTAGGTTCATGACAACACTATCAACAAAATATAAGAACCATTCAATGCCATATAGATTCAGAAAGATGGCATACAGTTTTAATTATTTTCAATTTATACAGAAAATTTAAGCAGAAAAACATAAATGCAAGTAAAGAAACAATTTGAAATTACAGACCAAGATTGAACAAACTCACCTGTAACATAAGATTAACAGGTCCGCTATTAGCTGTGTATGGGAATTCTCCTGTGGCACACTCAAATAGAGCTAATCCAAGGCTCCAAATATCAGCTGGGTATGAATAATTCTCATTCCGGATTCTCTCAGGTGACATGTACGTAACAGTTCCAACGAAGGTAGCACACTGGTAAAGCATAATCACAGATATGCATGTAAGACACACTTCTCGATAGGAGATAAAAGTAAACTGGAAAACAAGCTCTCTCAAAGCAATGGACAGAAAAAATAAAAATAAAAAGGTAAATCCAAGCATCCATTAATATATAGCGACACAAGTTGCTCACCATTGCCATTGAATTTTCTAAACCAGCACTTATACCAAAATCGGTGATCTTTGGCTCTCCCTTTAGATTTATAAGCAAATTTGCAGGCTTTATGTCTCGGTGAACTAAATGTCTTACTCCATGCAAGTAGCTCAGACCCTTGTAGAATGAGAAGGGAAAAAAAAAATGTAAATTCAACATAAAAATATGGTGTTTTCTGAATTTATGTCAAGCTGCACTGATAAAGGAAAGCATACACGAAATCAAAAGAATGAAGATACTTACATGCAAGAGTTTTTTAACCATACATGAAAGAACTGGCTCTGGTATACATTTCCGCACTCGTAAAACATCTGCAAGGGATCCTCCATCCATGTACTCCAAAGCAATGCTTATTTGCCCCGAGTCTGGAGTATAGAATGCTCCATGGAATTCCACGAGACCCTCGTAACAAGGTGCTTCACACAATGTCCGTATCTCATTAAGAAGCTGTTGCCTTTTTTCCTTGTAAACACAAAGGATATGCGTGTAAGAAGAAATCACAATGAACCAAAAATACAAGATGGTAATTTTGTGATTATTATTTGATATTCCAACCAGGAGTGCAGGTACAGGTCTACAGTATGATTATGGTCTAGGTGTCACACATGCTAGACCCTAAATCTCATTGCAAAGTTTCAGTAGTGTATTATACTATCCTAATAATAATTTTTAATAATAAATAATAATAATAATATTATTATTATTATCCAAATCTCATTTTAAATAATTCTCAATAAAAGTCATCCATGCATGAAACAGATCCCATAAATGTGTCATGTTGAGCTCAAATAAATGCCTTAATATGGATTCAAAGGATTCTGTGTCAATATAATAATGTCAAAAGAAACTTTGATTGCATGAAATTGTTGCTACAGGAACCCACACTACCAAAGGTTGAAGATGAATTTGGAATTTATATTGCTCACATCAATAGACAACAAAAGCAAGATCAAACATAGAAACATAATACCTTCTCAAAGATGTTGATCTTTTTCAAGGCCAAAATTCTATGAGTAGGGATATGAATAGCTCTCTGAACGACACTACTAGCCCCACTACCTATAGCTCCAAAAATGCGCATCTCACGTGATGCACACCGATAGGTCTTTTCACTGCCATCTATTTCATCAACAAGCCAAGAAGAGCGCTTTTGCAACCCAAGCTCGTTGAAATTATATACCCCACAAGATCTACTTAATAAATTTACGGTCCCACCATCCGATACCTTCAGGAAAAGCATTATTTGTTAGAAATAGCCATCTTCATATAAAAATAATAATAATAAAATCACTGAAAAACCTACCACATATGATGCACAAGGGTCCAAAGATATTCCATCCGAGAAACCTTTTTCAGCATCAAATAAGGGTGCAAGCTTCTTCTTCAGCTCCTCCAACCCAGCCATTATGACTTATGGATGCTACTTCTCAATGCATAAAAAATAACTTTCCTGTGGATCCATGTGCCAAAAAAAAAAAGCTCATGGTTTCTCTCTGAAACAATAGATCTTGCTCTAGGTATAACAGAATATCGGAAAAACTAAATATCAGAACAAGAATCACATTGCTAATTCAGAAGTAGTTGATAATGGCAACAGTAATGAAGACATTTTCAGGTCCACGAGATTCAAGCCCACTTTGATTATGATTGCAATGTTTAAGGTAAAACTATGAAAATGAGGAATAGTTTGTATCATTTGATCATGAAGACTGATTTGGAATAGTAAGCTTCCAATATCTTGGAAGGGCCTTTAAGATTGAAAACATCCTCAAGCATTTTGAAGGACATTAACATGGTTGGACCCTTTTGCTCAACCATATTCCTTGAAGTAAATCAAGTAATGGGGCTGCTGACTCACCTATATAAGGAGCTCTTCCATAATCTCTCATTCCCTCTCTCCTATACTAACAAAAAAGGTGAAGGATTAGAGTTTTCAAATCTAACCAGCAAGAATGAAATTCTATGAAAGGCAAAGAACAGACAAAACTACTAACAATTCACATTCCCCCCAAAAAAATTCTTGGAGTCTTGCCAGAATTTCCATTTTGATGTTAACAGATTAAATTTGAAAAAAATATTTTTTTCTGAACAAGAGGTGCCTTGTTTTCTTTAACCCCCCGCCCCCGCGACCAAAAATAAACCATCCACCCACCAACAAAAAGTTATATTATAAACTATCCCACATATTACAGCCAAAATATTTCATTGAGCATAGGCATTCAATCTCAAACCATGTTTTAAACAAGAAAAATTGTGGTTTTCATCTTGTATTGAAACAAGCCCTTAATATGATCATGGAAAAGCTGTGCCATTCCATCCTTCAGCGGAACTTCTTATTCCAACCAAACATGTTCCTTGTTGTTCATCCTCTATTTCATTATCAAAGCCTTATCCCAAATATTTGGGGTTGGCCGAAATGAATCTTGTTCCTCCATTCAATTTTCCTGATCTACATCTAACATTATTGAAAGTGCGTATGTCTTCTGTTATTGAAAGTGTGTTAATTAAAAGATTATATCTGAACCAATTTTAGTTGTTCCAGTTTGCTTGAAGCAATTCACAGATTGATGGAGAATTCATTTATGTTCTCAAGTGCACAGGCAATTATCTACAAAATCATCTCAAACAATTAACAAGAAACTCGGCCCCTACTCAACACTCTGCAAAATTTAACCACAATATACAATATCATACTCAATCTTCTACGAACTCATAGAAATCAATAGAAAAGGTATTTATGAATTAACCTATAGGTACAATTATCTTAACAATCCATCTAAATTGACAAAATTTTCTAATTCATGATTCCAATCCAGACAAATCAATATCATGCAAAAGAAATGTAGGTGTGACAGGATCCTTGTTCAGGCTGACTCAAGATTAGCCATACAAATTTTGAATGAAGAATGGCGTACTCAATGTTCTACACTTGGTTCTTACGATTAGGAATCTTATACATATATTTGAGGAGATATCTTTTTGTCATATTTTCAGAGAGACAGATAGAGCTGCGGATTTGGTTGGGTTCTCTAGTAAAGAATGAAAGTTGTATAGCGCTGCAGATTGGTAAGCTTAACTTGTATCTAAGGTATAGCTAGTTTGGGTCTGCCTTAACTCCCACAATCATTCAAAAAAACAAAAAAATCTATTTAGCATTTGTTGGATCAAAGCTCAAAAAGGAAACTCTTAATTCCATAACTCCTAAACAATCTAATAACTAGTTTGAATACAAGATCAACAGACCAAAATCTAAATGAAAAATGACTACAGATCCTAACCAAAGGGACCTTAATTGTTCCAAATCTCCACAGAGACCAAATTCAGACACTCAATTCTACTGATTCAAATGGAAGATCGCTCACCCTTCAAGACAAACATATAAATTAACTTACTTTTAAGAATCATCCATAACCAAATGAGTCTAGTTTTTTTTTTTTTTTTTTTAATAATTAAAAAAAGGGGCCCAATAAATCGAAGTCAATATTTCTCCAAATATCAAAATTCTAAGAACTAGAATATTAAAGATTCAAGCCTTTTATGTTTTAGAAGGTGAAGATTCAAACTTTATCAACCAATAGAAACCCTAATTTCGAATATTGAAAACTCAAGATCCAAACCACCAAAAAATCCGAAATGTTGGATCGAATAATCCTAAAAATACCGTAAAAAATAAATATGAAGAATACCTCTGAAATAAATTTAAAAAAAAAAATCGCAGAATTCACGAATAAATTAACAGAAACTAATAGAAGTTGACGTTCCTGAGAATCACTTACAAGTGTGATGGGAGAGAAAACAAAAACCCTAGAAAACCTGTTTTCGAGTGTTGAATGTCGATTGGATTCCGTTTTACTGATGTTTATTAACTCAACCTGAGAGAGAGAGAGAGCTGATTTTGTAACTCAACCTCTAGAGGGTGTCTCAAATATACACACAATCTATGTATGTATATACATAATCGTGCTGGAGTAACATTGAAATGTAGTAAGGTGGAGACATTTTTGATGTGGATGTGTGTCAGAACCATAGATGCTTTCATTGAGATACGAGTGAGATCTTGATGAAAAACATCTATGGTTCTAACACACATCCACGTCAGAAATGTTCTCTATAATGTATATTTTAATGTTACCTCAGCATTATCGATATATCGACTAAAATGATTAATAACTAGAATTCGATTCTACCTCACAACCGGAATCTACAAATAAATGTAACATTTGATTTCGATTATAAAAAAAATAAAATTACTTAAAAGACCCTGATAGAGGTATTCCTTTCTAAAGAGTCTCTTAAGTTGTTGACAGTATCATAATAGTCCATTTAGTTAAATTTTCTTTTCTTAATAGCCCTAGGATCTCATTTTTAGTTATACAAATTTCAAAATACCCAAACTATTCTTTTTATTGTCTTCTTCACATAGTTATGTTTTTCAACGATAATTACAATCATTTCTAACAATTTTTTTTTTATCGTGAATGATAATTGGAGAATGATATATTCTTAATTTTAAACATTTAGAGGTATTTTTTTTAAGACAATTTATTTAAAAAAATGAAGAATGAAGTTGAGATTCTAAATTTTTATATGATTACATCGTAACTTTTGATTCGGGTATCCATTTTCACAACTATGATATCTGCATTTTGGATATTTCGATAAGATTTTTCCAGTATCAAAGTCAGAAAAAAAATTAAAACATTTAAAGTCTTGAGTTCACCATTTTTTATTGTTGAGTTCAACATTTTTATTATCGAGCTCACCACTTAGTGTCGAGTTCACCCTTTTTTATTGTCGAGTTCAACATTTTTATTTTAAACCCACCACTTTTTATTGTTGAGTTTGACGATAATTAAGTATGACTTAAAAGTGTCAAGTTAATCAATGATTATCATTGAACTTAAAATATTAATATTATCGAACTCAATGATATAGGTTATAGTCCCTAAATTTGATAAACTCCACTCTTTAAAGTCATATGTAATTATTGTTTGACAATATTTTCATAAAAAAAATTGTTGTACTCGACAAGAAAAAGTGATGAGCTCAACAATAAAAATGTTGAACTTGACAATAAAAAGTGGTGAACTCGATATTGTAAATGTGATCTAGATTTTTTTTTTTTTCAAATTTGATATTGAGTAAATCTTCTTGAAATAGTCAAAATGTATATATATTATGCGAAAGCGAAACAGACATTTGAATTAAAAAAATATGACGTTATCATAAAAAAAAATTTAGAATCTTGACTTCGTTCTTCATCTTTTTTTTTTTTTTTTTTTTTTGTAAATCATTAGAATAAAAAAAAATACATCTGTAGGCAAAAAAATTTAAAGAGACATTGCAGCTCTCTAAATTATCGAAAAGTCCTTAAAATCAAATTTGAGCATATACATTTTAATTAGGACCCAATGATTGAGACGGACCTCATATGATTTGAGTTATTGCAAATAAAGTCCATGATATAAAACAAAATTAAGTGATCCATATATTAAGTGTTGGGTCTCACACCAAAATAAATGAGTTTGACCCATCAATAGTTCATAAAATCTTTAAAATTGAATTTGGATGAATTTAGCCTTTTAGATAAATCAATCAAAACTCTTTAGTCAGGACATAATTGTGAAGCTAAATTATTCTTAAGTCTATAAATATCAAAGCTTTTCTCATTTTGGGGATCTGAACCACTTTATTTCAAAAGAAGAAAGCTCTCAAGCCTTCCTCCATAGATGAAACAAAGCTCTTTAAGAGAGATTGGAATTTTGATTCAAGAGAAGATCAAACCCAAAAGCTTTCTTTAGAAGCCAATAAATTCTTCTCAACCGATAAAACATGAAGTCTGGAGATAAGAAAATCTACATAAACCTCTATAGAAGATCAAGTTTAAAATTCCTTTTTCAAAAGTCAAGAAATCATTCTCAACGAATAAAACACAAAGTCCGAATAGAAAAAAAAATCTACATAAACCTCTACAGAAAATCAAATTTAAAAATCATTTTTCAGAAGTCAATAAATCATTCTCAGTCGATAAAGTGAAAAGTCTAGAGAAAAGAAAATTTACAGAAACCTCTATAGAACATCAAGCATAAACAAAGTTACCATCAAAACAACCTTCTCAGCCGATCACACGTGAAGCCTGAAGAGAATAAAGCTACACACATGTCACCACTATTTTTGTACTTGACTATTAATTATAGGAAAATGCTGAGATCTCCGTTTCCATTTTCATCAAAATCAATAAAATTATTTACGATCTTATTTCACAAATCTCATCTTATTTCACAAATCTCGAGGTAAATTTGTGAAATTTATTGTTTACAACATCTAAATGCTCAATATTGAGAGTATATTATTCTTCATTCATCATTCATGATAAAAAAAAAAATTCAAAAAATAATCGCAATCGTCATTGGAAAACCTAATTATGTGAAGAAGATGAAGGGTAATTTGGGTATTTTAAAAATATTATGACAAGAGTTGAGGTTCAGGGACTATTAAGAAAAGAAATGTTTACTAAATGGACTATTAAGATACTGCTCAAAACTTAAGGACTATTTAGAAAAGAACCCCTCTGCCAGGTTCATTTATAAGTAATTTTCCCTTATAAAAATGATTCTCTAATAATTAAAAGAACAAAAATGAGGAGGACCAATTTTCTTATGATCATGGGATCTGTTTATTGTGTTTTTGCACAAAATAAACAGGATTTGGATTTGAAAACTCAGTTTCTACAAACCAAGATTTTCACTCATGTGTGACCTGAGCCTTCTAGGCCAACTCGCACATTATTAGCATATCAGGTAGGAACTTCTTGCTTTGGGCAGATAAAAGATAGGGCCCAAATCCAATTCAACAACGAATGGCATGGTCTCAAACTCTTGCTTAGTTTTGCCTAGGCTTAAGAACTTTAACCCGATCAGCCAAGTTTTAGCTGGTCATAGGCCCATGTCTTGATTTATTGGTCATGGCGTGAGCTGTTAACGTGGAATTACTCGAGAGCAAACAATTGCTGGCCAAACATAACCTTATTACCTATGAGGGGTAGTTTTCCTTAAGATATGTGATATTGAGCTTTAACTCTTTTGATGTACCTGTGGGCTATGATTCCATTAGAATGATCAAGTTTTTTATTATTATTGATAAACTAGGGTTAAAGGGATCCCACCTTGCAAAACATTGCTAACGAGTGTACATACAAATTAAATCTTCCTCTATGATGATCACTAGATCTTGAGGAACATTACTCATCTCTTCCATAACAAAATAATTATCCGAATAGCACCCCAATTTTGTTAAGTAATCCGTTGTCCGATTTGTTTCTCTCCAATAAAATTCAAATGAAAATTTCTCAAAAAATTCAATCTATTCTGAAATTTCCAGCAGAAGTACACTGTACTTCCATGTAGGTTCAAGAAAAAGTTGTGTAACTTGACCTTCAATGATTTTCCTTTTTATAATTTGATAGAGAAAAGAACAGTTGAATGCCATCTCCTACTACCATGCCTCACATCTAGTGAGAAGTCTCCTCTCTTCTTTGGTTTGACTCCGACAATTAATACTTTCTTTGGGACAAGTCTCAACTCCTACCTCAAGTGATATGTGACCATTGTCTAGGATGTAGAAGATCATAACATGAGTGATTTGACAGAAATCGTCATATACATCCAGAAAGCTGTATACTTTGAAAGATACTCATACAGTTTGAGTTAGTTCTAAGTTGTGATACCTCAAGTGATACGTAATACTACTTTTTTACTCCTACACACAACTAGTTTTCTCACAATAACAGATTAAGATACGTTTTCTATTAGTGTCCGTGCCATAGCTCCAATATTTTCTATGTATAGTTAAAAGGTCCAAGCGAACTATGGGCATGAAGACAACCCCAACACTAGAATTCGACGAGTTGGCTGGCTAGTCCATTGGCCTTGAAAAATAGGACATACATTGTTGGGTTGGGCATGAGTTATGGTCCATAAGTTGGGCTAATCCAACATCAAATTTTTTTTTCGTTTTGAGAGAGAGAGAGAGAGAGAGAGTAGACTGTAAAGGGTCTAAATAGCCAAAAATAAATAAATAAAATAAGAATCGTTGTAATCTGACTATCCCACGTGGCATACTCAATCGACTCTCCTGATGTGACAAGTTTGGGAACCGTAGATTTGTACTCCTCGGGATACAAAATTGTACGTCCCTATAAAAATGTGTATCCCAAGAGAAACTTGTATCTCAAGACGTACAGATCTACGATTTCTGAACTTGTCATGTTAGGAGAGTTGATTGAGTGTGCCACGTGGGATAGTCAAATTATCACGAATCTACTAATAATTCATATGAAAAAGATTTACAATGAGAGCTGTTATTAGCACCCTTATTTTTACTTATTACGCTTTAATTAAAAAAATAAGTCAATGATTAAGAATAAGTAAAAGTTGGGGTGCCAATAGACTCTCTCTCTCTTTCTTTTAGATTTTTATTTATTAGATTTGAGATTTTATTTTTGTATGGCCTAATCCTAATTGTAAACAACTGTGGAAGTTTGACAGTTGTTTCAATGTGTTACAATGCTTTGTAATGTTGAAATAATAACTAGAGCTAAAGTTTTGCCATCTTTGAATAACTCAATCTTTAAGTAGGGTCTGATTAATAACCTAAGAAATTGAGGTATAATAAGTAAAATTGGGGTGCCAATAGAAGTTCTCTTTATAAAACTCAAACTTGCTGTCTGGAGAGATGGTGAGCACCAAACCCATGGACCCCTGAGGCCTGCTATCCCGTTAATTGCCACGTGTAAAATAGATTTGTGAAAACTTCAAAGTGCGTGATGCACATGTCCATACTGACGTATATAAAGGAAATTAAAACACAGAGACAATTATTTCACAGGTCATCATGACATTGTTGACTGGTTGTAGGTAAGATTTCTAATGGATGGAAGATGCCAACTTAGCTTGTGACTGTGATACGTTCAAGTCCTCATCTTCAACTACTAATTACTAACCACTGGGGGTGTCAATGGATAGGTTCTAGTTCTTGTGGGTTTCAATTCTAATTTTAAAATAAGTGGAATTGGAATTGAAATCGTAAAAAATCATGAGTACCCGTCAGTTTTGATTCTCAAGAATCAAATGAGAACAATTATTTCAAAATCATCATTAAAAAAAAAATCCTTCTAAAAAATAATATCTTATTTGTAAAGTATCAACTTAATAATAATTTGTTCTACTAAAAAAAAATATTCAATAACTTTTATTTTTAAAAATTAAAATTTATTTTTTTTACAAGTAGTAAATTTAAAAAGAAATGACCAATTTTAAGTTTAAATATTTAGTCTATATGAAATTTGAAAATTTTATATCATATATGCTAATTTTAAAATATAGGATAATCTTCAATCATGTATAATGTAAAAATAAAGTACAAAATAAATCAGTTCCCGGTATCACAATGTGAAAAAAATCTTATATTTGACAGTTCAAGGTCATCGAATTTCATAAAATTTGACGGACCAAGGCATCAAAATTTTTATTATCAATTTTTATTTTTCGACAGATCGAAATCATCAAATTAATGGAGGATGGGAGAAATTTGATGATTCTAAGCCGTTGAATTGGGGAACATAAAAAATTTCAATAACCGTCGAAATTCAATTTCTAAAATTTGTGGGCTTTGGTCCATAGAATTTTCTTGTCAAAATTTTAAGTTTTCACATAATTTACCTGTGGGTACCCATTGGATAAAACCTAATGGTTTCGGTTCCTATAAGTTCGGTTCCATGTTAGATTTGGCTCTACTTAGTTCCAATAAAAAAGGAATCAGAACCAGGGTTTTTGGTTTCAGTTCCAGGTAAATGGATACCCATTGACACCCCCTACTAACCACTAACATTTACACTTGCTTATGAAAAAAAGGGATTGCCAATGGAGTGGATCAAACCCGAATCCATTTGTTCCATTCTGATAACTACTGAGACCAATCAAGGATTTGGATTCAAATAAGGATCGATGCAATAAAAATTTGATTTAATAACTTATAGGTTAATTTTGGATCAAGCATCTTCCAATTATTAATATTATTATTTTTGTTAAATAATCATCTTCCAATATGATAGTGACCTTATTTGATAAATTTTTTGAAATATATATAAATGATGTATATTTTATATTATTTAAATGTATGATGTATATTATATTTTCGAATAAATGATTTGCTGATGCCTCCCTCTAACATATGCTCTCTGACGTGGCATGTGCTAGAAACATAGATTTTCTTAGGAAATACAATTGAACATATTTATGGGATGTATAGTTTTGTATCCTGAGGAAAAAATCTATAGCTCTAACCCATGCTACGTTAGGGAGTGTATGTCAGAGGGGGCGTCAAAAAATCACGTCTCTATATTTTATATACACTCTAACCATTTCAAAACATATTGGATTATGAACGATTCAAAAATATTAATTTTTTCGAGGGGAACTGATTAGAACTTAAACAAATACGCAGCATATCAAATTGAATTTGAACTTAAAAAATGATAGATGCAATCGACCAGGCATGGATCTAATAAATTTCTTATTGGATCAAAATCAATTTGCCAACAATCCGGAGGGATGTTGAACAAAAAATTGATCAAAATATACTTTTAAGTGAAAAAATGACAAAATTTACATGGATGTTGGCCTTATTGTTGACTTTATGATAGGAATGTTTTTCTTTTTCTACCAACTCACCCTCCCTTTTAAAGATTTTACAATACTCATTTATAATTGATTTATTTTATTTGAGTATTTATTTGTAAATTACAACTAAAGAGTGTCAATACTAAAGTAACAAATGTCTCTATAGTACTTATGATGAAAGTACTCATTCTTAATTACCATATATATATATATATATATATATTGGGGCAGATCATGGGACATATGTAAAAAATAATGGTTTTTTAAAATATGAGTTAGACGTTTTTGTGAGGATGGTCTCAAAGATGAGAAGATCATTCTCACAAAAAATCAGCTCAATCTGAAACTTCTAGGTCCATCGAAAGTGATTTATAAATTATTGGTAACAAATCGATGGTCCACAATCTAAATCACTTTTGATGGGGTTAAAAGTTTTAGATTGGACTGATTTTTTTATTTATTTATGAAGATCTTCTCATTATAGAGATCATCCTCATAAAAAAATCAACTCAATCCGAAACTTCTAATCCATATTTTGAAAATTTATTATTTTTACATTGTTTGACATATATGTGTCTCATAATCCATCCCCATAAATATAAATATATATATATATACACCAAACATTTTGCCCAATCATTTTTGTCCTACATAGGTTAGAAGTTTTGGAATGAACTGATTTTTGGTGAGGATGATCTCCATATTTACAAGTTGAAAAATCGTGGACCATCTATTTTTTGTAAACCATTTTTAATGGGGTTAAAAGTTTTGGAATGGGCTGATTTTTGGTTATGATGATCTCCTCATCGTAGAGATCATCCTCACCAAAACTCAGCAAATTCCAAAACTTCTAACTCATGTAGGACAAAAATGGTTGGGCAAAATGTTTGGTGCCCAACATTTCCCATATATATATATAGGGTCTCGTTCCCCACCCTAAGCTTTACCCTACACTTTAACAAACGTGTTTTGTCTTACATGGGTTAGAAGTTTTGGAATGGACTGATTTTTGATGAGGATTGTAGACACCCCAATTTGAACGGGCCCATATTCGAAAGGCCCAAAAATAACAATGTTTCAATAAAATTGGTCAACGGGCCTCGATGGCCCGAATCATCGAAACATGACATCTTCGCCAGAATCAAAGCCTCTAACACCCCGTAATGGGTTAGTAGGTCTACTAAAAGGATTCGGCATGCTCCCATTTATCCCGTCCAATTAAAAATATCGATTTTCCAAATAAATGGTCCAACGGGCCTCAAAGGCCCGAATCACTAAAAAGTGACAATTTCATTGAACCAAGACCCCCAAGACCACCTAATGGTTTAAGGGACCTGCCAAAGGGATCGAACCCATCCCATGATGACCCAACCTTCACCGCTCCACGCTTACATCCAAAAAAATCGATAAAACCCTTCAACGGGCCTAAAAAGCCCGATTTGCCAACACGTGGCATTTCTAATCAAATCAATGAGTTCAAAAATCACAAAAAAAATCGATAAAACCCTTCAACTGGCCTAAAAAGCCCGATTTGCCAACACGTGGCATTTCTAATCAAATCAATGAGTTCAAAAATCACAAAAAAATCAATAAAAATAAAAAATGAGACTTGGGATGCCTACCACCTCCTATATCCCTTCACCGTTCCATCTCCAAATTCAAAAACCTAAGCCCACCAATGGCCTACGAACCCTCAATTCTCCAAAAATCAATTTCTCACCTCATCTCCTAACCTAAATCCAATCACACACCATCTAAAAACCTAAAACCTACCCACCCTCAAAAATCCAATCCAAAATGACCCCAACCCAATCTAAAAAAACCCCTAACCTTTCTTAAAACCCAAACCCAATGCCTCTAAGCCCAAACCCATATCCAATTCATATCTAACCCACAACCTTAACCCATAAACCATAACCCACATCAACCAATCACTCTTTTACCATCAAAAGGTGACACATGTCATCATCCCTTCTTACCTCCCTCATCAAACCAACTACCCATTACTTTTCTCTAAAAAATTAACTACCCACATCACCTTTTCTCTAAAAAATCACATCAACCCACACCCTCCCCTAACCTACCATCATCATACCTCTCCCTAATCTACCATCATCATTTCCTATAAACCCACCTCTACAACCTAAACCTACACCCATCCTCTCAAATCAAACACTCAACATTTCCCATCAATTAAATCTAAATCTCTAACATCCACACATCATGCCACATGTCACCATCTCCTTCAACCTCCCAACCACCGTCTTACACCCTCCATTCTCTTAAAATCAAACACCACTCAATCAACCAACCACCCTCTTAAACACCCATCATCTCATCTCACCAAACACTCCACCCAAATGGTTTGGGTTTTACCCAAACCATTTGGATCAAAACCTACCCATTTTCACTCATTATAAAATTACTCTCAATCCATTCTAAATTTCATACCCCCCCCACCTTTAAAACCTATGCCATTATCCATCTTTTCAACGTCTCACCCCATTATACCCCCAAATACTCTCCCAACACCTATAAATACCCCTCCCCTCCTTCCAAAAATGGTTACCAAGTCTTACAAGAAAAAAAAATAATATATACTTCCTCTACTTATCTCTACTACTCTCTCATACCATCTTCTAAAAAATAATTACACTCTCATACTTCACTAAGGACTTAAGAAGCATAGAAGAAGAAGAAAGAAGGGTGAACTTGAAATTTCAAGGTGGGTCAAAGAACAACTTCCCCCCCTCTCCTCTCTACCCTCACTTCCTCCCTCTCCTACCACCCCTTTCCCCTTTCATTTTATTTTTATGATTTAGAATGAATGGACCCCAAGGCTAAAGGTTCATAAGGGTCATTTCCATCAATGAAATGACCCTATGATCAAGCCAAAATTAAAATCCCTACTTATGGAACAAATGCACCCACGTGGCACATTTTTCACTTTGTTTTAAAAATCAAAATGACCGAGTTATTTGAGGTTACCGCCACTTGGCGGGGAGAAAGGGGTGCCTAACACCTTTCCCTTTCTCCAACCGAGCCACTTACCCAAACCTCACGGTTTGACCACCCCTTATCCATTGTGAGTCACAAAAATGTCAAAAATATCATTTTTTAAAAAATGTACCTCGGGTGATCATTCACACCCACTTCCAACTTGAATGGTGGCGCGACTCCAATATTTAGTAGTTGTGGCTGTCGTAATGACGAAAACCACGTAGCTACAGCTGACGACTCCACTGGGGACATGGTTCATCCCTCATGACAACTCGATTGTTTTGAAAGAAAAAAAATAGATTTATTATTATTATTATTATTTACTAACATTGTTTATTTGTTTCCTATGTGTTAGTTATTTATTTATTTATTTTTTTTGCTTGATCAAAATTGTAATATTTATTTACTTTTGTTTCTTTTATTACATATTTGTAAGGGGGTCGATGAAAAATAATGAATGAAAATGCACGTGTGTACTTGCGAGCATAGCCCCACTTCCAAGCCACCCCACCCTTAATATACTTAGCCCCGATACTTAGTAGTTCCTCGGCTTGAGATCGTTATTTCAAGTGTCGGGAATGAACACATCAAACCCGATCACTAACCAACGACATGTGTACTTCGGTATGCATCGAGGTTTGAAGATCGGGTAGCCGTGAAGTCACCTATCAAATCGCATGCATGTGCTCGACTAGATAATGCTAGGACACGAGTTTCCAACGTTACATCGACCCCCAAGCAAGGTTGTAATTGTACAAGTTATTGTCGGACCTCGAAGCCCAAGTTGTAAACCCGAGAAGGCATGCTTGTATAGATCCTAAGCGGTTTTATTTTTGCTTTTTATTTTTTATTTCTTTTTCTCTCCTTCCCTTAGGTAAGAGGGAAGGATGCATTGCATCATTCAAAAAAAAAAAAACACCAGGGAAGAAGGAAAGTAAAACAGTGGGCCAAATAACCATTTCTGTGAAATTCTAGAAGCTAGAATTCTTTCTGGTCCGTGTTCATGGCACGGATAAACAAAAATATGTCCCATCCGTGTTGGGAGCACGGATGAAGCAATATGTACCTTAAACCGTGTTAGAAGTACGGTTAAAGCAATGCATTACCCTATCCGTGTTGTGAGCACGGTTGAAATAGTAAATGTCTCGTTCGTGTCCAAAACACGGATGACAAAATGTTGATCATATTTGTGCCTTGATCACGGACTATTACGAATCTCAGGCTTGGAGTTCCCCTACCATTGTTCAAGCGCAAACAAAAAAAAATGAAGAAATGAAAAAAAAATGAAAAAATGTAACTTTTCTTTGGCCTAAGCCAAAAACCAGAGGCAATGTGCCTCATTTTGGATTAACAAAACTTAAAAAAAAAAAAAAAAAAAATTTAGCCAAAAATTCGTACTGGTCCGTATTTCAGGTACGGATAGGCATATTTTATGCCCATTGGAGGCACGGATTAATTAATTTAAAAAAAAAAAAAAAATTTGCTCATTTTGTTCTCGACATCAGACTTGACAACTTTTGTTCTTGGATTTATTTTTCTTTTGATGTTTAAGACTTGAAAATACTTAAATGGATCATTTAAAAAAAAAAAAAAAACTTAGGGCCTACTCATCGTTGCCTTTCTTTGTTTGATCAAAACCGAACTCGCGTGCATCCTATCGATCAAAGTTGACCCCACCT
Source organism: Akebia trifoliata (assembly GCF_017979445.1). Taxonomy (NCBI): domain Eukaryota; kingdom Viridiplantae; phylum Streptophyta; class Magnoliopsida; order Ranunculales; family Lardizabalaceae; genus Akebia; species Akebia trifoliata. Next base: position 28,209,844 of record NC_141381.1, read on the forward strand.
CACGTGGTACACTATCAATCTCGCCTACAATCAAACCCATTATTGTCCATCGTCAAAATCGAAAATGGGTCCACGACCCAGACCTATTTTCAACTGGGTTTACAACCCAGATCCATTTTCAACTAGGTTTACGACCCAGACCCATTTCTAACTGGGTCCACGATCCATACCCATTTTCAACTGGGTTTACGACCTAGATCCATTTCCAACTAGGTTCACGACCCAGACCCATTTTCAACTGGGTTTACAACCCAGATCCAATCCAACTAGGTCCATGACCCGACCCATTTTCAACTGGGTTCACGACCCAGATTCAATCCAATTGGGTCCACAACCCAAATCCATTTTCAACTGGGCTCAAGACCCAGATCCAATCCAACTAGGTCCACGACCCAGATCCACTTTCAACTGGGCTTAAGACCCAGATCCAATCCAATTGGATCCACGATCCAGATCCAATTCAACTGGGTCCTCAACCCAAATCCATTTTCAACTGGGTTCACAACCCAGATCCTGTTCAACTGGGTTCACAACCCAGATCAATATCCATACCAACAGGGTCCACGACCCAGATCCAAATCCTTTTCAACTGGGACCACAACCTAGATCCGTTTTAACTAGGACCACAACCCAGATCCATTGTAAATCGAATCCATATTTCGAACCAAGTCCGTGATCTAGCAAAGATAACAACCAATCAATCAAATCCAAGGGAATCCAATCTTTTTCAAAAAAAAAAAAAATCAGATTTCAAAAAGCACTAATTGCTGTCATTGATCAAAGCCGGTGCCTGGAAAGATCTTACCCTGTTGATACGAGGGGGATATACTACGTCTATTCAGGGAACAAGGTGATTTAAGAGTGCTATTGTGCGCCGCCTCTTCCTTGGAGATCTGCCTGGCCGGCGGTGATTTCAGAGAACTGAATTGGAGGCTACCAAAAACATGGGTTGTTCCAACTCGATTAATCTCATAAATTACTTTTTAAAATAGTTTCCCGACTCCGTGTCGATGCCAGCTCCGTGTTGATGAAATTACTTTCTCAAAATATTTTCCCGACTCCGTGTCGATGCCAGCTCCGTGGTGATTAAATTACTTTTTCGAAATGCTTTCCCGACTCCGTGTCGATGCCAGCTCCGTGCTGATGAAATTACTTTTCAAAATGCTTTCCCGACTCTGTGTCGATGCCAACTCCGTGTCGATGCCAACTCCGTGCTGAGGAAATTACCTTTTCAAAATATTTTCCCGACTCCTGGTCGATGCCAGCTCTGTGTTGATGAAATTACCTTTTCAAAATATTTTCCCGACTCCGTATCGATGCCAGTTCCGTGCTGATGAAATTATTTTTTAAAATATTTTTTCCGACTCCGTGTCGATGCCAGCTCCGTGCTAATGCCAACTCCGTGTTGTTGCCGACTCCGTGTCGATGCCAACTCCGTGTTGATGCCGACTCCGTGTCGATGCCAGCTCCGCGCTGAGTTAATTCCGTTTAAAAAAAACACACATTTTACCGACTCTGCGTCAATGCCAGCTCCGTGCTGATGTAATTCTTTCGTAAAACGACTCCACGTCGATGCCAGCTCCGTGCTGATGTAATTCTTTTGTAAAACATTTTACCAACTCCGTGTTGATACCGACTCCGCGCCGAGAGATTACTTTTTCGTTAAAACTCATAATAAACAACTTTACCCGACCTAATAAAACATCATGCATCTTCACTTTTTGTAAACAAGATAGTAACGCTTGGTCTTCTGTACCCACAGGTGGCCAAGCGAAGGAAATACAAGTAGCCAGAAGTACCTCCCTATTTTCTCAGATCATCTACCGTCGCCATGAGTTCTTCCGAACCAACACAACCTCCAGTGACCGAAACATCAAGTATCGATCCGCAAATAACAGCACTACTAAAGATAATCGAAAGACAAGAAAAAATAGTCAGTACTGTGTTAGCCAACGCCAGCATCCTACAAGCGCAAACGATACAACAACACGCATCCGGGTCGAATCAAGAGTTACCCGAACAACCTCCGCAGGGACCCCAGACTACGATGCCACCTGCAGTGCCTGAATACCAAGGGCCTCCACTCTATATTCCACAGAACCGACCGCCCCTAGTGGTCATTCCCGACGATGAATGCGAGTACAGAGCTACGGAAGCTAAAAACGCAATAGACGAAAAACTGGCTCAACAGATCGAATCTCTACAGGAAGAGATGAGGAGGATGAAGGGCCTCAACACTATGAGCGAAACCGATTCAAGGATTTGTGCTTCTACCCTAATGCTCAACTACCGGCCAAGTTCAAATGCCCGGAGTTTGAAAAATATAACGAAGTAGGTTGTCCACTATCGCATCTGAAGTTGTATTGTGGTTCCATGTGCCAGTACGGCGAGGATGATAGGTTGTTGGTACAGTTGTTTCAGAGAAGTTTAACAGGGCCGGCACTCAAGTGGTTCTCAGGATTAGACCATACGCTCATCAAGAGTTGGCAGGACTTGATTGAAATGTTCTGGCACAATTATCGGTTCAATACAGATGTGGGTCTGGTTCGAAATGATATGGCTAAGATGACGAGGAAACACAAGGAAACTGGTTCGAAATGATCCGCTTCACAAGTAAGGCCCGCAATGACAGAGCAAGAGATGAACACTACGTTTATCTTGACGCTAGGGCATGCATTTTATACTCATCTGGTAGGGAACACCACAGGCACATTCTCGAATCTGGTACAAGTGGCAGATAGGGTCGAGGACGGGATCCGAACCGGTCTGATATTCGATTTCACGAGTCTAGGGGCAACAACGGGAATCCTTTCTCAGAGAAAGTCAATGCCTCCAGGAAAGAAGAGGGAAGAGACTCAGGTCAATAACGTACAGCCAAATTGACCCCTCTTCATTCCCTCACCAGCACCGAGACCACCAACACCGACAACTTCATGGACACCAGCACCGCCAACATGGAACCCCCTTCCTCAAAACCAATTCAGGGAAAATCCTCCACCAGTTGCACAGTAGGCACCACTATATGGACATAATCAACAAGCAAGACCGAACAGGGTTAATAGAGTGTTCACCAGGTTACCGATGACGCTGTCAGAACTACTTCCTCCATTACTATAGGGAGAGTATCTTACTAAGAGACCACTGAACCCAGAAGCTTCTAAAGGGCTAGGGTACAATCCCAACCTTTTCTGTGAGTTTCATATGGGTGCACCAGGACATTCCACTAATCAGTGTTGGTAGCTCAAGCACTAAGTGCAGAATCTGATTGATCAAAAAACCATCATACTGGATGGGCCTGCCAACCCGCCCCAACAACAGAATATCAATCAAAACCCCCTACCTACCCACAATGGAGAGGGGAGTGGGCACAGGGTAAATGTCATCTGTGGAGAACTCAACTTTAATCCTTCGGATCTGATAGCACCTATCGGGTCCAAAATCAGGGTCCATTTAACTCAGGGATCAAAAGTGCCAACAGTCGGCACAGTCAACCATTATACAACAAACTCGTCCCAAAATTCATTACCACCACTCAGATTGGCCGACCTCACCATCCATCCCACTCATCAAAATGCTACTACCCGACCGCTTTTAGTTATACCTTGCGGATCATCCAACCATCAAAGTTCAACCCGACCTCCCCTTGTTATACCATGCATACAGCCATATTCTCAAGGATCAACTCAACTCCCTCTTCACATACCATACCCTTCGTCTCCACGTCCACCTCTCGTCATTTCATGTACTCCGTCAGCTCCTCACACAACTCCTCCTACCACCACTACCTCCAAACCATCACCACCACCCCTCATTCTCAACATGAAACCCGATCCACCTCCCATAATCATACGCTCACCAAGACCATTCCCCTATAACTCCAAACAGGCGGTTCCCTGGAGCTATGAGACCACTATCACCACCACCACGGGGGTCGAAACAATGAAAGAAACAATAGTGGCGGATATCGACCATATGACAAGGGCAGGAAAATGCCAAAAATTATCAGATAATGGGGAAACATCGGGGAAGAAATCAAAGAGACAATGGAAGAGGGGACAGATGAAGAAAAAAGAAAAGCAAAGGGAAAGGGTAAGCTGTATAAGGATGAGAAGATAGAAGAAAAGGCAAAGGTCACCGACAAGGAAGCTGCAGACTTCGTTAAGCTCATTCTCAAGAGTGAGCATAATGTAGTGGACAGATTGAACAAACAACCAGCTTAGATTAGTATCCTGGGACTAATGCAAAAATCAGAAGAGCACCAGGAGGCACTGTTGAGAGTTCTGGGAAAATCACATGTACCTTCGACTACGACACCATCACAGTTGGAACAAACAGTCGGCCAGATCATGGCCCCCAATCCTATTATTTTCATAGAGAATGAATTCACGCCTGAGGGAACGGGGCACGTCGAACCACTAAACATTATGGTCCTATGTAAGGACATGATGGTCGCCAGAGTATTAATTGATAATGGCTCAGCACTCAATGTCTGTCCGCTCGAAACGTTCTGGAAACTTAACGTCGATTGGTCGCATGTGAAACCCAACAACAAGGTTGTTTGAGATTTTGATAGCTCAAGAAGGGATTCATTGGGAGAAGTAGACCTACCAATCACAATAGGACCTTGCACCTTTGAAGTGATGTTTGAAGTAATGGAGATACCGATAACCTTCAATTTGCTCCTGGGCAGACCATGGATTCATATAGCAGGGGCCGTACCTTCTTCTCTACACCAGAGAGTCAAATTCATCATGGGGCAGAGAATGATATCGGTATTGGTCGAAAACCTGATCCCAGCTGGCAGGGCTCCCGACGTGCCATTCATCGATATCGAAATGACAAAGGACAAGACACTCTACCATTCGTACCAATTCGCTGCTGTAAATCACATCGAGAAAGGAAATGAGAAAATAAAGGCAAGACTATCGAGAACAAGTCTGATGATCGATCGGGTCATGAAAAGGGCAGGCTATCGACCCAAGCAAGGATTGGGATCGGGAGGAAGAGGAAGAGCTACACTGGTCGAAGCAAGAAAACATACTCCCTATTTTGGTATGGGATTTAGGCCCACGAAAAGGGATATTGCAGAAATGAATGATAAGAAAAAGGATCTTCGGCTAGCAAGAAAGCAAAACCGTGAACCGAACATCTGGAATCTGGGCCGAGTCCCTCACATCAGTGTTAGCTTCCCGAAGTCCCATATCAGACCTGACGACTTATCAGAACCGCCATCATCAAAGAAGCTAAAAAGGGTAAACCCTAAACCAGTGCACATTCAAGAAGACCTAATCGTAGAGTCCCAATCATCCTTTGAAGAAGGCATTGATGTTCTATTCAATGGGGATTCCGATGAAAGTCCATCGGAGACTGCTCCAAAACCTACTAAAGTGGAGGTCACTACCAACCAGGAGAACAACTCACCATTCTCATCGGGTATTGACTGGGCATCAGTCATCATCCCACCAAGTTTGGGAGGGACTATGCCCCAACTTGACAACAATCAATCGGAGATCATGGTCATCTCCGAACCACCAACCAAATCATCCGACGAATCACTCGCTCATTTCATCCGCCCCCTCGAAGAAGGGGAGACATTGCACAACTGGGAAGAATTCCCGTTAACTCTTGAGGCTATTGAGGCCTAAAAAAAAATGCCGTTAGGCAACATCAATTTGCTCGAGGATCATAATGAGCCCTCGTCCTCGGGTAAAGACTATTTTGGGGGCTCCCTATCTTTATTAACAAATTTGCATGATTGTTTTTTTTTATTTCAGGTATCTAGAAAATCACAAAAAAATAAAAATTTCAAAAAAATCAAAAATTTCTCAAAAATCAAAAAATCGAAAAGTTTTCAAAATTACAAAAAAATAGATATTTTCCAAAAATCAAAAAAAGAGTTTTCAAGAGATATGTCTCCATCAAATGAGTATACAGATAAAACAGAATTTGAACGGGACGAGGAAAGATACGCCGAAGAAGTGGAACAAAGACTGTCAGGAAGCATTCGACAAAATCAAGCAATACTTGCTCAATCCACCAGTCCTAGTCCCTTCTACTCCAGGGCGACCTCTGCTGATGTACATCTCAGTACAAGAAACATCTATGGGGTGTGTGCTAGGGCAACATGATGAATCAGGACGGAAGGAACATGCCATCTACTATCTCAGCAAGAAATTCACTAATTACGAAGCAAAATACTCAACACTTGAAAAGACATGCTGTGCATTAGTCTGGGCATCTCAACGACTGCGTCATTATTTGCTCAGCTACTCGACTATGCTTATCGCCAGGATGGACCCCTTGAAGTACCTATTCGAAAAACCAGCACTAACAGGCTGTACAGCGAAATGGCAGTTATTGTTATCAGAATTCGACATCACCTATGTCACCCAAAAAGCCATCAAAGGGCAAGCCATCGCTGACCACCTCGCCGAGTACCCATTGCCTGATTATGAGCCGTTAAAGACGAACTTCCCGAATGAAGCCATACTATTTGCCGAGATTGAAAATGATGATGATGAAGAATCAGGCTGGAAAATGTACTTCGACGGAGCAGCTAATCAGAAAGGAAACGGAATAGGGGCAGTCTTGATTAAACCAAACGGGTCCCATATACCGATCGTAATCAGATTGAAATTTCAATGCTCTAACAACGAAGTCGAATACGAAGCATGCATAACAGGGTTAAAAGCAGCACTAGATCTCGAGGTAGACGAGATTGATGTTTTCGGAGATTCAAGCTTGGTAGTCTATCAGACGACTGGAGAATGGAAAACTCGAGAACAGAGACTGGTCCTTTATCACGAGTATCTAGAGGAGCTAAGCTCACACTTTGACAGAATCTCATTCACATACATGCCTAGAGCTAAGAACCAGTTCGCCGATGCACTAGCTACGCTTACTTCCATGATTAGTATTTCAGAAGATTTGGTCATCGACCCAATCGAGATTGGAATTCAAAATGAACCGGCTTATTGTTTACCTGTCGAAGTTGAAGAATCAGAAGAAAAGCCATGGTATTCAGACATCAAAGCCTATCTCGAAGACCGAACTCTCCCATCAGACGCAACGCCTAATGACAGGAGGACTATCTAGAAATTGGCAGGGCAATTCTTCATCAGCAATGGCATTCTGTACAAGAAGTCTCATCACGAGGTCTTGCTCCGATGTGTGGCAGAAATAGAAGCAAAACGATTAATTGAGACCGTCCACGGTGGAGTCTGTGGGCCCCACATGAATGGTCATATGCTAGCAAAGAAGATCATGAGGATGTGGTACTATTGGTCGACAATGGAAAGCGATTGCTATCAGTATGTTCGCAAATGCCATCTATGCCAAATCTACGCAAACAAGATTAATGCTCCGCCTTCAGAGCTGCATAACATGACTACGCCTTGGCCTTTCTCACTCTGGGGAATAGATGTCATCGGGCCAATCTCACCAAAAGCTGCAAATGGACATCGCTTCATCCTAGTGGCTATCGATTACTTCACCAAATGGGTAGAAGCTGCTTCATACGCCAACGTCACTAAAAACAATGTCTTGAAGTTTGTTAAGAACAACATTGTCTGCAGATATGGGCTTCCCAGCGGGCTAGTAACTGATAATGCTAAGAACTTCAAGAACAAAGATATGGTCAAAATGTGCGAAGACTTCCAGATTACTCATCACAACTCTAACCCTACAGGCCTAAGATGAACGGAGCAGTCGAAGCAGCCAACAGGAATATTAAGAAAATTATCGAGAAGATGGCAGTTACGAACAGAGATTGGCACGACATGTTTCCTTTTGCACTTCACGCCTATCGAACCTCGTTCAGAACTTCGACTGGGGCAACTCCGTATTCTTTGATCTACGGAATGGAAGCCGTCTTACCCGTAGAGGTTGAGATCCCCTCCCTCCGGATCTTAAAAGAAGCAGAGTTAGATGAAGTGGAATGGATTCAAGCCCGATTTGATCAACTGAATTTGATTGAAGAAAAATGCCTCGCAACCATCTGCCACGGACAGATCTATCAACGATGAATAACTCGTGCTTACAACAAGAAAGTCAAGCCCAGAGATTTCTCACCAGGAGACCTTGTGCTAAAGAAAATTCTGCCAATCCAAGAAGACGCCAGAGGAAAATTCATACCAAACTATGAAGGACCATTCATCGTGAAGAAGGTGATGACAGGAGGGGCTCTGATCCTTACGGAGATGGACGGACAAGTTTTCCCGCAACCGATCAATGCTGACACTGTCAAGAAATATTACGCCTGAGATCTGACCCTGAGATGACGAAAGGCCATCTTTGCTATCCCAAACAAACTATCCAACCCTAGTCAGCCTTTTTGAGTCATCACGTTCATTTCATAACCTAAGACCGGGGCAAGTCAAGAAAAAAAAAAGAGGAAAAAAAGACAAAAGAAAAGAAAATCAAAGAGAAAATCAGAAGTATCAAATTACTCTTGGCCCGCATGAGGATAAACTGTGAACGGCTAAAAATACAAAAAAAATCAAAAAAGTCAAAAACTCGGACACTTGATCTGAGCTCGACCCAAATCTCCAACCTAAACAAGTTTGAGAGACGCTGGGAGGAGACACAGATCACCTTTCGAAATAAAAATAAACGAACCCCATGTCTAAACTACTCTAATATATCCAGACCTTAATCCTTTTTGTATCCTTCCACTACCATTAGCCCAAGCCAACGTTTCGTCCCAACAAAAGTCTTTTTTGTTCAGGGAAAGTTCTAGGGCAACACAATGACAATGGCAGCACCAATGATTTTGCGACATGGTCCAGTCCTCAAAGTCTTATTAGTCGTTGGAAGACTTGAGAGGGGAATCCAGGTCGGACATTCGAAAAAAAAAGAGTACTCGAAGTGTAGAGTAGCTGATCTTGCGGCTCAACTTGAGTTGTTGAACCACGAATAGTCGTCAACAAACTCGAGAGGGGAATCCAGATCGATTACTCAAGAAAGAGTGCCACTACAAGAGTAAAGTCACCGATCTCGCAGCTCAACTTGAGTCACCAAGCCACAGAGACACAAAGACTCCGAACAGAATTGTAATGTAAAAATCTAAAGATACAAGCATAGTCTGAAAGGGCATAGTGAAAATCCGAAAGGGCACTATGAGTAATAGAATCGGACTATGGCAAGATCAAAGCCACCGACACGATGAAAATCCCAAAAAGGACGTCGATGCGTAAAAATGTGGAAACCGGGTCTGGTGAAAACCGTAACTAGCACCAGGGGCAATAAGGGTTAATAAACAAAAAAAAGAAAAAAAAAACAAAACAAAACTCCTGGCTCGCGAGAGTATAAAATGTGAACGGTGAAATCTTTCCAAAATCCTAAGACCCAAATAGATAATAGTCTTCCAATACCAGGGCATTGGGGATGACTCTAAAGGAACTAAAAGAGCAATTGACGTTTATATCCTCTGTGGTTGGCAAAAAACACCAAGATCGTCACAGCCAAAGGTTTTACAAATCTTGAATTTATCGTATTCATTTGACAAACACATTTAATAAAATTTCAAAAAAAAAAAAACTACTATTTTGGCCGATGATAAAAAATCTAGGACTTATTAAAACTTCAAGTTTTCAAATCATTAGATATACCTGAGGCCAAGTAAATACAAAACTTATTTTCTTTGCGTTAATCTTTCAACGTTTTGCATACATTCATGATAATGACAAGGAAATACAAAAAGGGGGGATACAACGCAGTCGATCAAGTATCATTGTAAGAAATGAAAAATGAGTCAAGGCGTTCCTCCAAAACATGAATTCGGGTAGCCTGGCTCATCACCACCTCAGCATACAAAGTATCACGACTCACTAAGCGTAGCAGGAAACTACAATAGAGCCTTTCAAGTGATGACAGCAGAATTTCAAGTCCCTTCACCTCTGGTTCCGACTTGAGAGAGCTTCTTTGTAAGGTATTGTAAACAACATGACGAAGGGATTTGGGTGATGATCGATGTTTCCTTTGATCATGGGCGTCCCAGCCCGATATTGAGATGTCGAAGAAGGCCATTAGGCTGTGTAATCCAAAAAATGCCAAATGGTCACTCCAAGGTTATATGGGTCGAACATGTAAAAGTGGATAACAAAGCAGTTCATAGTATGCACAGAACATTAGTTAACTCTGACCTTGGATTTGGAACAAAGCGATGGGTTGCTACCTTAGATCGAAAGTGCGAACGCCTTGCGAGTGTTATGGCTAGTGACATACAAGCTAGAGATATTGGTGTAATAATGAATCAAGAAGGGCGAAAGAGAATGTTGATATTGCAAGAGAGTAGTATCGATGCAATAGACTCATTCGCAACTTATACACCTGTTGATGTTGTCGCAATAAATGTGTTCTAAATGGAGGCGACTCAGACTATGTAGCCTTCCTGCCTTCAGATCTTAGTGGATTCGACTCCAATAACAAAACTTTCTTGGATCTGTGACAGCTATTAACAATCATATTGCTTGCACCATGGAAAAGATCAAAGACACTACTACAAGGGACAATGCATGAATTGAGAAAACTAACTTGTGGCCCAGCAACAAAACTCTCTTGGACCGGTGGAAACTGTTAACAACCTTATCGCTTGCACAGTTGAAAGGATCAAATGTGTCATTACAAGGGACAATGCATGAATTGAGAGGGTTAACTTATGCTAGAAATAGAGTAAGGATAAAACAAAAAATAATAATAAAAAAAAAACAAAAAAAACAAAAAAAAAAAAACAAAAAGCTAAAAAAAATAATAATAAAAAAAATCAAAAGAATTTCAAAAATCCTTTCGAGTTGCACTCAACTCCGATTTGTTAAAACACGACAAAAAAATATCCAAATTTCAAAACTCATCAAACTTTCATCAAATCCGAAATCTCACACGCCATCGAGATCAAGGAATTAATAAGGAAAGACTCTGTCAGACCTAGTGCTTGAGTAGCCATTTTCTACAAAAGTCATCAATTTAACAGATAATTTGAAGTCGTGTTTCAGCAAAGTTTTTTGTCCCGTACAAATAAGGGTTTAGTCTATTCTTTGCAGTTCTTTGCACGCAATTCCTGCAAAAAAAGGGCAGCTGTAGACACCCCAATTTGAACGGGCCCATATTCGAAAGGGCCCAAAAATAACAATGTTTCAATAAAATTGGCCAACGGGCCTCGATGGCCCGAATCATCGAAACATGACATCTTCGCCAGAATCAAAGCCTCTAACACCCCGCAATGGGTTAGTAGGTCCACTAAAAGGATTTGGCATGCTCCCATTTACCCCGTCTCATTCAAAATATCGATTTTCCAAATAAATGGGCCAACGGGCCTCAAAGGCTCGAATCACTAAAAAGTGACAATTTCATTGAACCAAGGCCCCCATGATCACCTAATGGTTTAAGGGACCCGCCAAAGGGATCGGACCCATCCCATGATGACCCAACCTTCACCGCTCCACGCTTACATCCAAAAAAATCGATAAAACCCTTCAACGGGCCTAAAAAGCCCGATTTGCCAACACGTGGCATTTCTAATCAAATCAATGAGTTCAAAAATCACAAAAAAATCAATAAAAATAAAAAATGAGACTTGGGACGCCTACCACCTCTTATATCCCTTCACCGCTCCATCTCCAAATCCAAAAACCTAAGCTCACCAATGGCCTACGAACCCTCAATTATCCAAAAACCAATTTCTCACCTCATCCCCTAACTTAAATCCAATCCCACACCATCTAAAAACTTAAAACCTACCCACCCTCAAAAATCCAATCCAAAATGACCCCAACCCAATCCAAAAAAACCCCTAACCTTTTTTAAAACCCAAGCCCAATGCCTCTAAGCCCAAACCCATATCCAATTCATATCTAACCCACAACCTTAACCCATAAACCATAACCCACATCAACCAATCACTCTTTTACCATCAAAAGGTGACACATGTCATCATCCCTTCTCACCTCCCTCATCAAACCAACTACCCATTACTTTTCTCCAAAAAATTAACTACCCACATCACCTTTTCTCTAAAAAATCACATCAACCCACACCCTCCCCTAACCTACCATCATCATACCTCTCCCTAATCTACCATCATCATTTCTTATAAATCCACCTCTACAACCTAAACCTACACCCATCCTCTCAAATCAAACACTCAACATTTCCCATCAATTAAATCTAAATCTCTAACATCCACACATCATGCCACATGTCACCATCTCCTTCAACCTTCCAACCACCGTCTTACACCCTCCATTCTCTTAAAATCAAACACCACTCAATCAACCAACCACCCTCTTAAACACCCATCATCTCATCTCACCAAACACTCCACCCAAAATAGTTTGGGTAAAATCCAAACCATTTGGATCAAAACCTACCCATTTTCACTCATTACAAAATTACCCTCAATCCATTCTAAATTTCATACCCCCCCACCTTTAAAACCTATGCCATTATCCATCTTTTCAACGTCTCACCTCATTATACCCCCAAATACTCTCCCAACACCTATAAATACCCCTCCCCTCCTTCCAAAAATGGTTACCAAGTCTTACAAGAAAAAAAATAATATATACTTCCTCTACTTATCTCTACTACTCTCTCATACCATCTTCTAAAAAATAATTACACTCTCATACTTCACTAAGGACTTAAGAGGCATAGAAGAAGAAGAAAGAAGGGTGAACTTGAAGTTTCAAGGTGGGTCAAAGAACAACTTCGCCCCCTCTCCTCTCTACCCTCACTTCCTCCCTCTCCTACCACCCCCTTTCCCCTTTCATTTTATTTTTATGAAGGTTCATAAGGGTCATTTCCATCAATGAAATGACCCTATGATCAAGCCAAAATTAAAATCCCTACTTAGGGAACAAATGCACCCACGTGGCACATTTTTCACTTTATTTTAAAAATCAAAATGACCGAGTTATTTGAGGTTACCGCCACTTGGCGGGGAGAAAGGGGTGCCTAACACCTTTCCCTTTCTCCAACCGAGCCACTTACCCAAACCTCACGGTTTGACCACCCCTTATCCATTGTGAGTCACAAAAATGTCAAAAATATCATTTTTTGAAAAATGTACCTCGGGTGACCATTCACACACACTTCCAACTTGAATGGTGGCGACTCCAATATTTAGTAGTTGTGACCGTCGTAATGACGAAAACCACGTAGTTACAAGGATAATTCTATGGTGAGAAGATCATCCTCACCAAAAATCAGCTCATTCCAAAACTTCTAACCGCATAAAAAATGATTTACAAAAAGTGGATGGTCCACGATTTTTCAACTTGTAAATATGGGGATAAAAGTTTCGGAATGGGATGATTTTTGGTGAAGATGATCTTCTAATCATAGAGATCATTCTCACCAAAAATCAGCCCATTCCAAAACTTCTAACCCATGTAGGACAAAACACATTTGTTAAAGTGTAGGGTAAAGTTTAGGGTGTTGAACATGACACACACACACACACATATATATATATATATGGGTCCCGTTCGCCACCCTTAGTTTTACCACACACTTTAACAAACGCGTTTTGTCTTACATGGGTTAGAAGTTTTGGAATGAGCTGATTTTTGGTGAGGATGATCTCTATGGTGAGGAGATCATCCTCACCAAAAATCAGCTCATTCCAAAACTTCTAACCCCATCAAAATTGATTTACAAAAAATGGACGATCCACGATTTTTCAACGTGTAAACATGGGGCTAAACATTTCGGAATGGGCTGATTTTTGGGGAGGATGATCTTCTAATCATAGAGATCATCCTCACCAAAAATCACCTCATTCCAAAACTTCTAACCCATGTAGGACAAAAAACGTTTGTTAAAGTGTGTGGTAAAACTTAGGGTGATGAACATTTCCCTATATATATATATATATAGGGTACTGTTCGGCACCCTAAGTTTTACCACACACTTTAACAAACGCGTTTTGTCTTACATGGGTTAGAAGTTTCGGAATGAGTTGATTTTTGGTGAGGATGATCTCTATGGTGAGGAGATCATCCTCACCAAAAATCAGCTCATTCCAAAACTTCTAACCCATGTAGGACAAAAAACGTTTGTTAAAGTGTGTGGTAAAACTTAGGGTGCTGAACATTTCCCATATATATATATATATATATATATATATATATATATATATATATAATTTTTATATTTATATTAAGAAGTCTTATCACAGGCTTGTTGAAAGGAAATTAAAATAATAATAAAAATTCTTTTTTGTAACTAATAATCTACCTTCCTTTTCTATCTTTTTTTAAAAAAGCATGCGTAACCCATCTCCCTACCTACATTAAGAACAAAATTTCCCCATTAGTCTTCGGTATACAATTGTCGGTCAACGTGAGGTAGTCTCCATCTCTTTAAGGTCAAACAACCAGAAGTCACAATCCAATTAGTTAGCAACTAATGAGGGACCACATTATCATGACTTATAATTGATAGTTCTAATAATGTGATCACACTTCCCTTAGATTTGGGCGGAAAATCTCTCTTCTTAAATAGCTCTAAAAGAAATAAGATTAGCTAAAAAGATAGAAAAAGAAATAATTGTCAATTAGAGCCCTAATTGACAATAAGATTAGTTTGAATCTTAATTGAAATAATTGTCAATAAGATTAGCTCAAATGTGACACTACCCTTTGATTTGGGCGTAAAACTCTCTTTTCAAGTTGTCCTAGTAGAGATAAGATTAGTTTAAAAATGGGGGAAAAATAAAGAAGAAAGAAAGATTGATTTTTCTATTTTTCAATGGCTACTAAAATTTCTATTTTTCAACTGCATGCAACCCCTAAAGGACACTAAAGATTGATTTTTCAATGCCCTAAAGCCCAAAAGCATGGCATGCTCATTGATGCTTTATTATTGTCTTAAATAATATATTATCATATGTGATGACAAGTATAGGAGTTGTGATGATGACACCATTAAAATTCAATCTATAAGTGAATTATAATTGTTTGTTTGGCAATCCCAACTACCTTGGTTTAGGGTTTTTGTAAACAAGTGATGGTTCATGATTTTTTGAACCAACTAAACTATTGGTTCATGTGATCTATGCAATTATTCTTTTATACTGTTGGATACAATTATTCTCTTTCACTGTAACAATGACTTGTCCAAAAGTTCAAAGGTCCCATACCAAGATGAAGGACTCCCAGGGTTCACTTTTTTCCTCAAATAAAACATCCATATTGAAGACTAATAGTATGCTGACATGAGTTCTCTAGAAGGTGACAAAAACCATGGTACCTTTTGCTAGATTTGGAATTCCCCTTCTCAAAATTACTTTCAACTGTTACTGTAGGACCTGTTGGTGAACACTCTCCTCTCACAATAAAAAATATAATAATAATAATAATAATAATCTGTAAGCGGCTGATGTGGTAAGGGTACTGAACCGCATATTTTTTTCCTTGTGTATCCCAGAGAAAAGATCTATGGGTTCGTGCCCTTGCCATGTCAACCGCTTACAAACCACATATGATTTACCTCGTGCATTCATCACGACTTTTAGGAAAAAATTGACTTTGCATTTTTCTTGAACGGAAATACTGCAGCCACAGGATTATCAGTGCGTCAAGTACCAGTATATCCAATTAAAGGTTTGGGTCTTTAGGGTATTCTGAAATAGGAGGTTGTAGATCAAGAAGCGCATTATTTATATCAAATATTCTTTTTATACATAGATCCAATCTGTTGGTCCAAAAGAAAAGTGAATTTTGCTTATTGAGTCACAATGTTGTTATTAAATTTGCTTACAGTCCAACAACCATTGGACGTGTGTTGCAAATTACATAACCAATAGAAAGACAATTTCTCTTTCCTGCCCACACGTCTTCTGTCCACAAATTTTAATTCTAAGATGTCAGATCTTAAAATGGATTATTGGGCCCACATGGATTATCACATTGACAATCTAACATCACAACCTTCTAGATTTCATGAAAAAATCAATATTAAAATAAATAAATAAAAAATTCGAGCTTGATCCGAAGTATTGGAAATAGACAACTACCGAGCATCCAAATTTAAAATTAAAATTCAACAATGAAAAATAACTTTTTTCTTTTTTGTTGAAGTTCATAGAATTTCGTCTTCTACAACCTTATAGCATCAAATCATATTTTGAAATGGCACAAAGTGATTCGATAAGAAAATTTCATTTTTCCATCATGGACAGGAGAGATAAATTTTCTCTTTTATTGTTTACGGAGCAAAAAATCACTCTTAGAAGAAAAGGAATTTTAGTAAAACAAAGCGACTGCACCGTGATAATTGAACCCAAGTACTCGACCTTAATATTAATATGATCCAAAAATCCGAACCCAAATCATTAGTTGGTTGAATAGGTCTTGTTCTTCAATCTTGAGTAATCAAGTAGCTATTGAAACGCCTTGACTGCACATGAGCCTTTACCCATATGATAATGATATGCAACAACAAGCATAAAAATCTTCTACACACACACTCAGACTCAAGAAACCCTATAATAATATCTTCACTAGGCTTAGCAAAAAGTCTTCACTAGAGTATGGGTATGTTAAGGTGAGTGTTGGTCTATTTAATTGATGGAAAGCCTACCTTCTATGAATGTAGGGCTAATGCATTAGTAGTTTGTGTGGTTGAAAATGAGACCATGTACTTGGGCGGTGAGATAGATACATTCACCACTAGGCCCCCCCCCCCCCCCCCCCCCCCCCCCCCCTTAGGCATGAAAAATATTTAGGAAACTGAGGATACTCTAATCCATCTTCTATCATTGCCTAGTATATGGTTATGATAGAAATTATTCTCATTATATCCCAAAAAATTTGGATTGATTGAATGAATCTTATTTCTTAATTCTATCTTGTCTAAATCAATGTCTTTTATCAATTCAATTGTATCAATGCTTGCCTTCATTATCTAATTTCTTCATTATTTTAAAACTTTAACGTTATAATATGATAAATTTGGGGGTTTAACTCTAAACAAATTAACTATGAGTGAAGAGGTCCAGGAAGAATGAAGGAAGATGAAGAGCTAGTTCTCTCTTTCAAATCAGAACAAACTGCAAAATTGCATTTAGTGAGGAAAATATCTTTTATTTTCATTGGAAAAATATGTACAATTAGATGAAAATTTTGATTATAATCCAAATACATATATTACGAAGAAAAATAAAACAACTGTAAAAAAAATTAGTGATGGTCAAAAGAAGTTTATGATTTTGATACGGCATCAAACATGGATGTTCTTTTTTAATTTAATTTGTTTCAGGTTGTTGTTACACCAATTCAAACCATCTCAATCAACTTTTTGTTGTCACCTTCTATGACTATTTCTATGTAATAACGAATATGTCATTTCTAATTTTATCTTTCATGATTATTACATATATATATATATATATATATATATATAGAGGGCGGATCATGGGACATAAGTAAAAAACATATGTAAAAACAATGATTTTTTAAAATATGGGTTAGAAATTTTGGATTGAGCTGGTTTTTTGTGAGGATGATCTCTATGATGAGAAGATCATCCTCACAAAAAATTCAGTCAAATCTAAAATTTCTAATTCAATCAAAAGTGATTTACAAATTATTGGTAAAAAATCAACGGTCCACATTCTAAATCACTTTTGATGGGGTTAGAAGTTTCAAATTGGACTTGATTACACAAATCTCGGAGATACTTATCCCTAGGATAAGTCTGAACCATTGGATTTTGCATTAAAAGGATTGGGATAATTTGTTTTTTTCATGCGTCATTCTTAGGAGTCAAGGGATCCTGACCCATATATATATAAATCGTGATAATATGTGACTCATTGAAAAATACAATCTTGATTGTTAACGCACAAAATCCAATTGTAAGATCTTATCATAAGGATATGTATATATTATCGTGATAAATATAAATCATGATAATTAATTATCATATGTTTCATATTTACGGTTGGGATTATATGTTTCTTCATAAGTCATCCGATCCCTCCCCTTTTCTTTTAAATGTTTTCAGTGAAAGCCGTTTGTAAAATCAAGCGAACGTCATGGTAATATTATGATAATATACGACAATCGCTTAGTAACAAATCTCTAATCATTGTGGTCAAACTTCATTTCAATTATGCTAAGCATCATCTTCATTGTATATTCCATATATTTTGGACGATGATCCCTCCCCTTTTCTTTTATATGCTTTCCATGAAAGTCTGTAAAATCAAGTGACTGTCAAGGTAATATTATGATAATATACAACAATCCCTTAGTAACATATTTGCAATCATTGTGGTCAAACTTCATTTCTATCATCTCAATCATGATCTTCATCGTCTATTCTATTTTGGATGATGATCCCTCCCCTTTTCTTTTAAATGTTTTCAATTAAAGCCTGTAAAATCAAGTGACCCTCAAGGTAATATTATGATAATATACAACAATCCCTTAATAACATATCTCTAATCATTGTGGTCAAACTTCATTTCTATCATCTTAATCACCGTCGAATCTATTTTGGATGATGATCCCTTCCCTTTTCTTTTAAATGTTTTCAATGAAAGCCTGTAAAATCAAGTGATCGTCAAGTTATTATTATGATAACATATACAACAATCCCTTAGTAACATATCTTTAATCATTGTGGTCAAACTTCATTTCTATCATCTTAATCACCGTTGATTCTATTTTGGATGATGATCCCTCCCCTTTTCTTTTAAATGTTTTCAATTAAAGCCTGTAAAATCAAGTGACTGTCAAGTTATTATTATGATAACATACAACAATCCCTTAGTAACCCATCTCTAATCATTGTGGTCAAACTTCATTTCTATCATCTTAATCATCATCTTCATCGATTATTCTATTTTGGATGACGACCAACATAACATGCACGGTAAAGAATTGTGGAAGGCAATCACTCGCCGAAGAGAAGAAAAACAAAAGTACCTACTAAGGAATGTCATAAAAATTACAATCATTCTAGGCCGTAGAAAATTAAAATAAAAGTGACCCATTAAGGAATGTCTTAGTAGCTGAAAGCTACTTTTGATATGACTTTGATAAGGGTTATTTATTCATAGATATATAGGTATGGATGGGTACTAAGTTTCTATTATTCTAAATAACAATAATAAAATAATTAAAAGAGGGGGGATGTATTATTTATTTGATCATTGTATATAAAACACGATTGCAATGATAAAGGAAATCATACAAGTCTAACAATGTAACATGTAATAGATTACATAAAGTAAGTTCATGTACCTCAGTCTGATGTTAAAAAATAAAAAAATAAAAATCCATGACCAGGCATTTTATAAGAGGAAAATGAATCTTTTATCCTCAAGTTTAGTATGAACACATCATACTTATATAGACATTTGGAAAATAACATGCGCCTCTCCGAATTAAAAATGTTTGGCTTGTGTCCCTTGATCTCTTACTTTAATTTGACGATGACTACACTTGAAATTGCGAAGCCAATCCACCACTGATGTTTTTTAGGTGTTTTTACCAAAACGAGTACAAAAGATAGATAAATTACAATAACAGTAAATTTGGTTTTCAAAATATTTATCAAAATGATTTTTAAACTATTTTGATAAACATGTTATTTATTCAATATGATAGGTATTCCAGTTTTCATTGTTAATTTCCCTTTAAACTCTAACAAGAAATATAATAATAACTCCCTTTTTTAACTAATGATAAAATAATTTGGTAAAATATGCATACTTAGTCTGTACGTAGTTGACTTGGCAAGTGCACAAAACTGTATATCTTTTTCCTTGTGTATTATGAAGAAAAAGATCTATGATTCTATGCACTTGTCATGTCAACTGTGTACAGACTGAGTGGATTTTTGTGCCAAATATGTTAACAATATAGATTGCACAAAATTCCATCACATGGGAGGCAAATCACATCATTTGCTGCTTAAAGTCGCATCATTTTGATCATTACAAAAATGTTACAGGGTAAAAATATCTCATCATATTTTGAGGTCAATTTGTAATTTTGGGGGGGGGGTATTATTGCCTCGAAATGTCCCTAAATCAAAGAGAAAATTGGATCAAAACTATGGAAGAAGAACCCAAATAAATATGACACAATTTCACTTCATTATTGACTTGTCAAAGGTATTAGTTATATCATTTTTGGGAATTCTCATAGATATATTTTTTAATAACTGTAGATGTTGATTTTCGCTCTACACTTTTCCTTCATTTCTTTGCTCGGGCGGACCTGTGAATTAGCCCACTTCGACGATCAAGTTAGAGACTGTGATAATCAAATTCTTAATCTATTTTCAGAGAGAAGAAGAAAAGAACCTCTCTTTATCCATGGCCCTCTCCTCTTATATAGGCGTCTATAATGATCGTTTTTTGTGCCATTCTTTGATGTGACTCAGGGTAGTTTGCTTACTCTCTGGCATGTTAGGTGCAGGGGTAGTTGCAATTGCTCTGCCAATCCTGGAGTAATCAGAACTGATCTGACATGGTATGGGTTGTCAGAGCTGTCAATCAATGTCTTATCTATTAGATCCGTCTTGCCGATCTATACTAACATTTGACATCCACGAAATACTCCATCCGAGCTATCTGATGGGTTGGTGGTGCACGTTCGAGTTGAGTGTTTGTGCTTCCGAGGAGTTCTGTCAACGATACCATCAAGCACATCCGAACTTCAAGTTCATGCTTCTGAGAATCGTTCGAGTCACGTGTCCCCATTCGAGAATTTCCCCCCACAATAACCATCATATATAAATACTTAAGGTAAGACAATTCATTCAATCACCCGATGATAATATGACATAGGCCAAAATAAATAAATAAAATTCTTTTGTTCACATGAACAACCTAATTGACAATGAATAATCTTATCAACTGATCACTTATTAATGACATAAAATAATATAGATCATTTCTATACCATAAATGTGATCGAACAATGGAGATTAGTGATCTAAAAATTTGATTATGGGTGTTATGGCCTATACCTTAGTGGTCATACTTAACATAAAAAAGAGATCGATTTGAGTACCATGAACAAGAAAATAAGAGACTCAAATCATATATTTGGAATTGATCAGCCCCAAAAAAAAATACGTAACAGAATGGCTAAAATTAATCAATTATTTAGTCATTCATAATGATTATTGTCAAGAAGAGTTAAAATATCATTGTATAAGGGTTATCTAAAACTAAAAGACAAAGGTAAGGGATATCTAGACCTGACTACAAGGGAGAAACATGGACAAAGTCAAAAGGCAAGGGAACTTTTCCTTTTTGATTGGTTTCTTCATTCCATATGGATACGATCGGTATAATGAGTACATCACATCATGACAGGTTTTTATTTATTTTATATTTAGCAAAGGAAAATGATACCGCTAGGTAATATTGTTATATTGCCCTAATGAAATATTTTAGCTGCAATACATTTCTAGAAAAGGAAATTACTATAACAGCTATGCATTTTAAAAATTACTCAGTCATGTTGTTTTTAATATTTATGGACTTTACACCCAATTTTGTAATTATGTATTTTTATAAACATAATTGTCTAAGGGTGTCAATGGGTAACCATTTAAATGGAATGGAAGTGGAACCAAAATCGAAAACCACGATTCTGATTCCCTCCTTATTGGAACCGATTAAAGGCGGGTCTAATATGGAATTGAACCTATAGGAATTGTTAGGTTCTATCCTGTGGGTACACATGGATACTCGAACTTGATTGATTTTTTTTATTATACATAATTTAAGGTTTTCTTATATTTCAAAATTAATATATATTATATAAAACTCTTAATTTTTCATATAAAACTATTCATTAGAGTTTAAAATGGGTCATCTCTTCTGAAAACTTATTACTTGTAAAGAAGTGGAATTTTAATTTTTGAAACAAAATAAACTCATATCTTTAACGGAACATATTATAGTTAAGCTGATACTTCGTAGATGATATGTTAATTTTTTTTAAAGGATTTTTTTCTACAATGATTTGAAATATTTTTTTCCATTCGATTCTTGAGAACCAGACCAATGAATACTTGTGATTCTTGGTGGTTTCAATTCTACTGGAACAAAAAATATATAATGGTAGTGGTTCTAATTACCATAGGAACTGAATTGGAATTGGCCCATTGACTCTGCACAATTTAATGAATATACCTTTATCCTTTTGATTTGAATATACAAAGGCTAAATGAGTAAATAACAAACGTGAACCTACAAGTTACAATGAAATTGGATATATGACCACTTTAGTAAATATAAAATGGACATGATTTGTTAAAAAATATGGGAGCTAACCCCCAAGAGTTGGTGGAGAGGACTAAGACCAGAACTTGGGAAGTGGAGGTCTTAAAGATCAAATCTCCCCTTAATTAGGAGTCATCCTGATGGTTTATCCCAGAAATTACCTACTACATGTTGGGGGAGGGGACTGAACGTCCGTCAAGGATTAATCAAGTGCTCTAAGGGACACGAGCTTTTCTTTATTGAACATTTTAAAGTGGGAAAATACTATATATCCTCAACCCATTGTTTGGGATTCTGAAGAAAAATGTTACCCTATAAAAATTGTATTAATCCCTATAAGGGCATATATAAATCTTGAGGAAATCTATGTTTCTCCTCATCTTATCTCATCCGTTTTTTTATGGAGAACCTCAACTGTGGATTGAGGTTACAAAGTCCTTTAACATATCTCTAGGATAAATTTGTTCTCAACCTCTTAAAGCTCTTAGAATGAAGACTAGGTAATTTTCTTTTTATGAATTTAAAAATCACTGATTTGAAAGAAGACTAGGTAATTTTTTTTTTAATCCTAGAGTTGAAGACGATGAATTTTTTTAAAATGGATCAACTAGTTGCACACCACCAACTACTAATTGCATTACATCACTTAAACATTCCCCTTTTGCACTCCTTTTGGATGATTGCACTTAAAATTAAAATTAAAATATTGCACTCCTTTCTTTTTTGTTTTTTGTTTTTCTTCAACCATGCTCACATAAATTATTGTTGGTGCAATACTTTTTGTAAGAAATACTTGGCATGCTTACAATTTGCACAAGCACACTTAGTAGGTTAAAATAGAGGTTATAAAAACTAAGGTTATTTTTCCAGTTTGGTGTGCATCAAGCTACTATTGGTGTGCAACTAGTCGATCCCTTTAAAAATGATCAAGAGTTTTTCACAAGAAGTTGAAGACAAGCCTACATTTGGGTTACTTTCAGTTAGTCTCTTTTGGAATATTACAGTCAAATGGTATTTTATCAGTTTGAAAACATATGGTGTCTCCAAATTTTACCAAAACCTGAAGGGGA
The DNA here is from genome assembly GCF_017979445.1 of Akebia trifoliata. Lineage (NCBI taxonomy): Eukaryota > Viridiplantae > Streptophyta > Magnoliopsida > Ranunculales > Lardizabalaceae > Akebia > Akebia trifoliata. The sequence goes on from NC_141381.1 coordinate 28,233,166, forward strand.
CTCAAATTAGCAATTCGGCCTGCTGCAAAAACATGGTATATATGGTAATTGTACGGAATGACAATAAAAATTCTCAAAAATAAACAATATATATAAGAACAAAAAATGATCTGTTTTTCAATTCTTCCTAGATGAATGTCAAAACTTCTCCTTAGAGTAGGAAGACTGTATGTTTGTACTTTGTATTGTCTCATGTTATCGTGCCAATATTGGAGCTTATCACTACAAATATTAATAGACGAATGAAATAGTTTGTTTTATCAAAACATGTACTGAAAATTGAAAAGTTCCCAAAACAGTAGATTATTCATTTTTTAATTTTGAAAACGATACACACTTTGGTTAAAGTGGGGAACAAATTTACTGTTTTATGAAGCGATAATGTTTTAACTGTTTATACGAAATTAAAATGGAAAATTATTTATTAGTTTATAAAATAGATTTTTTTTCCACTTTAACAAAAATGTTTTAATCCTAAAATCAGTAATTTACTTGAGTAAAAAACTTAAAATGAATAGTCTAGTACTTTTGCGATTTTTTCAATTTTTCTCTACCTTTTTGGAATTTTAGGTTTGAAATATTTATTAAAAAAAAGGATATATCTGTTTTGGTATTTATTTATTTTTACCAAACCATTGCATGTCATTTAACTGAAGTCACCTTTATACTCATGTGATGAATTTCATAAAATGTTCTTTTATTTGAAGTTCAAAACAAAGGTATAAAAGTAAATTCAGTAAAATAATATACAATGGATATATCCGTTTTGATAAAAATAAATTATACCAAAATGGGTATATGCTTTTTTGTCAATATTTTAAAAAGATATCTGGGGAGGTAAAGTTTTGCAAAGTACACAACAAAAAAATGTCCTACACATTAATTATATATTATAAAGTATAAATAGAGGGTGTACTAGCTCTTCAACTGCAGTCCGTTTGCAGAAGTTATTCAGCTCAAGGTGTAGTGTAATATCAGTATCAAACAGTTCTCCTGACAATATGAGGCTCATTTCTTGCTGGATTTATACATAAAAAATCAACCTAATTAGTGGTTTACCAATGGATTTTAATATTTTTCATCTTGAACTTCATGAACAGGCTCCCAAATGGGTTCAGCTTCATGAGGATAATATGCAAATCCAATGGATGAAATCACCAATCAGAGTGATATTTAGTGGTGTGGGTCCAATATTGGGCGACCAACATATTCATGTGGTTGCTGTGCCCAACGAGTGTTCTATGTGGCATTTGGGGGTGCATCTTCAGAACTTTGAAGCCTGAGGAGAGCGAAATTTATTTGTATGAATCTGCAATCCATTTTAGTGGATCTTGTGTTATGGGCTGTGCATGTTTACCTGCCTCTTTCTTCCTCCTTTTCTGTTCAAAATTGTGGAACTAAGTAAGGCGTGGTTTAGTGCAGAAAAAAAGTTCTTAAGAAAATGGTTTGTCCAAGGAAATTGTTTGTCAATATTTGGTAGTACATGTGAAAGTCTCAACAGAGAGTTGATTCCTTTTTCTTGTTTTTCTTCATTTTTTTTGGTGGTGGAGAGGGAGTGTGGGGAGGAGAAATGGTGAGGAAAACAATTTAGATTTTTTTTCCTGAAGGAATATTCATTGAAGAAAATCTTTTCCAACCTTGATAGGAAAATCTATGAACTATCGGGAAAATGAGCAATCAAAAGTGTGATGAATTCAATTTTTATTTATTTAATTTATTTTTTTTTTTTTTAATTTTAAGAAAGTACTTTTTCATCCGTTAGAAAATAAATCATACTCTTGTCAACAACTGCATGTACCACCATATAATTATTAACTCTCTACTATACTAGTATACTACATAGTACATATCCTTCCAAAAAATGAAAAAAAAAAGGACATTATCTACTATACTATAATTAAGTGAATACATGGCCTCATTTACATTTTGTCAAGACCATTAGATATTCCTCGAGATTAGTTTGGAGTGAATCTTGATTGAGGACCATAATATTATAAATTAGCTGGCTTGGTGAAAGGGAAGGAAAGCAAAGCAAGTTGGGAGCGTGTTGATACTTTGTGGCAGTTTTCGATGATCATATCACCAAGTTTTACAAGGAGGCTGTGAGGACATCTATGCCATAGGTGTGGGAAGTGTAACAAGCAAAGTAAGTTCTCCCCCCACCCCCAATCTCCCAATCTCCCAAACCACCCAAACTCAAGTAGCACAAAAATTCCTAGAATCTTTTAAAGAACACTAGAAAACTCTAATGAATATAGACCTCCTAGGAAAATATCTTGTGTCTTCGCATAGAGGTTTTTTTATGAATGTTGGATCATTTCCATGTGTAGAACACTCTCAACGGTACATTTTTCCTCCTCAAGTCTATAAATAAGGAAGCTTTGTACATTCGTAAGCATCCAAGACGTTTTTGTTTTTTTATCGGTTGCACCCAAGACTTGTAAAGAACACAAATTCATTACAAATTGTGCGTTCTTGTGTTTTAGTGCATTAATGAGTAAGGGTACCTCCAAGATACTGGTGTCAAATGAGTATGAAGCTAAAGTCTGCATAGAGTCGATTAATTTTTTACATTTTAGTATTCTCCGTATATGAGATTAGTGTTTTCTCCTATATTCTTGAAATAAATTGTCATTAATTTCCTTGCCTAGAATATGCATCAGTAATAAATAAATAAAAAAGAGCCCTGATGAAGCAAAACATACACGGCTGATGTGACAAGAGCACAGAACCATAGATCTTTTTCTTCGGATACAAAAAGAAAAGATTAAGGGTTATGAGCCCTTGCCATGTAAACCGCTTGCAGACCTTGTATGTTTTGCTGCGTCGATTTATCATTAGTCTAAAAACTAGGATGCATCATCTTCAGTGGACGCTGCTCCTCATAAATTATAGGGCTCTTAAGCGTGTGTATGATTGGAGGGAAAATATTTTCTTCAGAAAACTACTTCCATGAAAATAGTCATCATAAAATGAATTTGCTTAGAAAATGTTTGCCCATGTTTTATTACGTGCACCTAGGAAAATGTCAAAGAGGGAGTTGGATTTTAGTTACGGGAAGGGATAATCATGATATAGTAACAATAAAATTTTCCTTCTTGATGAGAAAATCATTTTCCTTGGTGGTTGGATAAGAGATCCCACAAAGAAGGAAAAATAATTTTCCCTTGAAAATGCGCAATCATACACTTGCAAATCGAATTTTCCCTGCACCCTCCATGGATTTCCCCGTGCAATTATATAGATCCTAAGTCATCCATGGAAGCCATTAAACAGTTGTTTCCCTTGCATGTGGGGCATAGCTCCCAAACCAAGTGGCATGGTGAGAAAATCTTAACTTTCTAACCACAAGTAAAGCTGGGGTACCTTTTAATGAAAAACAGTGGAACTGTACAAGAAGAAATTTTTCATAAGATTGACACCTTACAATTATTCTGATTTTCTTTTATTCTCTACCCCCCATTAAAGGAGTTTGTGCAGTCATGAATGTCTAAAATATAGGATTTGGAGTGGGCCATGTCTAAGATTTAAGGATGATTTCCAATGTATACTATCTCACTAACGGGCCCACATTCACATAATTTATAGACTCACCTCAATATCAATACATGCTAAGCATCGGATTGCACTGATCACTAGTTTGGACCATCTAGCTTACCCAAAAAAAAAAAAATTATTCTCAGATTATTCTAAAAACCCTACAAACTGTTTGCACCATTTCCTATTTTGTGTTGAGCTTCCAAATAGACTGTAATTATTTAGATGATACGATATTTGACATGGTAACCTTTAGTTCTAAGCTAAGTAAATGCCAATATATTATAACATAGGGGAATTGTAGGTCACACTTGTTGATTTTATGATCGTTTTCTACTCTTCTCAGTGTTGTTACCTCAATATATATACTATTATTCGTGTTGCTTGGCAAGCAAAGAAATTGTTTTTAAAAAAAAAGTTGGGCATACTCCCAGGTTTACAACTTGTTAGTATGATAACAAGAAAGTTCGCTAGGTCTATGAATTGTTTAATTCAGAGGCCAAATCATCTGCAACTTGGTTAATCCTTACAAACATGCACTATTTCTTGCTGTTAAATTATGGTTTTTTTCCTAAATTTTACCCAACCAATGTTCAATACTTCAAGGGAAACGGGAATTCGTAACAAAGAACCATAGAGTCGGCTTGAATGGTAAGAGAAGAAATGCCATTTGATCCTTATAATTTGTTTACCATTGAGAAATGTCATCTGGTGATCATAATTTGTTTGAATGAGATTGTTATTTGGGATTGGACAGTTAATGCATATATAATTCCATTCTGCATTTTAAACAGTTATTCTTTTTAAATTGATTTTTCAACACATTGGATGCCAAATTAAGATATCACCTCTCTTTAACTTCATTTTCTTACTTTATTTAATTTCGTTTTAATAATAAAGAATATGATTTTGTTTTCTCAAGATCTGAGAAATTAGATTCATAAAAAAAAACCTGAAAGGATAAGAGAAATGAGGAACGGAGGGGGGGCAGGAAAAATGAGTGACCCAATTGAGCTGATATTATTATAAGTTCAATGTCTTAGTCATCTTTTTCTAGTGTACCTCTCATTTATTACTCTTGTCTTTTCCCTTCCATTCCTTCTCCATTCATCACTAAATATGCTTTGCTTTCTCCCCCATCTTCACTTTTATTTTGTTGCAGAATTTGCAGATCTCTCTCCCCTCAGTTAGGGTTACCTCTTTGAGGGAACTCACCTCTTTTATGATAAAATCTCAAAAACTATGATCATTGAATTGGGTACAGATTTTCTGATCTTGGAAGATCCAAAGAACAGGTGTTGAAAGCGCTCACACAAGAGAAAAAGGGACTGCCTTTTTTTTCTTCTTTTTGAACAAAGAGTCCTGATTAATTACAAACAGGTAATAAACTCAAGTAGCTGAATTATTTAATTATTTATTTAATTTCATTTATTGCTCATTTTTCTGTTTTTGTTTGTTGGGTGAAAGAGGTATACCACATGTCTTTGAGTTCATGATCTGATCCAGGGTTTTTCCCAGATGAGCTTTTTTAATAGGTAGAGTGATTGATGTTCATATCTTCTTACTTCTACATTAATGGAAAAATAATCATGGGTGAGATTGCATCAACCAGATCCCATTTGTTCAAGTAACTTCACAAAGATCTAGTTAATTACTAGACTATCCAGGAAAAGAAGAACAAGAAGAAAGAAATAAAGAGATCTAGTTACTATGTATAGTAATTGGTGCAACTGAATTCTTTAAAATCAAGGACTGTATAGATGTGTGTGTGTGTCTGAGAGAGAGAGAGAGAGGTTTAAGAGTAAAAAGACAAGCCAAATTTAGTATCTAAATTCAAGAAAAACATGTAGAAGGCTTGAATGGTGGTTATTCTATATGGGGATAGAGAGCAGATAGTTATGGAAAGAAGAATAAACCAGATTAGTCTGCAAATTCAAGAAAACAAGCAGCAATTTTGTTTAGTACTGAATATGTTACAGAAAGATGGAAGGAAGTTTAAGGGGGGAAAAGAAGGTGAGAAAGTAAAACAATGCACCACAATTAGACTTTCAGTTCAACGTAACATGCAGAAAAATCTTCATGGGGGTTATGGGTGTTTTCCTGAAGCTAACCCTAACCCTAATTTCTTTGAAAATTCCAAATTTTGGGGGGAAAACGAAGAAAATAGAGTAGCCTTAGAAGAAAGTTTCTCTTTTTGGTGCAACTGAATTCCACATGAAATCTTAGTCTTTTCAAAACAAAATTCTTTTATTTTCCTAAAGAATAACCCCCCTTCCAAAATTAAAAGAAAACTTGACAAAATAATTGATGGGTTTTGGTGGATACTTTCTTGGTGCAGTAAAGAAGATGGCTTCATCAAGTTCTTCCAACTGTCCCTGTGCTGCCTGCAAGTTCTTGAGGAGGAAATGCATGCCTGGTTGTATCTTTGCACCCTATTTCCCACCAGAAGAGCCACAAAAATTTGCCAATGTTCACAAAATCTTTGGTGCAAGCAATGTCTCAAAGCTCCTCAATGAGCTCCTCCCTTATCAAAGAGAAGATGCAGTTAACTCCCTTGCCTATGAAGCCGAAGCTCGAATGAAGGATCCTGTCTACGGATGTGTCGGTGCTATCTCATTCCTCCAACGAGAAGTTCATCGGCTTCAAAAGGAATTAGACGCTGCAAATGCCGATCTGTTTCGCTACGCTTGCAGTGAAATTCCAACAGCATTGCCTGCTACCGGAGTCCTACCTATGCCGTCTCAAATGGCTGTTGAATTCGGTAGAAGGGTTGGTAATGGAAGTGGTTCTTTTTATCAGACTCCTGGTTCTTTTCTTCCATATCATCCTCCATGGATTAATAATCCTTCAGAAGATATTAATGAAAGAGGAGGAGGAGGAGGAGGAGAAGGCAACATGTGAATTTAGACCCATCTAGGGTTTCCGTTTCTCCATTTTATTGTGTGTTGTTTTGTGGAGTTCTTAGGTCACGAGTTTACTATTATTTTCCCTTGCTTAATATTTTGGTGGTTTCGGTACTTATTATTCTATGAACTATGGAATTCAATATTCTATGGGTGGGATTTTGAAGAAGTGATGAATCTCTAGAGCATGATGGGTGAGTGATTACTTACTTCATATTCTTTTCTTTAGTGCAGTTCTTGAGCATGCGAAGTTCATATGTGCTTTCTTATTGTTTATGTTCAAGAAAAGAATCCTATAACATATACTTATAAAAGAGGATTCTCTAATCTCTAGCTAAGATTATGGTCCATTCCTGTTTTAGGCTATATATTCTCAATTAGATTTTGCTTGCTTTGTTCTATGGAATGAAGACTAAATTAAAGAACCTTTACCTTACTTTTTCAGAAAAATTATTTGTTTAGGCAATTTTTTGACCTTAGCCCTTTGTTTCACAATTTAGTTTATAAAGTTTAGATTGAACCTAGCTAAGACCTAACTTCTTAGGTTGAATTCATGACCTTCATTGACATTTAAACCCTATCTTTCTACCCTCACAGAATTCTAACTCATTACCTATATCGCAATGTCAGTAAAGAAAACACATCTACTTCATCTACAATGTGAAAGAGAAACTAATTTAGAAATGTCTATGATTCTATAAAGAAAACTCTGTGTAATCTATCTTTCATCCTCAATAGTCTGAACAAATGAGAACTAAAAACTAGTTTACAAGTGTCTATAAGTCTACAAAGAGAACTCTGTGTGATCTATCTTTCATCCTCAGTCAGAACAAATTGGAAAGAGAAACTAATTTAGAAATCTCTATGAGCGCACGAAAGAGAACTCTGTGTGATCTGTATTGATTTTTTTCTTCTTTTATATGTCTATTTACAGTGATAACTGGTACTGTAAATTTATCGACTTTTTGTAGAGTTTGTGAATCCCAGCTTCATCACCATGTCCTTTGTCACCATCTGACACAGTAACATACAGATAAAAGATCACCTATACATCTTATAGGATCATAAAAAAAAAGGGCTTAATTTTCTTCCATTTGAGACCAACAGATTTATTAATTGCACAGTGTCTTTTCCCCAACCTCTCATTTACTATCATCTCCAACACTTAGTTATATATTCATGTTGTTATGTATTCATGTTATAATATCTTTGAGAAGAAGAAGAAGAAGAAGAAGAAGAAGATGAAGATGACGATGATGATGATGATGATGTTTAAGTTTTTTCTTGGAGGAGGTCTTCAAATGGCATCAAAATGATGCTGTTGTGAAGAGGAGGACGTCGACCATATGTTCCTCCATCACAATCAGCAAGAGAATCCAATGGTCAGGGTTTAAAAGCAGAAAACTTGAAGAAAGAACTGCTGTCTCTGTTATTTATCTGACATTCAGGAGGTTGGGATGTCACGTCCATCGTTCTCCAATTCCTCGGCCACATTTCTCGAAATCGCCAAACAATCGCCTGTAGCTGAAGTTGGATTGATGGGGATAGGATACTGTACTCCCGCTTTTGGGTATCTTATTTTGGTACTGGTCTGGTGATTAGCCTAAATTTTGATCAGTGTTCTAAAAAGCGGACCAATCGGATTTTATGATAAAATTGGTTCGACTAATAAATCATCTTTTTTGTATTGGGTTGGTTTTGGTTTAGTTCCTAAGGTTTATAGAATCAGAATCATTATATTTTTTCTGTTTCGATTCTTGTCGGTTCTAATTCCAAATTTAAAATTAGTAGAACATGAATTAGTACCGTCAAAAATCACTAGTACCCATCAATTCCTATCATTAATAAACGGATGAGAAACAAAACAAAAAAAACTTAGGTAATAATAATATTCTATTGTATTTATACGCAAGTATTTTTTTATCATAAAATAAAAAAAATATCATTTACAAGCAAAATTGTAAAAAAAAAAAAAAAAAAAATAAAAAAAATCATAGCAAAATTACAAATATTCTAATAAATTTATAAGTTAACTTTTTTCAAAAACTGAAATCCATCTTTTTTACTATTAATAATCTTATAGGAAAAACATACATTTTAAATTAGAATACATAATTTATATAATTTTTTTTATTATATAATATTGATTGACTTTAAAAGATATAAAACCTTCAATTATTTATAATAAATAAATAAATAAGTAAAATAAATCGGTTTCGAATATCCATGGGTACCCATTGGATATATAATCTATCAATCCTGGTTCCTATTCGATTCAATTCCTGTTAGACCTGACTCTAATCGAGTATTGAAAATAAGGAAGCCGAATCGGGGTTTTCAATTTTGGTTTTGGCTAAATAGGCACCCATTGGCATCCCTACCTTTTATGAATATAAAGAAAGCTATTTCAAGATTTATATACATTTACAAACAAAATTAATAGGCATACATTGGCAAAAGCCTCTTGCTCTCTTCGATCATATTATGAAAATTCGGAGGCCTCCTAACTTACCATGTTGCACATTGAAAACCTTTCTTGTGATCAGGGCAGGCGATTGCAATGATTAATCCCATCCCAAAGGTTATATCAAATAAATAAAATAAAAACATACACTGACCCAACCAAATTAATCACGAGTCAACCATGGTCCGACCAGTTTAAGACATGCATTGATTTTGATGGATCCAAGAAGAAAAATTAAAAATAAAAATAAAAATAAAAAATCCAAAGCTAATGGCTAGAAATCAATTGCTCAAAAAGTGTGCTACATGGCATTTTAAGGGAGAAGGAGGGGGGGTTGGCTTGAAATAAAATTTTTCAATTTTTTATCCTACCTTTATCTCGGGCCCATACAAGCACCTAATTTCCATAAAAATATTGGTTGAGAGGGTTTCTCTTTTAGTTCTTTATGCAGTCTGATAGCGTGAAGTTTGCATTTCCACTGCACTTCAGGATATCAGGTAGAAGAACACAGTACGGAGTATGGCTTTCTGAAGTTTTTGTTGGATTTTCTCTACTGCCACCACTTTCTTTCTGAATCCACCTATGCATCCCTATTCCTCCTCTGACTCAGAGTTTAGTTTTCAATGGGCTGGGCCGTGATGGCCTGATATTATTGGGCCTACACTAGACCAAGCAATAACAAGTCACTTATTGAAGCCCGTAAATTTTCGCACATATGTATAATATAATATAAATAAAATATAACTACATTAGGCCAGACTGGTGTAACTCCAGAATTTGAATCCGAGTCCGAGTCCGACTCTTATAGGAATAAGGTATAGCATTACCCATAATCATTAAGTCGGAGTACCTGTTTAAAACGGCAAAGTAAAACTTCAGAATAACTTAGAAAACGGGAAAAAAAAACGATGAAACATAAAAGATAAAAAATATATTAAAAACTATGTAAAATGTACATATCTAATAATATATGAGGTATTTATTTTAATTTATTCTATGTTTTGAATGTAACATCTTCTCAAATTTAATTATAAATTTTATGATGCCAACAAAAAAATTTACTTATCAACATATTTTTTTTTGTTTAAAATAATACACCATTGAAAAAAATGAAAATCATAACATCAAGATATTATTATAAAATCTCATATTTCTACATTTAAGAGTCATCAAATTCTATTATGTATCAAATCCCACATTAAAAATAGAAAGTGTTTAAGTTTTATTTTATTTTATTTTTATCTTGTAAAAAACGTGTTTAAAATAAAAAAGATGAGATTTTTTCAAAATGTCTTATTTTTATTTTTCTGCATCTATGGCATTACCTATAAATTCTATGGGCCATATCTAAGTGGGGAGGTGGTGGGAAAAAGATAAAAACTAATTATGAACAAATTATGTGGAGGGGGGCCCACATATGAAAGAGACTGATTAACATAAGAGATATCTGCTGGCTGTGACCAAATCTAAAAAATATATTTTTATTTTTTATTTTTAAGTTCTTGTCTTAATCCTCTTAGTTGCACCACAAATGGGGAGTCCTTGAGATCTCCTTAATCCTTTGTGTAGAGGTGATTTTGAGTTACCTCTATCAACTATGCTATGCAACTTTGTTGAATGCTCCTTGTTCCCTTTGTCATCTGGAAGCATCGGCATGGTATCTACAAAAAATCTTTTGACGCTCAAATTAGTTTATCAGAAGAAAAGATATGTAGGGTTTACAGCTTGCTAGAAGGAAAGAAATATCATTTTCCTTCGATCTCTCTCCCTCTTATAGGGTTTTCTCCAGAATAGGATTTTTCCTACCTGATCCCTTCAAACTCGAGATTTAATCATGGGAAATACCTTATCCAAAAGAAAACTCCATTGAATTAAGATTACTTTGTTATATATTTTTGAATTCTTAGGATTTATCCTTTAAGTTAGGAAGTCAAAAGATAGATTGAGATTAGTTCATGCTTACCAACTTTTGCCATGTTTTGTCGTCAAAACAAGAATCTAGCTTTACCCTGAACTGCAATCAAGCAGGGCTAGGTTATTGATCTGATTTGGATACCACTTACTTGGAGTAAAAGCCTTTCTAATCTGCTCTACTCTTCAATAGGATCTGGACAAGTGTAAGGCCTACCTGTATTATGGCTTTTATCCTCTACACTTTGTATTTTCATTGTCATGACAAATCACAATCATAGGCACGTTCTTATAGTGTCTCAATCATTCATAGGCTTTGTTCTATCAAGGAATGGTAGCCACATTGACTTTAAGATCATCAAGATACTCCCCATGATTATTTTTAGGGACATACCACTCTCCTTGATCGAGAATAATAGAAGTCATAATGGATTAGGTCATTTTTTCAATCTCAATCTACTTGGTTTTTTTTAAAAACTTATTTGAGAGAAATGAAGTGAAAAAAGGAGAGCATTATTTATTCATTCATTTTTTTTTTAGTGTAGTCATATGTATGGAGTGCAAGGAGAATTTTTTTAGTGTTGGATGAAAACGGTAGTAGGTGATCTGCAACTAGTTGGACACTTAACATCATTAAAATAAGATATTTTTGTATGTTGAAATATGGCACCAAATCTTTAGGACAACCTTTCCTTTCCTAACTTCCCCACCCCAGATTGGATATCATGTACAACACTGAGCCAGGTATTCTTTATTTGCAAAATGACACCAAAATTTGCTTGATGGATGATTTCTAGCCTTTTAATGCGAATATTTACAATAGTGTTCATGGAACTTAACCATAGCTGGTTTATTCATAAGGCCATGATTGAAGAAAAAATGAACAATTCCGAAAGTCCAGTAAGGTTGATAATTCTAAAGGGTATCACGGGTTGAGAACTTACATAAGTCCCTGGAATAACGGAGCAATACTTATCCTTTCTCTTATGTTGTGGTGGCCAAGGTGGACAATTATTATTTAATGGCACCACTCTCAAACAAACACCAAGTGACATGCTTTTGGCCGAACTTTCCATGGACCTACAAAAACGAAAGAATAAAGGATGCTTAATTGTTCCTATGGGGTTGGTTTTGCTCAAATACAATCGACCAGATTGATTTTTGGTTTGTAGGTACTTGGAATGTTTCAATAATTCATGTGGTTCATGGGCCCAAAAGAATGTACACTGTTCATGTTGTCCTCGAGGTGAGATTCTAACTTCTAACCATGGTTTGCTGAGATGACTTGTGACTCAGACAATTTTTAAGCCTATTTCAGATCTGTGATTTGTGAAGCAAGAATATATAAGAAAGTGGTGGAGATACGAAGAGGAATAATTGAGGAAGTAAATGAAGAAGAAGAATTCAATCTTGGACAATTTTTTAAAATCATATTTCTAATTACTTCCTTTTTATAAAGTATTCGTTCATGAGTTTTTTGTAACTAAATTAATCCAAGAACAATGTAGAAGAAATAGATCAAGATGAAAGCACAAAAGAAACAATGAGGTTTACACCATTTCCTCAAGATTTAAGTACGTCCATGGATCCACATCGATTCTACTAAATATTTTTTATTATAGATTACACCCTTTCACAGAATAAAGAGAAAAATATACTTCTAAGAAATATAACTATGATTTTACATAATGCTAGTAAAGTATGAAAATACCCTTATTGTGGTGCTTGACTTATGAAAAAACTGTGGTATTATTGATAGTAACTCCTTGTTGACTAGTACCATTAGGCTCTACAAACTATAATAGATTCTACATATAAATCTTAGTGTAAGAGTCCTAGGTAAAATTTAGATACATGTACAAATTGTTGGAATAATATTAAATTTATAAACACTCTAGTGAACAAATTTTTGATATCTCAATTTCACCATACAAAAAGTTTGATAACTTATTATGGTAATTTACGAGTTTATCTCTAACAATTCAAATCAAGGCTTTAATGGTGAGTCCTTCTCCTTTGCCGAGCTAGGACACCGGTGTAATACTTGTCAAACATTCTTCGATGCGAAGTTAAAACAAAATTCTGATTAGTTGCAAAGAATAAAAGTTAGAAAATGGTTCCCCTTCCATAAGTTCTTTCTTCCATGGCTTCTCCTCTTTATTTATATGCTAATATTTTTCCTTAACCACGTATTGTCCCACGTCATTCCTTTTCTTACTTGGGGGGATTTGAGATTATCCTCTCTTCAAATCTTAGGGTTAACCAATGGAGAATAATTAAAAAATTGAAAGTCATCCACTTAGTAAAGGATGTGATTGATGTGATCAATTACTTTTAGATTTTTGAGATATTCTCTTCTTTGAGGGACTATGAGCTTGAGTAGCTGGAAGCTATTCTACCCAACCTTGAAAACTTTCTTCAATTTAGTCACATGTAAGGTCTAGAATTAGTTTGACTTTTGCCCTATACATTTATTTCAAGAATAATGCTGAAGTAACATTGTCAGGGATATCGTGGGGGACATAGGTGTGTACAGAATCATAGATACTTTCGTCAAGATCTCATTCGTATGCCAATGAAAAGTATTTATGATTTGGTACACATCCACGTCAGCCGATGTCCCTCACAATGTTACTCTAGCACAACTCATATTTCAAATAGAAAATAATAATGTATAGAATTTTGATCCACTCATTACAAGTGGAATGTTGGATGAGAAAAGAAAACAATCAAATCAAATAATTCATGAAATACAATGGCCATCTATGCTGGACTATGAATCTATGATAGAAATTTCGAGGTACAAATTAGAGACATTAAAGCAAAGGAGATAGAGAGCAAAGAAGATGAGTGGCCTTTAAAATACAACAATCTTTTGATAATTTATTGAGAGTTCGGGAATAATTTTCATAATATAAGGTATATAAATTCGTGGATTGTCGAGCGATAAAAATCAAACCCTTTCTCATGACCTTCCAAAAGTTTAATAGAGAAAATCTTGAGATGGATGTGGGCTTCAATTCAGCCCATTTCTGGGTCTGGCTAGTCTTGGGTTAGAAAACCCGGCCCATTGAAAGCGGAATTGGTGTTCTGGGCCTGAAAAAAACTCCTCTAACTCGTAGAGCGATGTGATGAGTCATCCAATGGGGAAGTGATAAGGTCACCTGCGGTGATGAAAAAGGCGCCAAACTCCAAAATTTTCTCCTCTTCAACTCAAATCTCACTCTGAAACCCATCAGATCTGTCTTTGCTACTCTGAGCTGATCATGATCTTGATCTTATTAGAGACCCAATCAATGGGGGGTGCAGTCTCACATCAATGGTTGCGTTCTGGTTTGGCGCGACGGAACAATTCTTCCCGAAGCTCGTCGAAAATGAGGTGATGTTCTGTATGGAGTTTTTTTTTTTAAATTCTTTTTTTGGGTTGATGAATTAGGGTTATATTTCTGTTGATTTAGACTAGTTTTTGTGTTTTGGAGGATGTTTAAGTTTGATTTGTTGAGTTTACGGACTTGATTCTGGTGATGATAGAGAAGCTACTTCTCTCAAGTTCTAGTTGATTCTGAATATAATTACTTAGATTTTATGTTTAGTTGACGAAAGCCTATGTTTGTTCTTTATTTTTGCAAGATTTTGATTCTGAATCTTAGTGTGTGTTTAGTAACACTTCTAAAGTCTGAATGGAGGTGGTCCACTTTTAAAATTCAGACTTTAAAAGTTTTATTTCCGTTTGTTTTGGTTCAGATTTCAGACTCTAGAACCAAAATTTAGAAGTTTTGAACCAGTGACGGAGAGATGGTGGACGAAACTTCTAAAATATGAATTTTTTTTTTAATTCTTAAAATACCCTCCTCAAAACCCTAATTTCTACCACTTATCCTTTCTTTATACGAATCTTAAAACCCTTATTCTTAACTTTTCCACCTCTCATTTATTTTCTACATTTCCTTCCTCTACAACTGTACTGTCAAAGTCTCTCCCCTTTCTCTCATTTCGTGTTTGAAAATCCTATATTTTTATACGAACCCTAAAACCCTATATTTTTATACGAGAAAATGAATGATTATTTATTGTTGATTATTAACTTGTTGGAATATAATTTCTCAAGTATGAATTCAAATTGAAAATAATACTTTTGGTGTGTTTGATGTGTTAGAAATCGAAATTAAATGTGTGGATGATTTCATTATGCATAACATGTTATGTTTTTCAGTCAACAATTTATTAGAATTACAAAAGGTTATTATTGTCAAAATGGTCATTATGTTTTAAAATTATATTTGTAACCAAAAGCTTTTAAAAATGATAAACAAACAACTTTTTCAGAATAAGATTTCAGATTTCAGATTTCAAATTCCAGATTTCAGAAAACAGAATTTAGACTTCAGACTCTAGCCTTCAGAAGTGTTACCAAACATACCCTAACTGTTTTGGCCCCAAAGGAAGTTTATTTATTATAATTGTGGAATATTTTAATTTCAATTTATGTCTTTTTCGATAACTTCACTTCACATAACTTCGATTTGATCTTTTTTTAAACTTTTTTGGGTATAATTCTCCTCAAGATTTTGTAGCTTCAGTTTCTCATCTTTTCAAAATGGCATAGTTATGGTTCAATTGCTTTAGAGTGATCCAGAATCTCAAGATCCTGTTATGTATGTAATGACGTCATCTACAGTTCTACATTGCGTAGTTGATGTAAGTTTGCTCCATAATCCTAGTTTATGCTTCTGTTACATGGTTTTAAAATTTGGTTTTGCGTCTTGTCTCGTCCATGCGTGATATTGAGTTGTCTCGGACGAGTTTTCCAATACATTTGAGATGTCACGTCCAAAATTTTCAAAAATGAACGTGAGGTATTAAATCTCATTCTAAAAATTGACTTTTGCATCCGTCTTGTTCATGCCTGATGCCAAGACAACTCGGGTGATACGTCTCGGTCTCGGACAGGTTTTCAAACCATGTTCTGTTATTGTTTTTGATTTTGCAGAAAATATCTATATATATATATATATATATCAACTATAGTGAAAAAATAGAAATTGAATTATTAATTGGTACATACCTGATACATTCATTGTTTCAGAGTCAATATTTTGTATCAATCTTGGCCAATACTGAATGTTTTTTAAACCATGGCTGCAATGGAGTTTCTAGTGAAGGGGTACGTTACAAGAAGAACGAAGAAGGTTTATTTTATACATGGTTTACTCATTATTTTTTTCACCAATACATGATATCAATAAAAACTTCTTTCATGCTCGATCAGGTATTCTTGGATGTGGTGGAAAGATTCAATATACTTGTCAATAGCAATCAACAAATAATCCGGTCGGATTTTGTCAAGGCATTGAAGATGAGAACATATTTGAGGTGCACTTTTCATCCACCTAGTAGTATTTCATTTGGACTTATTCATGGCACCTATGGTTCATCTTGTAGAGTTGTGGTTTTTCTCTTATAGTTTTTAGGAATCATGGTTGATGTGCCAAGCGAACCAAAAAAATGGTATTGAGCATCAATTGATCTGCACAAGTGCAAAGGTTTCAGATCTAAAGATAACTCTGTGGACATCATTATCTTCATTGTTAATTTTTTTTTTTTTTTTTTTATATTTAAATTTATAATTGGAGTACATAATTCATTGTTTGTTTTTGATGTTGAATGTGAACTAAAAACACATGGGTTTTTTGGGGTCATAACAGTTAAAGCTTCAAAGTAATGGGACAAATGTTTTGAGGTACCCTTAAATTTTAAGTGGATTTGATTTGTTCACTCTAATGATGAAATATTCAATGTTCATATTCTAGAGCTTGTTTCCCTGCTAAATTAGTTATAAACGAGGCTTTGTGTCATTGTTTAAAGTCTCGGTATCAGTAATGGCTTTGTGTCTGATTAAAGTCTTGGTATCGTCCAGCTTTATATATATTCATTTTATCAACTAGATTAGTTGGTAAAGTCTTTGGGTGATGAAACCGGAGACTGGGCTCAAATCCTGTCAGCAGCAAGTTACTTAACTCGTTAAAAACAGGCTTACTAATAAAAAAAAAAGAAAACCCTTAAAAAAAAATATTAAATCACAAAAAAGGGAAGCAAACCACAAAAATGGAAAATGCATAGTGGAACAAAAAAGAGATGACAAGGGAAACAATTTTTATACATGTAATTTGTTCATAAATTTCTACTTGATGCATTGTTGCTAATGGTTTTTTCATGTTAATGTAAAATTAATGGCCATTTTTCCATATTTGATTAACATGATTTCTGAAAGGAACTCTCTTCTTCCCTTGCATTGCTCAAACAGCTTTTTGGAGTACAAGAGAATAAACTGCATCAAATCCGATGAATGCAAATATACAAAATAACATTGCCCAGTTGAAGAGCAGTCAAGAGTGTATTCTAAGGATGAGAGGATGTGGAAACCACTTACCTCATTTCATATATCACCAAATACGGACGAGTTATGAGTTTCAAGTGGTGGTTTATCTGTATTGCTCAGCACTGTAAATCATTTTTTATATACCAGCTTATTTAATTCACTGTGCGTAGAGAAAGGGGAAGAGGAGAGATCATTTATAAAAATTAATCATACATGGAACTAAATATTGTGAACAAGAAATATAAAAAGTTTCTGAAACAAACGCGGTCCCTCTTCTAGGTACTAGATTATAATTTAGGTCAAAATCTTAAAGAATAACCTTTTCTCTATGCACATTTGTTTGTTATTTTATTCCATTTTTCTATTGCTGAGTAGCAATTTAACTTTTTTTTTTTATTTTTATTTAAATAAAGAGCTATTTAATTCATAATGAAAGAGTTTGCATACTAATTCAGTGCAAATATCCCAGTTGCTGCATACATGTCATGAGTGAGCTTTTGCTACTGTTAGGTTCTATCCAATAGGGATGAAATGTTTCACATAGGGGTCGATGAAAATTACACATTAAAGAAACTATCCTATGCAAACCGAATGGTTTATGGTTCTTCAACCCACGTTGACATGATTGTAGGATGAGCTATTCTGTAGAAAGATGAATCTGATGGCACATACAAACCAATTTTTTTTATTGGTAAAATATTACAATTTCAAGCTCTCTCTCCACCACCTTAGGCCCATGGGACATTTTGGACTTGAAATGGTTCGGGCAGTTAGAGGGTGTTCTAGGAATTTCAAAAATGCCTATTATGAATTTTTCTTAGTCAAAATTTCAAGGGAATATCTTTAGATACTTTTCAGCTGGGGGGGGGGGGGGCGCACATGTTGTCAAGGGTATTTTTAATGATTATTTTGGACCTGAATTGATGTTTCGTAACCAAGTATGAGCTTTTCTATTTGGGGAATGGTCTAGGAGCCCAGGATTAGCTCTGGCAGTACTAAAAGGGGTTCTGAGCAGCAATGCTCAGTAATGGGGAAAAAAAAAGAACCGAGAAGAGACAAGTTGACAGGTTAGGCAGGTAGAAAATGGGGTCTACACACTTATTGTTGTTTCATTACTGTGTCACACTTTGTATTATCAATGCATTTGTTTCAATGTTTTCCTTGCCTACCTATTGCTGTGTTACTTTGTTGTCCTGTGTATCATCAATTATTTACCTATTTCTCAATGATTTCCATGCTTACCTTTTACTCCATTACTGCATCTGGTTGTGTATCATTAGTGCATTTGTCTTGGTGCTTTCTATGCTTATCATTGCTCCATTACTGTGTCATGTTTTGTGTCGTCAATGCATTTATTTAGTTCTTGGTGATTTCCATGCTTACCTATTACACAATTATTGAGCCGAACTGTATATCATCAATGCATTTGTTTGTTTCAGCCTATTCTTCCTATAAAGCAAAATTCTCTCTATGATAGATTATCATTGGTGCCATGGAAGATGATGAAATCGCTTGGGGACTCTTCCAGCATAAATAATTGAGGTATTCAGCTCAATGGTATCTATCAATTGTCTTTTAGGAATGGGTAATATTGGAAAACATTTGATCTAATTATGACTAATTTTCACATGTTTGACATGGAGTGGTTCAGAAGGTGCCAACTTAGCTAAGTTGGTAAAGTTTGTGGAGTGTTGATGCCCCGACCTGGGTTCAAAATTGGTTGGACCCACCTTCATGCTGACCACTAACACCTTGCTTGCCTAAAAAAAAAGATATGGACATGTCATGCTTATTAATACATTGGCTATTGAAATGAATCATGCTACTACTTTTGAGAATGTTATGGATATGTTTCCATGGAAAGTATCGAAAGATTTTTTACTTTTATAGGACTGAAACTAATAATCATTAGCATATTTATAGCTAATTCAACCTAATTTATTTTTAACCTTTTTTATATTTCAAGTATGTACAATATTTAAAAATAAGTTAAAATTTAAGGCAGGCAATGATAAACCTATTACATATGATTTTAGATGATTAGTATATATCAACACAAATGTGTAATAGGATTTTAAATATTAGTATTATGAAATTATATGCATGATATAAAGTTTAAAAATTATAAATATAAATACCAAACTTTGTACTTCATGTGCATAATCTAAATTATAAATATATGCATAATTGATACACACACACACACACACACACACACATACACACGCATATATATATATATATATATATATATATATATATATATATTTCATATTTGAATAAAAACAATGGCCATTTACTCCAGTTAAACCAAAGGGTATAAAAGTAAATTCTTCTTTACTAGTTATATCCGTTTTCATCATCAACAGTTTATTTACAAAAGCAGATAAATTTATAGTTTTTGTAAATATATTTAGAAAAGCTATATATTCGTTTATGTAAAACACCATTTTTATATTTTAAGCATCCTGCTAAGTCAATTATATTAAATAATCAATTATTAATGATCTATCAATCTACTCCATAATAACAATTAATTAATATTTATGATAAATATAAATTTCTAAAAGATTCAAACTGGTTTAATCATTTGGCTAATAGGACGAGAGGACTAAAATGATGCAATTCGGCCTCGATGGGGGACGAGACAATTGAGGTGCAGGGTTATAAAACCATGCTATGAGTGCCAATTTTGTATGAGAGATCAACAAATGAATCGGTTGGCCCAAACCATTCGTTAAATAGCAATCTTCTTTGTTTTCTTATCAAGAGATTCCCAAGAAAAAAAAATTCAAAATACAAAAGAACTCAGTACATGCTTGGATGGAGATCGTTATATGAAATCCGAGGGATATGCTTGATCTTGTAATAGTCTTTGCTCCCATCACACCTAATGTAATTAGGTGGCTTGATGTTTCAAGCATTCCTTTTGCTCTTCAATCCATGAATTTAAAATTCGTACGAGATTGAGATGCATCGTTTGAGTTGTCTCAATATCAGGCATGAACGAGATGGATGGAGAAGTCAATTTTTCGAACGAGATTTTATACCCCATTTTCATTTTTCAAATTTTTTGATGAGACGTCTCAAGCGTATCAAAAAACTTGTCCAAGACGACTTGAGCTCTGGCATGGACGAGTAGGAATATATTAGAGTGGGGGTACTAGATCCCCCCCCCCCCCCCCCTCTCCCAATTCTTTGGATTAATGTGCTATTGAGATAGATTTTATCGGTAGATAAAGAAATCTGCCACTATTGCCCCCACAATTTTTTTTTTCCACTCTTAGTTGCTCCCACAAACTTTTTTTTTTTCACTCTTATGTTTGCATCGTAAACAAATGCAAACAGAAACGTTTACGTTTGTTTGTAGGATGTGAGTGCTTAGATGTTAAAATTCTGGTGGGTCCCATCGTAAAGCAAAACAAAACTTAATTAAAATTACAACGAAATCTCCGTAAAGTGTTGCGGAGAAAATACCTCCACAAAAATTTACGTTATGTTAACTTTCCTCCCTCTCTCTCTCTCCGCTTTCTCTGGCTTTTCCCAACTTTTTAAACATTTCCCAACGTTAATATAATTATTATTTAAACAAAAAATCGTGAGAGAGAATCTTACTTTGAACAAGTAAAATTGCCAAAAAAAAAAAAAATTGATTTTTTAAATATTACTGTTTTTTTTTTTTAAATATAAGAAAAACGAGGGATAGAATCCTACCTCATTAATTTATATTTATTTTTTAAATTAAAAAAAAATAATTGTGGGATAATAGTCTTACTTGGATTAATTTATATATATTTTTTATAAATTAAAAAAAATTGTTTTTCATTAGATGTAGGGTATTAAAATTTTGGGGTAAGTTACGCTAATATTGACATGTTTGGGGCAATAAGGTTTCTTTCCAAAATGGAAAATTAGCAAGTGGAAGTTGATATCATGTAGTAAATGTTTAAGGTAAATTGTAGGTGATTAAGGAAATTTTGGATTACTATTATAATCTTGATTTAAAGAGAATAGCATTGTATGACCTATATGAAAATGTTGTCTATAATTTTTTAATTTTTTTTTAAAAAGTAATAGGTAACTATTTATCTTTTTTTATTTAACTTCAAATAAGGTTTTAAAAAGAAAAATAATTTTTTTTACGTTTACGTGATAATCAAGTAAACGTAAAATTTTCCATTGGACACAATCAAGCACTCTAATAACAAAATTATGTAAATTTCAGTAAACACAAAATTCTGCAAATACAAAATTTTGTGTTTGTGGCAGTTTACGTTGCAAATAAGCAGGGTTAATTGTCCTCACAATTTTTTCTACTCTTGGTTGTCCTCATACAAGAAAAATCCTCGGTCCACCCCTGTGAACAAGTCGAGATGCGAAACTGAGTTTTAAAATCATGCTTTAATCACGTCTTGGAAGGGATGCGTCTTGTATTATTTATTTATTTAAGAATTTGTTAATATAGCATGTGGGACTGTCAACGTGAATGTCTAAATCTAATTAAAAATTAGAGCTGATATCCGAATTCAAATCTAGATACGATCAATGCTCAAATTCAAATTCCATTATCTCATGGATATAAGGAAGACCAAGGTCTTAGGTTCAGACCTCTTGGATAGCTTGCTCAAAAAAAAAAAAAAAAAAAATTATCTCATGGATATCAAATTTGGATCTGATATTATATTATTACATGGATCGTGTTCAGGGGCCAAAAGATTTGTTAATTACTTGTTCAGTACATTTTGAAACTAAAATGCAAGGAATTTAAGGAAACTCACAAAGTAGTATGGAGAAGCAGACACTACAGACAGTGAGTTGATGGGCTACATCGCATATGGAGGAAAGAGAGATGGCTTTTAATGAACCAGTTCCAACAAGGATGTGTTGGTCCTCTGAGCCTTGGCATTCCCCTCCAATTCATGTAATCTTATGATCTCATTGGAGACTTCAGGCTCGAGGAACCAACAAGTGTCCAATATCGAAAAAATAAATTGTAGATTGCCATCCAGAGACGACAATTGTACTTTTGTCTCCCATACTCTGCCAAAACGGTCTAAAAATCGTTGAACCACCACTGTATATACATATTACATCTTAGCATAGTCTCTTAGTAAATAATTGTTGTACATGCAAAGCCAGTATGAACAAGTAAACACAAAGAAATCCAAGATGTCTTCAAGAGCAATCATTTGTTAGTATGAAGGTCACGTTGAAGATATCATGTATATTGGTGAAAATACATGAATTTTATTGACTTCACCAGAGATTATATGTTCAGAGATATAATGCTTCATTATTTTGTTTTGTAATATTATACAACAATTCTCAATAAGGTCTTTTATCACATTAGATTATGAAAAAAATTTAATTGATATTTTTGAGCAAGGAACTTGATAATATATATTTACAAAGTAATCAAAATACCCGAAGTATAATTATTTTTGTGGTATAACATGAAAATATTGAAACGTACCAATCAAATTATATTTATACTATATATTTGTTTATGTAAAACACTATTTTTATATTTTAAGCATCCTTGCTAAGTCAATTGGGATTGGTGTTTTTTGATATTAAATAATCAATTATTAATGATCTATCACTACCCCATAATAAATATCTAAAAGATTCAAACTGGTTTAATCATTTGGCTAATAGGACGAGATGACTGAAACGACGCTATTCAGCCTCGATGGGGGACAAGACAATTGAGGTACAGGATTATAAAATCATACTATATGAGTGCGAATTTTGTATGAGAGATCAACAAATTGATCAGTTGGCACAAACCATTCATTAAATAGCAATTGTCTTTGTTTTCTTATCAAGAGATTCCCAAGACAAAAAAAAAATTCAAAATACAAATGAACTTAGTACATGCTTGGATGGAGATTGATATAAGAAATACAAGGGATGTGCTCGATCTTGTAATACTCTTTGCCCCCATCACTACTCAACTTCCGTCGAAGATCAGGATGAAAAGGGAACAAATCCAATTTTAGGAGTGTGGTAATTAATTGTGCTTTTTCTTTTGTTGGAGGTAATTTTGTATTGGCATAAGGGACAGTGTATCAAATTAAGGATTTCAATCTACTTTATTTTGAGGTAAATTTTAGGAATTTCTACGAGGGATTTTCAATAGTTTTAGAGAAAGTGAGATTGAGAATCTTATTCCTAATTTTCACGGAAATAATGAAAAAATTCTCATCATCGCCCCCATGGATATGGACAATCTTACCGAACCACACTTTAAAAAAAATTAGAATAATTTACCAAAACGGTAGAGTTTTCGAAATTAATTCCGAAAACGATATACTGTAGCAATTAATTCCGAAAACGGTAAATTTACCGTTTTCGGAATTAATATTTTTTACCAAAACGGTAAAACAGTAAAATATTTTTTTTATATACCGAAAATACCCTTTTTTTTGTTTTACATATATATTTACAATTTTAACCTTAAAAAAATGAAAATCCAATTAAAAAGATTCACTCTCTTTCAGTAATCCAACAATCATATGTATTTATAATTTTGTTTTTACCGAAATCAATTTTATTTTTGTAATTTCAGTCAAAAAATAAAAAAGGGCATTTTCGGTATAAAAAAAATATATTTGACTGTTTTTACCGTTTTGGTAAAAAAAATTAATTCCGAAAACGGTAAATTTACCGTTTTCAGAATTATTTGCTACAGTGTACTGTTTTGGTAAATAAATGAAAAGTTGTGCATGTTTTGGTAAATCTGCCTAATTATTTGTGGTGTTCCGTCTTTAATTCTAATTCACATTTCAATTTGAATCGTTATTATTTTTTTCTTCCACCCAATATTTCTACAAAGTGGAACAAATGAAGGCACTCAACTTACTCTGTATTTGTGCTCTTCCTTCTCTCTTAGGAATATGAGCACTGCTCAACAAATAAAGACCCTCAAACTTGCTCCTTAAAGTCAAGGTCTTTCCTTCAACATTTAGTGGTTTCTTTTGCCGTACTATCCTCCAAAGTGGAATAAAAGTCCAAGACCTTTAATGGTTGTATGAATTAGAAGATAAGGTTCATTACACCAAGTTGGAAAAATCTGCATCCCATTCATTATAAAATTATTTTCCTTCAATTAATACGGTTTCTAGTTTATGCCTCATTGATTGAGGAAGGAGACTCCATATAGCTTCTGTTACATCAATAAGAAATGGTGCCTAACCATTCTATTCTTATTTACATTTATTCTTGGAAATTAATGTTAGTTAAATGTTATTTTGAATAACAAGTTTTGAAAGTCATAATCATTGATGGTAACCCATGTTCTCTTATAAATAAAAGAATTTTTGAAGATGAGAAAAATCATGAGAGCCATCTTGGGGCCTACCCCTGGAAATCATGTTTAGAGGGGATGAGTCTTGTATTTGAAAAGTTTAATTAATTTTGAATACCAGCGGTGAGAAACTAGTTGTTATACCATTTTCTTTCCAAATTGGGTCTTAAGTCTGCTAATGTAATTAGGTGGCTTGACGTTTCAAGAATTCCTTTTGCTATTCAATTCATGGTTTTAAGATTCGTCTGAGATCGAGATGTATCATCTGAGTCCTCTCGGTATCAGGTATGAACGAGACGGAGAAATCAATTTTTCGAACGAGATTTAATACTCCACATTCAATTTTCAAATTTTTGGATAAGACGTCTCAAACGTATCGGAAAACTTGTTTGAGACGACTTGAGATCTGACATGGACAAGCAGGGGTGGATTTAGAGTGGGGGCACTTGTCCCAACAAAAGTTTTCAAATTCTATGGATTAATGTGCTATTGAGACAGATTTTAGCGGTGGATAAAGAAATTTGCCACTGTTGCCCCCAAAATTTTTGTTTTTCACTCTTAGCTGCCCCCACAACTATTTTTTTCACTTTTAATTATCCCCACAAAATTTTTTCTACTCTTGGTTGCCCCCACTTGAGAAAAATCTTGGCTCCGCCCCTCAACAAGTTGAGATGCCAAACCAAGTTTTAAAACCATGCTTCAATCTCGTCTTGGAAGGAATGTGCCTTGTATTATTTATTTATTTAAGAATTTGTGAATATAGGATGTGCAACTGTCAACGTGAATATCAAAATCTAAAAAAAATTAGAGTTGATATCCGAATTCAAATCTAGATACCATCAATGTCCAACATTCAAATTCAATTATCTCATGGATATAAGAAAAGAAAAATAGAAGATTTTCTCATGGACATCAGATTTGGAGATAATATATATTATTTACATGGGTCGTGTTTAGGGACTAACTATTTGGTCAACACGTTTTGTCCTATGGAGAAGCAGACACTTCAGACAGTGAGTTGATCGGCTACATCGCATGTAGAGGAAAGAGAGATGGGATTTAATGAACCAGCTCCAACAACAATGTGTTAGTCTTCTAAGCTTTGGCATTCCCCACCAATTCATGTAATCTTATGATCTCTTTGGGGACTTCAGGCCCGAGGAACCAGCAAAAGTTTCCAATATCGAAAAAATAACTTGTAGATTGCCATCCAGAGATGACAATCGTACTTGTCTCCCATCCTCTGCCAAAACGTCTAAAAATCATTTAACTACCACTGTAAATACATATTACATGTTAGCGCATAGTCTCTTAGTAAATAATTGTTGTACACATAAAGCCAATAAACACAAAGAAATCCACAATGTTTTCAAGAGCAATCATTTGTTGGTATGGAGGTGGGTTGAAAAGATATCAGGTATATTGGTGAAAATACATGAATTTTATTGATGTCACCAGGGATTATATATTTAGAGTTACAATGCTCCATTCTTTTGTGTTGTAATATCAAACAACAATTCTCAATAAGGTCTTTTATCACATTAGATTATGAAAAAAATTTAAATGATATTTTTGACTTAGGAACTTGATAATATATATTATAAAGTAATCAAAATATCCAAAGTATAATTACTTTTGTGGTACAACATGAAAATATTGAAACGTACAAATCAAATTATATTTACACTATATATTTGCTTATGTAAAACACCATTTTTTATATTTTGAGCATCCCTACTAAGTCAATTGTGTTTGGTGTTTGTTGATATTAAATAATCAATTATTAATGATCTATCAATATATCTCATAAAAACAATTAATTAATATTTACGATAAATATAAATTTCTAAAATATTCAAATTGGTTTAATCATTTGGCTAATACGAGGCAATTTGGCCGCGATGGGGGACGAGACAATTGGGGTACAGGGTTATAAAACCATGCTATATGAGTGCCAATTTTGTATGAGAGATCAACAAATGAATCAGTTGGCACAAACCGTTCATTAAATAGCAATTGTCTTCTTATCAAGAGATCCCCAAGAAAAAGAAATTCAAAATACAAAAGAACTCAGTACATGCTTGGATGGAGATCGATATAAGAATAATCAGGGATGTGCTCGATCTTGTAATACTCTTTGCCCCCATCACTACTCAACTTCCGTTGAAGATCAGGATGAATAGGGAACAAACGCAGTTCTAGGAGTGTGGTAATTAATTGTAAACCTTCAGGGAGAGTCCTCAATCTTGAACAATCAAAGAATTGGAGGTACTTCAAACTTGGGAAAGATCCTTCTTCAAGCTCTGTCCATTCAATTAGTTCAGGAATACAAATTATGAGAACCTCCAGATTGGGAAACCCACCTGATTTGCAGAATTCTCTACCAATATGTTTTGTTTGGTAGGCCTTCCAAAAACGGAGTCGTTTCAAGTTGGGAAGAAACTGAAGGATAGAAGTTGGGGTCTCAGGTAGATAGGAGCAGGTTAATGATAGATCAATGAGGTTTTCCATAGAGCTGATCCATTCAGGCATTTCTTGTAGGCGCCCAAGAAGACGAAACTTTTGAAGAAGCGGTGGAGGAGAAAATGATTCCAAGGAGGGTAACAAACTATTCTCATAGTCGTTTCTTTTTTTATAGTCGTTTCTTTTTTTACCTTCCTCGAAATAGTCGCGCTCCACTTCCAGAGACAGGGCGAGAAGCCGAGTCATTTTCATGATAGATGCAAAGGTCTCACTTGCATGATCTTCTGAGAAGCATTTAATCCCAAGTTTTCTTAGTTGAGTTAAACTACTCAATTCAATGGCAATGCCGCCTCCTGCATATAAACCCGTCAAGGTCTGAAGGTTTGTTAATGCCCCTATCCCGGAAGGGACCTTAACCACAGTATCCCCAGCAGATCTATGAGCTCTGGACATCATAAGATGCCTTAGTTGGACAAGATTCAAGATCCCACTCGACAGTGCAGAGAGACGACCACTCCATCTAATATCCAAAGTTTGTAAGTTTCGAAGATTATTTAGGCTTTCAGGAAGCTCATCCAATCTTGAATGTTTCAAACCTAGATATTTTAGGTGTATCAGATCTCCGACTTCCTCAGGTAGTTTCTTTAACTCAATATGTTCTAGGTTCAACACGCGCAAAAATTTCAAACCTTGGAACATAGTTTCCAAGGAATTCCAATACAAAGGGCTACTGCAATGCATCCCAAATGCAAATAGAGATCGAATTGGGAGACATAGCTTAATCAACTTAGGTGGAATTTTCTTATGGATGTCATGGATCGATAGAAAGCGCGTCGAAAGAGGGATATTAGAGTCTGAACTTGCACAGGTAATAAAGAAGTTTTCCATCCTCGTCTCATGGAGAAAGAATTCGCGATATGGATCGGGCACGATGAGAGATGTCCTGTACTCTCGTCCATCATAAACTAGGAAAAGCATTCCCGACTCAACCAACGTGTTGATATTTTCTTCTGCAACATCCTCCATCATCTCTCCTCGTCTTTCTTGAGTTAGACCTTCAGCCACTAAGAGTCGTCTCAATTTCCCTTTACCTATATAATATTTCTTGGGAAAGGTGCAACAGAACTGCATACATGATTTAAGGTAAAAGGAATCAAAATATTGCTGACTCTCATCGACAAAACTAGAAGAACTCTTGTTGTTTTTCTCCTCTTCATCTTCATCCTCCCTCTCTACCTTCGATAGATTTGAGATATCGATTTCAGACATTTTGTTTATAAGTTCGGCGATGCATCCATTCATCTTCTCCAATTCACTCCTAAAGTGACTGATGGTTGCTTCCATTGGATCAGACCCATCTCGGCCATTCAATTGAATGGTCAATTCATCGATACAGTCATTTGCTTTGTAGATGGTTTCCTTCAATTCACTCATCAAATTGTGAGTCAAATCTCCCACTTTTCTGATTATTTCGGCATCTCCTTGGAAGTATCCTATGTCATTGAGTTTACTCAACATTTGGATATGAGCTTCTTGATCTGAAAGTTGACTCTTGAGCGCTAGGATTTGATCTTCCAGACCTGAAAAGGTTTCGGGCTCTTGCAGAAACAATGAATTTAATCTCTGAAGGAAAAGAGTCACTAAAGCTTCTGCCATTATTTTATGTAAGAAAGAGGAGATCAGAAAATAGAAGGCTAATCGTTTATCCTCCTATCTATAAGATGAAGAAGCTTTGTGTGGCTCTATGACTCCTTAAGAAATGAAAATTTGGGTAATATTTATACTGAAAGCAGGGAGCTACTACTATTGTATTGAGTCAAGGTCCTCTCTCTCTCCCTCTTAAAAGTCAAGTTCACCGTGGATTTGTTATGTTTGTGCCTTGTCTTTTGTAGGAGGTAATTTTGTATTGGCATATAAGGGACTGTATATCAAATTAAGGATTTCAATCTACTTTATTTTGACGTAACTTTTAGAAATTTCTACGAGGAATTTTCAATAGTTTTAGAGAAAGTGACATTGAGAATCTTATCCCTAATTTTCACAGAAATGGTGAAAAAATTCGCATTATTGCCCATGGATATAAACAATCTTACCGAATCACACTGTAAAATTATGTATGTTGTTCTGTCTTTAATTTTGATTCACATTTTAATTTTGAACGTTATCATTGTTTCTTTGCACCGTCACCCTGCATTTCTTCAAAGTGGAACAAATGAAGGCACTCAACTTACACTGTTTTTGTGGTCCTCCTTCTCTCTTTGGAACAAGGGGCTCAACAAATAAAGACCTTCAATTTGTTCCTTAAAAGTCAAGGTTTGCACCTTAAAAGTCAAACAAAGGCACTGCCCAACAAATAAAGACCCTCAACTTGCTCCTTAAAAGTCAAGGTTTTCCCATCAATATTTAGTGTTTTTTTTTCCCTTACTATCCTCAAAAGAGGAATAAAAGTCCAAGAACTTTAATGGTTAGAAGATAACGTTCAACCAAGTTGGAAACAATGTACCCATTCATTGTAATCAATTACTACAGTTTCTAGTCTATGCCTCTCAAGTCACACCTATAGGCTGGAAAAATTGATGGAGGGAGGAAGCTTCATATAGCTCCAGTTACATCCATTAGATAAGGTGCTTAACCCATTGCTTACTCAACAAATAAAGACCCTCAACTTGCTCCTTAAAAGTCAAGGTTGTCCCATCAATATTTAGTGTTTTTTTTTTTTTTCCCTTACTATCCTCAAAAGAGGACTAAAGTCCAAGAACTTTAATGGTTAGAAGATAAGGTTCAACCAAATTGGAAAGAATGTACCCATTCATTGTAATCAATTACTACAGTTTCTAGTCTATGCCTCTCAAGTCACACCTATAGGCTGGAAAAATTGATGGAGGGAGGAAGCTTCATATAGCTCCAGTTACATCCATTAGATAAGGTGCTTAACCCATTGCTTACTCATTTACACTTTTTTACTTGGAAAGTATATGCTATTTAAATCTTATTTTGAATAACAAATTTTGAAAATCATAATTATGGACGATATTGGTTTGTTTCCTTTTTAAAGCACCTTTCCTTGAACATAGTGGAACTTTGAAGCGCCAAGTCGACTGAAAATGACACGTGCATTTTTCTCTTATTACATGCCCCCTACTTATTTATTAATATTTGAGATACCTCCTTAGATTTGAGATGCCACGTGTAATTTAAAGGAGAGGGTTCTACCAAAATTTTGAAGTGGGATGCTCACTTCATAGTTTTTTCCCAGACGCAAACAGCATCTTGCCATGTTCTCTTTTAAATAAAAGAATTTTTGAATATGAGAAAAATCATGAGGGTCATCTTGGGGCCTACCTTGGAAAACCAGTGGTGAGGAAGTAATCGTTATACTGATTTTCTTTCCAAACTATGTCTTAAGTCAGCTATTGTAATTAGGTGGCCTGGTGTTTCAAGCATTCCATTTCCTCCTCAATCACTTTAGGATGGGCTGAGTCTTGTTTTATATCTATGTCGGCCCATCAACTCCATCACTAGGTCTGTCGAAATTGAAAATCAAAATTTTGACACGCTCTCATGTTCAGATTTTACTTTTCTTCGTTTATTCCCCATAATTGTTGACAGGTATCTTTCTTTTAAAAAATAATATTTATTTTGCAAACTTGATCCAATATACGCTCTAGAATCTGGACTTGCTTCTCTTGTGTAAAATCTACAACGGTTGAGGGGATTTTTTTCTCTGAGCCGAGATTTTCTTGAAAGGCGTCATTAGGCGATACTTGACAACCTCTCTAGTCGCCACAAAGACTTTATAACGTCTATTTCTATACAACATGCAAACCCTTACATATTTCAAATCTGTTTGGATAGAAAGTCATCAGGAAGAAAGTAGTTTTGATAAAAAGTAGAAAGTAGTATATTTTGATTTTTTTAAAAAAATTAAGATTTTTTACCTTAAAAAAAAGTTTTTTTAAAATGAATCCAAACAAAATTTTAAAATTTTCAACTTTCGAGAGTAAAAATGTTAATTTTATGTGTATCCAAACAGGCTCTTCATACCCATACAAAAGTGCTTCCCATTTCTCCTTATGATACATCCCCTTCACATCTTAACCAAGCAAAATCTGCATTCAAAAGAAAATTAATGTTTGAACTCTTAGCTAATTGGGTAAATTCCGAAATAATTATCGAAGTTTTCGGTATTTCTGAAATGTTGTTAATGTTGGCACAACTAGCATGCAATGTTGACAAAATATTACCAAATTGTCAATATTACCTGACGACTTTGTCAAAATTTCGAAAATACTGGAAACTTTCATAATTATTTGAGAATTTACCCTAGTTAATTTGCAATAATAGTCATAAATTTGTTGAAAAATTGATACATATAATCAGTCATTTATATATATTCTCAATAATTACCAGAATTTGGCTTGACAATCAGGCCATCGTAGTTGAAAAAATCAGACGAGAATTTCTGAAGAGTTAATATCACGTTTTCTTTGGTTGCATCTCACAGTAGTTCCCATGTCTGTCATTGGATGACGACCATATTGAAAGAAGCTATCATTGGATGAGGGCCGCTCAAATGTTTGCAGCTTTTTCATACTAATTGAAAGATTTTCATTGACGAAGCTCCACTTGTGAAAATACCTATAGTATTGATCAGCTCAATGTATTTTGGTGTCTTCTATTAGCCCTGCTCACAGTTAGCCACAACCAAAAACCTCAGACTTATCTATCATGCAGTCTCCTTGACAAAGTGGTACAAAAACAATAGGGGGAAAGGCTACAAAATGGATAAGAAAATATACAAGTTGTAACCTGGGTTTGAGTAGAATATGCATGGTCTCAATACTAGTCGATTTCATTTGTTTGTCAAAAATCAAAGTATGTAAGAGATATTTTGGTGGTTAATACATTATATATATATATATATATGGGTCTCGCTTAATGGCGAACTATTTGGCAAAACATTTTTCAAAACATGAGTTAGAAGTTTTGGAATGGGCTGATGTTTGGTGAGGATGATCTCTACAGTGAGGAGATCATCATCACCAAAAATCAGACCATTCCAAAACTTCTAACCCCATCAAAAATAGTTTACAAAAAAATGGATAGTCAATGATTTTTCAACTTGTAAACATGGGTTCGAAGTTTTGGAATAGGCTGATTTTTGGTGAGGATGATCTCCTCACCGTAGAGATCATCCTCACCAAAAATCAGCCCATTCCAAAACTTCTAACTCATGTTTTGCCAAAAAGTTAGCCATTGAACGCTACCCTATATATATATATATATATATATTTAAGTATAGGTTAATCACCTTTGTCTAGGAGTGTTTGGAGGGGTAAACCATACTCATGTTCAATTTTGTGACCTTTTCCCCTTTGAAAGAGTTATTTTCAAAAATAGCTAGTGAAGGTTGTATCTATTCAATTTGGCATTCAATGCAGTTTGAAAATATTATCGAGAAAGATTTGAGGAACTATTGCCATGGACGGTATAATGAAAAAAATTAGGCATATTTTGTGTCGGTCTACGATGATCAAGATAAACCCATATTCCCCCAGCCCAAGCCCAAGGACTCATCCATGGAAGTGGAAATTATCAATAGAACATGTCCTAGAACTCATCATACGAATATGAAGATGATTATGTTACCTTGCAATTAATGATTTGTTATCATGTAGTTATTAGTATTTGAGCACTTTAGTTTAGGCATAAATTAGATATTTTTTTCATGAACAAATAATTAGATTTGTTTAATTAACATTTTTTGTTTTGTTTTGTTGAGCAAGCTATATATTTTTTGTTTTTTTAGTACACGAAGAGGTTCAAGGGTTTGAACCTAAGACCTTGAGAACAAAAATACAAGAACAATGGTGATGAAAGGGCAACATTAAGATATAATCATTACATTAGATGAAATGGCAAGGATTTAAGGAAACACAAAGTAATTGATCAAAATTGATTTGATAATTTTGGAGCTGGATCGAGAATTTGGACTCCAATAAAGATCCAATTGTGTTTTTATTATATAGATATGTCATTTCTTTGTAAGGTTGGCTATCCTCTTGTAAACTTAGACAAAAAATTAAAAAAATTAACTTAATTGATGATTTCTACTGATAAGGTTCAAGTGTTTCTTTTATCACTAGAATTCCAGTAATAATATATCTGTTCATAAAGCCATGGTAAGTTTTATTATTGGAATTCCACTCATAGACCCGTTCATATAAAGCCAACAATATAAAAATGTTAATGTTTTCCAGATGTTATGCAAATTTGTTTTACTAATCGGATTAAATTTATTAGGATTTGGATAAGTTCTAATTAGTAAGATTTAATCCAAATCTTTAACCTATCTAATCATATACAAATCTCTAAGAAATTTAATCCTATTTAAATCTCCATGAACAAAATTCGGTGTATCGTAGTACACTTTATCATGATGCTTCAAATCTTTTAATTAATGTAATCCGATTTAAATCTAGCAAATCTAATCTTATATAAATCTCCATCAACATACTTCGGTGTATCGCAATACACTTTCTTACAGTGCTTCATATCAATACTCTAGCAAAATCTTAACAACCTGGTTAGTAAAATCTGTAAAATCTTTCTTTCTTCATACCCTTTCACACCAGCCAATAACACGGTGAACTCAAATCCTTGAGATTGATTTCAAGTTGTTGATATCAACTATTTAAATCATCAACCTATAAAATTTGAATAGTTGATCTCAATGATTTATGTTGAATTGTCGAGATCGATGATTGTAATGGAGTCAATCTCAACAATTTGAAGCATTCATCATGATGTTCATCTTAAAACATTCAGATCGACGATTTAATAGCATTGATCATGATGGCTGTAAAAGGTCGATCTTAATAATTGGAACAAAGGTTAATCTCAACGATTTGCATTGTCGTTCTTGACAATTTAAATCATCAATCTTAACACTTGAAAGGGGGTGAGGGGATTTTAATTAGAAAGAAAAAGTTTACTAAATTGACTATTATTGTACCGTGGAAAAGTTTGGGTTTGTTTAGAAAGAAATCCATTTGCAATGGTTCATCGAGTAGTTTTTCAATTTTTTTTTGAATCGTGACATTGCCATACATTCATTTTCTAGTTCTTTGAGGGCAAACTGGATCTCTAAACCAACTCTCATTATCTATGTCTCCTTCAATAGCGCACCAATATACATAGGACGTTATAACAAAAATTTTCTAGAGATTATTACTTGTTTTCTAGGTATTAAGATGAGAGGAAAAAATAAATTTTCTTAGACAACGGTTATTGTGTCTTGGGGACTTGATTAAAAAAATAAAATTAATTAAAGATACATATTTCTTGGAAATCCCTTACATCTCAACCGTTTGTTTGATGTGATTAGAAACTAATCCAAGGAGAATATGAAATAAATTACATTAATTGAAATCACACATTAAAAACACAGATTTTACACGGTTCTCCAAAGATTGGGGTTTGTACAGGGATCCTTACCATCGCATTATATTAAGAAAAAATTCTTTGTGACATATTATACCCTTTCACCCAAAAAAAGAAAATATACACTCTTAAAAAAATCTATTACATATATACCTGTGAAATTGTGGTATTTCAGAATGATGAACAATACTCCATGATGTTTCACTAAAATGTGAATTATAGATAATTGATCTTATAAAAAGTTCTTATATTAGCTTTCATTACACATTAATCATCATCTCAACATCTTAAAAGAACAATAAGATTAAGAAAATGTCTAAATAATGCCGTTGGTATGATAAGGCATCAGATCTCTTAAATTTGATCTAAAACATTTTCTTTTTATTTTTCCTAATAATGTCATTATCTGATACTTGACAACCTCTCTACAAAGAGTTTAAACGTTCCATTTCTGTCCAACATGCTAACCCTTACATATCTAATATCCATACCAAAATGCTTCCCATTTCTTGTAATGATCTTGTGCTCTCTCAAGAAGCTCTCACAATCCTCAACATCTCCTTCATACTTTAACCAAGCAAAAGCTGTATTTCAAAAAACAAATTACAAGCTCTCAGTCAATTTGAAATGTTAATTATAAAGAAATGAATACATAATATACCAATCATTCATACTCTTATTACCAGGATGTGGCTCGACAACCTTGCCAGCATAATTGCAGAAATCAGATGAGAACTCTGGAAGACTGAACATCCCATTTTGTTTGGCTGCATCCCGCAGTCGTTCCCATCTATCAGTCATTAGACGAAGACCATGTTCGAAAAAGCTTTCTGTTTGATCAGGGTTGCCTGAAAGTTGGCAACTATCTGATACCACTTCAAGGATTTTCGCTGCGCGGAGCTGTGAATCCTTTGAAACACCTATGGTGTTGAGCTCAATGAATTTCGTCATCCTCTTTGCAATTTCTGCATCTTTAACTAAGGCCCACCTGAAAATTGGTAAAAGAAAAGTTTTTAAAAAAAAAGGAAATATATAACATTTGTGAACGTCTATCTTATAATCAATCCGTGATAGAATGGAAGATGTTGCATTCAACTTACCCAATGCGAATTCCAGCATGACCGGTGCTTTTGGAGACAGTGAAAAGCATTAGGTCATGATCCGCAGGAGATGTAATTGGAGTATATTGGGGCCAATAGTATGCTAGATCATATACTAAGGTCCCTCCATTTCTGTTAACAACAGGATGACGAATATATCCATCAGGATTGTTTGGGGAGGTGACAAGCTCAATATAGGGCCCGCCCTTGGTGTATGTGTAGGCGTCACCTGCCCATTTATACAAACCCGACTTCAAATAGTCGGTCATTAATGGATATGCCTGCAAGCAATGAACAAGTCAAGGGAAATCAATGTATATCAGAGACGAGATTTTCCTAACTAGAATTACAATTTTAAGAGGAAAAAAAAAGTATTGGGAACTAGTTATTGATAATTCTAAATTTAAGACAGTATAATGGTGCACAAAGGGCAGAATAGTTCTACTGATTTGCCTTCTGGGTCATGCCTGACCCAAACTAAAACCTCTCAAACTTCATCACTAAGTCCATTTATACTGATGTGGTTGCTCCCAAATCAAATACAAACGAAACTAAAAAAGAAGCACAAAACAGTTAGGAAAACATACTGGATCTAACTTGGGTTTGAGTAGAATATGGTCTCAAAATCAGTCCATTTCCTTCGTGAAAAAATCAAAGTGGTATAAGGTTTTCAAAGTTTCACTAATCAATCATACATTAATTACAAATAATAATATTAATAATAATCACATAATGGTTCCCATGTTGCCAAAATTCTCACCATCCTTTCCATCAAGTTTTCTTTCTATAAGGAAATTATCAGTGGCACATGTCCCGTGACTCCGAACACCATGAATGTAAATAAGCATTTCTACACAGCAAGTACATATGCCTTTAACAACATCTTATATATGTAAGGATGCCGGTTACTAATACAGAGAACAGACAACCTTCTTTTAGTGTCTCCATATCAACCCATACCTCACATGGACAAATTATTGCAAGTACATGCTATTAAATAAAATATAAATGAAAAGAACTTGAGGAAACTCACCGAGTAATATGGAGCGGCCGATACTATGTTGATGGGCTCAGTGGCATCCGGAGGAGATAGAGCATAGAGTACCGCTTGAAAGAGCTGAGTTGAACCAGTCCCGACCACAATGTGTCGGTCCTCTGTCTTAGCGTTCCCCACCAATTCATGTAATCTTCTGACCTGTTTGGCGAATTCAGGCACCATGAACCAACAAAGGTTTCCAATATCAGAAAAGTAGCTCATAGATTGCCATCCAGGGATCACAATCGTACTTTTCTCTCCCATTCTTTGCCAAAACAGCTCAAACATTGTTGGATCACCACTGTAAATATTACATGTTAGTTTCCACTCTCTTAGAAAACAATTGATGTACATGTGAAGCCAAGATGAACCAGAAAACAGATCCCTAGGAAACCTTCACTGATCTTTAGGAAGAGAAAACTTCCATTCTCAGCCATCATCATACCCAAAATCCGTATATCTTCAGATCTGGTGACCCATGAAGAACGACTCAGAGAAAAACACATGATTCTAAATACAAAATCCAACTGTTAAGAGATTTATCATTGAGATAACTAACTTCGAGATGTGTGTTGCCGGGATATGTTTAAACCTCAACCATTGGATTTTGTCTATTCATGGTCAGGATCATGTGTTCTCTCATGAGTCATGGTAGAAATGTGTAGTTTTTTCTAGGGGCAACTTAATTCGGTTCAACCTGAGAACCGAACCAATCCATGAATTTTGG
Source organism: Akebia trifoliata (assembly GCF_017979445.1). Taxonomy (NCBI): domain Eukaryota; kingdom Viridiplantae; phylum Streptophyta; class Magnoliopsida; order Ranunculales; family Lardizabalaceae; genus Akebia; species Akebia trifoliata. The sequence continues at coordinate 28,270,438 of NC_141381.1, forward strand.
ATTGGGTTGGTTCGGTTTTAACTAAGTACGGTTTGGTTTCAGGTTAATGAAAATAAGAACCGATAGGTTCGATTCGGTTTTTGGTTTAAGATTTGTAAATAACCGAACCAAATTGAAAATCGAACCAAAATCCTATTGAAAAATATAATGTAATTTTTTTTCAAAACTTAACCCTCTTCTACTCTCTCTCTCTCTCTCTCTGGTCTCTGTGGCTGCCACTGACTGTCATCGGCTTATCTCTCTCTCTCTCAGCATGAGGTTGCGACTGTGCTCTCAACTCCGATGGCCGACGGGTCTTCCTTCTCTTTCTCTCTCTCTCTCTCTCTCTCAACGTGCGGTTGCGAGCATGCAACTGCAAGTACGTCTCATGAAAAGTTGAAAACCATTTTATTTTGGGAAGAGTTGGGTTTTGTAGTTTTGGTCCTTTTGAAGAAAAATTGTTATTATTTTTTTATTGAAATTAATCTAATGTTTTATGTGATCTTATAATCTTGTTTTTGGGTTTTTAATTTTTCATAATTCATTTGTTTACATAATTATATTGATAAATTTATATAATGTTTTTTTTACAACCTATGGAATCGAACCGAACCAAATCGAATTAAGGTTGGTTTGGGTTGGTTCAGTTCTAGACCAAATCGGTTCGATTCTGATTCCCATATAATAGATCGATCTTGGTCGGTTCAGTTCTGATTTTGCTCTAAACCGAACTAATGTGAACCAAGTTGCACCCCTATTTTTTTCCATATTTTATATACCAAAAAGGATTTAATCCGATCCAGGACTCGGACAACATCTGGATCCTAATTGCAACGATCCAATGAAAACCCAATTCAACAAGGATGCGATCCAGTAAATATCATATTGTTTCTATCCGATCCATTGACAGTCTCGCAAATTCTAGTCAGCAAAAGAAGCTGACACTGAAAATCAAACATGCGGCTAAGATGAGAGTATCTGAGTTTTTGCTCCCATCCTAACCGTACGTTTGGTGTTAAAGCTTCAAACCTGGCTTGAAGTTAAGAAAATCTGAAGAAAAAGTCTAAGAACACATACTGATCAAGATTTATAACAGAGTCCGAAGAGACCGCCTTCCCTCCGTCCTCGCCTTGCTTCGAAGCACCACAATTCATCGAACCTCTCTCCTTCTTTCCAATAACAAAATTGTTCCTGAATGAGCCTTCGTTCTTCACCCTTTTAAACTCAAAGAAGAATTCTCTCAAAAACTAAATCTAGTAACCATCCCACATTCTCTGGTCAAATTGCCAAAAATAACCAACTTGTAAGTTGATTGCCAGCCAGGGATGAGGGATCACAATCGTACATTTCTCTTCCATTCTTCGCCAAAACAGCTCAAACATTGTTGGATCACCACTGTAAATATTACATTTTAATTAGTTTACAATTACTGTACATGCGAAGCCAAGATGAACAAGAAAACAGATCCCTAGGAAACCTTCACTGATCTTTAGAAAGAGAAATCTTCTCAACTCAGCCATTTGGACATGCATCTGAATCAAGAATTTTTATTCTGATCCGTAAAGGAACATATTTGATAACCTGTTGGATCAGTTCTAGATCAATCAAGTCTGATCCGTCCCATCCCATAAAATGTGAGAATGTAAATTATATGACATGCTTTTTTTTTTTTTTTTTTTAATTTTGAATCTATGAAGTTTTTTAATTTTTAGTATATCAAGACCATTATGATCAGATTTCGACTGTATTATCAAGATCCAATAAAAACCCAATATCCAACAATGATCTGATCCATTTTTGGTCCGATCCATTCATTAACAATCCTAGACCCGATCCGATCTGATCCAATTATTTCAATTGTATATAATATAAAAGGGAAAATACAGATTTTTTAAAGATTTCTTCTCGAAAATATACCTAAACTTCAAATCTAGATGAATCTATGAAAATATTTTTTCTAAAAGAAAAGAAGGAAAATTTTGGAATGACACAAACGGAGACACAAAGGTGACAAAAATAATGTGGTGGCGTGCACATAACTGTAGATGCTTTTTACTCGTATCTTGTAGAAAAGCATCTAGGGTACTGTGCACGACACCATGAGTTTTTGTCACCCTTGTGTCACCCCAGCATGACTCAAAAAAGAATTCACTTTCATCTCTTAAACACCACACATCTTCCCTCGAAATAGAAGCCTTCTTGAAACCGCTTATGTTCTCAAACTAAGAAAAAGAGAACTCTCCTAAAAACTAAATTTACTTGACAACCATGCCACATTCAACGCAACAGATAAGAATATATCTCAATACGTAAATGTGAGTCCCTTTCAAAACTTTCCCATTTTGATATTTGAATATCGCAAATTGCAGGAAACTAGAGAGATTTGTCAAATTTTATTTGAATAGATACAATTATGGAAATCTGTGAGATTTTCTATGGAGATTTGTAGGAGAGAGGGATGAAAGAGATGAAGAAGCTCAAGTTATAAATGGAGGTGACTAACCTTAACGTGTTGGATTCTGCTATGTTTTGGTGAGTGAAATTAGCATGGTCAAAGTGAGATTTTTGCTCTAATAAAACATAACAATGGACCCCATGTTATTCTCTGGAGTATTGATTTCTTATGGAAAAAGAGAGAAGAAGTTTGAAACAATTATTGATTTTCAAATTGAATGTAACAGAAAAATATTACCTAAAAATAATGGTTGAGGTATGCACAAAGCATTATCTTAAAACAAAATTCGCTCCTGCTACGGTATCACAATCTGTAGGCATTCGTTCTCCAAGATATAACAACTCACATTTCCAAAAGAGTACTTTAATTGGAACGTAACTTTGAATTGTGTGCTCTTTCAATGAAGAAAAAAAAGTATACTGATAGTTGAAAATATGGTAAAATAAAGATCAGAAATGAAGTAGTGTTTTAAATCGACTAAACAAGAGGATATAAATAAAAGAGAAAGTGACTATTTAGAGCAATCACAAACCTCTTCGAATGTGTTGATCCATAACAAATACACTAGTTCAAAATTTTAAATAAAATGGGCCTAGATAATTAAAACAAAAAATGGGCTTTTGCGCACACCCACGTGAGGTATAAATTCAAGATTTTGCACCCCCCCTTGCGTGCACGTTGTACGTGCACACACACATTAAGATTTTTGGACCGGTGGATCTAAATCCCAATTGGAATCTTGGGTTTTTCTTTTGAGCCCCCGTGAGCCCATTCACTACTTCTATCAACTTTAAAATTATTAGAAGTACAACTATTTAAGAATTGCAAATAATTTTTCTTATAATTAATGTGGGACTAAAATTACAGAAGGTAAAAAATCAATGCGAACAACTAAAACTTAAAGCAATAAAGTAAAAAACATAAAGCGTAAAGCATAAAGCAAAGTTGGGGATGATTTATCATATGGTTTAAACCTATTAAATATTAAAGGGTTTTCAAATTCAATCCTCTAAATTCCAACACCCCACACTTGTATAAAGATTGAAAAAAAGAAGTCAACCCACATAGTCCTACTTTATTGCCTTTCTTCTCCCCCCATCAACTTTAATGTCTTTCTTCTCCCTCCCTTTTTACAATAGAATAATGTTGAAGTGACCTCAAGATCCACCACTACTCTTTTCACTAATACTCTTTTAACTTTATTATATTTCATCTTTTACCCTTTTAACTATCTAGTAGAAGATGTTTAAACATAAATTATTATTTTATTTAGATAAATTCTAAAATAATATTTATTTTAATAAAATACACAAAATCCCAGTTGACTCGATTGAGGTTTACTGTCTATATTGAGATTTTCAAAATATGCCTTGAGTTGCATTGTTTATCTCATGAGATATGTGAATCCTAAGACGTTGTGTTAACCCAACTCATTAGTGAACGACACCAATATCACTCGAGCGAGTCATCTTGGCCACATACAAGATTTAAAGTCATGTTCCATACACCCTGTTTCGGTAGGTTAAAATTGGAGTTGGTGAGATTTTGGTTCTAATTATTGATTTTGGCAACTTTGAAATGCTATTTGTTACGTTTTAGATTTGAGAATTTTATCTTTTGAATCTTTTCTCATTCATTGGGGAAAGAGAGGGTTCTTAAAGTTACGTGAATGTTTCTATGTTTTTCTAGTTGAAAGAGCTCAACTAAATTATCAAAACACACAGAAACTCCTTCAAATAATGGCATTCACTATCAATCCAATAAATTTGATTTTTTTTTCATGAATGGTTTTTCAGGGGAAATTCTTAAAAAGGTAGACAATAGAATTTTTTTTTTTTTTTCGAAAATAGCATTTTAATTCTGAAAATACTAATTGAAACAATTTCCTATTCTATAAAAAATAAATATTTTTCATGTTATAACTTATAATTTGAGTAAAATAATTTAAAAAAAATTCTCCTTTATAAAACAATAAAAAAATTTCCACTTCAAAGAAAATATTTAATGGGTAAATGACCATTTGGTGAGTTGAATAAGAAAAAATTTAAATTCCGTCTCACTATTCATTTTAATTCCCAAAACATGAAAATCCAGATCACAAGTTTTTCAAAATGACGATCTCGTTGGTCTAAAGTTGTGAGATCATCATTTTGTAACTACTGAGATTGTCACTTTGATAATATATATATATATATCACCAATCTCACTACTCTAAACCAGCGAGATCATTACTTTCAAAACAATGCGATTTCTCTCATCATATTTTGGGAATTAAAATGAATAGTTAGACATAATGGGAATTTCTTCAAAAGTTGGTCAAGTTTTGGAAAAAAATTCTATTTTAACTTTCAAAATGGAAACTTACTATTTTCATAAGCAAAATGAATAGTCTACCACTTTGGGAATTTTTCAATTTTAGTAAAACAGTTTTTTTTTTTTTTTAACCCTTAAAAAAAACTCTAATTTTTCTTGATTGATAGTGAATATGGTTTTAAAAAATGAACAATTTCACTCACTTTGTGAACTCAATCATACTACATCAGGTTAAAGTATTTTTTAACTTGAAAAAAACAAATATGCAACCTACTTCTCCAAGAAAATTAAAGACTTAATAAACTCAAAGGTAAAATTAGGTCTGAAAAAATATTGAAGATTTATATAATTTTAACAACCAAATGAAACCATGCTTGAGGAAGGGTTTACCTTACAAAGGTAGCCAAGGGCTACCCAAAAATCTTATTTAGGTGGGTGGGATCAGACCTGTACCCTCATGGTGTGGTGTGGAGAGTAAATTGCTTGAACTATATGCTCGAACATTGAGAAGTAAAATGAGGAGAAAGAAGATAGTTCATTCTACACTAAACTTTGAACGAAGAATGTGCATGTATTTATAGCAAATATATATATATATATTTATCACACTTGTCAATTTCACATATGAGTTTTTTATGTAACGCCTTGATACAGTTGGCACTAATTTTTTTATTTATAATAATACATTAGAGTAACTGTTACATGTGTCGAAGTTCACGTGAGCTTCTGTTGTAATGCCTTGATACAACTATCAATTTGCACCTTACAAGCATTCATTTATCTTGAATTGTAGAATATTCGTTGCACCTGTCAAAATTCATGTGAGCCTTTAATGAAATACCTTAGTACAGTTGTTGATTTGCATGTAAAGTAATGCCAATTTTATTTTTTAGAAAGAAAGTAATATTTATTTACCAAGTATTTTGGGGAAAATCCGAAATAAGACTTGATTTAATTAAGGAAGATCCAAAACATTTATTTAGCAAAAAGAACTTGTACGCCTATTGCATAGGCATTCTTTGCAAAATTCTTGAAAAAAAAAACATATTTTTTTAATTAGAGATTTACCTAGAAACCCTCACTATTGTATTTTATTTATTTATTTACAAAAACTCCCTCAGAGATTTGACAACTCTAAGGGAATTTTACTTTATTAAGTTTGAGAACCAACAAATCTTGGATTGAGACTCACATTCTTTTAAAATATTAAAGACCTATGCTCATCCTTAAATTAAATACCCTATTATCAATTCTCTCTCCCAAAATCATCATTGGCCCACACTATCACATTGACAATCCAGCGCCACAACCTTCTAGATTTCCTGTTAATAAAATAAATAAATAAAAAAGGGTTTGACTAGTTGCAACTCACTAGTAATTGGTTGCACACCTACCTTGAAAATTAAACTTTTTTTTGTAATCTCTATTTTAGCCTACTAATTGCACTTCATGATTGATAATGTTAAGATTTATGGTCATTCACCTTATGGTGACATCGTCTTCTCCATTTGTCTAAATTGTAAATATGCTTGTTATACAACAAGTATTATTTCTTAAACTATTGAGCATGGTAAAAGAATAATAACAAAAAAAAAAAGGACAAAAGGAAGGTGATATTTTTATTTTTATTTTGAGGGAAACCATCCAAATGGAGCGAAAAGTAAAAAAAAATTAAGTGATGGAATGCAATTAGTCGTGGGTGGTGCGGCACTAGTCGATCCTAAAAATATATTTTTAGGTTTTATTCATGATTTTGGGAAGATAGAAGATAAAATAGGTATTTGACTTAAAGAATTGAAGGTATTATACGTATTTAATCTTTTAAAATAATGTGAATCTTATTTTTAAGATCTGTTGGATAGCAAACTTGATCAAGTAAGGTTCTCATGAAGTTATCAGAACTCGAAGGGAGTTTTCGTAATAAAAATGCAAATAATATAATAATATCATAATATTATAATAATATTTATATTAGAATGGTTTTATTAGTATTGTATAATATCTTATCGTTAGACTATTATATTGTATGATAATTAATATAATGTATTATATTAATGCACACAACATATTCAAGAAAAATGATTTTGTTAACGTGTGCTCTTGGGGCACATGTTAAGGTGTATTAAATACACCTTGAAAATAAGCGTTGAGGGTATTTGTGGTAGGAAAATAAAGTCTAGACATGTATTAATTAATGCCTCTTAGAACAACTATAACCAAGAACTTTAAAAGTTGCCTCCAAATTGGCATGTTCTTCAAAATGAAGGCTCCAAGCCACTTTTCCACCTTTGAATCTATTCATTACTCTAAAACAATATTCAAACACATTAAAAAATAAAAAAAATGTAAAATAAATCGAGTGTTGCTATTGGCACTTCAACTTTCACTTATTATATGCCAATTAAAAGGGGGAAAAAAAAAAAAGAGAACTACTATTGGCAACCCAACTTTAACTTATTGCACCCCAATTTCTTAAATTATTTTATCACACCCCAATTAAAAATTAACACATTCTCTAAACATTACAAAGGTTTGTCTCAAATTATAATCTCAACATTACAAAACATTATAAGCAAGAAAATCTTGCAAAATTGGTGGTTCACAATCAAACATAATTTGTGACAAATTTCCATCGAGTTGGATCGATTAATTGATTTGATTTGATTTTTAAAATATTAAATGAAAAGACTTTAGAATTTGTAAGGGACAAATGTGGCATTTAAATCATGTTATATGAAAAGAGGAGTCTAAAATTAACATTTATATAAAAAAAAAAAAAGAGAGAGACACAATAGGGTATATTGGAAAAGGTGAATAGTTATAGAGATGGAGTTTCAAATATTCTCTCTTGTTTAGACAAAAAAAAAAAAAAGAAGACTGTTGCTAGGGAGGCAATTATTTTCTGCCTTGAGATGATGAATTTCCCAGAAATTTTTATTGCATGGATTTGGGGGTGCATTTCCTTGCCTATGTACTCTGTTTCCCTCAATGGTAGCCTTAAAGGTTACTTCCCTGGGGAAAAATGGATTTGCCAAGAAGATCCAATCTCCACTTACCTATTCGAATTGGTGATGGAGCAGTTCTCTGCTAAGCTTAAGGATCTCACCAGAAAAGGCAAATTAAAGCGGATGACTAGATGCAAAGGCTCCGATATCAACCACTTAATATTTGTCAATGATTTAATGTTCTTCTTCAAAGGCACTCCCAAATCAGCTGAAACAATCAAGGATGCTTTGACATGGTTTAGCAAGGTCTCTGGGCTCAAGATGAATATGAACAAAAGCAATGTCTACTGCTTTGGGATTAGCAATAGGGATAAAGAAAGGATCATCCAAGCTTTGTAGATCATAGAAGGCTCAATGCATGTTAAATACCTTGGAGTCCCTTTCATCTCCTCCAGACTCAAATTCATCAATTGCTAGCCTCTCATCACTAAGATAACCAACAGAATTATGACTTGGAAGGCAAGATTTCTTTCTCTAGCAGTGTGTATCGAGCTTAGTAAACCAGTTATTAGTAGCATGCAGGTTTATTGGACCAGTGTGTTAATGATGCCCAAAAGAAAAATAAAATGCTTGCTTGCACGTTTAAACAGCACAGCAAAGAAGAAGAAGAAAAATAATGGGACCCACTTGAATCGTAGCTCAAATATCCCTACTTGATCACAAAAATGCATTGTGTTAACAGAAAATAATATCCAGAGACAAGAAGGATGGAGGGTTGGTCTTCCATGATCTGGAGCTTCAAAATAGAGCTGGGATAGCCAGGCAAGTTTGGGACAATGCCTCCATCAAGAACATCATATGGGTGGATTGGATTCAGAAAAATATGATTAAAGGAGGCCATTTATGGACAAATGTCGATCTCCTCTGATGCCTCTTGGATTTGGAGGAAAGTTCTTCAATTGAGGGACACCATCCAAAGTCTGGTGACACAGAATTGGGAATGGAAGTAACGCATGCATCTGGCATGACCCCTGGACCTCGAAAGGAGTGATGTTCAACAACTATCAGCAAGAGGAAACTTACGATGCTAGATTACACAGAGAATCCAAGGTGAGCATCCTGACCAGAGTTGACCAATGGCACATGCCAGTGCACCTTATTGTTGGTATGGGGGGTTTGTGGAATGAGGTAAGCTCCTTGGATCTTGATAGCACGGAGAAGGATAAAGTTACATGTCCCCAAGAGCCTAAAGGAACTTTCGTGTTGAAGTCATCCTACAAAGCATTACAAACTAACAGGCCCCCAGGTCAGATGGCACAACCTGGTTTGGCTCCCAAATAATATCAACCGTCATAGTGCTACCTCGTGGCTGGGTCTTAGTAAGGGCCTCCAAATCCAAGACAAATTGATGGCTAGGGGTATCACCCAGAACTGTAGCTGTTGTTTTTGCATAAATTTAACTGAATTTGAGGGCCACATTTTCTTTGAATGTGATTTCTCTTACGATCTGTGGCAAAGATTTCTAAGAAGATCCAACATCCACCATAAAATAGAAATTGGAACTCTGAAGTGGAGTGGGCATGCAATAATTTCAAGCGTAAGTCTCTCAGCTCTATGGTTAAAAAGCATGCCTTTAATGCCTTCATACACCATATTTGGGTAAAAGATGCAGATGGTTGTTCCAGAATTGCTAAAACCCCCTAGATCTCTTTGGAGTCCTTAATTTCAGAAATGTCTAACTTTGAATCTAAAGCCTAGAAGCTTGCTCAGAAGACAATGCCTTGTCTAGAGAAGTTTATGTCCTCATGGAACCTGTCCCCTAAGTTAGAAATAAAGGTGCCAGTGAAAATGCTCATGGAACAAGACTCCGGAGAATTTCCATGTTTTGAACTCTGATGGGTCCCTTAGAGACAACATTGAAGCAGAGGATGCTATTATTAGATATGGTAATGGCTGCACAATCAGAGCTCTTGCTGAACAATTCCAAGGGAAGTCAGTTTTGTTCCATGAGTTGCAAGTTATGTTAAAGGGGTGATTTAAGCTTCCACTCCTTGAAGGTCAGGGTAGACTCAAAAGTGGCTATAAACAACATCAATGGGGAGCACAAAGTGCCTTGGAGAGAAGAAAGACTAATTAAAGCTTTTAAGACTAGAGCAGACCAAATCCAAAGAATCACAGCTTCTACTTTAAAGAATGTGTAATACCTCTGATCTAAAAACCCATGAAATTATTTTATAAATAATACTCTTGAAAATCTCTTTAATTGTGATATATTATAATCAATATTTTTGTTTTAACATATGGTAGTTTCATAATATATATTTCGATAATTTATTATGTTAGACAATTAGTTGTCAAAGTTTAAAGTCAATTATAAAATAAAAATATTGATTAATGTCATGTTTCCATTCATTGTTAAAAAATTTATAAAAAAAAATTATGAGATAAAAGTGGCTACTTATATAGAATTTTGACTTTATATAATTGGGTTATTAATAAAAATGTATGGACTCAATAAATAAATCTAGTAGATAAATTAGTATCTCAAATCATAGAAGATCATGTGATGTGGATAGTATTTATTAAAACAAGAATAAATGAGTCACTGTGAAAATGATTAGTTGACAGTGGTGTTATAATGTAAAGGAAGTGATCTTTTTATTTAATTTAAAATTAAGGGATTTTATGAAACATTGGTGTAATCATAGGTTTTAAAAGAATTATTCAAAAAACCTCCTTAATCAAGTTAAAATTATTGGAATTATTTTTGGAATACATTGAGTCTTATTTTGGTATCATTAAATCTTTAAATAAAATACAAATAAAATTTATAGAAAACTTACATATTGTGATGGTCTTTAATAAGTGTTTTGTTTCCTTGTTTATTTTAATAATAATATAGAAAAATAAAATAATAAAGATGATATGAGAATTGATTAGGAAGTTATTCAAACTTTAAAATCATTTCTTAAATAGAGTGGGCTCAAGTAAGAAATTATTTTTAAAATTCAAATATTTTATATTCATGTTGAAGTAAGGAAATAATTTTAAGATAGTTAAAAATTTTCTTAATTTGTGAGTGACCTAAATTAGTAGGAGAATTAATATTTAAAGTAAATAAATGAAATAATATGTGGTGACATTATTCCAGAAATTTTTAGGAGCACACCTTTATTTTATTTTAAAACTTAATCTCATCCTTAAGAAAGAAAAAGAGAGAAAAATAAAGAGGGAAAAAGGGATTAGGTTGTGTGAAGACTTTCAAATAGAAAGAAAAGAAGACCATGAGGTAAGGATGTGTGAAGAACGTGTGACTCAACCGGAAATAATCTAGAATTCAATTAAGGTAGGATTTGACCCCCTTAACTTAGTTTAATAGTGATATAAAAGAAATAAACCATGCTTGCATATATCTCATTGTTAAAACATGATATAAAAATAAAAATAAAATAAAAATGATAATAATCATATAATCTAATGATATTGTATGCATGAATGTTGTATGATTTTGGTCATTCCATGCTAAGGATGAATGGTCCATATGATTTTTGAGTAATATAAAAAGAAAACAATTTTTATAAGGACAAATGATAGTGTAAAACAAGTAAGGCGTAAGTCCTTGGTGCAAGACCCTTAAGCCCTCGAGGAAGGCCCTAGAATGGGGTAGTTTGCTGTTTCGCCAGACCGATAATAAAATAACTGAATTAAATATGGTGGTTTAGCCAAACCAAGGATAAAATGGTTGGGAAGAAAATGATTTAGCGATTTTCTTATTTATGAAGTATTGAAATAATTGTTTTATTTTATTTTACTATCATTATATCATATGCAATTTGATGTATTCCTTTCTATTATTTTTTACTATGTGGATAGGTGTCATATTACTCCTATTGGGCTCCACTTACCGACATTTTATGTCAAAAATTTCAGATTTCAATGAAGACACATTAGAGTCGTTGAGATCATCTTCGGCGATTTGCTTTATTTTATTTCTTGAGTTGATTTGGTTCCATGTTATTTGTGTATGGGGTTTTGGGGAGACTTCTTGAGGTTATCTTATGCTTATTAGAATTGTTTTAAACTAATTTATTGGATAAATGTGAAAGATTTTCAGTTTAAAGACATTGGTTATTAATTGATTTAGAAAAGAAGATTTGTAATGTTGCTGATTTCTTTTAACATGTTTCACGAGAAAGGTTATAGAATTTTCATTTGTTGTTGAAATGATGTGATACCATTTGGAAGAATTTTTTAACTCACACGCACATATCCTTATATATTTTTAGAATTTTTTAAAAACTTATTTATTATATTTTAAAGCAAGTCGTCTTTGTTGTCGCTATTAGTGGACAACATAAATGAATAGAAAACAAAACCTACTTTATATTGTCGCAATCCCTACTTAGACTTCTCCTTTGATTCTGATTTTTTTTAGGATTAGGTTAACGTCGACATAGTTTTAGTCCTATACCAATTAAATGACAGAAATATTTATTTCAGATTTTACTGTCCAACCTACTGAATAGGGTTGTAGGAAACCTATTTTGTACCTCTGTTTCTAAAAAAATATTTCACATGCCAAACAGTGATTTTAATATACATTTCATATTTTTCTTAAGTTCCACATTTCATTAATTTCTATAGAATTTAAAATCTCTACTTTACAATATGAACTGAAATGTGTACAAATTTTAGAAGTCACACGATGTGTTTTTAAATCCTAAATTGTGTCATAGTACAAAACTTTTGTTAGGTATTTTTATACCAGACAAAAAATAAATATTTTATTTGGTTTAGTATTTTTATATTATGGTTATTTCAACCATCTTTCCAAAATGGGGTGTTGCATTAAATTCTGATAAAAAATAAGTTATGATTTTTTTATTGAAGGTGAGTTGAGCTGTCCTATGTGAATGTTTCCAAAAAATGGATTTATATAATGTTTTTAGTTAGGTTCATCACGTATTTTTTGCCGATGTGAGTAAGTGGATTATTCCTAAATCACCCCTAGGTTATGGATCACAGTTTAAATAATGGTAATAGGTCAAGTTATGGATCTTGAAACTTGGAGTGTGACAGAATGTAACCAAGCAACTGATTTTTTAACTTCCCATCTATCTTCCTTGGGCAGAATTGTCTTGGACCCCATGAACTTCCTAAGTGATCTTATGAACATTGTAAAGATGCCAATAGGCATATTTACGAAAGATTGTAGTCATTTTTTTTTTCTAGTTGGGGGTCTGCACCCCCCCCCCCCTCTAATATTCAAATAAAAAATACATGTATTATGTAAAAAAAAAAAGTATATTTTTATGTAAAAGACCAACATGATCTTGTCTTTTTCACTAAAAGACAAAATTAGTAGAGGTATTATTAAAAAGTGAAAGTATTGGAAAATACTAAGATTTCCATGAGGTCTTGGATGAGAGCATTCCCCATATATATATAGGGTCATGTTCGACAGCCAACTATTTAGCCAACGTGGTTTGTCCTAGATGGGTTAGAAGTTTTGGAATAAACTGATTTTTGGTGATCGGGATGGTTTCTATGCTGAGGAGATCATCCTAACCAAGAATCTATCAATTCCAAAACTTCTAACCACATCAAAATTGATTTGCAAAAAATGGACGGTCGCCAAACTATTAGGACTAAAACAGTTTAAAAAATATATTTTTAAACCTGATCAAATAGATTGACAATGAATGGTCACCAAACTCCAACATTTCAACGAATGGATCATGTGGCACCCTCTCAACCATCTAAATGAACTACATGTATCTGTAGGATAAAAGTACCACAGAGGATCCCCTCCCTTATCTTAAGCAAGGGGTAGATTTCACATTAATCCTCAACATACAAGAGTACAAAAAGATCAAGAAAATGTCTAAATAAGGCCATTGATAGGATGATTCATTACAGATCTCTTAAATTTGAATCGTTTCATTTTGTAAAAGATTTTTTCTCTTTCTCGATGTCATTAGCTGATACTTGACAACTTCTCTACAAAGAGTTTAAATGTTCTATATCTGTCCAACATACTAACCCTTACATATTTCATATCCTTTCTGAAATGCTTCCCACTTCTACTAATGATCTTGTGCCCTCTCAAGAAGCTTTCACAATCCTCTACATCTCCTTCACATCTTAACCAAGCAAAGGCTGCATTAAAAAAAAAATTAAAAAAATTCAAGCTCTTAGTTAATTTGAAATGGTAATCATGCATAAATAAATGGAAACATAAAATTACTATCAATCATTTATACTCTCATTACCAGAATGTGGCTCGACAACCTCACCATCATAGTTGCAGAAATTGAATGTGAACTCTGGAAAACTGAACATCTCATTTTGTTTGGCTGCATCTTGTAGTCCTTCCCATCTATCTTTCATTAGATGAAGACCATATTCAAAGAAGATATGTGTTTGATCAGGGTTGCCCGAATGTTCATAACTAATAGATACCACTTCAAGGATTTTCATTCCACGAAGCTGTGAATCCTTTGAAGCACCTATGGGATGGGGCTCAATGAATTTAGTCATCCTCTTTGCAATTTCTGCGTCTCTAATTCCAAGGCCTACCTGAAGGTTGGTCAAGGAACTTTTTTTTATAACATTTGTGAACTTCTTATAAGTTATAATCAATCCGGGACAGGAAGGATGATGTCGCATTCAACTTACCCAATTCGAGTCCCAGCATGGCCGATGCTTTTGGAGACAGTGAAAAGCATTAGGTCATGATCAACAGGAGAAGTAATTGGAGTATATTGGGGCCAATAGTATGCTAGATTGTGTGCTACGATCCCTCCACTTTGGTTAACGACGACAGGTTGTCGAATATATCCATCGGGATTGTTTGAGGAGGTGACAAGCTCGATATAGGACCTCCCCTTGTTCTATGTATATGCGTCACCTGCCCATTTATACAACGCCCGACTTCGAATAGTCTGTCACTAATGGAGATGACTGCAAGCAGTGAACAAGTAAATGGGAACCAATTTATATTAGAGACGAGAAATATTACTAGAAATTCCAAGTTAGAAATCCAATTTAAAGAGAAAAAGTATTAGGAACTAGTCTTATTTATTTATTTATTTGTTGAGCAAAAGGAAAGTATATTAGATTAGAAAGACTGTAAATTTTTCATTTTTAATTTTAAAGAATGGTGATAAAGGGACGCGCTAAAACATACACAACCTATACACAGCTGACGTGGCAAGTGCATTGAACCATATATCTTTTTCTTTGGGATACAAAAGGGAAAAAGATCTATGGTTCGAGTTCTGTGCATTTACCACATAAGCCGCATATATTTTAGCACTTCGTTTTTGTTATCCGGTAGATACTTGAGAATCGAACAAAATTAGAATTGATCGAGGCTTATGTTGAACACAATGTCCTTAAGACAATTTTGTTCCCGCAACTTGGTGCTCACGGATCAATGAACAATTGTCTCTCAAGATACAACGATCACACATGTAGAGGTAACACTTCAATCTACACATCTAGTAAACCAAACGCTAATGTCGTACTCCCAAAGAATGCATACGAGAAATCAGAATGCAAGCAATTTAAAATAGCAGAGAAGAAGAGAATTTTTTTTTTAATTAGAAAAACTAAGGTCAAAATGACCTATTTATAGAATTTTAAGAGACAAGGTTTCTCTTGGGAAAAGATGGTTCTAAGAGACATAATGTCTCTTGGAAAAGGAAATATGTGTCTCGTAAGAGACAACCCAAAATCAAAAGAGGTGTCCTTACAGAACAAACAGATGATAAGGTCCCAATAATGGGATTTTGGGACCGTAATTTCACAAATTCTATCACATTTTAAATGTTAGTCCTTGTAAATAATTACAAAATTAAATTGTTTCTCCAATTAATGAAGCTAATGAGATATTATTGCTAAAATGCAGATAAATAAAGTGCACGTGGAAGTTACCAAACAACATAATAAACTCAATTACAATGAGCAAGCAAAAAGGAGAAACTTCACTGAAGATAAGCAACAAAAGCTACCACGTCATCGCTCTGCGGTGGCTCCCTAGTGCTCCGCGATGATATAGAGCCATCTTGCCTCGAGATTCACACAAGATGTTCAAGATACTTCGGTCGTTATAACTAATGGTTTTTTCAAATCAAATCATCCGAAAAGTTGACCCAATAACCCGATTACGAATGTTATAAATTAAAGGGTTGATTTCAAAGAAGGGGTCCCTCTTGACCCTCTTCTTCTCCCTAATTTCTCTGCATTTTTCCTGATTTTGCTTTTAGAAAGATTTTTTATAGTAGTAAGATGATCAATTGTTTCTTTAGTTCTTTTTGTAATTCTTTGGAGAACCATTTAAAAAATGAATCAAAAGTATAACTTCATCTTACATCATCTTCTTCCTTTTGTTATTGCTGTAACTATGAACCTTGCAATGAGTGGTTAGATCCTCCTTAGAGAGATCAAGGATGCCGGAGCAAGTTCATCCCTTTAATGTAGTTTTAATTCCTTATTTTACTTATATGTTAATTATTTTGAAAATTCTCCTTTGATTAGATGATCTAGTTTATATTTTTTATTCAAGCTTTGATAGCCATTACTTAGATAAGTTCAAGAACGGCTATGCTCTGTGAAGAGTCTAAATATAAGTTAGGCAATCTCAATTAAATCTAGATTTTCATGAATAACCTTTGGTTACCTTTAATGATTAAACTACTCCACCTTCCGATCCATGAGCAATGACTTGCTACATGGATTGAATTATTCTTGGAATTAAATATACTTTATTGATGATTTGCAAAGGCTGAATTGACTTCTCTAAGCCCTCTTTCTTAGATCTTCAATCTCTACTTTCTGTTTTTATTTCAATTACAAGTTAATTTCCATTTTGTTTGTTCAACAAATCTGTTTTGTTTTGAAACCAATCTGTTTTCAACTCTGTTTTAGTTCTCAATTCGAATGAATATTTGAATCTTTACTGTCCCTGTGGAATGAATCTGATTTACTCAAAGTCCATATCTTAAATCTCTATCTCTGTAATTTACACATCAAGTTTATACATACTATCAACAGACACCCATGAAAACCAAGAGGTGTGTCCTCTCTGAATTAAGGGGTGTGTCCCTTAAAAATCAAGAAGTTTGTCTTTCCTGAATTAAGGGGTGTGCCCATTCCAAATCAAGAGGTGTTCTCTAATAGAAATTAAGGGGTTGTTTGGAGCCGATTTGTCATTCACCCAAAATGGAATTTTGACAACTAAATACATGAAACTATTCTCTTCAATGAGAAGAATAAGTTTCCAAGTGGTCCCGCCACAAATAAATAATGAGACCCATTTAAATCGTAGCTCAAAAAGATCCACTCAATCACAAAAATCTGGAAAAATTGTAGATATTTCCAACAATTTTATCATTAGTCAATTCTAAAATTGAAGACATCTACCACATTGGTGCAACTCCACATCAGCAATGTGTGAAACAATGCCAATTTTAAGGTCACTCCGACATGACTCTTTGACTTTTGGGTCTTATGCACAAGAGTCGTGCTACCCTGACTTTGTTTGGAACCGTGTTCAACACTGCGCTGTCATGGCAATGCATAGATGACTTGAGGTACAAGTTAAAAAATCTACAATTCTCTATGCATTGGCATGTCAGTGCAGTGTTGAACATAGTGTCCAACGAAGTCAGTTCAGCATTTTCCTATTAAGTTGTGATGAATGCATGGGGTTGGGTACGTGCTGATGTGGCAAGGGCACAGAACCATAGGCCCGTTATACTCATGGTCGTCTTGTCATAGTATGGTCTCTCTATTCATGAAATTTGCTCACAAAACAAAACAAAAACAAAGGAAAGAAAAGCTCCAAAATGGATAAGAAAACTTACTGGACCTAACTTGGGGTTTTAGTAGAATATGGTCTCAAAATCAATCCATTTCCTTCCATTGTCTCACATGGACAAATTATTACTTACTAACACATGCAGTTAGGTAAGATATAAACACTGAGATCAGATATAAATTAAAACACTGAGATCAGATATAAATTAAAGGGATTTAAGGAAACTCACAGAGTAATAAGGAGCGCCCGATACTACGTCGATGGGCTCAGTCGCATCTGTAGGAGAAAGAGTGTAGAGTACAGCTTGAAAGAGCTGAGTTGAATTGGTCCCAATCACAATGTTTCAGTCCTCCATCTCAGCGTTCCCCATCAAGTTGTGTAATCTTTTTACCTGTTTGGCGAATTCAGATTCCAAGAACCAACAAAGGGGCCCAATATCAGCGTAGTAGCTCATTCTTTGCCAAAACAGCTCAAACACTGTTGGATCACCACTGTAAATATTATATGTTAGTGTACACTCTCTAAGCAAACACTAAGCAGTTGTTGTACATGTATCCTAGATGAACAAGAAACAGATCCCTAGGAAACCTTCACTTATCTTTAGGAAATTTCTTTTCACATCTCAGCCATTTTTGGACACTGATCCGAATCAAGAATTTTTATTTTTATCCATTAAGGATCATATTTGATAACTTATTGGATCAGTTCAGGATCAACAAAGTCTGATCCAATGGATCCCATCCATTAAAATACAGATTTTCTGGAAACAGAAACCTTCCTGCAATCACTTCTGCCCTCAAAATCAGAAAAGCATAACTCTTCTTCTGAAAACTAAATGTACTTAAGAACACCACCACATTCAAGAGATAAGATTAACATACATCTCAATGCGTGAATCCCTATCAAAACTATCGCCATTTTCGCATCTGACTATCACGAATTTCAGGAAACAAGCAAGATCTGTTAAGACCTATGAATAGATACAGTGATGGAAATCTGTGAGAGTATCTATGGATATTTATAGGAGGGAGGAACGAAGCTCGAGCGACAAATGGAGGTTGCAAAACTAACGTGTAAGATTCTGCTCTGTTTCAATCGAGTTTTCTTGTTTTTTTATTTTTTTATTTTTTTATTTTTTATATCGGTAAGCTGGTTTTTTTTTAGGGAACCCACCCTTTTTATTAATTATTCACGAATATTTCGATCAAGTTTTGGAGATTCCATTCCAGTGAAAAGGATTTGAGAAGGAAGAAGAAGCCATTTTCAATGATTTTTTCAACCATTTTGAAGATGTTTCTAAAAAAAAAACTAGGGTTTTTCATATACATTTACTTAGTTTTTTTTATTATCAAACTCTATCAAAGATGGTTCTTTCCATGTATTTTAGTTGAAAAAACGAAATCAAGTAAATTTAAAACGCCAAGGTCGGCAATTTTTATTTTAAGTTCAATATTTTTATTGTCGAGGTCGACAATAATTAAAAAAATTGTGGACTTAAACAATAAAAATATTGAATTTAAAAAAAAAGTTGTTGACCTTGGTACTGTAAAATTTTCCCAATTTCATTTTTTTGAATTTTTTCAACTAAAACACATTAAAAATTCGACTTAAAACACTACATAATGACTTGCATAGATGATTTCAAACCAAAAGAACTATCTTTGATCGATTTTGATAAATAAATAAATAAATGTAAGAGAATTGAAAAACTAGCTTCAGTTTTTGTTATAAACCATGGGAAAAAATATACATTTAAAAATTTTAAATGAGAACTATATCATTTCCATTTGTCATTCAGATAAAACATCATCGAAAATAATTAGAATCATCATTGGAAAACCTAAGTATGCGAAGAAGAAGAAAAAGCGATAGTTTTGGTATTTCAAAATTATTATAACCTGAGAACTGATTAGAAAAGAGGAATTTACTAAATGGACTTCTTCAGGTCACCCCAAAAAGTCAAGGACTAATTAGAAGAAAAAAAAGTTAGCTTCAAGGACCATTAAGTAATTTTTTTTTTAGGGGAAATTTTAAAAAGAGTAGACAAAAATTGAAAAATCTTGAAGACAGCAGAGTAGTCATTTTAATATCGAAAACAATAATAACAATTAAAATATTTATACTAAAAATGGAAAACAATTTCCTATTCTATAAAACAATAAATATTTCTGTTTTATAATTATAGTAAATTTTTTTAAAAAAATCTGCATTTTTCTCCACTTTAACAAAAACATACACAAAATGGTAATTTACTATTTTAAAATAAAATAAATAATCTACTAGTTTGGGAAATTTTCAATTTTCCGGGCATGTTTTGGTAGAACAACTTTTTGTCATCCCTTAAAAAACTCAAATTTTTTTTGGATTTATAGTGAATATGATTTTAAAAAATAAACCACTTCACTTGCTTTGTGATTTTCAATAAATCATACTACCTCAAGTTAAAGGATTTTTTAACTTGAAAAAAATCAAACATTCAACCTCTTCTCCTAGAAAACTAATGATTTGATAAATTCAAAAAGGGTAAAAATTAAGGTAAAAAAAAATATTGATGTTTATATAATTTTAACAAGAAATTCAAACCATGCTTGAGAAAACTTTTACCTTACAAAGGTAGCCAAGGGCCACCTAAAAAGCTTATTTAAGTGTGCAAGATGGGATCAGACCTATATCCTCGTGGTGTGGTGTGGAGCATAAATTGATTGAACTATATGCTCGAACATTGAGAAATAAAATGAGGAGAAAAATTCTTCAATAAACTTTGAAGAAGAGTGCATGTATTTATAATGAAAAATTATAGAATATTTATTACACATGTCGATTTCACATGAGTTTTTTGTGTAAAACTAAAACTAGTTGAGGAATTGGAAGCTGTAATTCAAGATAATATTTCTGAAGAATTGTAAACTAGTTGTCATTGCTTGAAAAATAATTTTCTGATCTAAGAGATTTTGTAGGAAAACTAGCTTTCAACTTTGAGAAACCTTGTTGCTCAGATAAACGAGACATTCAGTCGAAACTTCCAAGAGATGGTTGTTGCTGGAGAAGTTTCATTGGGTACTTAGTTTCATTCCCACGGTTGTTAACAAATTTACTTCGAAAACAGTTCTCCTGGTTTTCATTTCATTTTTTATGATGTATTTCAGATGAGCATGACATGGACTTCGATAAATTTGGGATCCTTATAAAAGTAAAATTTAGGTGAGTCACATTTTGGGAAAATGACTTTTTACTACATTTGTGCTAGTAATTATAACCTGTGACAAATTTTGCTATATCATCATCATCACCATTATGACCCACGACAATTTTTGCTATATAATCATCACCACCTCTATCCCAACTATATTGACATGAATCACATTCCTCCATCAATAATTCTTTGTAAAACAATAGCTATTTATTGTGTTCCATAGATAGTGAAATAATTGATTAGACAGCTATCTGCATCATCTTTGAGAGTGGAAGCTTATTTGCATCATCTTTGATTGATCAGGAGCACTTGTTTCAAACACTCTTTTGAAGGTGCGGAAGCTCATCGTGAGAGTATGCAATGTAGTGACACGAAAGAATTCTTTTATTGGTAGTTGCGGGCATTGTGGGGATCTTAAAGAAGATAGAGAGGGATGGGAGTGATGGCATTGCTTCCTTGTAAGCACTTGTGCTCATGTAATGATTGTGAATGGTTTATCGATGCATTGTAATTTTGAATTTGTAAATTATGACTTATTGCAACTCTTTTTTTTTTGTATAAATCAATGTGATAGAGAACTCGATGTTCTCTATTTGGATATATTGTAACCGTGGGTAATAGGCAAGTACCAAGAAAAGAAAAAAAAAATTAATTTTAGATATCAATTTATAACATTTTTAGACATCGGGTTATAACCGATGTCTAAAGTCTCAGACGTAGGACATCAGTTCTATAAAATCCGATGTCTCAAATCTTTTTGAGTTATCTTGTCCTGTTATGTAAAGATGCAGGTTAGGAAGGATTTTAAGCCGTTCCAAATCATGAAATATAGAACGGCTTTCAGCCGTTTAACCACATTAACGACGCCTCGATTAAAGACGGTCCGCAAGCCGTTTCATAGTGGCTTACGAACGGTAATAAACCGTTCCTAATTTCCATATTTGTTGCACAGCCCCGCAAATGAAATTCTTTGGCTCCACCCCTAGCTTTGGGAAAGTCCATTTGATCCAATAGGTAGGAGTAGGGTTGTCAGTAGATCAAGTTGGTCCAACAATAGAATCAGATTAGGTTGGTTGAGTATTGAGACCAGTGGATCACCATCTAACTATGTTTGTTCTATGAAATTGAAAGTTCATCTGCATAATCTTCTTAACCCTAGCCTTGATTGGTGGATGAGTTCATATACTTCAATTGAATTATGGAGCTCTAATCAGACTTCATTGTTCATTCTAATCATAGAATGTTAATATTTTATATGTAGTTCTATAAGCTTTTCTCTCTTTCCTTTTTTTTTTTTTTTTTCGAATTGGTAGTTCTGTAATTTAAATATCTTAGAATATTTGGACACAACAATGTATAAAGTATATGGTGGTTCACAGATTGATGGTGCCTTCTTCATTTTGCATCATTCATAGAATTTTATTTTAAAGAAGGCAACCAGATGGCATGCCTTGTAGGATTTGGATCAATGATCATTTGTTGTTTCCCTAAAATGTAAATCATAGATAATTGATCTTATAAAAAGTTCTTATATTAGCTTTCTTTACACATTAATCATCATCTCAACATCTTAAAAGAACAATAAGATCAAGAAAATGTCTAAATAATGCCATTGGTATGATAACGCATCAGATCTCTTAAATTTGATGTAAAACATTTTTTTTTCTATTTCTTGAATAATGTCATTAGCTGATACTTGACAACCTATCTACAAAGTGTTTAAACGTTCCATTTCTATCCAACATACTAACCCTTACATATCTAATATCCATACCAAAATGCTTCCCACTTCTTGTAATGATCTTGTGCTCTCTCAAGAAGCTCTCACAATCCTTTACATTTCCTTCACACTTTAACCAAGCAAGAGCTGCATTTAAAAAAAAAATTTACAAGCTCTCAGTCAATTTGAAATGTTAACTATAAAGAAATCAATACATAATATACCAATCATTCATACTCTTATTACCAGGATGTGGCTCAACAACCTTGCCAGCATAATTGCAGAAATCAGATGAGAACTTTGGAAGACTGAACACCCCATTTTGTTTGGCTGCATCCCACAGTCATTCCCATCTATCAGTCATTAGATGACGACCAGGTTCGAAAAAGCTCTGTTTGATCAGGGTTGCCTGAAAGTTGGCAACTATCTGATACCACTTCAAGCATTTTTGCCGTGCGAAGTTGTGAATCCTTTGAAAAACTTATGGTGTTGAGCTCAATGAATTTCATCATCCTCTTTGCAATTTCTGCATCTTTAACTAAGGCCCACCTAAAAATTGGTTAAGGAAAAGTTTTCAAAACAATGAAAGATATAACATTTGTGAACGTCTATTTTATAATCAATCCGTGATAGAATTGAAGATGTTGCATTTAACTTACCCAATGCGAATTCCAGCATGACTGGTGCTTTTGGAGACAGTGAAAAGCATTATGTCATGATCCGCAGGAGATGTAATTGGACTATATTGAGGCCAATAGTATGCTAGATCATATACTAAGGTCCCTCCATTTGTGTTAACGACAGGATGACGAATATATCCATCAGGATTGTTTGGGGAGGTGACAAGCTCAATATAGGGCCCGCCCTTGTTGTATGTGTAGGCGTCACCTGCCCATTTATACAACACCAACTTCAAATAGTCGGTCATTGATGGATATGACTGCAAGCAATGAACAAGTCAAGGGAAATCAATTTGTATCAGAGACAAGATTTTCCTAACTAGAATGACAATTCTAAGAGGAAAAAACAAAGCATTTGGAACTCATTATTGATAATTCTAAAATTGAAGACAATATAATGGTGCACAAAGGGCAGAATAGTTCTACTGATTTGCCTTCTGGGTCATGCCTGACTCAAACTAAAACCTCTCAAACTTCATCACTAGGCCCATTTATACTGATGTGGTCATCATGAAATTTGCTCCCAAACCAAGTACAAATGAAACCAAAAAAGAGGCACAAAACAGTTAGGAAAACATACTGGATCTAACTTGGGTTTGAGTAGAATATGGTCTCAAAATCAGTCCATTCGTCCCGGAAAAATCAAAGTGGTATAAGGTTTTCAAAGTTTCACTAAGAAATCATACACTAATTACAAATAATGATAATCGGCAGAACAGAGCCAATGTTTTCTGAATTGTTCGTTTGAATTTTTGTGGAGAGAAACAAATCGGGCAACGGATTATTTAGCGAAATTGGATACTTATTCAAATGGCTTTTTCGTTATTAAAGATATATGTAATGTTCCTCAAGAACTTTTGAGAATTATTGAGGAAGACTTAATCTGTACCTACACTCGTTAGTAGTGTTTCAGCGCGGGGTCCCTTTAACCCCAGCTTATCAATCAAAAATAATAATAATAATCACATGATGGATCCGATATTGCCAAAATTCTCATCATCCTTTCCATCAAGTTTTCTCTCTATAAGGAAATTATCAGTCGCATATGTCACATGACTCCGAACACCATGAATATAAATAAGCATTTCTACACAGCAAGTACATATGCCTTTAACAACATATTATATGTATAAGGGTGGCAGTTACTAACACAGAACAGACAACCTTCTTTTAGTGTCTCCATATCAACCCATACCTCACATGGAAAAATTATTACAAGTACATGCTATTAAATACGATATAAATGAAAAGAACTTGAGGAAACTCACCGAATAATATGGAGCGGCCGATACTATGTCGATGGGCTCAGTCGCATCAGGAGGAGATAGAGCATAATGTGTCGGTCCTCCGTCTTAGCGTTCCCCACCAATTCATGTAATCTTCTGACCTGTTTGGCGAATTCAGGCACCAGGAACCAATAAAGGTTTCCACTATCAGAAAAGTAGCTCATAGATTGCCACCCGGGAATCACAATCGTACTTTTCTCTCCCATTCTTCGCCAAAACTGCTCAAACATTGTTGGATCACCACTGTAAATATTACATGTTAGAAAACAATTGATGTACATGTGAAGCCAAGATGAACAAGAAAACAGATCCCTAGGAAACCTTCACTGATCTTTAGTAAGAGAAATCTTCCATTCTCAACCATTTGGGCATGGATAATCCATTGTTGAAATTCTAGAAAATTGCCCCTAGTCCATTTATCAGATCATCATCATACCCAAAATCCGTATATCTTCGGATCTGGATCAAGAATCTTGATTCATGGGATTTGGTAACCTACTAGATCTGTTCTGTATCAACCAAGTATGATCCAATGGTCCCCATCCTATAAAATCTGAGAATACAAATTACTTTGGATCTAGATCAAGAATTTAGATTAATTGAATGAAGCAATTCTAATCCAATGGGCTCTGTGGAGATATTTCTTGCTAGGTATCAAAGGAGGACACGTGACACCTAGGGATTCGAGTCAAGTACAGAGATACGAGGGTAAGCTCGGGGACTCGGTTACAAACCAACCATGGGTTTGAATCTCAGTTGGAGAAAAGCAGGGAATAGATTAAAATGAATTAAAACATCCCTCATTCGGATCATTTGCAATATCAACACGTATTCCGAGGTGGACACGTGGTATCATTTGAAGAGAGTTATTTCCTTTTTAATGTAATAACTAATTTAGATAAGGATAATATGATCAATTGTATTCTAATAAGGGTGAGAACTCTTTTAGGACTTTTTAATAAAAAGGCCTTGGGGCCATTGGAGGAAGGGAGAGACAAAAAGGATGGAAGGAAGCCATGTAATCGGGAGATTTATAGTGGAACGGCTCCTCAAGCCCGTGGACGTAAGCACGTTTGCCGAACCACGTAAAAAATCTGTCTTCTATTTCCTTTTTTATGTTTTTATTATCTTTTTACGAATTAAATGTGGAAATCGTGATGGAGGTTGATTTATTCCAAAATCTGCCTCCACAAGCTCCATCCTATAAAATCTGAGAATGTAAATTTGTTAGGATAAAAATCCAGTGACCCGTGAAGAAATGACTCAAAGAAAAACACATGATTTTAAATACATAATCCAACTGTTAAGAGATTCATCATTGAGATGACTAACTTCAAGATGCGTTATGTGTATTCACAGTCAGGATCATGTGTTCTCTCATGAGTCACCGTTGTGTAACCCGACCCATTTATATATTTTCTTTAGAAATGTGTAGTTTTTTTTTCCATATTTTATATACCAAAAAGGATTTAATCCGATCCAAAACTCGGACAAGAAAGTCTGGATCCTAATACAACGATCCAATGAAAACCCGATTCAACAAGGATGCGATCCAGTAATTATCATATTGTTTCTATCCGATCCAAATCAGATCCATTGACAGTCTCGTAAATTCTAGTCAGGAAAAGAAGCTGACACTGAAAACCAAAGATTCGGCTAAGATGAGAGTACGTGAGTTTTTGCTCTCATCTTAACCGTACGTTTGGTGTTAAAGCTTCAAACCTGGTTTGAAGTTAAGAAAATCTGGAGAAAAAGTCTAAGAACACTTACTGATCAAAATTTATGACAGAGTCCGAAGAGACCGCCTTGCCTCCGTACTCATCTTGCTTCGAAGCACCACAATTCATTGAACCTAAAAAACAAACTCATTTTAATCCAAGAACATACGACCAAAAAACTGCTGATTTCAGCTATTTTGTGATTCAGAGCTTCGAAGATCACTCGAACGCATCAGCATTTGTGGAGGGAAAAATTTGTCAGCCTCTGAATAGGGGCACATGGCACAATATGCATCCGGACCTTATCAAAAGAACGGTGGATCAGAACAATCGGAGAAGCTAAATCTATTAACTGCCAAGAATCTCGCAATATTAGGGATCTATTTCAAGACGATCAAATCTAGACCGAAGAAAGGGGAGGAATTGGAGGGAATAACTCTATGGAAACTTTCTAAAAGAATGAGACTATCTAAAAGATCTATAAATAGGGCGTTCCACAATTAAGAAGGTATGAAATTCTGATTTGAAAAAAAACTTTATTAAATTGTCTCTAGAACTAACTTAGGCAAGGCATTGGAGGTTCTGTGGAACAAGGAATGGGGATGATCATAAGGAAATGCAAGCTACAAGATCACAGGAGGAACAATATCAAGGTAATCTCAAAAATTGCCTCCACAATTGGCACCATCCGTGGGAAAGAGAGCCATAACACAATGAAGGGACTTTGCGGCTCATATCACAATAGAAAATCAGGGGAATGCTTCAGGACAAGCAGCGTCAGAGGGTCAAGGGGCAACAATGGTCCAAGTAGCACTCGGAGATCAGGGAAACATCGCGCCTCGTAGGGGTGTCAATGGATAGCCGAAATCCGAATTTGAATTCAAAAAATCGGATATTATCCGAAATTTTCGGATATCGGATTCGGATTCAGATATCATTTTAACATTCGAATGAGTTTTGGATATTGCGATATCCAATTCGATAATATCCACTCCGACAATAATACACATATTATGTATTTATGTTTTACAACAAAACTTTATATATATATATATATATATATATATATATATATATATATATATATATATATATATATATAGTGTTAAGTATTGTTGTCATACAGCAAAACTTAATTTCAAAACATTATCTTCTCAAAACCACCTTCAACACTAAAACACCATACGGTAATGGTGGTTTCTGTTTCGATCGAACTTTATCTTTAAATGAGGGCACTACTCTGGCCGAAAATTTTATCTTCTCTCTCTCTCTCTCTCTCTCTCTCTACGATCTGAACCTGTCAAAGTGATTTTTCATATGAAATCTATGAGTTTCAACTGTGCGAAATCCGATCGGATAGGATATCCGATATATTTTTCGGATTCGAATTCGAATGTTTATTAGGGATATTCGATCAGATTCGAATTCGAATTCGGATAGTATTATTTTTTTATATTCGAATTTGGATATAGCAGTATCTGATCGGATACCTATCCGTTGACAGCCCTAGCGCCTCGACTAACACCAGAGGATCAAGGGCTTCCACAAACTGTAGAAACCCTACTCACGAAGATATGGGCGAAATTGCAGCAAAGGTTGAATAACCAAGCAGAGGAACTTTGAGCCTTAAAAAAAGACAACAAAAAAATGAAGCAATAGTTAGCAAAAGGTTCCTAGACAAGAAAAAAAAAAAAAAAAAAACCAAATTGGCAAGAGAGACTGGAAAGGGGAGTTTGAACCCTGACAGGTGGAAGGAGGAATCGCGGAGCACAAATAAGTCTTCCCCACACAAGAACCTTACAACCATGGGGGAGACAGAGGAAATGCTCAAGAAAAGGGAAGGCGATGCTACCAAAGGAGGCCAGACCGAACGGTTGGCTCAGTTGGTTGAAAGAGACTTGCAATCATAGCCTGTCTTAGATGGAATTCTCTGAGTCGAATCCTCCAGGAAATTTCATGCACCAAAGTTTGACTCCTTTGATAGAACACGAGATCCGGTGGAACACGTCATGTACTACAAAAGCCAAATGATCCTCTACCAAGGAGACGCTTCCTTAATGTGTAAAATGTTCCCATCAACGCTCAGATCAGCAGTCATCTCTTGGTTCTAAGGACTAAAACCAAGCTCGGTGAGGTGTTTCCCAGAATTGGAGGAATCTTTTGTGACTAAGTATATCCACAACCATGGGAGAAAGATAAAGGCTAACGAGCTGTTTAACTTAAGGCATGAAGAATGAGAAAGCATCCGAGCCTTCATTGTCTGATTCCAAGCCTAGGTGATACAGGTGAAGAATCCAAACGAAGAATTAGTGGCGCAAGCTTATGTGAACGCGATCATCCCTTGGACTAGGATGCACGAATAACTAATCACCAATCCACCAGAAAGGATGGAAGATCTTTATGTAATAGCTGGAAAATTCATCAATTTAAAAGATTCCCTAAAGGTTCGGGAGACAGGAAGTTCTCCAACAATAAATACAGTCACCCCAGAGAGAGAAGCGGTGAAGGCTACGGGACCAAAAGATCGAGCCAAGAGTGGGAAAACACGAACCTACAACAACATGGGGAGAACACCATGGAGCGCAAATAGAGTGATGGCATCCCTCAGTGAGAAACCTTCAAAGATACTGAAACACAAAAGAAACAATCCATGTTTTGTGCAACCTCTTCTATCCTTTTTTTTAAGACTAATGATTTGGGAACTCAACCTGACAGCGTGACTAAAAAACTCATCGAGGTGTCATGCACAAAGAATTGTAGATTCTTTCACTCGGGATACACAATTACTAATGGCAAGTCGGGTGGACAAAATCTACAATTCTTTGCCTATGTCACGTTGATGAGTTTTTGAGTCACCCTATCAGGTTGAATTCCAAAATCAGCAATCTTTTTTCAATAGAATATGACCTCAAGATTGAGGTAACTCCACCACGACTCTTTTCACTAATACTCCCCTAACTTTATTATATTTCCTCTTTTACACCTTTTAACTGCCTAGTAGAAGTTGTTTAAACATAAATTAATGTTTTATTTAGATAATAAATATATAAATTCTATATATATAAAAAAAACTATTTATTTTAATAAAATACACAAAATCTTAGTTGACTCAACTGAGTTTTACTGACTCAATTAGATTTACAAACTATAGCTTGAGTTGTATCATTTATCTCGTGAGATATGTGAATTATGAAATGTCGTGTTAACCTGGCTCATTGGTGAACGACACCAATATCTCTCAAGCGAGTCATTTTGGTCACAGACAAGATTTAAAACCATGTTCCATATAGCCTGTTTCGGTAGGTTAAATTGGAGTTGGTGAGATTTTGATTCTAATTATTGATTTTGGCAACTTTGAAATATTATCTCTCACATTTTAGATTTGAGGATTATATCTTTCGAATCTTTTCTCGTTCGTTGAGGAAAGAGAGGGTTCTTTAGCTTATGTGGATGTTTCTATGTTTTTCTAGCTGAAAGAGCTCAACTAAATGATCAAAACAAAAAGAAACTCTTTCAAAAAAATGACATTCACTATCAATCCAATAGACTTTTTTTTTTTTCTTGAAAGATTTTTCAGGGGAAATTCCCAAAAAGGTAGACAATAGAAATTATTTTTTAGAAAATAGCATTTTAATTATGAAAATAGTAATTTCTATGGGAAAACAATTTCCTATTCTATAAATAAATAAAAAATAAATCATGTTATAACTTATAATTTGAGTATAAAAAAAAAAAATTTAATCCGCTTTTATAAAACAATAAAAAAATTTCCACTTCAAAGAAAATCTTTAACGGGTAAATTACCATTTGGTGAATTGAATATGCCAAAATTTCCATTTTGTCTCACTATTCATTTTAATTCCCAAAACATGAAAAACCAGATCCAAGTTTTTCAAAATGACAATCTTGTTGGTTTAAAGTTACGAGATCGCTATGTGAGATCGTCATTTTATATTCAACAAGATCGTCAATTTGAAAAAAAAAAAAAAAAACCACCAATCGTGCCACTCTAAACTAGCTAGATCGTTACTTTCAAAAACATGCGATTTCTCTCTTCATAGTTTCGGAATTAAAATGAATAGTTAGCCATAATGGGAATTTTGCCAAAAGTTGATCAAGTTTTGGGAAATTTTTACTATTTTCATAAGCAAAATGAATAGTCTACCATTTTGGGAATTTTTCAATTTTGGTAAAACAGCTTCTTTTTTTTTAACCCTTTAAAAAAAAAAACTCTAATTTTTCTTGACTGATAATGAATATGGTTTTAAAAAATGAACAGTTTCACTCACTTTGTGAACTCAATCATACTACATTAGGTGAACGGATTTTTTAACTTGAAAGCTAAAATTAGGTCCGAAAAAATATAGAAGATTTATATAATTTTAACAACCAAATGAAACCATGCTTGAGAAAGGGTTTACCTTACAAAGGTAGCCAAGGGCTACCCAAAAAGCTTAGGTGTGCAAGATGGGATCGGACCTGTATCCTCATGGTGTGGTGTGGAGAGTAAACTGATTGAACAATATGCTCGAACATTGTGAAGTAAAATGAGGAGAAAATTTCTTCAATAAACTTTGAAGAAGAGTGCATTTATTTATAATGAAAAATTATAGAATATTTATTACACATGTCGATTTCACATGAGTTTTTTGTGTAACGGCTTCATACAGTTGTCGGTTTGCATGCTAAGCTTTCGAGTAGCTTGAATTTAACGCAATAAAATATTAGAGTCCTTGTTATATGTTTCGAAGTTCACGTGAACTTCTATTGTAACGCCTTTGTACAACTGTCAATTTGCATGCCAAGCTTTTGTTTCTGTTGAATGTAACGACAATTTATTTTTATTTTTTTTAAAATGATTTTCTAAGCATTTAGAGAAAAATCAAAGCATTTGTTACAGTTTTCATAATTCAAGTGAGCTTTTGATGTAATACCTTGATACAGTTGTCAATTAAGCTTTTGGTGGTCCTGAATGTATTGCTAATTTTTTTTTTTCAAATAGAAAATAAGATTTATTTCTAAGAATTTAGATTTAAAAAATTCAAAATAAAACTTGATTTAATTGAGGGAATTTTTTTTTTTAAAATTCTAATTAAAATATTATTTTTAATAAAAGATACAATTTATGAGTAATTAGCAAAAGGAACCTCGAATGATTGTTCAACTGGTGTTTTAGCCAAATGTCAAATTAGGAAACTTGAAAAAGGTCTTGTGAAGGCATTCTTCACAAAATTCTAAAAATTTTAAACTAAACTTATTTGTAGAAAGATTTACCGAGAAACCTGACTATTGTATATTTTGTTTGCAAAAATTCCCTTGGAGCCAAGATTTGACAACTCCAAGGGAATCTTAGGGTACGTTTGATTGCATGGAAAGTCACTTTCCATGGAATTTGAAATCCATGGAAAATTAGTTGTGGAAAATAGGTAGGGTTGGAAAATCAAATTCCATTGTTTGATTTCACATGGATAAAATCATGAAAAAATATGAGAAAAAAGAAGAAGAGGAGAAGGAGGAAGAAGATGATAGGAGGGGGAGAGGAAGAAGAAGATGACGAGGAAGAGGGAGGGGGGAGGATGTGGCGACAACGGTGGTGGTGGCGACGGTGGCTGCCACGACGACGGAGATGGTGGCGGCCACGACGGTGGTGGCCACGACGACGACGGCGGCGGTGGCGGTCACGACGACGGCGGCAGCGGTGGCGATCACGACGGCGACAGTGGAGGCCACGACGGCGACGGTGAAGTTGAAGGTGGCGGCCACGACGACGACGACGGTGACGGTGGCGACGGAGGTAAGTGAGGAAGATGGGGGGAGAACGTGGTGGTAGTGGTGGCGGATGAGGTGAGGGATGGAGAAGAAGGAGAAGAAGAAAGAGAAGAAAAGAGATAGAAGGTGGTCGGAGACGGAGCCGATGGCGACGGCGATGGTGACGACGACGACGAGGTTAGTGTAATGGTGATGGTGGTGGTGATAGTGGTGGTGGTGGTCGTGGTGGTGGTGGTGGTAGGGAAGAATTGATGATGGAAAATATGGGTGGATTTCATTTTCCCATTCATATGGGTGGGAAAGTGAAATCCATGATTTAGTGGACTTTTTGAATGGGGTGAAAAATGAATTCCATTTCCATGTGCAATCAAACACTTGAAAAATGTCATTTTCCATGGAAATTGATTTTCCACCCTATTTTCCATGTGCAATCAAACATACCCTTACTTTATCAAAGTTTGTTAACCTACAAACCTTAGAATGGGAATCACATTTTTTTAAAAGATTAAAGACCTAACATCATCCTTAAATCAAATACATATTATATCATCTCCCTCGTCTCAACATCAATTATCTCTGCAAAATCATCATTTGGCCTACATGGCCACATTGGATATCAAATGCCACGGCCTTCTAGATGTCATGATAAATAAGGAGAATAAATATTAAAAAAAGAGAAGATATAATAGATATTTGATTTAAAGAATTGAAGATATTATAGGTATTTAATCTTGCTTCAGGATCCGTTGACTTGTGAAGAATGACTCATAAGAAAACATATGATCCCAACTGTTTATATACAAATCCAACAATTGAGATTTATACATATCTTGGTAACACATATCTCGGAGATATTTATCTCGAGAATAAATATCAACTTTTGAATTTTGTGTTTAAACAGTTAGGATCATGTGTTTTTATTTTTTCTATGAGTCATTCTTTATGAGTCAAGGATGTTGATCATTTAATCGTTTAAAATTATGTGAATCCTACTCTAAGATTTGTTGGATAACAAACATGATCAAATAAGGTTCTCCTGAAATTATCAAAACTTAGAGAGAGTTTTTGTAATAAAAATGCAAATAATTTCATAATAATATATGTTGAAATATTGTATTAGTATGTTATATTATTAGACTATTCTATTGTATAATAAACTTTTTTTTTATTGGTAAACTAAAGGGACCCACCCTGAAAATCACTACTAACAAGTGTAGATACAAGATAATTTTTCCTCTACAATTCTTACAAGATCTTGAGGAGCACTTCAATTTCAATCTAAATAATGTCATCTACCTCAATGTTACTCCAGCCTGCAAATTGGATTAACCCATCTTTATTTCTACCAATGAATCCAAATCCCACCCCCTGCACCGATCGAGACCCATCTGTATTTATCTTCATCGCATTCTGTACTGGGGGTAACCAAGACATTTGTTTTATGGCTGGTGACACCACTAAAATGCAGTAGCTCCAATTATTCAAAATCTGCATCATTGCTTGTGGAGAGACATCTTCAATGTTTATCCCATCAATCCAGTTCTTCAATGCCTCTCCCACCTGTCTTAATATAATTTTCTTTGTGGCTAAAAGATCAACAAAGACTCTTTGGTTCCTGTCTTTCCAACAATAGTATATCACTGCACAGAACGTTGAATTGAGCATTTGCGTTTTCTGTTTTTCTTGAAATCGTACATTCTTGATCACCTGCACTTCCTCCTCTATTGACCCCATACCAACTCTAATTATTCCAAAATTTTGCAAATATTGGTTCCAAATCCACGAAGTATATGGGCATTGGAAGAGATCGTTTGTCTTTTGATGGCTACAACACAATGCACACCATGATACCCATTTGAAGCCCCTCTTGTTAAGATTTTCTACCGCCGATAATTTTCTTTGGATTGCTAACCAAGCAATAAAAGAAAATCTTGGAGTACCGTTCTTACTCCATATAATTAATATATTATATTATAGGCCTCGCTTGTTTGCACCATAGACAGACCCAAACAGAAACGTTTACGTTTGTTTACGAGATGTGGGGTGCTTGGATGCTAAAATTCTGGTGGGTCCAACCGTAAAGCAACATAAAACTTAATTAAAATTGCAACAAAATCTTCGCAAAGTGTTGCGAAGAAAATACCTCTACAAAAATTTACGTTATGTTAAATTCTCTCTCTCTCTCTCTCTCTCTCTCTCTCTAACTTCTTAAACCTCTCTCTCCGCTCTCTCTGGCTTTCCCCAACTTCTTAAACATTATCAAGCATTAATATAGTTATTATTAAAAAAAATCGTGAGATAGAATCCTACTTGGAGCTAGCTTCTATTTATATTTTAAAATTGCAAAACAAAAAAACAAAAAAAACAAAAATAATTTTTTAAATATTGACGTTTTTTTTAAATATAAGAAAAATGAGGGATAGAATCCTACCTTGTTAATTTATATTTATTTTTTTAAATTAAAAATAATAATTGTGGGATAATAGTCTTACTTGCGTTAATTTATATTTATTTTTTATAAATTAAAAAAAAATGTTATTCATTAGATGAAGGGTATTAAAATGAGTTTGGGGCGAGTTACAATTAGGCACTATTTGTGCTAATATTGACTATTGACAAGTTTGGGACAGTGGGGTTTCTTTCCAAAATGGAAAATTAGCATGTGGAAGTTGGTATCATATAATATGTTTTAAGGTAAATTGTAGGTGATTAAAATAAAATTGGATTTCTATTATAAGCCTGGTTTAAAGATAATAGCATTGTATGACCTATATGAAAATGCTTTGTCTATAATTTTTTTATTTGTTTTCAAGTGATATGTAACTATTTATCCTTTTTTATTTAACTTTAAACAAGGTTTTAAAAAGAAAAATACCTTCTTTTTTTAGTTTTTTTTTTACGTGATAATTAAGGAAACGTAAAATTTCCCATTAAACACAACCAAACACTCTAATTATAAAACTATGTAAAATTCAGTAAACACAAAATTTTGTGTTTGTGGCAGTTTACATTGCAAACAAGCAAGGCCATAGTAAATATTATTTTACAAATATAATATTTTAATAGCACCTACCACTATGGCTAACTTGTTACTACTTCACTCCCGTCACTGGCCTTGCGTTTAGCAACCCCCTCCTTGTTGTTAAGGTAAGGACTTCAAACATGACCCGCTCTCATAGTATGACAAGCGGTGTGTACATAATAGTTTAATATTATATTATAATTCTACATTATTATATTATTATTTTTTGATAACCGAGTATCCTTATAGACAGTAGACCGGGCTCGTATCTAGACTTTGTCCAATCCATAGACCATGGTCTTGTCCAAGGACTAGTCCTAGGGCACGGGCAATGCCTGCACATCACACGTTCCAAGTAAGTGAGGGTGTGCCCTCATGGGTGGCCCTAAGGAATTAATACTCATATTAGGGTATCGAACTCACGACGAACAGTAACCACTTATCGATCAAAAAAGGCCATTGAGCCAACGCCTTGGGGTTTCTATATTATTATATTGTTTAGTAATTAATCATATATTATTTTATACTAATTTTATAACATAATAATATATTATATTATTTATAATATTTAACTTTAAAGTATGTATGATATATTATATTATATTA
The DNA here is from genome assembly GCF_017979445.1 of Akebia trifoliata. Lineage (NCBI taxonomy): Eukaryota > Viridiplantae > Streptophyta > Magnoliopsida > Ranunculales > Lardizabalaceae > Akebia > Akebia trifoliata. The sequence goes on from NC_141381.1 coordinate 28,305,947, forward strand.
TATTATATTATATTATATCATAGAGAGATTTAACTTGGCATGCAAAAGTATTTGTTGCATTTTATTACGAAAACTCCTATGAAGTCCTAACAACTTCAAGGAAACCCTACCTTATCAAATTTCTTACTCAACAAACTTTGGAGTAGGATCCATATAATTTTAAAGGCTTATGTCCATTTTTTAGAATAAATACATATTATATCCTCTCTCTCTCTCTCTCTCTCTCTCTCTCTCTCTCTCTCTCAAAAGGTTGTAGGGCCAGCTGACTACATTGTCAATCCAGCAACACAACCCTCTAAATTTCTTGATAGATAAAAATTATATTTAAAATAAAACAAACATTTTTTGCATCATTCATGATTTTGGGAGAGAGAACCGTTATTAAAAAAGAGAGAAGTTACAATAGGTATTTGATTTAAAATACAATGGATATTTTAAAATTTTAATCTTTAAAATGATGTAAGTCCCACTTGATGAATTTTTAGATGAAAAACTTGATGAAGTAAGGTTTCCTTAGAGTTATAAGAACTCCAAGGGAGTTTTTGTAAAAAATTTCAAAGTGATTAGGTCTACCCGTTAAAACTTTCTATATTTTTTAATATTTATGACTTTAGGAGAGAGGAGATAAGAGAAAAGAAGAGATAGGAGAGTGAAGTGGAGTGGAATATGAAAAATGCTTGTACAAGAAGCGTTTTCTACGGAGGCACTTTGGAAAATGGTTGAGTGAATTTTTTTAACACTAATGCTGGAGTCACATTTTTGGGGTGACAAAAATGTCATTTTATCAAGATTCTTTCCAAAAATGCCGGTTGCGCCATCGTTTCAGGTTTGTTTTTATAATTTATTAAAAAAATTATCCCTTTTTAAAATTATTACTAATTTGATTTTTTTTTTCTTAAAATTTTCCCTTCAATATTTACTATTACTATTATAATGAGAGAAGGTATCAAGGCAGAGTAGAAGTGTTTCCACACCAAAATTTGAATTTCAAAAATACCCCTACCTTAAAATTTAAATTTAATAAAATCAAGGTTATTTTGGTTAAAAATCAAGAAAATTGAAAACTAACGTCCTAAAATGACGCTCATTAGTTTTCAAAATTATAATTAATTTATAAATTATTTAAAAAATTATAATTACAGGAGGAAGAAATTTATTTACTAATCCATTAATTTTTTTTAAATAAACTAAAACATCCTTCACATTATCTGTCATAACAAATATAAAAGTGATATTTATTTACATTTGTTTTCCTATAAAATGCGATTTTTGAATTGGGTCATTAGCCTACTATTAAAACATTCTTTGTCTGATCCTTACCAAAAAGTGGTGTGGTCCATAGGATAATTAGGTAGCAGCTTATATCATGAATAAAATTGATGTAGGAAAGTGCAATTAGGCCAACAAATTAGCAAATTCCAAACAATTATCTAGAAACTGGAATAGTTGGATTTTTATGTGGATCAAAAATTCTTTGTCCCGAGTGATGATGACAATTACTTAGCTTTGATGAATCCTCATGCAGTCCATCACCTGAATACACTCTGATGATCAAGTTGGAATTTTGGTAGGGTTTATGCTTGAGAAACGAAGATATGATAAGATGTGAGGAGAATGAACTAAAGATCCCTAAGACAAGAGACCTACATAGCTTTAACTAATAATCCTAAATCATGACTTTTAGCACTTCACCCAACAGCATCGATTACCCCAATTTTCCTTTCGGGCAATTTGAGTATCATGACTTTAAATCCCATATCTTTGTCATCATGTCTTTAGGTACATTCCCCTTTGTGTACCCCTCCAAGTATAATAAGTTTCCATGTGAATAATTTTACCATGATTTCCTTTCAAAGTTTAGAGTCACTCCAAATGGGGTGATTGATCAAGAAATTGAGGGGATTTTATTTAAAATCCTTTGTCCCAATGGTAGACTAGGGCTATTCTTCAAAAGTTTAACCAGTTAACCTTCTTTTTGTTCCCTCCAATAGATTCTGGCCGTAACCCCCCTCATCGAGTTTAATTTTCACACTTTATGACTAATGTTCCTTTCATCTTCAGCTATTTTCATTGGGAGATCTCAATTGTGATTTTAGCGCTATGAATTATTTGAACAGATTGAACATGTTTCATCATTTCTATTGTTTAATTAGATCTACCTTTTATCTTATATATCAAGTATGTCTATAATGTAACAAATAATGATGCATGTGATACTTGAATTATTAAAACAAACTACCACTATGTGAAAAGTGGAAAATTCAACATAAAATTTTTACGGGCCAAGGTCCACGAATTTTAGAAACTGACTTTTGACGGTTAGAATCATCGAAATTCTTGATGTTCCCATATTTGACGGCTTAGAACTGTCGAATTTCTCTCATCTTTCATTAATTTGATAGTTTCGGCCCGTTGAAAAAAAAAATTGACAATGAAAAATTCGACACCAATTTCACCTCTTGGTCTGTTGAATTTTATGAAATTTGACAGCCCATGACTTTTAAATTTGGGCTTTTTGACATTGTATACCCTGTACAGTACCTTGTTAAAACTAATGATATAATGGGGTTTTTGGCCAGGAACCTAATTAACCATGCTTCTTATGTAACTACTACTTAAAATTCTCTACAATCAAATAGTTTGTCATCATTATACACAGTCATTTTGAGATAACAACCCAAAAAGTGAGTATTTTCATATTGCCTTAGTTGGTTGAATTTCTTAACTAAACGGTGATTCTAAGCTTTCTTATCGCGTGCGAACCAGATGCGGTGGATGCATGATAATTACTTTTGCATCAACAGTTGACAATAAGTTAGCCGGAATCCTAAATAACTCATTTTCAGCTCACTTCATGGTAATTCACTCCTCCTTTCTTCACATCATTTTCATTTCTTCTTCTTCTTCTTTCAATTGTATACTAAGCACATACATAAGATGTCATAAATATCATCATACACCCATTATTCTTTGGCGGGATACATACCAGCAATATGCACTCGACATCAGACAGGCATTAGAAACAACTCAAATACTTCTTCTTTCTGCTTTGAAGCACCGCACATCATCGACCTTCTCTCCTTCTCCTCATAACAGAATTCTTCTTGAAACTGTTACTGTTCTTCTCTCTTTGATCTCAAACTCAGATCTATTTACCAACCATCCCACATTCAACGCAAGAGATAAAATTAAGATCCAACTCCATGCGTGAATCCCTGTAAAAACTTGGGTCAAATCTCCAAAAACGATCGCCATTTTTTCATAGGACAGTTGGCTGTTGAGGAAACTGGAAGGAAACAAGAGGGATTAATTAGGATTTCTTAACAGATACAGTGATGAAAATTTTTAACAATTTCTATGGATATTTTTAGGAGAAAGGTATGAGAGAAACAAAGTTCGAGTGAGATATCTTAAGGTGTTGGATTCTAATCTGTTTCGGTAGGTGAAAGTGAATCGCCATCACTGATGCATCGTGACATGTAGATGGATGGATATCTGTCGAGAATTTTTAGGGGCAAATGGACTAAGCGAGGTGAATCCACATAAGGGATATGGATTTGGTGAGATTTTGACACTAATTTGTGGTTTTTGGAATTTTTAAAATGTTGGGTGAATTATCATTTCGTGAGCTGAAAATGAGTTATTTACGATTCCGGCTAACTGTTCATTTTAGTGATCAAAACATGAACGTTCACGTTTTCATTAACAAAAAAACTTCAGAAGGGTAATGAATTTGACTGTTTTAAAGTGACTATTTCCAATCAGTCAACCTGCTAAATTGTCATCTTAAACATGTGAAATAGTCCCTTTAAGACCCTCCGATTCTTGCTATCGTTCACATTATGATAATTAAAATGAACAGTGAGTCGGAATCATAAATTCGTCAAAAATTTATCACTTTTTCATAAATATCCCTTAAATGTTAAATAGTATATTTCGGATTCAAGGATCTTGATGTTACATTACAAATCTCGAGGTTCAGTTTTGACAGTGGATGAGCATGAGTAATGAGTCACCTCATGCCACTCACTGAGTCAACTCAGTCCTTATTCACCCAATCAACTAAGTTTTGACGATGAATCTCGAGGTTCAGTTTTGACTATGGATAAGGCCTTTTTTTTCCTTACTAAGGTTTGTAGGACCCCTTGATTAGGGAAGAAAAACCAACCATTGAAAAACATATTGACCATCAAGCCAGAAAAATTTAGAGGTTTTTTTTTTTTTAAGTGGAAATTCCTAGAAAGCTAGGCAAAAATTCAAAATAATAATAATTATTATTATAATAATAGACTATTCATTTTAATTCTGAAAAGTAATTTATCAGAATAAAAATATTTTTTGTTTAAAGTAGGAAAACAATTTCCTATTCAATAAAATAATAAATACTTTGGTTGTTCTAATGTAAGTAAAACCATTAAAAAAGATTCCACTTTCCCTACTTTAACAAAAATATTTTAATGTATTTAGTTTTACTCTGTTTCGGTAGGTGAAATTGAATTGCCAGCACCGATGCAGTACATGTAGATGGATATCGATTCGTCAAGATTTTATAGGGGCAAATGGACTAATGGTCTGTTTGGAAAAGCTGTATGTAAAGTTGCTGATGCTGAATTAAGTTGCTGAAACTGAGAGAAAGTTGTTGTTGCTGTTGCTGAAACAACTTATTGAATTGAGTATATTGTTTGGTAACATGCTATCTAATTGTACTGTGAAGATGTTGAACTGTTTGGTAACTTGCTGTTTAGAAATTGCTGAATGAAATTAAAAATAATATTTAAAAAAAAAGATTATTTATCTGATATAAGTATTAATATATTAACAATAAGTATAAACTTAGGATTTAAAATTAAAAAATTCAAATTCAATTTCAATTTCATTTTTTCTGTACTAACGCTTAATGTCTATCAAATATTATAGCATTCATTCAAATAATTTCAATAATTTTTACAATCATAAAAAAAGTTCATATAAATTCTTAAACTTAAAACAAAAGAATCTAAGAAAAAACAAATGAGAGTTTCTATTGGCACCCCAACTTTTACTTATTCTCAAATACTTATTTTCTTTATTTATTACTAAAATTTGCATTTAATTACAATCTCAACATAGTAAAATATTATAGCACTCATTCAAATAATTTCAATAGTTTTTTACAATTAAAATAAGGTTCATATAAAATCTTAAACCTAAAATAAAATAATCTAAGGAAAAAAAAAATGAGAGTTTCTATTGGCACCCCAACTTTTACTTATTTTTAACTATTCACCTATTTTCTTTATTTATTAGTAAGGTTTGCCTCTAATTACAATCTCAGCAGAATAAAATATTATAGTACTCATTCAAACAATTTCAGTAGTTTTTTAAAATTAAAAATAAGATTAATATAAAAAATAAAAGAATCTAAGCAAAATAAAAGAAAAAGAAATGAGAGAGTTTCTATTGGCATCTTAACTTTTACTTATTCTCAACCATTCACCTAATTTTTTTTTTTTTATTACTAAGGTTTGCCTCTAATTACAATCTCAACAGAATAAAATATTATAGTTCTCATTCAAACAATTTCAATAGTTTTTTACAATTAAAAATAAAGTTCATATAAAAAACAAAAGAATCTAAGCAAAAGAAGAAAAAAAATGAGAGAGTTTCTACTGGCACCTCAACTTTTACTTATTCTCAACCATTCAATTGTCTTCTTTATTTTTATCTGGGGTGTTTCAATTTTAAGTTTAGGAGTTATTTGAAAGTTCGGTAGCCATCATTTTTTAAAACTTGAATCAAGCTAAAAAAAAATTTGTTTCTTGAATTTTATTCTTTTGATCTGAGCTTTCGACGAAACTTAGAGGGTTGTGGTAATATTGGACTGGTGATGTGGTTATCCATATGAGTAAAATGACCATTAGTAAGGATTAAAATCTTACTACATTAGTAAGACTAGTGTTTTGCTATTTCAATTGAAAATAGCAGTCCGCTCTTACAACCAACAAAGCTCAAAAGCCTAACAAATAAGAAAAAAAAAAAAACCAACAAAGGGAGAGATGGGCATGCAAGATAACTTTGAAATCTCTCCCACTTCAACAAAGCAAAGCTATTAGTTTTTCAATTGAGAAAAACTAGTGGAAGTTTGTCCATCTATGCAATTGTCTACTGAAAATTTAAAAAGGAACATTAAAAAAAATAGAGGAACAATCCTCAAAAACAAAAAAATTTATATGTATATTGCTACCAGCAATACACATCTTAGAATTTTTTATCTTTTTTATGTTGCTGCCACTACATACATTCCAAAAAAAAAAAAAAAATTAAATATATATGTTGTTGTCATCTACTTACAACTCAAAAAAGTTTTCTTTATACACATTGCTACCAGCAATACAAAACGTACTACTTTCAACTCATCTTTCTTTTTTTTTTTTTTTTTAATTTTTTACAAAAACACAAACCCATGTAACACCAGTAAAAATTGGTGTGGCCATAGCGACTCTCAAACAACACAGAAAATCATTCTTTCTGCGGCAGACAGGGCTACCAAAACGTTTTCTCAACCTGTAAATCTTTCCTTGACTTTATGTGCTTCTCAAAAAATAAATCAAAATGACTAAAAGATCAACCCAATGGTGAAACCCCCTTATCAAACTCTCAGATGAAACTTTTTAGAGGTTCTTCTATATTCTCAAGCGAAACAGCGACAATGCCATTGATAACATATCTGATTTTTAGAGGCACTTCCAAAACTCTCTTCTTCTTTAACTTCCTCTTGAATTAACAGATGAGAGCATTGCCAAAATTGGAAACAAGAGTTGAGAGAGAGAGAGAGAGATGGCGCCAACTTTCTACCCTGTTTTTGCGAAACTTTTACTGAGCCTCGTTGAAGTGTTGGTAGTCGACGGATTCGGCTAATTTTTATGAATGAATCGGCAGCTAACAAGACTCGTTAACAATGCCAAACACTGAAATTACGACAAAGAGGCGTGTTTCGGATGAATTTGGCCGTCACACGGCGCTTCCAAACGCAGCATAAGCAGGCAAAGAGACATGGATTTGGTGAGATTTTGGCTCTAGTTTGTGATTTTGGGAACTTTAAAATTTTCATGATAATCTGATATTGAGAAACTTTTCTGGTTTGTCGGGCAAAAGAGCGCATTATTGATCTTATTTAAATGTTTCTATATTTTTCCGACTGAAATAGTTTTGCTTAATGATCAAAACTCTAAAAAAAACCACAAGAAACTCTTTTTTTCACAAAATGAGACTCACTATCAATCAAAGAAAAACTATAGGCTTTTTAGTTGCCTTTAAAAAAACTAATTTGTCTAAATTAAACATGCAACCAACTTAACACCTAGAAAATTAAACCTTAATTCAAAGAAGATAAAAATCCCAAAAATATTGATGGATTAATATAATTCTAACAAGGAAATCAAGGCATGTTTGAGATTGGATTTACCTTTCTAAGATGGCAAGGGGCTCCACAAAGGCTTCTTTAGGCGGCTAAGGTGGGATCGGACCTGTTTCCTCGTGATGTGATGTGAAATGTAAACTAATTGAATTATAAGTTCAAACATTGAGAAATAAAATGAGAATTAAAGAGGTTGGTTTATTTTGTAATGAACTTTGAACGAAGAATATGCATGTATTTATGGTGAAAGTATTTTTTACACCTGTTGATTTTCATGTGTTTTTTATGTAACACCTTTATATAGGTGTCAATTTGCACATCAATCTTTTCGGTTATTTTGAATGAAACATTAATTTTTACTTATAATAAAAATAATAAAATATCTATTACACTTGTCAATTTTCACATGAGCTTGCGTCGTAATACCTTAATACAGCCGTTGCATATTACCTTGAATGTAAGGTTAATTTTTTCAACAACAACAACAACAAAAAAAAAAATTTTAATAAAAGGGTAATTTTTCATAACTAACATCGAAAATTGAAAATTTTATCAAAATGACCTATTCATCTTTATTAAAAAAAAGTGTAATTTACCATTTTTGGAAATAAGTTATTTTATCAAAATGGTCTAATTCAAAATGAATAATGCTTTAAAATTGAAAATGCTTTTTTAGAATCTTTTTATAAAATAGTATACACATCCCCTGTTTAGGTAAACAAGTAGAATTATATAAGTTTTAGTACAGGGACGTTTCCTATAACTCCTTAGGCCCACAATTATATAATATTGTTCATTTTGGAATGAAGTTCACACGATTTTAAAACACATTGTACTATGTATGGTCTAGTTTGTCCTTATAGATCAGGATCTGAGCATTCTCTTATCCAAAATAGGACTAATCGTACTATTTCCTACCATTCCACATTGCCACTTGACGGCTCCACTTCAATCCCTTGGTCTCCATAACCCTTTTCACATCCAGCCAGTAGTGCATCGATGAGATTGTATTAATTTCCCCACTAAACAGGGAGAACCATCCTTGACTCTAATATTATTTATAATGCTTCAAACCCACAATAGTACAATTAAGTCCATTTTAAGTCAAAGTCTAGATGGCTTTAAAACGCATTATATTATGTAGTTAATTTGTCTTTATAAACCAATATCTGAATGTTCTCTTGTCCAATGTAGGATTAATCGTACTCTCCCATGCCATTTCACCTTGGCCACGTGACGGCTCAACTTTTATCTCTTGGTCTTCGTAGCCCTTTCCACCTCCAACAAGTGGTGCATCGATGAGACTGTAACATTTTCTTTCAAGATTTTGTTCATTTCACAACACTCGACAGCCTTGTTATAGATCTACAATACCTTAAATCTAATGAACATGATGATTTCCGAGTTTTCAGATTTATATCGACATCAAAAATTGCCTTCAAGAGCATTGAGTGCAGAAATAAATTAAATTTTTTAAGGAAACATCATTGTATAAAAACAATTATATTTCTATTTGTTTACTTAAACAGAGGCTCTGTATATTGTTTTAAAAATAAAAGCTAAAAGGGCATTTGGATTCAAAACACCGTTCAATTCAAATCTTACCATTTTGATAAAAATAACTTATTTTCAAAAATAGTAAATTATTGTTTTTGGAATTAAGATGAATAGTGCACCATGTTAATAATTTTTCAATTTACCATTTTGATAATTATCTTGAAAAAAAATCCTAAATAAGACTAGACTAATCTATAATACAGAATCAATTAATTTTTTTTAAAATAAGTAATATATTTATAAAGAGAATAATAGAGTGGTTGATAACCTGTCAATTGTCATGCCGAATTTTCGACCATCTTGAAGACAATGAAAAATTTCTCAAAAAAACTAAATTGATATTCTAAACAAACTAATATGAAAAAAAAAAAAAAATTGAGACTACATTTAATTAATCTATAATATACATTTTTTCTAAAAAATTGATGACATAAAAATGAAAACAATAAATTTAGAGAAATTTACCAAAAGGGTACATGACAATTGAAAATTTTCCAAAATGATACATTATTCATTTTAATTCCAAAAATGAAAAATTATTGTTTTCAAAAATAATATATTTTACAAATCAGTAAATTTTGAAATGAACAATAATGCAAAAAATGCTCTTTTACCATTTTTTTTTTTATAAAATTGTATACATATCTCACGTTTAAGTAAATAGATAGAAATATAACTATTTTAGTACAATGATGTTTCCCTTCAAGTTTCAGTTTCTTTCATCTCTTTGTACCAAAACATTTATATTTCTATATATTTACCCAAACAAGGAATGAATATACTATTTTATAAAAGATCAGGGATGTGTATTTCTAGTATCAAAATACTGTCATTTTAAATTTTACCATTTTGGTAAAATAATTTATTTTCAAAAATGGTAATTTACCGTTTTTGGATTTAAAATTAATAGTGCATCATTTTGATAATTTTTTAATTTTCGATACACATTTTGGTAAATTACCCGTAAATTTATTTATCATTCCCTCGCTTTAAAAAATAATAAACCAAAATAACCCTCCACATTTATTGGTCGTGATAGAGCCAAAAGTGGGGTTTATTTACTTCAATTTCCAATATAAAAACCGAAGGCAGATTTACCAAAACATGCACAACATTTCGAATATTTACCAAAATGGTACACTGTAGCAATTAATTCAGAAAACGGTAAATTTACCATTTTCGGAATTTTTTTTTTTACCAAAACGGTAAAAACAGTAAAATGTATTTTTTTTACCGAAAATCCCCTTTTTTATTTTTTGACTGAAATTACGAAAATAAAATTGATTTCGGTAAAAAAAAAATTTAAATACATACGATTGTTGGATTACCGAAAGAGTGAATTTTTTTAGTTGGAATTTCATTTTTTTAAGGTTAAAATTGTAAATATATATGTAAAACAAAAAAAGGGTATTTTTGGTTTTATATATATATATATACTGTTTTTACCGTTTTGGTAAAAAAATATTAATTCCAAAAATGGTAAATTTACCGTTTTCGGAATTAATTGCTACAGTGTACCGTTTTGGTAATTAATTTCGAAAACTCTACTGTTTTTGTAAATTATTCAAAACCGAATTCAACTGGGGTACCTCGGTCCAACTAATAGGAAAACGGTCGATATGAGTACCGATTCTGTTTTTAATAATTGTCAAACCCCTCCTCTACACCTATAAAATAATAAATAAATAACTATTCAGACCCCTCCTCTACACCTATAAAATAATAAATAAATAACTATTCAGAATTTTGGTTCCAAAACAATTTAGTCCGCCATCTCTCATTATAATTGTCAATAAAAAAAGAAATAAAATGAATGATTCCTCTTCAAAAGTCCATTTTTGTTTTGGAGCTCCCATTAATCTCCTCTTTTTCTTTCTTTTTAATTCGGGATTCAGATTTGGTTTCTATGTAGAATAGTTTAATTATGTTTTTCATTAAACCAATAAAGGGGAAAAATTGAAGTGAAATACTGTACATTCTCTCGCTCTCTTATGTTTTCAATTTTCATTATTATCGTCAACATGGCCATGTAGAAAAAGAAAAATTAATGTCTAAAGTTTGGTCCAAATCCAACAAGGCTTCATTTTGACAGTGAGGTAGCTTTTTGGTGAAGAATAATGCTGAAGTGACCTCAAGATTGGACCTCACATGGCATACCTTAAGTGAAAGTGTATGGGAAGCATAGATGCTTTCCACGAGATACAAGTGAAAAAGTATATATGGTTCCTATCAACTTTCAAGTCAAGATATACGACATGACGTCTAATCTTGAGGTCAATTCTTTGGTGAAACCTAATTGTGTTGTGTCAGTGAATTAAATTAGGAGCTGTGCTGGAGTGACCTCAAGATTGTGTCTCATATCTCACTTTCCTCACTTGGAAGTGTGTAGGAACCACATCTCCACGTCAGGAAAGTGAGATATGAGGAACAATCTTGAGGTCACTTCAGCATTATTTTACTTAGAGGTGAACAAAATGACATTTATCCTTTAGACTTTAGACTTGATGTTCTATGGCTTTGGTAGTGGTCGCGGAATCACATAGAGACAAGGGGGTCGTGGATATAAGGATTATAAAAATGGACCAACTTTAAAATTTATCAGTGAAAAATATTTTTTCAGTCATCTGTTTTTTTTTTTTTTTTTTAGTAAGGTCATTGAATTTTGTCTTTTACATCCACGTGCCATTGGATCATGTATTTTGATACCACAAGGTGAGTTCAGTAAGATTTGAAATCTTATTGAGTTACTAGGGTTAAACTTACTCAAATATGTATGTATAAAATATTGAGAGAGAGTTATGAACACACCCATCTCTTCCATTTTTATTACGAAAATTCTCTTACTTTAGCAAATTTGTTACTCAAGACTCATATATTTTAAAAAAGATTAAATATCTGTAATACCCTCAATTCTTTAAATTAATACTTGTTATATCATTTTCTTTCAAAATCTATTCTATTGGAAAACATGATAGGGGTAAAATGGTTATTTGAATGGTATTATAGATATTAAACAATTTAATATGATGTGCGTCTCACTCTAAGGTTTGTTTAGTATGGAAAGTTTCTTAATTATGTGAATTTGTGACATCTAAAAACATTGCTTGGAGAAAAGAAAATTCTAAGAACTTAAAAAAAAATTATTAATAATTAATTGTCACAATTAAATTCTAGTTGGGAGTTCCATAGTCACCCATTTTCAACACCTTTGATCCTACTCAAAAGTTATATATTGATCTATGTTTTTTCATGAAATGTAAAAGGTTGTAGTATTGGATTGCCAATGTGATAATCCATTTGGGCCAATGACCCCTAATAAGATGTGAAATCTTACTAAGTAAAGCTAACTTGGTTCGTAAGGTAAGGCTTGTTTAGTAATAAACTTGATAAAGGGAACTTTTGTAATAAAAATGCAAGATAAATATCTCTCAAAAAAAAAAAACTCTTTCACGGTGTACCTGATTATACGCTTCAACAAATCGTAATACTAAAACTCAATGAGTCGAGGCAACCTTTTTTTTTTATCAATAAGCCTAATTTTAATGAGTTTAGTAACTAGGTGTTGGCGGAATTTGAACCCAGGTCTCTAGTATCATCACAAAAGAGTCTTTACCAACTAAACTAGTTGGCACCTGCAAGTGAAGTCAACCTTACTCGAAAATTTTAGGGGTTTTATCCAAATAAAAGTTATTTTTGTAAAGCACTTAATGGGTTATAAAGTACTTTTAATTTATAAATAATAAATAATCTAATCCTAGTTTTTCTTTTATGTTAAAGAACATATAATAAAACTTATATTACAACAAAGTGTATGCATTATTATTTACTTATTATAATTTCATCTTCACACCTGAAATTGAAAGTGAAATTCTCTGGCTCCACCCCTGGCTTTGGCAAAGTCCATCTTGATCCTACAGGTAGGAGTAGGGTTGTCAGTGGATCAAGTTGGTCCAACAATAGAATCCGATTAGGTTGGTTGAGTATCAAGACCAATGGATCACCATCTACCTATGTTTGTTCTATGAATTTGAAAGTTCATCTGCATAATTTTCTTAACCCTAGCCTTGATTGGTGGATGAGTTCATATACTTTAATTGAATTGTGGAGTTCTAATTAGACTTCATGGTTCTTTCTAATAATGGAATGTTAATATTTTATATGTAGTTCTATAAGCTTTTCTCTCTTTCATTTTTTTCTTTTTTCTTTTGAATTGGTAGTTCTGTAATTTAAATATTTTAGAATATATAGACACAACAATGTAAAGTATATGGTAGTTCACAGATTGATGGTCCATTCTTCATTTTGCATCATTCATAGAATTTTATTTTAAAGAAGGAAACCAGATGGCATGCCTTGTAGGATTTGGATCATTGATCATTTGTTGTTTCACTAAAATGAGAATTATAGATAATTGATCTTATAAAAAGTTCTTATATTAGCTTTCTTTGCACATTAATCATCTTCTCAACAGCTTAAAAGAACAATAAGATCAAGAAAATATCTAAATAATGCCATTGGTATGATAACGCATCAGATCTCTTAAATTTGATCTAAAACATTTTTCTTTTCTTTTCCTTGAATAATGTCATTAGCTGATACTTGACAACCTATCTACAAAGAGTTTAAACGTTCCATTTCGGTCCAACATACTAACCCTTACATATCTAATATCCACACCAAAATGCTTCCCACTTCTTGTAATGATCTTGTGCTCTCTCAAGAAGCTCTCACAATCCTCTGCATCTCCTTCACACTTTAACCAAGCAAAAGCTGCAATTTTTTTTTTTTTTTAAATCCAAGCTCTCAGTCAATTTGAAATGTTAATTATAAAGAAATGAATACATAATATACCAATCATTCATACTCTTCTTACCAGGATGTGGCTCGACAACCTTGCCAGCATAATTGCAGAAATCAGATGAGAACTCTGGAAGACTGAACATCCCATTTTGTTTGGTTGCATCCCGCAGTCGTTCCCATCTATTAGTCATTAGACGAAGACCATGTTCGAAAAAGCCTTCTGTTTGATTAGGGTTGCCCGAAAGTTGGCAACTATCTGATACCACTTCAAGAATTTTCGCTGCGCGAAGCTGTGAATCCTTTGAAACACCTATGGTGTTGAGCTCAATGAATTTCGTCATCCTCTTTGCAATTTCTGCATCTTTAACTAAGGCCCACCTGAAAATTGGTCAAGGAAAAGTTTTTTTTTTTTTTTTAAAGGAAAGATATAACATTTGTGAACGTCTACTTTATAATCAATCCGCGATAGAATGGAAGATGTTGCATTCAACTTACCCAATGCGAGTTCCAGCATGACCGGTGCTTTTGGAGACGGTGAAAAGCATTATGTCATGATCCGCAGGAGATGTAATTGGAGTATATTGGGGCCAATAGTATGCTAGATCATATACTAAGGTCCCTCCATTTCTGTTAACGACAGGATGACGAATATATCCATCAGGATTGTTTGGGGAGGTGACAAGCTCAATATAGGGCCCACCCTTGTTGTATGTGTAGGCGTCACCTGCCCATTTATACAACCCCGACTTCAAATAGTCGGTCATTAATGGATATGACTGCAAGCAATGAACAAGTCAAGGGAAATCAATGTATATCAGAGACGAGATTTTCCTAACTAGGATTACAATTTTAAGAGAAAAAAAAAATAAAGCATAGGGAACTAGTTATTGATAATTCTAAAATTTAAGACAGTATAATGGTGCACAAAGGGCAGAATAGTTCTACTGATTTGCCTTCTGGATCATATCTGACCCAAACTAAAACCTCTCAAACTTCATCACTAGGACCATTTATACTGATGTGGTCATCATGAAATTTGCTCCCAAACCAAGTACAAATGAAACCCAAAAAGAGGCACAAAACAGTTGGGAAAACATACTGGATCTAACTTGGGTTTGAGTAGAATATGGTCACAAAATCAGTCCATTTCCTTTGCAGAAAAATCAAAGTGGTATAAGGTTTTCAAAGTTTCACTACGCAATCATACATTACTTACAAATAATAATAAATAATCACATAATGGGTTCCATATTGCCAAAATTCTCATCATCCTTTCCAACAAGTTTTCTGTCTATAAGGAAATTATCAGTGGCACGTCACATGACTCTGAACACCATGAATGTAAATAAGAATTTCTACACAGCAAGTACATGTGCCTTTAACAACATATTATATATATAAGGGTGCCGGTTACTAATACAGAGAACAGACAACCTTCTTTTAGTGTCTCCATATCAACCCATACCTCACATGGACAAATTATTACTAGTACATGCTATTAAATAAGATATAAATGAATAGAACTTGAGGAAACTCACTGAGTAATATGGAGCAGCCGATACTATGTCGAGGGGCTCAGTCGCATCCGGAGGAGATAGAGCATAGAGTACCGCTTGAAAGAGCTGAGTTGAACCGGTCCCAACCACAATGTGTCGGTCCTCCGTCTTAGCGTTCCCCACCAATTCATGTAATCTTCTGACCTGTTTGGCGAATTCAGGCACCAGGAACCAACAAAGGTTTCCAATATCAGAAAAGTAGCTCATAGATTGCCATCCAGGGATCACAATCGTACTTTTCTCTCCCATTCTTCGCCAAAACAGCTCAAACATTGTTGGATCACCACTGTAAATATTACATGTTAGAAAACAATTGATGTACATGTGAAGCCAAGATGAACAAGAAAACAGATCCCTAGGAAACCTTCATCGATCTTTAGGAAGAGAAATCTTCCATTCTCAGCCATTTGGCCATGGATTATCCATTGTTGAAATCCTAGAAAATTGCCCCTTGTCCATTTATCAGATCATCATCATACCCAAAATCCATATGTCTTCAGATCTGGATCAAGAATCTTGATGCATGGGATTTGATAACCTATTAGATCTGTTCTGGATCAACCAAGTATGATCCAATGGGCCTCATCCTATAAAATCTGAGAATATAAATTATTTTGTTTATGACAATCAGATAACTTTGGATCTAGATCAAGAATTTAGATTCATTGGATGAAGCAAGTCTAATCCAATGGGCTCCATCCTATAAAATCTGAGAATGTAAATTATGTAGGTTTAAAATCCGGAGACCCATGAAGAACGACTCATAGAAAAACACATGATTTTAAATACAAAATCCAACTGTTAAGAGATTTATCATTAAGATAACTAACTTCGAGATGTGTGTAACCGGGATATGTTTAAATCTCAATCATTGGATTTTGTGTATTCACAGTCAGGATCATGTGTTCTCTCATGAGTCACCGTAGTGTAACCCGACCCATTTATATATTTTCTTTAGAAATGTGTTGTTTTTTCCATATTTCATATACCAAAAAGGATTTAATCCGATCCAGAACTCGGACAAGATCTGGATCCTAATACAACGATCCAACGAAAACCCGATTCAACAAGGATGCGATCCAGTAATTATCATACTGTTTCTATCCGATCCAAATCAGATCCATTGACAGTCTCGCAAATTCTAGTCAGCAAAAGAAGCTGACACTGAAAATCAAACATGCGGCTAAGATGAGAGTATCTGAGTTTTTGCTCCCATCTTAACCGTAGGTTTGGTGTTAAAAAAGCTTCAAACGTGGTTTGAAGTTAAGGAAATCTGGAGAAAAGTCCAAGAACACTTACTGATCAAGATTTATGACAGAGTCCGAAGAGACTGCCTTGCCTCCGTCCTCATCTTGCTTCGAAGCACCACAATTCATCGAACCACTTTCCTTCTTCCAATAACAAAATCGTCCCTGAATGAGCCTTCGTTCTTCTCCCTCTGTTCTTAAACTCAAAGAAGAATTCTCTCGAAAACTAAATTTAGTTAACCATCCCACATTCAACGCGAGTGATAAGATCAGGATGAACTTCCAAGCGTGAATTCCGGTTAAAACTCGGGTCAAACTACCAAAAATAACTTCCATTTTCGGATCGGTTAGTGGCGGAAAATGAAACAAGAGAGATTTGTTAGATTTCTGAACAGAATCAGTTATGGAAATCTCTGAGAGCTTCCATGGAGATTTATAGGTGTTAGGGACGAGAGAAACGAAGCTCGAGTGACAAATGGAGCTCGCAATCCTTACGTGTTCGATGCTGTTCTGTTTCGGTAGGTGAAAGCGAAACCCCACCACCGATGCAGCGTGACAAGTAGATGGATATCTGTCAAGATTTTTGAGAGGCAAATGGACTAAGCTAGAACAGAAACGTGGATTTGGTGAAATTTTGGCACTAATTTGTGGTATTGTGAACCTTAAAATGTTCGCGATAAAATCTTCACACCAAGATAAAGACTTTTTGTTAGGTGAACTCGGATTTGAAGTTTTCTAGGGTTTCTAGATGTGAATCTCCCTTCTTCGGATCTGATCCGAGTTTCGAAGCTTTTCTGATTTGTTGGGGGAAAGAGAGCGCTATTGAGCTTATTTGAATGTCTCTCTGTTTTTTTCACCTGAAAAAGCTTCGTTTATTGATCGAAACTCTGCAAAACGCGAAGAAACTCTAAAATTTCTGGATTGATAGTGAATTTGTTTTTTGAAAAATAAACAGTTTCACTAACTTTTCAGTGATTTTTTGCTCAATCCTACTACTTGAGATTAAACAAACGAAACAGAGAAGAATAAACTCACTTTAATCCAAGAACCTACTACCAAAAAACCGCTGATTTCAGCTATTTTGTGATTCAGAACTTCGAAGATCACTCGAACGCATCGGCATTCTTTTACCAAACAAACATAGAAGAAGACACAAAGATGCACAAAATCGACTCCTCTGCAAACGATCCGACATTGAAATCTCTTATTGAAGCAAGAAATCACATCCAATCTCTTCGATTTTCACGCAGAATGGACTGTTTCCAATGCTAGATCTCAAAAAAACCGCACGAAAAGGCAAGAATCTCTTCACGACATACAGATATTTCGATCGAAAAAAAAAAGATTGAACTTGAAGGCGTGTTTTGGCTAAAAAAAGCTGCTCTCGGTTACTGTTCCTTACTGTCTGCTCTCTCTAATGCTTTGCCTTTCTCTCCTTTTTTTGTTATCTTTTTAATATTTTATATCTTTTAAAAAGGTTTATTTTTCTCTGTTATGGTTTCCAAGAACTAAATGTGAGTACGACTTACTAGACCAGTAGACAATGAGAGAGAGAGAGAGAGAGAATTCAAATGGAGCAATCCCTCCTCCATCTCAACTTTCCCTACATGTCTTTGAAGTTCCCTTTAAGTGGGATCAGACCATCGAACCTAATTGTGACAACTATGGACCACCACCACCACTACAACCGGTTGTACTTTAGATCCCATATCCTCAATAGCATATTTAGGTATTTGAGTTCCATTTCCTAGCAAGTTGGAGTGACTTCAAGAAGAAATGAGGTGTGGTACATCCACTTGGTGCTATGGTGCGTCCTTAGTCACTTCAGCCTTGCTCCCTGCTCGGATCCTTTGTAGATATTTTTTCAATAGCTCCCTCTACGGTTGAGAGGCCGTCGTTTCAATAAAATTTTAAAATCTCTTTGTTTAAATTTGGGAGTTAAGTGGCCGCCCATTTTCAAACATTTGGTAGAAAAAAGTGTTACATGGAGCTATGGGTGAAAAGAGTTACAAAGGATCTGCTCCCCTGTAAATGCAATGTCATTGGTGACGGATGATAAAAATACTCCATACAAGTGAGATCACGTGGCATCCTTGGACAATGATTCAAAACAAATTTTATAGGAATGGATAACAGCATTGAAGGAAGCAACTTGATTGGGGAAATGCCATTGGCGACAATCAAATGTTAACGACATGTTATAAATACAAACAAAACAATGAAGACAAAACTATATAACAAATTTAACTTCAATTAAATATGATGAATCTTGGTGATTATCGTAAACGACAGATCATGAACACATCACATAAGATCTACCAATTGCAAATGGATAAGATTTAATCGCATGGGCTTAGTTGTCATGCATTCTCTTACTTTATAACGGTGTGTTTTGCTCCTAATTTATCAAGTACAAAATAGTCATACAATGTGTGTCACCATTGGTGACAGATTGTAAAGATGCATCGTAGGTTGATCATGTGGCATCCTCCTACATTAATTCAAATAGAATTTTATAGGACTTGATACCAGCATTGAAGGAAGCAACTTGATTAGGGAAATGCCATTGGCGATGATCAAATTTTAATGACATGTTAAATACAAACATAATAATGAAGTTGACTTAACTATACAACAGATTTTACTTAAGTTATCAATGATGAATCTTGGCTATTGTCGTAAACAACATAGCATAAACACGTCACATATGATCTAACAATTGCATATGGATAACATGTAATTGCATAGGCTTAGTTGGCATATGTTCTCTTTATAACGGTATATATGTTTTGTTCCTAATTTATCAAGTACAAATTAGTCATGCAATGTGTGTCATTGGTGACAGATTGTAACATGTATTGTAGGGTGATCGTGGCCTCCTCCCACAATGATTCAAACAGAATTTTATAGGAACTAATACTAACGGCAAAGGAAGCAACTTGATCAGAGAAAGAGTCTAGATCATATGCACCCAAGGTGGAGGATTAAAATTCTCCTCCCATATACGTCAATACATGCCACGTAAGCCACAATCCAAAGAGATATTATAAGCATTAAATCCTTGGATCGTGTCTTACATGGCATGCATTGAGGTGTGGGAAGAGGGTTTAAATCCTCCACTTTAGGTGCATAAAATCCGGACTTGTAGAGAAATGCCATGCAACAATCAAATCTTTAACAACATGCTATAAATACAAACAAAATAGTGAAGACTTAACTATATGACAAATTTAACTTAAATTAACTATGATGAATCTCGGTGACTGTCGTAAACGACATAGTATAAACAAGTGACATATGATCTAAAAATTGAATATGGATAAGATTTAATCGCATGGGCTTAGTTATATTATGTTCTCTTTACCTTAAAATGTTATGTTTTTCTCCTAATTCACCAAGTACAAATTAATCATGCAATGTGTGCGTCATTGGTGATGAAGTGTAAAGATTGAATCTTAACTATATGGAATAAACACAATGATGAAGTTGACTTTCGTTATACAATAACTTTGACTGAAGAATCTTGGCGACAATCATAAACGAAATGGTATAAAGATGTCAGAAATGATCTAACAATTCCATAATGCACAAATTATCCTCTTTATTTTAAAGTATTATTGAAATTGTCAAACTTATACCCCCAAATCCACACACAAAGTCACGCATTGTTATCACTCTAGTGTATTCTATAATCTTATTATGTGTGTATTTTTTCTTGTAGGAGTTCAAATGAATCTTGAGAGCACCAGGGAAGCATTCAGGAGCGCATGATCACGAAGGGATTTCATTGAGTTTGCCCTAAAATGATTTGAAACCATGCAATTCCCCAACTAATCATGTATGTGTGTGTAAGAGAGAGAGAGAGAGATGCACGGATGGGTGTATTAATTTTTAAACTTTAGCCAATCTATTGACTTATGGTCAAGATGGAAGATCTTATCATTCCATATCAAATGACCTGACTCTCTACTCCATTTTATGAGACTAACACTAATTATCTTGCATGTAATGATTTTCTGATGCCCCCTCTGACACAAGCATCCATCATAAAATCATAGATCATTTGCCTCGGGATACATATGATCATAAACTTTTTCTTATTTATCCCGAGGTAAATGGTCTACAATTCTGTGATGGGGGCGTGTGTCAGAGTGGGGCGTCATGTTATCACAACTCTTATTTTTCTAAAGCACATTTATTGCATAAGAGCAATGCTAAAGTGACCTAAAGATTGACATCGATTTTCATTTTGCTGAAATGGAGGTGCACACAGCACCATAGATGTATTTCACTGTACCACAATGATAAGCATCTATGGTTTTAAGCACACATCCACGTCAACAAAGTGAGAGTCGATGTTAATCTTTAGGTCACTTTAGCATTGCTCTTATGCAATAAATGTGCTTTAGAAAAATAAGAGTTGTGATAACATGACGCCCCGCTGGAGCAACCGTTATTTTATTTTTCTTTCCGAGTCCCAATCGTAGGCACTGAGGGTGAAGGCTAGAAATCCTCCTCCCATTCCTTAAATTTTGCCAAATTGGATTCTCTCCATAGACATTAAATTAGCAAGATACTTTTGGTAGAACAAATAAAATCATTAAAATTGATTTTATTTACAAATCCTACCCTTTTTACTTTTATTCTTTACTGGTACGAAGGGCAGAACTATATATGGACAAGGGGGGGGCCATGGCCTCCCACAAAATTTTCAAAAAATATTTTTAATACTTTAGCCACACTGCAAACAAGGGATCAAGCAGTTGAGATGGCCCCCACAAAATATTATATTTTTATAAATAAAATCTTGATAGAAAACTCAACACAGTTGAATGGCTAAACCAACTATGGCCTCACATGTTCCAATGCTTCATGGTCGCAAAGGATAAAATTCTATTAAATTTGAAAAAAAAAAAAAATTAAAAACAATTATCTTTGACCATTGAATTTTAATTGTAAGTTTTGGAGTTAGCTGGTAGTCATCCTTGTTAAAAAGCTTGCATTAAGTTCCAAAGAAATTGCTTTTTGAAGGATTTTTTTTTTTTTTAAATCTTTTTTACTTGAGTTTTTCGATAAAATTTAGAGGGCTGTGGTGTAAGATTGTAGATGTAGTAATCCATTAGAGAAAAACAACTCTTAGTAAGGCTTATGATATTACTTATATGTGGGCGGTTCGTGGGACTCTTGAAAAACGGCTAGGAAATCGATGCAACTCAATCGTTGGATTTGGAGTTTTCAATGATTGGATCTTGATTTAAAGCAGAACATGCGTGCCAACTGGGAAACATTGTTTGTTTTACAAATTTTGAGGTATTTTCAAATGCCTCCCTCCATCATTTATTTTATTAAAATTAAAACATTTTCTCTTCTTGATAAGATACAGTAAAATCACTTTTTGGGATCGTAATTACATAAAAATGATTAACACTGAATTACTAATTGTCACAAATAATCATAAATTGCATTAATTTATCAAAATATTGAAATTAATAATTTTTCTAACTATTTGCAAGGTTAAAGAGCAGATACGAACACAAATATTTTTATAATAATTATTATTACAATGTACAAGTCAAGAGGGAGCAGCCAGCCAAATTTCATAGTCAAAAGTTGCCACATCACTATGTCGTGGTAATCTTGAGAAATTTTGCCTCAAGATTCGAATTGTAATTTTCAGATTCTTCGATCGTAGTAACTAAAGGCCCTTCTCGAATCGATTCAAGCGAAAACCCGACCCAACAACCCGATTAGAAAAACTATACACTGAGGGGTTGCCCCTAAATGAATGGTCCCTCTTCTTCTTCAAAATTTTCTATAGTTTTCTAGTTTTCCTTTGAGAGAAAGAGTTCTTGTAGAAGTGAGATCTCAATAATGTTTTTCTTTCATCTTTGTTCTTTAATTTCTCTTTGTAACTCCATTCAAAAATCATCAAATTGGAAATCAAATTGCAACATAGATTTACCTCATCCTCTTCTCTATCATATTCTCTTTCTTTTACTATTGTTGTAATTCGTTCCTCACAATAATTTGCTAAACTTTTCATAAAGAGGTCAATGATACCGGAGTAAGTCTATCTTGTTCTTGTTTAAACAATTCTTTCATAATTGTTTTAATTATACTTGTGAGAAGTTTATTAAGATCGGATTATCCGATTTATATCGATTGTCCCTATTTTGATGATCTATGCTTAGATAAGATCAAGTTTGATCACGCTTAATGACAACTTGAGATATAGATCTAAAAATATCATTTTGATTCATTAATTACCTATACTATTGGATTCATCTATCAAAGTATTAATCGAATTATCTTCCAATCTACGACCAATGATTTGTTGCGTGGATTGAGATCAAATTAGGACTGTTTAAACTACTAAGATGACTTACGAAAGTTGAATTAATTTCTTTAACTTTTACCCTGCTTTAATATTTATTCTTGTTTCAATTTCATTAAAATGTTTAGTTGCAAAATTTCTAATATGTTTTTAAAATTCTATTTTGGTTTTAATTCGAAAGAAAGTTGAATCACGATTGTCCCTATGGAACGAATCTTACTCACCAAAGTTTTATCTCTTTATTTGTTCAATCTTACATTTCTACGATCTAAAAAGTTACACGATCAAATTGGCGCCACTGTCGAGGACAGCGGTTCGATACATTTTCAATTCGGAAAGAGTGCAAAATAGATTCAAAATAGAACCGAGACTTATTTGCTTGAAACAAAGCTAAACAAACAGAAAATATTTTAATTACAATCTACGAGACGTTAAAAATTTATCCAATTTTTTTTTCAATTTTCATCAAAATTTCACCATGCTGTAGTAGGATCCTAGTGCGCCGCGGTAACATGGCAGCCTTGTTGCTGATTTTTGTTGAGTGAGTTTACGACATTCTTCTTATTGTAATGGTGATATTTATTTTTTTTAGAAGTCTAATTTGAATAAATCTTGTCATTTTCAAATGAAGGACTTGACGGAATCAACGAAAGGCGACATGTGGAATTTTTATCCACTGAATCGGCCTCTTTGCTAAGAAAACAACAACTCTCCAATTTTCCTTTCACTTTATTCTTAATAGAAAACATTCTGTATTAGAAACTTGAATTTGTAATAATTTTTTCTTTTAATTTGATCCGAAAGGGCTCAGATTGTAATAGGTCTTGGGAAGGACAATAGTAGGACGAAACTGTCTCGGACCCTCGAATTCGTACATCAAATTTGTTTTTGGTGGCTCGAGTCGACTCAGATTGTTCATCCTCAGTCTAGAACGGGAGGTAATTTTTGCACCACTCACGTATTTCTTGTTAATGGGTTTTTGTATTGATTTTGAATGATTAAAATGTGCACCTCGATCTGCACATAGTAATAAGGACACCTTTATGAAGATGACACCATAAGATAAGAATCAGATTTCATCACCGATAGCTTAGCTTTTTAGAAAATTGTATTCACAACCACAAAATTAATTAAAATTGGTTAAACTTGACTCTACGTCCCATCGAGTTTATTAAGCAAAGCTAATCTGATTTGCACCAATTGCACTTCTTAGTCGTAAACAGTGCTTAAGCGCAATCCTGTCTTGTTGTACCACATGTACTTAGGGGATAGACGACGTCTATTCTAGACAAAAGGTGATTTAAAAGTGTCTTTGCTCAGCATCGTGTACCACCTCTCAATTGAGAATTAAACTGACTGTTTATGATTTTAGAGATTTGGATTGAAGGCTCAGATTATTACTTTGAATCAGTTAGAGTTGTCTAGTCGTTAGAACCCAATAATCACGTGTGAATTCCTCCCTCTCTTGTGTGCAAATCAATAGTGTATGTTAGGTTAGATACAGAACCCCAAGCAAATTTACATCGTTATGAAGTTTAGGAGAGAATCGTGGATCACGTGTGTCTTATGTGATAATTACGGTCATTCTCTCGGGCGTTGTCCGAGTCTACCCATGCTTCGTGCTATACATGCCAATATGCATAATTCTCAAAACTCTTATTGGATAAACAACCCATTGTTTTTACATATGTTTTCCAACACGTCCCACGAACTACCCCCTATATATCCATAGACAACACTCTAGACAATGTTCTAAACAATATTTTGTCCTATATGGCAAACAGTTTTGAATTGGGTTAATTTTTTGTGAGGATGATCTCTATGGTCAGCAGATCATCCTAAAAAAATTTATCTGATTTTAAAACTTCTAACCCTATGAAAAGTGATTACAAACTAACAGTTAAAATAAACGGTCCACAATTCTTTAACTTGTAAACTAGGGCTAGCAATTTCAGAATGGACTAATTTTTTGCAAAGATGATCCCCTCGCCATAGATATCATCTTCACAACAAATTTGCCCATTACGAACCTTTTTTCCCATATAAGATAAAACACGTTGTCTAGAATGTTGTCTATGGATCTTGACCCTATATATATGTGGGTGGCTTTAAGAGGTCCTAAAGAGAACAAAACATTGTACTAAACATTTTTTTCCATGTATGGATTAGAAGTTTCGGATTGAGCTGATTCTTGTGAGGATGATCTCTATTATGAGAAGATCATCCTCACAAAAAATTTGCACATTCTGAAACTTCAAACCCTATCAAAAGTAACTTACAAAAATCAGACGATTCACAATTCTTCAACTTGTAAACTAGGGTTAGAAGTTTCGAAATGAGCTGATTTTTTGTGAGGATGATCTCTTCGTTATAGAGATCATACTCATAAAAAAAGCAGCCCATTCCTAAACTTCTAACCCATGTTTTGGAAAATATTAAGCACAATGTTTGTCTCTTTTTAAGACTTCAAAACACTTCCCTTCATATATATATATATATATATATGGTCCGTTTCCCACCCTAAACTTTACCCTACATTTTAACAAATGTGTTTTGTCTTACATGAGTTAGAAGTTTTGGAATGGGCTGATTTTTGGTGAGGATGATCTCTATGGTGAGGAGATCATCCTCACCAAAAATCAGCTCATTCCAAAACTTCTAACCCCATCAAAAATGGTTTATAAAAAATGGACGCTCCTCGATTTTTCAACTTGTAAATATCGGGCTTAAAATTTCGGAATGGGCTGATTTTTGGTGAGGATGATCTTCTAATCATAGAGATCATCCTCACGAAAAATTAGCCCATTCCAAAACTTCTAATCCATGTAGGACAAAACACGTTTGTTAAAGTGTAGGGTAAAACTTAGGGTGTTGAACGTTTTCCATATATATATAAAGCTTGATTCAAGATTGAAAATGGACGACTACTTAACTCCCAAAACTTAAGTTAAAATTCAAAGGTGAAAAATAATGAGTTTTTTTTTTTTTAATTAAAAAGTTCTTAGAATTT
Source organism: Akebia trifoliata (assembly GCF_017979445.1). Lineage (NCBI taxonomy): Eukaryota > Viridiplantae > Streptophyta > Magnoliopsida > Ranunculales > Lardizabalaceae > Akebia > Akebia trifoliata. The sequence continues at coordinate 28,331,847 of NC_141381.1, forward strand.
TATCTTCTACATCGATGTGACATCAGATCATATTTTCAATTGTCACAATGTAAGATCACAACCCTCAATGAGATTTAAAATCTTACTAAGTTAGTTGGGCTAATGTGACTCTTTTTAGATAGAAAAACACTTTTCTTACTAACTTAACCAAATTTAAAATCCAACACCACAACCCACTAGATTTCATGGAAATTTCATATAAAAAAAATTAAATTAATATTTTTGGGGTTGATCTAATTCCACATTCTCTCTCTCTCTCTTAACTCAACATTGTTATTATCTACAAATATTACTCCTCCAAAATAAATTTAATTAAAAAAAAAAATAGAAAATAACAACATATTTGCTAACACCAAGTTAGAAAAAAAAATAGAATCCCAATTTTTATTTAATTTAAAAAAATAATAATAACAAAGTATTTACTAACACCAATTTCAATACGACTCTCCAATTTTTAAGAAAAAAGAAAAAAAAAACAAGAATTTATGTCCCTATTTATTATAAAAAGTAGAAATCTAATTTAATTCAATTTAAAACAATGAAAATGATAACTTATTTACCAACACCACGTTTCAATAGGACTCTATTTCTTTTATAATTAAAAGAAAGTCCAAACATTTCAATAAGACTCTAATTATTATTTAAATTAAAAAAACAACATCCAATTTTTATATAATTAAAAAAAATAGAAAATTACAACATATTTGTTAGAACCAAGTTTTAAAAAGTAAAATCCCAATTTTTATTTAATTTAAAGAAATAGAAAATAACATCCTATTTACTAATACCAAGTTAGAAATAAAAGTCTCAATTTTTATTTAATTTTTAAAAAATAACAAATTATTCATTTAATACCAATTTCAATAGGATATTCCAATTTTATTTTATTTAAAAATTATAATAACAACTTATTTACCAACACCAAACCATCAGGGCTAGTTGAGATGGTAAGAGTGACTGGGTGTACTCCTGAAGTCACATCTTTGAATCTTATATGCTCCTCCACTTAAAAAGTGGTTACATTTAAATACCTAACATGTGCCAAGGTGATTGGTACGTGGGACCGTCAAAGTAAGAAAAAAAAAATCTTATTTACCAACACTATGTTTCGATAGGATTCTCTAATATTTATTTAAATTAAAAAGATATATAATTATCATGTTTCAATAGAGCTTGTCTATTTTTATATTTGAAAAAAAAAAAAAAATACAAAAGAACACCACATTCACATGCAACACACACACGCACTTTGGGACAATGTTTGTAAATAGTGTAATAATATTATGATGCCCAACACATACACCCCTATGTCCTATCACAAAATTGTAAATCATTTCTCTTGGGATATGCATAATAATAAATCTTTCCTTGTGTATCTCAAGACAAATGATCTACGGTTCTATGCTGGGAGTGTGTGCCAGAGGATGAGGGCCGTGATCAAATTATCACGACTCTTGTAAATAATAATAATGTTGAGGTGAGTTAAAGTGAGAAGAGTTGAAATGTAGGCACGATTGAAGACATAAAAGTGGGAAGGGTTGGATTTGAAAAAAAAAAAATCAATTTTAGTGATTTGTACTAGAAAGAGAATCTTTGCTAAGTTAATGCTTCTGGAGAAAATCATAGTTGGCAACGATCCCATAGTAACAGTTATAAGCGTTATAACCTTGAATAAAAGTCAACGTCCATGACTATTTTAATCCTTCCTACATAATAATCACAAAGAATGTAATGCGCGTCATGAAAACGAATAAAGTAATTGTTAAAATTTAAAAATGTAAAAAATATTTCTATAATGGAGAATACCCAAATTATTTATTTCATTGTCATATAATATAATAATTATTAATCACTTAAAATCAGTCAACGAGCTTACCATGTCATTGCATGAAGACTGGTTTTGAGTTCATGTCATGATATCAATACGACTTAGCTGACTAATTAGCAATATTATATCCAAATATAAGTAATTAAACAAACCAATCAGATTCAATCAAATTATTACTTAGCAAAAAAAATTGAGATAATTGATTTTTCTAAAATAATTTCTATAGAAGTCAACTTGTTCAATCAAAATAATAATAATAAAAGAGGGTGGTTTCTAGTGTTTTGTTACGCCTATCTTGTAAGAAGGTCACGCTCGTTCCACATACCTAAAATGCTCACTATAGCCACTTAAAAATAATTTATTTTATTTTATACACCCACCTTAAGAGTCAGGACCTATCGAACAAAAATCTCTTTTGTGGGATATTCAAAATTTAAAATAAGAGTCATGATGACTTGATTTCCTCACGTGGTATACTCAAAATACTCTCTTGACGTGGCGTGTGTTAGAATCATATATATATATATATATATGGGTCCCGTTCAATGGCCAACAGTTTGGCAAACATTTTGGCAAACACTTTTTCAAAACATGGGTTAGAGGTCTTGGAATGAGCTGATTTTTGGTGAGGATGATCTCTACGGTGAGGAGATCATCCTCACCAAAAATCAGCTCATTCCAAAACTTCTAGCCCCATTTTACAAGTTGAAAAATCGTGAACCGTCCATTTTTTGTAAACCATTTTTGATAGGGTTAGAAGTTTTGGAATGGGCTGATTTTTGGTGATGATGATCTCCTAACTGTAGAGATCATCCTCACCAAAAATCAGCCCATTCCAAGACCTCTAACCCATGTTTTGAAAAATGTGTTTACCAAAATGTTTGCCAAACGGTTGGCCATTGAACGCTACCCTATATATATATATATGGGTCGGGTTCCTGCAACACACATTGCGTGGTAAAAAATCATCCAATTCCAAAACTTGTAACCCCATCAAAATTGATTTACAAAAATTAGACGGTCTATAATTTTTCAACAAAAATTGGACGGTCTAGAAGTTTCATAATGAGCTGATTTTTGGCAAGGATGATCTCCTCACCACAGAGATCATCCTCACAAAAAATCAGCCCATTCCAAATATTTTTTCCCATATAAGACAAAACACGTTGTCTATATGTGTGTTGAAATAGTTGTCGTTCGAACCTGACTCTCTATATATATGGGAAATGTTCAGCACCCTAAGTTTTACCACACACTTTAACAAACGTTTTTTGTCCTACATGGGTTAGAAGTTTTGGAATGAGCTGATTTTTGGTGAGGATGATCTCAATGATTAGAAGATCATCCTCCCCAAAAATCAGCTCATTCCGAAATGTTTAGCCCCATGTTTACACGTTGAAAAATCGTGGACCGTCTATTTTTTATAAATCAATTTTGATGGGGTTAGAAGTTTTGGAATGAGCTGATTTTTGGTGAGGATGATCTCCTCACCATAGAGATCATCCTCACCAAAAATCAGCTCATTCCGAAACTTCTAACCCATGTAAGACAAAACGCGTTTGTTAAAGTGTGTGGTAAAACTAAGGGTGGCGAACGGGACCCTATATATATATATATATTAAGGCAAAAAGAATTGTACACATGTCCTTGTTACGAAGGTATTTTGAGTACGACACGTGGGAGAGTCAGAAAATAATTACTTTTGCAATAAATTTTTTGTTTAGTTAACGTGTCAATCTCTTCGAACTTTACCATCATTTTCGATACGAAGGAATCGTATCAAACTCGAACTCGGGCAAGACGACAAAATTGAACTTCAATTCTGCCTTGTCATAATTTTCCATCAAGTTTTCATAATGATCATGCTTCAAGATTACTTATTAAGCTTTGACGAACTTTTCATTAGTCAACTAAAACGGTTCGGTCAAATATGATTTTTAATGATCTATGACACCATCCTTCCACCAAGACCATTCGATGGCCTCTAGATTTGCCTCACGATGTTGATAACAAGTGGTCACACTCAAACCACTATTACCGAAAGATGAGTCACAACTACGTGTCACTCGCGGAAATGATTGGCACATCATAAAGAACGATACGTTTCAAGACCCTTTATACTGGAATTCTGCAAACCGGGGACGTCAATTGGGCCAAATAACCTGGTCCGACCCGTTCAAAAAATAAGGTTTAGACCTTGATTTAGGGTCGGGTTAGGCATTCTGCTCTAAATAATGCCCAACCCAGCCTATTATATATGATTTTGTAATAAAATACAATTAAACTTCACTGTAAAAAATAATAAATTTTCTTTTAAACTAGGAAGGAGTTGGGCCTCCATTTCAATGTATTAAATGGCTTCAAATGATGTCAGAACTTAAATGGTTTTACAAAGCCCGAAAATCAGATATATTATGGTTGGATTTGGGCTTATCTGAAACGTTCCAATAACTCACCTCTTTGACTCTTGGATACTTTGAAAAGGTGCTAATGGCTATGATTAAATGATTTGGCATCCATCTATTGGTTGATGTCCCTTTAAAGATGAACTTGGCTAATGTTCCACTTGAAACTAAATCATAATGATCCTCGGGATCTTCACTGACATGTCCTTTCAAAATCGATTTTTATTCCTAAATCAACAAAAGAAAGCAACCCCACTCTGGACCATTTAAGAAAGCCACTTATGAATACAGTCTAAGGGACCATTATTAAAGGCTAACCTGATAGAATAGGGACCATGGGGTGAAAATCCTACTGAACCAGAGGTCCAGAAAAGAAGATTTCGCACTCTCCATGTGGACCACTAAGTACAACTATCACATTAACACAAAACTCATTTATCTCTACCCATAAGTGGTCCTCCTCTGCAACTCTATCTTCAAGTTTCTCTTGCCATTGCAGATCAACATTAATCAAAAACCTTTGACTTAGGTTTTTGAATGTGGACTCCATAGATATTGAATATTTTGCTTAATGAAAAATCGGGTATCAGCCGATACGTTCGATACAAACTGATATATATTCTTGAAACATACAATGTTTTCGGGTCAATGTTTCATATCGGTCTTATTCGATACTGATACGTATCGACAAATACATTTCGATACAATAAAATATTTAGGCATATTATATTATATGATGTATTGTATAATATGGTGTATGATGATACATCAAATCATTTTCTTATTGAGATTAGGAAAAGATTTGTCATAGTGTATATTATAGAACAATAATAAGGTGTATGTTGATACACCAATTAATTTTCTTTTGAAGATTTGGATTACATTGAAATTAGATTAGTATAATAGCATATTAACTAGAATTTTTTCTTTAATTTTTATATAGACCCTTTTAGGATTCTTGTACTTTGGGATCTAATAATTAAATATATATATATATATATTTTTATCATGATGTCATAATATAAGATATGGCTAGCTCCAATCCTATAATCAAACCGACTATGGTCCTGTTGATATCCCCACAATTTTAATTTTTTGTCGGTAAGCCTATTTTTAATGAGTTCAGTAACTCGGTGCCGACGATATTTGAACCTAGATCTTTGGTATCATCACCCAAAGATTTTTTCAACTAAGATAGCTAGCACATTAAATATCCCCATAGTTTTCATTAACGGTATTTCATTAACCTCCTAAATCTCTTTTATTTTTTTGCTACAGTGATATCCCCGTTGGCAGATGGTCCAAGTGCGAATCTGGTCTTACGTCCAGTCCATAAGCTCATGGACTATGTTCGTTAGGACGAAATCCACTGGGTAGATGTAGCTAACCCACACAGCCCACCCACCTTTTAAATCATGAAGTAAGGCAGCTAAGATTTAAACACACGCCCCCCTTGGGGACCTCAAACTCTTACCACTAGGCCATAACCCTGATGGGTCCTCCTAAATCTAATTGATTTAATCTAATCTTAATTTCATATAATCTTTATTTAAAAAAGATTTTATGTATCACTATATGCCTTGTCCTTATTATTATAATGAGAAAAGGCAGAGTAGAAGTTGTTGAAAAAAAAATGTTCCAAAAAAGTCCCCAAAATACATTTAAACTTACTAATTAACATGATTTTTTATTAATACAAGTAAAATTGCAAATGCATAACTCCTAACCACTTTATTTAATTTTTGAAATACCAAAATACCTTTTTACTTTTCAATATTACAATGAATAAGAGTTTGATGAAAAGTTAATTTATTGAAATCTCAAAACTACTCTTTTAATTTACATAGATAACCTGATGGGTCCTCCTAAATCTAATCTTAATTTCATATAATCTTTATTTAAAAAAGATTTTATGTATCACTATATGCCTTGTCCTTATTATTATAATGAGAAAAGGCAGAGTAGAAGTTGTTGAAAAAAAAATGTTCCAAAAAAGTCCCCAAAATACATTTAAACTTACTAATTAACATGATTTTTTATTAATACAAGTAAAATTGCAAATGCATAACTCCTAACCACTTTATTTAATTTTTGAAATTACCAAAATACCTTTTTACTTTTCAATATTACAATGAAATAAGAGTTTGATGAAAAGTTAATTTATTGAAATCTCAAAACTACTCTTTTAATCTTTAATATTATAATGAGATACTAGTCTAACGCAATTTTAAAATCTCCGTAATAAATATTTTAAATTATAAAATATCCTTGTAATAATTTTTTTTTTAATAATTAGGTATCTCTTTAATAAGAGATCGGGCTTGTATTTGGGCTTTTACCCAATTTATGGACTATGATCTTGTCCAAGGACTAGTCTCGGGACATGTGCAACAGCCGCACAACACATAAACCAGATACATGAGGGTGCGCCTTCGCGGGAGGCCCGAGGAATTAATGCTCACATTGGGTATCAAACTCATGACCTATGGGCATTAAGCTCTTATCGGTCCAAAATTGCCATTGTAACATATTAAATTATTAGCCATGATAAAATAATTATTTAAATATCAGTTATAAAAAAAAAAAAAAATTAATATTACATAAATCCTTTTGTAATACATGCCATTGCCACCTAGTAGTAGCAATAAATCATATACTCTAATAAGTAATTGGTATGATAAAAATAGGAGAAAGTGACATGTCATGAGTACCCACGAATCATGAACCCTTTATTCTCCCACATGGTTGAACAAATTTGCGAAAAAGTAGAACATGTCTTTTGGTTGATCAACTTGATTAATGAAAGTTCCCTCATTGGAAACAAAAGATTCTGATTCTGATTCTCCTTCAGTTTCACTTACCAGTGCTTTTGCTGATTGTCTACATAATATCATGCGTGGTGTGGGGTCTAACTTCAAATAGAAAAAAGAAAATAACCCAAGATGATGATGATGAGAACTCATTCTCACATTGGTAGGCCAAAAGCTTTGCTTGTGAGGTCAGGTCCCCATCACCACAAAATGGGGAATTCAGGTCCGTGTTGTCTTACAGTACATTTTTTTACTCAGAAAAGCAAATAATCTTTTTCAGTATAACTCGTACATACAAGGCTGTCTTTGTGAAATTCTTACTTTTTTATGTCCTGATGAAGCTTTTGGGTTTTGTGGCTTACAGTTCTTTTTCACTACTTTGCAAGGACTCGTTGGCCTATCTGTACCTTCATATGGCCCACCCTTATGACTTATGACATCAGATCACTTACTGTCTCCTTATAAGTTACAAGGACGGCTTCTATATATATATATATATATATATATATGAAGATTTGCAAAATCTACACACATGATGTCCCAGAACACAGGACAAGGTATGAACATAAACAAAATAAAGAGCTGTAAAAAAAAAAAATGACACACAACACAAGAATTCACGTGATTCGCCTACTCCATTGATGAGAGCTGGATCAAATTACTATATTTTGAAAAAGATTACAGCCCTAGAGATCTCTAGCCACCGCACACAAAGGAAGCAAAAGCCATTTCCCGGCCTCGTGTGTGTGTGTGTGTGTGTGTGTGTGTGTGTGTGTGTGGAGTGGGTTTGGTTGGAGGGAGGGAGGGGGGAGGGGGTTGATAGAACGATGGTCCCACATCGCCTTTTAGATCCTAATTTGTGTGTTATATAAGGAGAAGACAACCCTTACATTTCGATCATGGTTTTGAGGTTGAGTTAAGCCCATGGACCTTTAATTCGACATCAAGCCGAGTCCATCTATTTCTGGATGCGTGGAAGTGTTTCCCGGGGGCAGGGGGGAGGGAAGGGGTTAAAACCATGGTCTCACATTCCCTATGGAAGCCTAATCCAACCCTCACCTTACAACCATGGTTTTGCCATTGAGTTAGACCCATGGACCTTAATCTGGTTTCAGAGTCGAGCCCATTGTTTTTGGATGTGTGAAAGCATTTCCTTGACTCTGTATACGGTGTCCCACGTGATTGGGGGGGGGAGGGGGAGTGAACGATGGTCCCACATTTCCTGTGGGAGCCCAATATGTATGGTGTGTAAGGAGAAGACAACTCTCACCTTACAATCATGGTTTTGAGGTTAGGTTAAGCCCATGAACCTTAATTTAGTATCAGAGTCTATTTTTGAATGTGTGGAAGCATTTCCCTAGTTCTATATGTGGTGTCCCATGTGATTGGAGGGGGGGGTAGAACGATGGTCCCACATTCCTTGTGGGAGCTCAATTTGTGCAGATAAGGAGAAGACAACCCTTACCTTCCGACTATGGTTTTGAGGTTGAATTAGGCCCATAGACCTTAATATGGGAGGGGTAGGGGGAAGCGTCCCTGCATGATTTTGAAAGATACTAAACACACCAATCACAACAGTAGGAATGTCAATGGGTATCCATTCAATTGAAATTAGAACCAAAAAATTGTTGTCTTGGATCGGACGTGATTCAGTTCTTTTGGCAGATACTCATAAGTGATTTATTTTTATGTGGTAGATGATTGAGGGTTTTCTTTTCCTTTCAATTTAAATAGATATTACATTAACTTCTTCAGTTTCCATATAAAATAGAGAGATTCTATTCCCACACCAACTTTTGCAAATGTGAACCCACTTAATATAAATAAATAAATAAATAAAAAGTTTCCATATGAAATATGTACTCTAATTTAAAATAGATCACCTCTACCAAAAAAAAATTAAAATTTATTGTAAAGAAAATGGATTTTAGTTTAAAAAAATAATAATTAACACATCTTTAAGTAGAACAAATTATTATTTAATTGTTAATAATTTTTTATTAGTGTAAAATTTATTTAAAAAAAAAAAACAAAAAACACAAAAGCATATGAAAAAAATTAAAAGTCACAAATAGAATCTCATCTGAACACAAAGTCTTTATAAGTGACGTATGTAAGGAAGATGGAATGCGACTATCACTCGAGATTATTTATTGATGGTTTTGATTCCTCATTCCACTTATTTTAGAATCAGAATATAAACCAAATAAAAAATGATAGGTTTCTATTCTCGATACCCTTACGCACCGATCCGTTAACATCCTTACAGAAGGAGAAATGGCTCTAACGGCCTTGCAATCCCACATATTTTTTATTTTTATTTATATATATAGGGTCAGGTTCAAAGGACAACCATTTTTACACACATATAGACAACGTGTTTTGTCTTATATGGGTAAAAATGTTTGGAATGGACTGATTTTTTGTGAGGATGATCTCTGTGGTGAGGAGATCATCCTTGCCAAAAATCAGCTCATTATGAAACTTCTAGACCGTCCAATTTTTGTTGAAATTATAGACCATCCATTTTTGTAAATCAATTTTGATGGGGTTACAAGTTTTGGAATGGGATGATTTTTTGCCAGGATGATCCCCTCGTCACAGAGATCATCCTCACAAAAAATCAGCCCATTCCAAACATTTTTACCTATATAAGACAAACACGTTGTCTATATGTGTGTCGCAATGTGTGTTGGAGGAACCCGACCCATATATATATTATATGGAAGGCAGCTGAGATGGGGAAATGACATCTACCTTACCCATCACGTGGCCAGGTATCACTGCACCACATTGCATAATATAAAAGAAAAAGGGTTTGCAATGATACGAGGAAGCTGTCCTGTCCTGTCCTGTCCTGTCCTGTCCTGTCAGGGCTCACTCGATTCGACCCAACCTTACATTGACAGAACAGAACCCATATAAGATGTATGAACCCATGAGAGTGATAGATAATGTGAGGAAAGCATAACATCAGATACCTGGCAACGTTGAGAAAGAGATTCTTTCCCTTTATCTTATCCTCCACAATCCAACTGGTAACCCACAAACAAGAAAGAATTCTGTAACCTTAAGTAACCTGTATTTCTCTTCCCACTTGACATTGATTGTACATCCTCTATATTTCTTCTCTCTCTCTCTCTCTCTCATAGTCCAGACTATATATGTATTGTGCTCTTATGTCTATTTGTGTAAACCTCTAGCCCAGCCCATTGGAAATATTGAGTGTTTGCTCTTGGGCCGAAAGCTAGCAAAATTTAAAAGGTCAACAATCTCGAGCCCTATTAGGGGGTTTCCAATTAACAAAATAATCCCTAAAATGATGGGAACCTGCACTCCACGTTGACTATCAATCATCTTAAGTATTTTTTTTTCTTTGTTAAACAGGTAAGTCTATGTCTTTAAAATAATTATTGTAATGAAATATTGGTGTCTATTACAACAAATAGATTACAATATGTAATAATTAAAAGAAAAACTATAATGTTATAATTATAGAATATATTAGAAAACTTAAAAAAAAAAATGTTTATATTTTAAATATTTATTATTAATAAATATTATGTCATAAAAATAGTTAAGAGGAAAAATGATGTCAAGCTATGGGTACGGGATGAGTGAAAATATAGCTAAGATATGAACCATGGTAGAGTTAAAATTGCCCTTATCAAGGCATAATTTAGTTAATTAATTTGTTTCTATAAATTATTAATTTTAAATTATATAGGAATTCTTACTATATAAAAGGAGATGATGGAGTAGGCAAAACAAAAGGTAACCCGACTACACTCCAAAAACATTCTACATCGTAATAAAAGGAAACCCAACTTCTTAGGTTCAAACCCCTTGAACGCCTTCTTATACTAAATGCTAATTGTTAACCACTAACCTCAGCAAGCAAAAAAAAAAAAAAAATGATGCTCTCATGTTCTTGATCCCAGACTCAATCGTTTTGGGCTCGGTTCACTATGGCTGGGACAAGTAATTAGTCTATAAATTGTTGGGAAAATAATCTAAACTATTTAAGTCCCCTGGATTTAGTAACCACAACAAAATATTACGACAAGCAAAGAACATCAAAGCATTTAAACTCCGGGTCTAGATGGCTTTGAAGAGGGGTTTTATGAGTCTTTCTGGGATGTGGTGGGTAGGGATATCTGTGAAACAGTTTGGAATTTCTTCCAGCATGGAAAATTATTAAAGGAAGTTAATTCAACATTTCTTTGTTTGATCCCGAAAGAGGAAATTGCCAAGACCTTAAACAAGTTCCGACCTATTTCTCTCTGCAATTTTCTTTACAAAATTGTGTCAAAAAGTCTAGCAAATAGGCTTTCCTTGTGTCTCTCTTCTATGGTGAGTCTCCACCAATCGACTTTTATTAAGGGTAGAAAAATAAAGGATATTATTCTTTTAGCCCATAAGATGATCCATATTTTTCATCTTTCAAACAATCCTCAAGCTTTGTGTGCAAAAATAGACATCCGAAAACTTATGATTGGGTGGGGTTAGTAATGGAATGTGTAAAGACTGCTAAATTTTTAGTAATAATTAATGGGTCATCCCATGGTTATTTTTCAAGCGGTCGCGAATTGCAACAAGGGGATCCTCTTTCTCCTTATATTTTCACTTGGGTAATGAAAATCCTTTCTTCAATTATTTTGTACAGAATTGATTCACATTTGATTGAGGTTCCTAAAATCCAAGGGATCTTTGGAATTTCACATCTAATTTTTGCGGATAATGTATTTTTTTTTTCTTCTATAAATGATATCAATTTCGTGAAAATGTTGAGGGGATCTATTGACTTATTTCATTGTTGTTCGTGTCTTGAGGTTAGTGCAAATAAAACTGTGGTGTCCTTTAGTTAGGATTTTATTAATAAAGAGAATGTCATAAACTGTCTTGGTTCCCAAGAGCGTAGTCTTCCCATAACTTATTTGGGTTTGCCTCTATTTTTTTCTTGATTAATCCATTCCATGTGTCAGCCATTGATTGATAAAGTGTAAAAGAGGATTTTTGGGTGAAAATCACATTTCCTTCCTTATGCAGGCCGATTGGAACTTATTAAATCCATTTTGTCGAGTTTTCAATTCTATTGGTTGACTTCCTTCAATATCCCAATTAGTGTTCTTAAAAAATGGAGTCAATTTTAAATAAATTCCTTTGGAGTGGTCATCTTTAGATAGATATAGTCATCTTATTTCTATGGAATAAAGTGTGTACTCCTATGGAATCCGGAGGTCTTGGCATTAGAAGGGCTCAGGTGCGGAACAAAATTGGGTTGATGAAGTCCTTTTGTAACCTAATTGAGAACAAATCGTTATGGTTATCATGGATGTGATAAAGATATTTGAAAATTTCAGATTTGTGGCGTTGTCAACCACCTCAAATGGCTTCTTGGGCTTGGAGGGGAATTTTGAAGGCTAGGGAGGAATTGATGAATTATCTAAATATTTTTTGTGGGAAATGGGAAAAATACATTTATGTGGACGAACCCTTGGTTAAGTGGTGATTTTTTGGTTAACCGCTTTGGGTATATCATGCTTTTGGAAGCCGTATTGATGCAAAGGTGAGTGAGTTTGTACAAGAAGGATGGTGGTATTTGAGTAAGCCGGACTTGAATAGAAAGAAAGAAGTAATAGATGCTACAAATGCATTTTCTTCTAAAAGTATGTTTATTGCTATAGATGGGGAGAGACCGAAGGAGGCTTGGAAATATGTTTTGTGGAATAAATGGAGAATTCTGAGATATTCCATGATAACATGACTTGCTATGCATAAGAGGCTTTCTATCGTGGACAGTTCACATAAAAGAGGTTTTACTTTTGTTTCATGGTGTCCCTTATGTTATAAAACATTGGAGTCTTGTGACCAATCTTCTTTGAATGTGAGTTTAACCAATGGCAATCTGCTTGAAGTTTGGAATAAGTAGAGTGAGTGTGAGTACATCTCGAGAAGAAATTTTGGTAATTGGTAGTGTTCAATTTCCAAGCAAAGTGATGCATAATGTGTTGAATTTGAGCTTCTGTGCTCTAGTTTATCACTTTTGGAGGAAGAGGAATAACCGTATTTTTGATAGTATGGTACATGATAAATACTATATTCCTTAAAAAGTTGGAGAGGATGTTAGTTTTTTTTTTTTTTTTTTCATGGAGTAGAGATTAAAAATGAGTTTAATGAAGCGAGTTGTCCATTCTTGAATAGTTGGGATCGCTCTGCAAAATTATGCAACGCTCTTCGAAAAGTATGTTTTGGTCTTGTCTTCAAGAAGGGTTTGTGAAAATTAACACAAATGGTTTTGGTGTTGGCCATGGGAGCCGGTATTGGATTCATTGGTAGAAATCTTGTTTGCATTGTTGTAAAAAAGAAAAAGGTACATTAAAAGCCAGATTTGTTCAGATTCGATGTATTCTATTAATTGCTTGAATAAGATGATGATACGTTCTTGGTGGTATGAAAAAGCAATGAAGAAATCCAGATTTTGGCACAATCATTTCAAGATTATATTTTTTTATTTCCATTGGTAGGAAACAAATAGAGGGCCAGACTTTTTGGCAAGGCTTGGAGCTTGTGGGAATGAATTTCTTGTAGTAGAGGATGTTGTTTCAACGCCTCAAGAACTCATGAATATTGCAATTGATGATCTATCATTAATTATGTTTGAGTTTAATGAATAAAAAAGGGAGGAACCCTACAACACCAGCTTACTGATGGAAAAAAACAGAACATCAAAGCATTTATAGTCTCTTGGCAGAACAAAAGCATTGCCTTGGCAATGCAACACTCAAACCGAAAAGCAAGGGTAGAACCGACGACAGTACAGTCCACACGACACCTAAAACTGGGGCCTCCAATTGACCTTAAAAGACTTAACACCGAAATAGTCCCTATCATGGAACTCAAAAGCTTGATCCCTTCCCAAATTTCTTGATGTAATGAGGATCATGGAGAAACCCTAAAAACGGGTTAAAAGGAAACAACTCTATCATGATCCCATTCAAATTTTCAATGGCAGTTACATTTATAAAAGAAAGGAAAAAAATACAAAGGAAACTCTGCAATGTTTCGTGACCAGTTCATATGAATGAGATGGCTATCAAGAAATCGGTCCTTATAGTGCACAAAAGGAAAAATCAGTTTCTTTTTTATTTTTTTACCCGTATTCTTCCTAAGAAATGAATATTTTTTACTCAAACTGCAAAAGAGAACCCCAAAAGCTAGATACAAAATCTGCAAGTGAACAATTTCATAAGCACCTGCAGATGTTACATATATAAAAAAAAATTCTGTTTTACACTTCAGAAAAGAAATTATGGGAGTGTTTGATACTCGACCTCTCTCTTATGAAGCACAGGTACGCATTCACATAGTCAAGCTCCCTAGAACATGAGAATCTTATTGCTGAGGATTAAAATACCCTGTAAATGCCAAAGTAATAATAATTGTGACCAGAACAAGAATCAAGATGGTTGTGCTGATTCTAATTCAACAAAAGCAAAGTCAATTTTTTCCACATGACATAACAGCTGAAAATGACATTTCCCGTTTAATTGATGAGAAGCAGCAGCAGGAGGCATAAAAATACTTGCTTTTGTACTCTTGATTAGTGCCACATCCCTAAGAGCGAGCATCCTTACTAAAATTGCACTGCTCATATTCTGTCTTGGCCCTACTTACCATAATATCCTAACCTAAGGTATCTGATGCAGGACGATGAGGGGAGACAAGAAAATATGGAGATTTTAGGGAATTTGATTTAGGATTTTGGGTAAGGATTAAAGATTTGAGATTAGATTTACGATTTGAGTTTGGATTAAGATAGGGCAAACCCAAAAGGTCAAATAATTTATTTTTATTTTTTTTCAATTATTGTAGGATAGAGAAAAGGGTTAAAGGTTTGCAGGATAAGGAAATGATTAAAGATTAAAGATTTAGAAAAGAGATCAATGAAATAAGGGTTGAAGAAAATGGGAAAATAAATACGGGTAGAAATTTGTAAGTTTCAGGAATCAAGAATCAAGAAAGGGTATCAAGAATCAAGAAAATCAACAACAATGAACTAAAAGAAAATCAAAACAAAAGAATAGAAAAGAAAAATAAAGATTAGAAGAAAATAATGTTATATTGGACTCACTCCAAAATGGCCTCACACCACACCCATTGTTGGGAAGATCAAACTCAAGCTTTTTTTTTTATTCATCATTCTTTATTCTTTGAAGAAAATTATAGTAAAAAGCAAGTATTTATAATGTTCTCTAAACCCTAAATCTAATCTCAACTATCCAACTAAAATAATGAGATCTAATGGTTGTAAATAAAACTTAAAACAACTTAAATAAAACAAAAACAAAAATACCATCTATGTCACAATCCGGTAACTTTATTTCTCATGAATTTTCAGCCTATGAAAACTCATTAAAAATACACTATAAAGTTACCAAATTGCCCCCTAACACCTATACTAATATCATAGGTTAATTAAACATCAAAATAAGCCCAAAAAACCTAAAATAGAAAACTAAAAAAAAAAAAATCTACTCTTCAATATTTGATGTCCCCATCAGTATCCTTTCGATTTCTACTTTTGCATTGACTTTTCTATGGTATCATAGACCAATATTGAATCCTTGCAAGTAGTGCCTAGAAACATCCAAGAAGGCATTTCTGACTAATTGGCTTAAATGCACCATTATCAAAGAGGGTTAATGATGCTCATTATTTATGGTACTTTTTTTTTATAGTTAGTTTACAGTAATTTTGTTTTTCTCATGAAGATAGTTGGAAGTGTTTTTATTAAAATGATGAAAGATCCCTATTTTCTTGAATGGTTTTTTTCCGTAGTAGGTATAGTTTTTTTAAATTTATCTGTAATTAGAAGTGGTAAGTTTTCAGAATTAAGTCTTTACGAAAAGTGCTTTTTTTTTTTGCCTTTAAGTTGAATTTGAGTTGTCTAGCAACCCATAGAAAGACATGTACTCATTCAGTATAGAGTCAAACAGTATTTTTAAAGTTGCTTTGATTTGCTATGGTTCTTCCCACTTTTCAGATGGTAAATATTTCTCACAACATGGTAGTGTTAATCAAACCCAACTGCAATGTGAGGAGTGATTCCTTGCTTGGATGTTGCTGATTCCATCCCAATATTTTATGAACTATAACCCATCAAAATAGTCGAAAGTCTGACCAGCCTTAATCTAGAACTAAGCCTGCCCCAGTCCCATCCATACCCTAAATCTTAAGTCTCCTCCGATTAAGTGGATGAGGAGAAAATTTCAGATTCTCTTATTTAGTACCACAAAACCATGCAATCTTAACAGCATGCATGAACAAGATTTTGGTAGAGCAAAAACAATCACCTTATTGTGCAATTTCAACATTTAGGCCATCCTCATGATTCACAATATCAGCTTCAGATGATCCAGTCTCACATGATGAGATGGTAACAGGATTGGACTGGCAAGCTTCTACCAGTTCCATAGGCTCAGCACCGCCCTTTATCCCTTCTGAATCCAAAGGTTCACCATTTCCATTGGTAGATTCTACCTGAGAAACACTGCATATTGACTTTCCAGTACTTGATGAAGAAGACCCTGATGTTACAATATTTGCCACAACGTCAACATCCGGAGAACCCTTTGGAGTGGTAGTTGGAGAACGTTCTCTGCCACTGTAGTTGTTACTAGAATGACTGGAGGTTGTTAGCCAAGAAAACTGTAAATTGTGGCCTTGCAAGCATTTACCATTTGAAAATGCCCTCTCTGCTGATCGACGTGTTGTGAAAGTTATAAGAGCACAACAATTTTCAGACGGCTTGGAATGAACAGCACCAGTATGAGCTTCCAGTTCTTCAAGCTCAACGGTAGAGAGATCTCCGAATGGTGAAAAGTGTTCTTTCAAAACAGTAACCTAAAAAATAGAAAGACGTCAGTTTCAAAGTACGATGATCCTGGTGCATTTCATCACATAATCAACTAAACAGAATAAAATGGTAGGAAACTCTTTACGGTGATAAAAAGAAAATCTAATCTAACTACATCTCTTTAAGGGTAAATCACAGATTTAAATATAATCTCAGGGCATTGTCTCAGTTAAGAGAAAAAACCAAGATTGTCTCGGTCTCTAGAAATCGTACAATGTTTCCATCCGGTCTTGACAAAAAATGAGTATTTCTGCCGAAACAGTATGGAACTTCAAATCTATAGGTGAGGTATAGATGGTGACAATTATCATCACTATATATCAGAAAAATATATGTAGTGCCCATGTAACAAGGACTCATTCCATCTATCCAAAAAAAAAAAAACGACTCATTCCCTAAGATTATTCTGCACTGGACCCAATGAAGAACAAAACAAAACTACACTTACAAGTTTTTCCAAACAAAATATAGAATATTTTGCTTTATATAACAGTTATACATTAGAGAGAGAGTCTTACGTTAGCAAAATCAGCAGGTATTGGTGGAAGAATTCTAAATGTGGTAGGACGATTGTCCAATTTGAACCTATTCACCAGAAAGGGAGTCCCTACTGGTGCTGACAAACAGTTTGGCAGCCTTGAACTCCTAGGTGACTGCAACACCATGTTTGGGTTTGTTTTTGATGTGGGAGACACAATACTCTCTCCAGAATTGTCCTTATCCAGTGTCTTCTCAGCTGGCTGTGCCCCAGTTGTACCATAATTTGTGGACCTCGGAGTTGAAGATCTTGCAACATCATTCAGCATCGCCACCTTCTGCCTCTTAATACCTTGTTCAACAGTCACTTCACCCTTGACTGTTATAGCCTGCAAAAAAAACATTTTAGGGTGGACTGCAGAAAGATCCTGGGATATGTTATTTCCTTCTTATGCTGCCATTTATTAATTCTTGTTGAAACAAGAATGTGGACACGCTAGAGACGAATAGGTAAGATATATTACTAGTCACTGAAATCTTCTTTCATTTCACTTCTTATTGATACTTCTCTTAAGAATTGAGCATATTAAATAGCTGGAAAAAGAGAAGGTGCAGACTCATGCACACTAACCGAGTTGATCTGAGAGATTGTTTAACAGTATCTTAAAAGATTCTCTCCAGTGCAGTGGAATGTTCATTAATACAGTTTAAGAAACAAATATGCATCTATGACTACATAAACCAAAGGAATGTTATTTTGCTAGGCAAGAAAGATTAGTAGTTGAAGGCAGGTTTTGAACCCAGGTCGTGGTATCAACACTCACAAAATTTAACCAACTTAGAAAGCTGGCACTTTCACCTTAGAAATTAAGAACCAAATGTTTACAATTGAAGAGTTTGCAAGCATGTGTCAACAACACTAGAGCTCTATACATACATACATACATTAAGGGAACCAACGTTGGGAGCCAAAATTTGTCCTATATGGGAAAAGTTTCGGATTTGGCTGATTTTTTGTTTGGATGATCTCCTCGCCAAAGAGATCCACACAAAAAATCAGCCCATTCCTAAACTTCTAACCCATATAGGAATATTTTGACTCCCTAATGTAAGCTGCCGAACATTGCCCTATATATATATAGTGGAAATTGAGTCTTACTTGTTTCTCAAGCTCATACAACTTGCGGCGGAAGTCGATCCGTTTTCGGTCCAACCTTTCCTGCTTTAAACGGATTTCCTCCTTCAAAAGTTCCAAATTGTCCAGCTTCTTCTGTGATGAAGGTGGAGCCTTGGGACCATTTGTCATCCCAGGTGCAGAACCAACCTTCGGAGCTATGGATGGGAGATTTTCTTTTCCTCTATTAGAAACAGATGTCACACCACTCGGAGCTGCAGATGCAGTATTGGCCCCACTGCTTACACTGTCAACAGGAACACTGTCCCTGTTAGCCCACCATAGCTTGATGAAGCGGTTACCCATTACAGCATCTGGTGCCTTCAGAGCGGCCTCTGCCTCTTCTCTTTTAGAGAATTGGACAAAAGCTCGTTCACTGTTCAGTGGTATATAAATGTCTATAACCTCCCCAAATTTTTGAAAATGTGAAAGAAGAGCCTCCCTCTTGTTATTTTTCAGGGGAATATTATTGACAAATAGAGTACGTAAAGCTTTTTGCGGAGTTCTCCCAACATTACCCGCAACAGATTTCATAACTTCTGAGACAACGTCTTCTGAAACAGTCCATTTCCTTTGATGGCCATTAGCTGGAACACCGGACAATTCCTGCTCTTGATTTTCTTTTGGTTCATTTTGGAGACAACCATCAGTTTTTGCTGCCATTTCTATTTTATTTCCAGAATTTCCAATTCGTCCCCAAACAGATGAAGTTGTAGAGCATTCACGATCATCAGATAACCTGAAATTAGTGCGGTCAGAAAAGTCAGCATCCCATAAGGGTTCAGTCTCATCAATCCTGGGTGACGGGAGCCTCAGGAGAGCACTTGATGTTTCAGGACGGTCAGTACTCCACAAAGGCTGATCGGGATCATACAAATCAGGATCACCGGCACTAGCTGAAGTAGACAACACCCGGTTCAAGCTTAAACCATCGTTACTTGTTCCAGGCTTGCTACTCTTATCTTGTAAATCTTTGCTGTTTGTTAATAGGCTCGAAGGAGCATTGACCGATGATAAAGGTCCCATTCCAGCTGGAGTTCCAAGTAAGTGTGCACTTGGAAGTGAAACAGGGAGATTGAACTGTGAGAGGCTCTGTGATTTGCAAAACCAGCCATTGGTTATGAAAGTTGGATGGGCCTTATGCAATTAAATAAAAAAATCTCAACCCCAAGATCTTACTTCTAAGCAACAATTTCTTCAGTTTATACAATTAATGATTTTCTTACTCCCAGTAACATTTCTTATTTGTTATCAACAATAGAATAATATATTGTAAAAAACCTTACTTCAAATGCTTTGCAATATTAAAGAAGAAATATGAAAGCATGAACAAATTTCATCCTCCCTGCTTCTTCGTTGTGTATAGAGCACATCAAGGCTGGTTGGCACCAACCACTCAGTGGGTTGCACAAACGATATATAGTTGAAAGTAGGATCCAATCCAACTGGATCAACAGTAGAGTTTTTTTAAAAGGTACAACATAGACATATGATCAGTGTTTTAAAAATAAATAAAATAAAACAACTATTTTTTTTGGCTTGATACATGGTTTGAAAATGAACAATTACTGAACTCTTAAATTTTAAATTTAAATCAACACTGAAAGTTGTCATTTTAATTTTCTTGTTTTGTAAAGTTCTTAAAATCTTCTGAGGGGGTGGAGCCTGTGACTGTGGGATTAGTCTCAGCCAAAGGGTGGGGGGATACCCACGAAAAAAAAAAAAAAAAAAGTTCTTAAAATCTTGTAACCTACATCATGTGGCATTAGATCATGTTTTTGAAGTTGAAGTTACCAGATTTTGGGAAGAAACCAAAAATACTTAATATTTCATTTTTGGGTCTGACCGGTTGAACCACTTTGGACTGACCCGGTCAATCATATGGGTCAACAACTGGTCCAGTTTTTGAAACAGTGCATATGACTCAATCAGCTTTTCACCTAGAAGATACCCCAGATTGGATCCATGGAATGTTAGGTCACAACCATCCTGCTTGTGTACTACAAGTACAGCAATGGCAGGGAAAAGCCTTCTTCCTGACTTTACATCCTATAGAAATCAGCCTCACAAAATCCATGGCAAAGGTTTATGTCTATGAAAATATGCTCATGAAATCAATAAAGCAAGTAAAAAAAAAAAAAAGTGTATACCTGAACATCTTCGACAACAATACGATTTACACCATGCTCCATTGGACACATATCCCCCCGCAGACAAAATCCACGCTCCTCGAAGTCTTTACAGCGTTGACAAGGAATGCCTATACTTAATGTAGGATTTATTGGTGGTCTAAGAGTTCCTTGCAAAAACGGATGGAACGTGTCCAGGCCCCCATTGGGCATTCCTGGAACTAACCCAAATGCACCCCAAGATGCACTGAGCGTACTTGCAGCATCTTGGAGCCCCCTTCCTGTGAACAGATTAGGAGGCAG
The DNA here is from genome assembly GCF_017979445.1 of Akebia trifoliata. Lineage (NCBI taxonomy): Eukaryota > Viridiplantae > Streptophyta > Magnoliopsida > Ranunculales > Lardizabalaceae > Akebia > Akebia trifoliata. Next base: position 28,352,892 of record NC_141381.1, read on the forward strand.
ATGTCCCTGCACAGTCATTTGTGATGAAAAATCATGCGGATCAACAGAGCTGAATCTTGACTCATGTTGGCTCCAGGGAGTGAGACCCCTTCCTCTTCCTCTTTCGATGGGAAGACAACTTAGTGAGGTAGATAAATCAAAACGAAACGAAGGGTCACCGTGAAATGCCTGGCTTGATCTGGCCCTCTGACCTAAATCCAGAGGAGCCCGAGGCAATGGTCCCAAGCCAGGGCGCCTTTTTTCGAACTTCACAAAAAGGTCTCTCTCCAAAGGACCAGGGTTATATTCTTTTCGGTTTTCGCTCGGCTGAAGATTACTCTCTGGGAACATGCGCCCATTTTCAAAGGGTCTGTTCCGCTTTCTGTTTGGCCTCCTTAAATGTTGTTCATTCACCTCGTTGTCAAAAGACTGAGATGGGGTCTCCCGCCTCCGATGTTTATGGTTGCGATCATCATCATTGTCATCGCTGGCTTCTTTCTCTTCAGAATCACTCCCGTGACCAGAAGAAGGAGAAAACCCTTCTGGCCTCGAAGACAAGTTTTTCAATTCTACCAGATCCTCCGTAGTGAGAGAAGGAGATGGCCCAACTTTCTTGATAGAATCCAAACCCTTGACAGCTTCTACAATTGAACCATCTTCTAGAGAGTGGAACAATTTTGTGATGAAAGAATTTGTACCTATAAACATGGGAAGAGGATTGAAAATAAATTATTTTTATAAAATGAAAGAACAAAATATAATTAGAATTGCATTTTTCATGACCTAGTGTACTTCTATTCATGTGTACAAGATCATGAATGGAAAAAATATAACATCCAATAGATATCACATTCAAGGAAAAAATATAACATTAAATAGAACGCTTGTTTCTCTTATGAGAATATGCATTAACTAATACCACAGGGTATTTATGGAAAATCCAAGGACACCCAGTTCATTTCTTTTTCTAACCTTCTCTTCTATGCACCCTTTTCTCTATTATTTCTCCTTACATACTCAATTACATCCTCTTTCATACATATCCTTCCTCCATCACAAATTTCTTGAACAATCTATCTTTTTTCTAAACGTGTTTGCTAAAGCTCTCATCAAATACTACTTGAGATACAGAAGCACTAAAACACCAAGACTAGTTTGATCAACAAAAACCTATCACTTACTCTGTCTGCAGCTACAAGCCTACAACATCATTTAACATACCCTATTTACCTCAACTAGGCTTTGCTGCCATTCGTCTAGTTTGGTGTTGGAACCATTACCAAGAGATAGTGGGAGGACCATAAATTAAACCGTAAGTTTTCGATTTTCAAAGAACTTTTAATAATTAAGAAAAAAAATGGAAGAATATATAAGCACATTTTATTTTACTTATTTTTTAATATAGTACTCCGTGTTTTTTTACAACCCCCCAACACGTAAGAGATTGTTTGATGGAGCATTACTTAGACGAGTCACGGTGCTTCACTTGATGCTAAGGCTTAGGATGTGCATGTTTAAAAAAAAATCTTTGTGTGGTAGTCCCTAGAAATATTCTCTGACTCTCATTTGCATGTAATCACAAAGGTGTATGCAAATCACCTTTTTGTTCATTGAAGTGTGGCTATAGACAAAAACCTCATTGCAATGTCTCAGTGGATTGGGAGTCAAATGGATATTCCTCTCTAGGATGTGGACAAAGCAGGGGGTTGGTTATTGATTTTCATTTAATAGTATATAAAAAGAAGTTAGAAAGAAAGAAAAAAAATAAACAAAAGGAAAAAAAAGGTGTTCCCCTTCTCACCTCTGCTGGGATGTTCCAAAAGAATGGAACAAACAGATTTCGCAAATTAAAATCAACCTTTTTATTCAGTAGAAGCAGCCTTTAGAATTATTATTTTTTCCATTTTGATTAGTAAAGCAGATTTAGTAAAACAAACTGTGATTAAAATTAAAAAATAAGATACTTAGATCCGATTTGTGATTCATCCATTATTAACAAAAATTGAAGATGGACTATGGAAAAAAGAAGGCTAGCATACTACGGCAAGACAAAAAAGCTCTGCTTCTTAATAGCAGAATCGCTAGGAACGCTGGTAAAGAGAGCGGTGAATATTGGTGAGTTGGTAGGATTTCAAGTTGAGGATGAGGGACAGCAAGTATCACATTTACAGTTTGCAGATGACACATTGGTCTTTTTGGATGCATCCCTAGATCAGGTAAGATTCTTGAGAGGACTTCTTTGTTGTTTCCAGGTGATATTTGGGCTTCGAATTAATCTAGGAAAAAGTAAGTCTTTGATATAGGCCTAGTTCCAAAGATTCGTAGGTGGGTCACAATGTTTGGTTGGACACAAGGTTTCTTTCCATTCTATAGCTAGGTTTGCCTTGGAGGGCAGGTTTCAGATGTAAAGAAATTTGGGGGAGTTCGTGGAAAGCGAGATACCTCTCAAAAGGGAGTATTGTCACACTGATCAAGAGCACCCTTTTCAAGTATACCGGTTTATCAACTATCCTTGCTCCTGATTCCCAAGAGTGTTGAGTTAATATTGTAAAAGTTGATTAGAAACTTTTTGTGGAATGAGAGGGATGGGAAGAGAAAATTTCACTTGATTAAGTGGAAGGTGGTTTGCTACCCAAAAAGAAATGGGGGGTCAGGCATTAAAGGTCTCAATCTATCTAATATGACTCTTTTAGGGAAATGGTTGTGGAAATTTGGAGAAGAGAGGTCAAGTATGTGGAGAAAGGTTATTAAGGCAAAATATGGTGAAAAGTTACATGGGTGGGAGTCTAAAGAAGTTAAGACCCCTTACAGGTGTAGTTTGTGGGGATGAATTATGAGTGTAAGTTCAAAGTTTAGGGAGTTGGTGGCCTATAAATGTGGGAGCAGGGATAGAATTCACTTCTGGTAGGGCAGGTGGTGCACTAGGTCTCCATTATCCACTCAATTCCTGTTGCTATACGCGCTATCCTTAAAAGAGGGAGTCCAATTGCTGAATTCCTGAACCATTTAGGGAATGGGTCATTGTGGGATTTTGACTTCAAAAGGGATTTTAATGATTGGGAGATTTGACAGAGTGCAAAGGACATAATCTTCTCTATAAGTTCATTCCGATCAATAATGTCCCCACAAAGTTTATCTTCCTTCTCTGTGGGTCCCATTTGGGGTCATAAAATTCCCTCGAAAGTGGCTTTCTTTATTTCGTTGGTGGCCTCGGGCAAAATTCTTTCCTTTAATAATCTTATAGCCATAGAGGATTTGTTGGGCCAAATTTTTGTTTCTTGCTCAGAGGGAATGGGGAATCAATTGCCCACTTACTGATCCATGGCCCATTCGTTTGGAAACTTTGGTTCCATTTCTTGAGTCTCTTTAATTGTTCATGGGTGCAACCAAATTTGGTCCTCGCACTTTTCCAAGCTTGGAATCTTAACGTGTTCTTGGGTGGAAAAAGATAGCTTTGGTACCTCATCCCTTTTGTCATGTGTTGGGTAAAGTGATGAGAAAGAAATCGAAGGATTTTCAATGGGCATGATTTGAAGGTTCAAGATATGATATCGGAGGTGTTGGGCTTTATGTATTTTTGAGTAAACTGGAATCAGATTTTAAAGGGGTGTTTTTTAATACTTTGTGTTTAGACGGGAAGCTTTATGCTCAGAGTAGTCTTGTAATTTGGCTTTCTTCTATTCTAGTTTTCTTGTATCGTGGCTGGTTATCTCAACCGGTCGTTTTCTTCGATTAATAAAATTTGTTTATATATCAAAAAACAAAACAGCTATGCCTCTTCTCAGGGGTTCTTGGGGGCGGCTGAAAACGAGTTGCATGGGCCGTTGTATGGCCAGTCAACCCATCCTCAGCTTTTATTCCCCCTTTGAACTCCTTTTACCCCCACAGTTGCGAATTGACTGACCCCAAGAGTAAAGCATAAGTAACAATTAAATAGGGTTAAATCTTCACATCAATAAACTCCAACTCCCCAAAACACATGCAATGCTTCGTAACATGCACCAGCGATCACGCCAACCAGTTTAATTACAATAAGAGTAAATTTGAATGGTAGGAATCATAATTCTGAAGGCATAAAAGAAGAGGCAAAACAAAATCTTCTCAAATGAAGCATACCCGGACCCAGAAATTCAACTAATTTCTCAGAACAAAGTTGTTGTAGCTCTTCAATAGGTTTGTCCTTCTTTAGCAATGCTGCCACATATTCAGCAAGAATTACAGGGTCGGCCTCCGTCCTGCAGAATGCAAACAACATTCACAAAAAATTAATAGTGATGAAGAGATGCTGATGTAACTTTTTTGCCTTGCTCTTTCCGTTGTATGCCCCCCCCCCCCCCACACCCAAAAAAAAAATTTCCTTTATGTTGACCAAAAAAATAAATTTTTTATATGTAAATGCCAATTTATAGATAAAAGTGGTCGAGATGACCAACTAAGTACAGCAAGATAAACCACAAATGACAAAGACTCAAGACCACAAAACCATTCCCACCTTCCCAAAAAAATCCTCAAAAAATACCCCCTCTGAACACTATAAAGACTTTACACCACCAGAAAACAAACCCAAGCTGGAAATACAAATGCCTTGCAAGGAAGGTTCCTTGGCTTTGAACACTCAACACTTTGAAAAAAGGAAAGGAGTTTAGCAAAGTCATTATTTTATTGGGATGTTTTTTCATTGGTAAAATCTGTTCATAGTTTAGGGGTTTCTTTTTTAAAGATTTTTTGTTTGAATGGGATTTTGATAGCAATGAGGACTCCTAATGTTTTAATGGCCTCCAGCTCTTTTTGTTTTAAACTTTCTTTTTTCTCCTCCTCTCTTCTGCTTTTTCAGGATGGTCTTCTTGATCACCTCTGTGGGTTCTGTTTTGCTTCTTGTTTGCTACAATAAGCTCGCTTAACCAATCAAAAAAATTCAAAGAATTTCTAGAAAGTACAAATTTCATTTTAATGAATAATGTAACAAAAAAAATTCTAAGAAATTCATACATAGCTTCGGAACCCAGTGCTCAGGATAATTAGGTTTCACGTTCAAATCCCTCTTAATCTCTATTTTACCAAGTTTTAGTTTGACTCCTCAAATTGATTTATCCAAACAAACTAATGAAGATTGTAGGACTGACAAAATTACAGTTTAATAATTGCAAACTATCAGAAATGCAATCATCATTTAATAAAATAGGGTTAGGAACCATCTCTCCAAAGGCGATTCTTTGGAGAGAAAAAATGCATTAAAGGACAGAAAAAATGACACAAAAGAGGGAAATTAATTGAAAGATAGATTACATAGATTTTCGATATAAATGAAACGAAATTAACTCACTAAACCTAATCACAGCTGCAATGTTCTTCATATCCAACAAAATTGGGGGGAAAATGGAAATGCAAAACCCTAGAAACCAATAACAATATATATGTAGATATAGGTTTTCGACGATCGAAGACAAGGACAAAAAGAAAATTCGAGAATTCGAGATCACTTACAGTGGTTGGAGATTCTTTACGAGATATCTAGTTAAGGAAGATTCCTCAAATTTCATATTTACAACCATCACTCTTCATCGTCTGTTGCCGAATACGAGGAAAACGAAACCCTAGATTGCAATTGATGGAGGAAAATTTGCAGAGAGAGCGATGGCAGAAGTGTAATTAGCAGAGGAACAACGGGGTTGTGTTGAGTGCTTCGTCTGTATACGTTGGTGGGGTTTTTCAACCTATTTGTTCTCTGCGGAAGAAGCTGAGACTCCAAACCAAATGGATTTTTTTTATTATTTTTTGGCGAAAAGAACCATAGGGAAGCGAGAAGGAATAAAAAAAAATTAAAAACATAAATAAAAAATTACAGAAAATTAAGTTAATAGTAAATAAAAAAAAAGGTATTTACGATGTAAGGAATTGTGGGTTTTTGGTAATTTACTTTGAGAATTTCTATTGGCACCTCAATTTGTTTACTTATTGCAGTTCAATTAAGAAAAAAAATTAATACTAGATGATCCATTCTTTCGCTTTAGGAGAATACATTGGTACTTTTTTTTTCTATTTTTTTTAACTCTTATTAGATGCTAAATTTTACTTACTAGGTATCATTAATTTATTCATATATCACACTTCAATGAAAAAAAATTAAAAATTATGTATAAATTACAATGGTAAAAAAGATGATTTTATTTTTTATTCAGATAAATGAATTTGGATTTATGGGATGAGAGTAATTTTACAATTTTACATTAAAAAGAGAAAAACCGGGGTAGCACGAAGAAGTTTTAGAAAAAATTATCCTTGCATCTTTGAAAATCATTTAATTTGATTATTTGACTATTATAAGAAAATGATGGTGTGCCAATAGCAATTGTCTTTATTTTAATGGCAATAAAATAATTTGTGCCCAAAAAATTTGACTAATGATGATCTCATGCTCTGTATTTGGATGGTCCCTAACTTGATAGTTAGGGAACCATAAATCTTTTTCTTGTGTATCTCGTAGCAAAGGGACTATGGTTCTGTGATGAAAGCGTACAAAGCACATATGAAAAAAGAGCGTCAAATTATCACAACTCAAAAAAATTCCATGAATTGTGGTCAATGGAAAATAAGTAAATAACTACAAAATCAACAAAATTTCACGATAATTTGCAAAGAAACAACCAAGCATACAATTGTTGTGGGCCTACCAAGTACAAGAGAAATGATTTAAGGCGTGGTTAAAACATGTTTAAAAGAAGGCTGTGTCAAAACTCAAGAGAGTGAAAAATGGATGCAATGCCCCCTATGTCAATGTGTAGATATCACACTGAATCACACCATACAAGCTGATGGCCCTGCTTGATACACCCCGCGACATATCAAAATTCGTAAAAGCATATTGACAAAGTTTGGATTTTGTGATTATGCAGTGAGAGGTCAATTTGGTTAATTCAGAAAAATTTTGCAACGAAATTTCAGAGATTATACAAAATATTTTATTGGATTTCTTACTAAAACCTATCATCATCAACCTCTCTGTCTCTAAAGCCTAACTTTTTTGATGTTGAATGTTGAAAAAACTAAAATTTTGGAGGTGAAGGATAAAATATTTCCATATTCCATGATTAATTGAGGGATTGTTGATTGATTTGTCAATTTGCCAAATTAATCAGCTAACCCCTAATTAGGAAAATTTTACGAATTTCTTGAAAAATTCGTCCAATTTTGTGATCATGGGTGCAAGACCCTACTGAGTCATGAGTAGTGTCAAACGACCTGGCACCTTCCAAATTAAATGATTTCAAATGATTCTGATCACGATGAACTACTACATGACATCAAGAGGCATATCAAGATCAAATCCATGAGAGAGATATCATCCAATTGATAGACGACTTCACAAAAGGTTACCTTGATGGATGTTGATTGATAATGTCCTAATTATTCGATTTTGGGATTGTAATTACACTAAGATTATCATCATATAATTGTTAGTTCATATAAATAATTGCAAAATTAAATTATTTATCCAAATTAATAGAACTAATGAGATATTATTGCTAAATGCAGATAAATAAAGCGCACATGAAAGTTGCCAAACGATTAACAAAGTCGGTTACAATGTGCGTGCAAAAAAGAGAAAAATGATCGAAAATGAGCTGAAAAGGGTGCCACATCACCGTGCTACGGTTGGACTTGGGTGCTCCGCGGTGAACTCGAGGAATTTGTCCTCGAGATTTGCATGAGATGTTCGAGAAGCTTCGGTGGTTGTAACTGAATGGGTCCTTCGGAGCAAATCATCCGCCAAATCAACCCGATTACCCTAATACAAATGTTATAAATTTGAGGGTTGATTTTAGAGAAGGGGTCCCATCTTGGGTTCCTCTTGACCCTCTTCTTCTCCTTAATTTCTCTGTATTTTTCTTGATTTTTCTTTTAGAGAGAGTTTATGTAGTAGTGAGAGGATCAATTGTTTCTTTTATTTCTTATTGTAGTTCTTTTGGGAGTCATTAAAGAAGGATTAAAGTGCATCTTCTTCTTCACCCATCTTCTCCTTTCTTTTATTATTTTCTGCAATTATAATCATTGCGATGATCGGCTAAACTCTCATTAGAGAAGTCAAGAATGCCGGAGCAAGTTCACTCTATTAATGCTGTTTCAATTCGTTATTTCTATTTTACATGTTAATTCTGTGAAACTCTTCATGATAAGATCATCTAACTTATACTTCTATTTTAACTTTGATGAGTGTTACTTAGATAAGCTTAAGAACACTCATGCTCTGTGACGAATGGAAGTATAAGCCAGATAATCTTGCCTAGATCAGAGATCTTCATGAACACCTTTGAGTTCCAATCAATGGTTCCATCGAATCATCTTCCGATCCACGAGCAATGACTTGCTACGTGGATTGAGTTATATTTAGAATTAAATAGCATTTTGGATGACTTGCAATGGTAGACTTGAATTCTCTAAGCTTCTTTCTTATATTTTCAATCTCTATTTTCTGTTTAGATTTCAATTTACAAGTTAATTTTCATCTTATTTGTGCAACAAATCTGATTTGTTTTTAAATCAATCTGTTTCAAAACTCTGTTATGATTTTAATCCGAATGAATCTTTGAATCTTCATTGCCCCTGTGGAACGAATTCGACTTACTCAAAGTCTATTTCTTAATCTCTATTTTACACAGCAAATTTTATAACGATTATCGATGATCATAATGATCCCAATAATTGACTTGTGGGGCCTGTTTGTAAGCAAAGAGTTGAGGATGAAAGTTGGTTAAGAGAAGTTGCTACATCCATATGTGAGAAAGTTGCAACTCTCCAACTCTTTATTACTTTTTTTTCTATACCTATGAGGTGAGAGTTGAAACTTCTTACCCAGTAACAACAGTTGTAACTCCATGGTGAATTCTCACACTCAATCAAATTTAGAGTCGCAATTAACTCAATGACAACTATTATAAGTTGGAACTAGGAAGTCCGACACTTAAGAAGGACAATTCTGTAAAAATATTAAAATATTTTGACCACAACATTCCTAGACAAACCGGAAGATAATTCGAGAAAAATCAACACAAACCAAAACTTTAATTAAAATTTTGACTCCAAGCACATTTCATGTCGGAATATTCAACAAACAGAAAGTGGTCACCATTAGTGATCATAATTCCACCTTAAAGAAAGCATAGGAATTTGCCACGATGAACTTAAAAAAGAAAGACTATTAGATTACTAAACTATAACAAGTTATCACCTGATGCTTGAGGGTAATGGATCTATGTTTCACGCAGACTTTTGAGACAATCAGGCATTAAAAGAATAGGAATATTTATCAGCAAATGCATAATACATGTAGCACTGAAACCGATCCAAAAAAAAAAAAAATACATGTAGCACTGAAAGTTCAAACTCATGTCCAAAACACTGTTGTTCAGAGTAACATGCAGTGACAAGAGTAAACACATTTAATTACAGAGAAGCGTGACAATGACCATCCAAAAGTGTGTACAATTATTGTAACAATACCAACATTAAAACATCAATTGAAGGGAAAACCTTTTCCACAGGAAACATTACTTGAAAGCTTTTTTACATAACAAATCAAGGAAGCCATAATACCATGTCACCGATCAAACCAAACTTTTTGGGGCTGGGCCTCCCCATCGTTCATCAGCTTATCCAGCACCACATTCAAGTCAACCGATTGCCCATTCTCTGTGAGTCTCCTCACTGTAGCCCTCACCTGGTCCCTCAAGAACCCCATCGTAGCCACCTTGTCGACTACATCATCAACCGGGACCCTATTCCCAGACCCACCAGAACTTGACCCCCCAACATCACTATTGATGGTTGGCAGTGCATGTGGCAATATCTTCGCAGTTGGGAGTCGTGGGTAGTTGCTTCCACCACTTGGAGTAGAAGAAGATGAGGAAAGCAGAGGCGGTTTCATCGTTGAGCTGCTATAGTGAGAAGGGGATCCACTATACGGATAGTTGTCGTTGAAGTTAGTCCCAGATGGTGGGGCATACCCAGAAGAAACCCCCGAATTGGGTCTGCTTGATGTGGGTTCATACATGTGGGGAGGAGGAGCACCATAAAACTGCTGGGAGGGTGGTTGTTGGCGGACGATTGGGGGGTAACTTTGAGGTAGCATGTAGAGGTTTTCTTCGGAATGATGGCTTAATGGAGGTTGGAGTTGAGGAGGAGAAGGATTAACAGGACCGACAGGTTGATGTGGATGCTGTTGAGGAGGCTGGGTGTACCGAGGAAGCTGAGGGGCCGATTGATAGGGTGGTTGTGGTATGGGTGGTGGCGGCTGTGGTTGTTGAGGTGGAGGCAACTGATATGGCAGATGTGTGGTCTCCGGCAGTTGACCAGGTGGTGGAAAGTATGGCTCTCGTTGGGGGATTGAGGGGACCTGGCTTGGGGGTAATTGTGGAGATGGGGGCAGAGGAGCGTTAGGATGGGGAAGAGCTGGAAGTTGCTGAGGTGGCGGTGGAAGAGTAACAGTAGGCAGTATCAATTGCTGAGATTGCTGAGGTAACGGTGGAAGAGCTACAGGAGGCGCTATCGATTGGTGAGATTGCTGAGGTGGCGGTTGAAGAGCAACAGGAGGCGGTATCGATTGCTGAGATTGCTGAGGTGGTGGTTGAAGAGCAACAGGAGGCGGTATTGATTGCTGAGGAGCAGATGCTGCTTGTTGCACAGAACCTGTGAAAGTAGAGCTGTTTTGGTTTTCAGATTTTTGGTCTCCCTTGGATGCTTGTAGCTTTGCGAGCTGAAGCTGAGCTTCGGCTATTTCTTGCTTATCTCGCAAAACTTGTACGCCCATTTGTACCTGAAAGATATTGCAAACAATTATTTGGCATTACAGAATGATTAAGAGCCGTAGAAAAAGATAAAATGAATGGCAAACTATAGTCTGTATATAAAATTCCATTGGTTTTTTTCCTTCGTAACACGAATACGAAAGTACCAACAAAGGAATCATCAAGGCATTGAAACACCCCAACAATTCTCACATCAGTTTCTCAAGTACATGGGGTGTCCCATAAATGTGCTAGTGATATAAGATCATAAAAAGGGGGGAAATACCTCTCTTAGAAGATTCTCCAGCTGCCTTAGTTTTCCATCGGTGTTTCCATGATTATTTCCAACAGATATCTTCAAATCATCTATGGAACTTTCAAGTTGGTGGGTTCTACTCTCCAGCTGTGAAAGTCGTGCACTGACACCTTCCAATACATGAAGCAGATTATCGGTGTATATCTTCATTGTTCGATCAATCTCAGAGACCATCTCGGAATGGTAGGCATTACGATCTTTCTTCTGAGTGATCTTTGCAGATTCAATGGTACCTAGAGATCCATAAGTCTGTATGGACCATGAACAGCAGCATAAAAGTTGATAAATACAATAACTAAATCACCATCAACCAAAAAAAAAATATTGCAATTGAAAAACAAAAAACAGTAGATATCGAATAATCATCCACAAAAGTACAATAAAAAGGAAATGGGTTTTGATAACAATACAACTATATGAATGAAAGCATTTTTAAAAATTAACATAAGTAAAAAAAAAAAGACTCCATTAGTACATAAAAGCATATTCGGATCTATGGTCTTAGTATAGATGTTTGGGGGTAATTTGGTAATTTTAGTACTTTTTTATTATTTTTAAATTAAGTTTATTAGGCTTGAAAATTTAGGAGAGATGGAGTATCGAATTAAAGAATTTTTGTAATATATATTTAAGTTAAGGGTAGCTTGGATCTTTTTCTCTTTAGGTTTTTGTTCTAGATTTTTAACACATCTTTATGTTATTTTGGGAAGGCTTTTGGAATAAAATTTGCAGAATTTTGTGATTTCTCATTTGAATGTTGGTGCATTCAACGTGGTGATACCATGGAAATCATTGGGGGTGATTCCAAAGTAAATCTACCTTTTTTTATCTTTAATCTTCTTTTATCTCTATATTCTTCTTCAAATCATCTTATTTCTCATTTCTTTTTCTTTTTTGATAGGTAAATGCAATTGTATTAAAGCTTGGTCAAGGATTTCTCTTTTCTTGATTTTCTTTTAATTTTCCAATACTTGAATCTTGAATTCTTAAAACCCCTTTCCCACAACCCTTAATTCTTTCCCCCCATCATTCTTTTAATCCTTAATCCTAAACCATTGGGATTGTGGTCGTAATTTGCAAAAGGTCAAAATTAAACTCCACAATCCAAATCCTTTTGAATTTACCCTATATTAGCCCAAATACTTAACCCAATCCTAAACCAGATTCCCTAACCTCCCAATATTTCACCTTCTTCCCTCATCTTCCTACATCACCTACACTTCTCTCCATTCCATTTTAGCAAGGAAACAACATTGGCAATTTAAAAAAAAAATGGTATGAACTTCTTGTTTTGTTTTTATTTGAGATAATTCCAGACAAGGCATCCATTTTCTTCTTCTTGTTTTTTGGCAATAAGAAGTGTGGTTCACATTTGGGCACCCACATAGTACAATTCCAAGCATGAATGCAGGCACATTGACACATACAAGTGGTAATCTTGATTTAAATATCCTATTGTAGACATCAATCGAACTTTCTTGAGTATCAATTCAATACCCAACAACCCAACTATTCCATATAACACTGCACTTTATCGCCCAAACCTGCATTTTACAGAACCATCTCATCCACAATCCCTCATAGAGTGATGAGCTTCCCAAAATTCTATTTGCATAGAGATAAAACCCAAATTCCCTATTTTCTCAACCAAAATTTATCTACTAATACAGCCATTATCATCATGAAGTCAACCAAAACCTAACCAGATATAGAAAAACCATCTCGCTAATTCAATAATAAATACTGAAAACAAAATAAAATTCAAAAACTACAAATAAACCAATAAGTTACTCCTCTGAAAGCCGACTAAAACCCCATAAATCATCGATAAAAAAAACCCTAAAAAATCAAAATTTTGCATAAGCGAGGAAAAATTGCAAAACTTACTCTAACATTAGATGAGTTGCTCATGGAATCAACCAAGTTCTGGCCCCTAATTCCACCTACATTGCTTTCTTCGAGATTGATCGAATGCGAAGCTCTGAGGGGTTGAGTCGGTTGGAAATCGTAGCTGGGCAGGATTTCTTCTTTGGATTCTTTCTTCAAACCATCACCGAAAACATGGAGTTGTTCTTCTTGAGGATTTAAACGGTCTAAGAAATCGTGTTTTTGGGATCCAGAGCGACCCATGACCTGCTTGTCCGTTAATTGAGGCGAGTTCATCAAGAGCTCTGCGTAGATTTGTTTTTCTCGAGGATTCAAAAGGTCTAAGAAATCTTCGTTTTGGGATCCAGAGAGACCCATGATCTGTTTGTCCAAGAATTGAGACGAAGAGCTCATCAAGAGCTTTTTGATCTTCGAAAGTTCCTCGACAAAACCAAAGAAGAGAGGAGACGGAGAGACCCAAAGACTTCAATTCTCTTCCTTGGCATTTATATTTTATGTAATTTTGATATACCCCTCTAGTTTTAGTGTATATTTGAGATGTCCCAGGATTTCGAACTGTTGACATACCCCTTAACTGCTGTCTAATTCTGAGATATAAAATGACCGAAATACCCTCAAACCAATATATTGCCCAAAACAATTTTTTGAGAGCTGCTGTTGGCACCCCAATTTGTATTTATTACACCCAATTTCTTAAATTATTTATCACACCCCAATTAAAAATTAAAACACACTCTTTGAACGCTACAATGGTTTGCTCATTTTAATTGAAAAACAATTTTTAATAGGAAAAATAGTTTCTCACCCAAACACAATTCTCTTTTTGACATTTTTGTTAAGTGGAATCAAATGCCAAAGTCATTTTCAAAACCAATTTTCTCCTAAAGAATTCACTTCTCTGGAAAACACAATGAAGCCCGCTTCCACATAGAAGAAGGGCATGGAAAATGGCTTTTCCTTAAAAAAACACTACCTACGTTTTAAGTAAAATTATTTTTCATGCAAATGATTTCCACATCTAAAAATATTTTCTCATTCCCAACTAGGTAGATGATTTTCCTTACTTTATCACAATTAATCACACCTCCCAAAATAAAAACCAACTATCTTTTCCACATCTTTTAGAAAAAAAAATATTTTTTAAATTCTTACCATTTTATGGAGTAAATTATTTTTTCCGTAATCCGTATTTGCTGCCACCGTGTATACCGGTTGGGGATCTTATCGGTTTTGTTTGGATACCAAAGCATCAATAACCGGACTCTTAACAGTTTCGGTTTAATTAGTGAAATAGGTAGTCCGGTCTGGAAGAACCGGATCCGGTTCTAGTTCCGGATCTCGGTCGGATATCTTTCAACACCACTGTGTAACGTCTTAGACCTTCGACGCCAAGAACTCGAAGGGAGAGAAATGGCGGCAAACGAAGAACCCGAATGTCAAGAGATGCAAAGAAACGAGTGTTCGTTTACTTGGGATGAACAATCGCAACTGTACTTCCATGCTAGGTCAGCAAATCTGTAAATTTGCGTTCTTGGTTACTCTTACAATAATTAGGGTTTCCATATTTTGAATCTTTAGTTTATACGATTTTTTTTATTTTTTAACTGATATTTGATTCTAAAATCTATTCTTCAATTGTTCATCAATTCTTGGATTTCATTTCATGCTAAAAACATGGTTTTCTAGTGTAATTTTTTAGGGTTTTGTTTAATTTCTTCATGCATTAATTAGAACATAAGATGTTTATGCAATTTTATTTCCATTAGATTTTAATTTTTCGATTTTACCTATTAAAAAAAAAAACGATTTCAAAGTTCGTTTGATCTGTTTCTATACTTTTGATTGTGTGTATTTTTTACTTGTATAGGTTTAGGCTTAGGTGTGTCGGAAAGGTTTGTTTGAATTCATGTAATTATGCAATAATTCTTATCAGCTTTCTGAATAACCCTTCAAAATTCTTATAAATAACAAATTGCTTCATGACTAAAACTTGTCTATGAACCTCTAGACACGATACTGTACACGATTTATAAAATTATCACTCGAAGTTTACTTACATAAACCAACATGATCTTAAGCATGAAAGAAGTTCTTGATAATCTAATGTTCCCACTTTTGGACACTTAAAAAGGTAATTAATTCCACATCAAGTTTAGAATTCCTTTTCGTTGCTTGTTATTTGCAATCTATGTAACAAGGACACTCCATTTTCTGACAAATTGTCATATTGGAAAAGCAATGAAACTCTTTTCCCACAGGATTGTAAGTTCTATAGATATTTTTCCAACTATTAATGCACATTGATTTTATGACCTTAATGCACATCAGCTTATTTAAATTCAATCTTTGTATTGTATGCTTAACATGAATAAAGACATTTTAGAATACATAATATCTCGAATAAACTATATCAACGTGTCAGTATATCTGGAGCTATATTGACGTGTCGGTATATCTGGTTTTTGGGGTTCAAGTGTGTAACACTTACTGACATATACCAAGAAGTTAAAGGGAAAATTTTTATTAGACGACTGTAAAACCAACTAGGCCTTATGGAGCTTGATGTTGGGCAGCCAAGAAGAATCACGTTAATAAGTTGAGCGTGGGCATGGCAGAGATGATGATGATGATGAGATGGATGAGTGAAAAGACTAGGAAAGATAAAATTAGGAATGAACGGATTCAAGAAAATGTAGGAGTGGCTTCAATAGGCAATAAACTAAGCAAAAGATTGAGATGGTTTGGGCACATTCAATGAAGCCCAATCCCAAACCTTTGGGTGCTACGAACACAAATGTGGCTCTGGACATAATTGAATGGAGGAACAAGATTCACTTAGCCGACCATGTCTAGAACTGATCTGTTTCTTTTCTGATTGACAACAACAAATTTCATTAAAACCACTGGGCAAGTTTTGAAATTGGAAAATTGATTGTAAATGGCAAGTAGGATTTTATGTTGCTGACTCCAGTAATTGGGATTGGGATAAGGTGTCGTCAATTATGATGAAAATTGATGGTAAACCATCCAGGCACCTTTTCTCATCCTGAAGAAGAAAAGACAATAGAAACTGCCTCAATTAGCTATTAAACTGTTGGTTTGGACTATGAGGTGTGACTCTTCTTTGTCTTAATCTGTTACAGTAGTGGATTTTATCATGATCCAAATGCTGGATGGTACTACAGCAGCAAAGATGGTTTCTATTATAAATTTGAGAATGGGAGTTATGTGCTGTTGGAAGCCGAACAGGTAACAGTTGGGCTTGTAAGCTGATTTCTTACTTTATGAGAATTGCTAATGGATGATGCTTGTTCATTTCAGTGACTCCTTCTCATTTCAGGGTGAGGATTACCAAGCACTACAACAGAGAGAAACGGTTTCTGATGAACTTATTCAAGATGAGCCATGTATGTATACATATAAATTCAAAGTTGAACTCCATATTACTCATTACTTCCATAAAAATGTATTACCATCTAAGGTAACCTTCACTGGCTATACACATCTTTGATGGCCCTCATGAATGATCCTATCAGTTATGCTTGTTACATTCTTTTGGATCATTAAATATGGCAGGCAGTTCAAAAAGCATGAAAAGTTGGATGGTTTGGGTCAATTTTTATCGTAGGAAATGCCCTAAAAGACCCTATCTGGTAGTTGGCCCCTGGTTTACCATTCTTACGCTCTACCCAACAAGTACTTTAGTTGCATTTCATGTAATGGCGTTACTAAAATCTCACAGTTCAGAAACATTGTTAATTCAACAAAATCCTTACATGCACTTTCATGTGTCAATTAACTAATCCTTTTTCATTGTCTGTGTGTGTGATCAGGTCATACAGATTGTGTCAACAGTGATGAGACCGAGAATCCTCCTCCACCATCAGAATGGTTTGCTGCTATAGCCCTTTCCTTCCATGTTTTGATCTCACCAATTACTTTTCTCTCCCCTGAGAGGAGGAAAAGAAACAGAAGAGATCCTGTTTACTGACAATCATATTTACTATTGTCAGGTTAGAGGAGACGCTTATTGATCTCTATTTGTCTGGTTATTCCAACTCAGCAATTAATGCTGATGATGATCTGGTGATGCCCTCAGAAACAGATGTTGGGCACAACTCAAAATCATTGATTCACGGTTAGTTGGTATAACTCAAAACAGTTTTTTGTTTTCATATTTGGGAAGATACGACCATTCTTGGGTCAGAGCTTAAACAAATCTATATTGTGTTCTTGGGTCAGAGCTTAAACAAATCTATATTGTCCAGGTGCCGTAAATGATGATACTCATGAACTAGAAGAAGGTGAATGGATCTCAGAGGACTTTCAAGATGTGACCCAGTCGAGTGGAAGAGTATCTGATGAAGGTTTATCCCATTATATAATTAATGAGTTGCTATTTCATGTCAATATTTATCCTCACTGAAGCATTTCTTTTTTGTAATGAATTATGATTTGTTCTTCCACTTTGATCTTGCAAATCAACATTTACCATATATATTGGAGTGTAGTATTTTGGTGGAAAGGACTATTTTTAGTTGAGAACATAGAATTTCGAATCTGCGAAGGACATAACAATTAAGTCCCAACTTGCTGCAATGTACATATGGCCCACCTTGGAATTTATACCTACCAATCAATCTCCCCTTGAATTGTGACAAGTTCATAAACTCGAAGGTTGTACAAATCGGACAATCTTAGAATCACTTCCTTTTTCTTGTCCATTTTCTCTATGGATTGCTAATATAGCCAAAGTAATATGACCCATTGAAAGGTGGGCCACCAATTGATCAGTCAGGATTGATCATATATATAGCTAAAGTTAAGGAAGCCAAAGTTCTTAACCCTTCAGAGCTTGCAACACTTTTGGATACAGGTGTTTCACAGGAAGAAGAGAACTGGCTTGCTCAGTATGGTCAAGTCATACAATCTAGTGAGGATGTTGTGCCTGCTTTTCACATCGTGGATTTATGGGATTGGGCAATGGTCACAGAAACATCAGAGAAGAAGAAACATCATAAGAAAAAGAAACATCGGGTCGTCAGGCTGGTTGGAAAACTAGTGAGACCTTCCACTAAGCTTCATCCTTCTATGCCTTCTGGTGGCCGTCTTCTCAAAACTTCTGCGGTTTGTGAAGTACATCTTGCTCTGGTACGAGTTTCATCAGGTCTGACTATTTCATGTAAATAAGAAATACATTTTACCACTTGTTAAAAATTGTGATTCTAGACGTAGGCTGCAATTTTCTTTGTTTTTGACCAGAATGACCCTGATTATATTAAGTTAAAATGTAATGGCGGGGGTATTTGTGCGATCCAAAATTTGGTGTCGAACCACTTTTAACTTCGCCTTCTCTCATTCTAATAGTAAAGATACATAGTAATTGGACACTCAGACCTTGGATTTATTCCTTTTTTCTTAAATTAAGTCTCTATATTGTTTGTTTATGAATTTCTGTCCATAAATAGTGGAGAAGTTAACTAACTCTTTGCAATTTCTTTTCTCCAGGGCAAGTGTATAGGTTAAGGAGCCCTAGCCTGAAGTACTTAGCCTCTTTATCAACCTATGATTCTTCTGACCAGACAAAAGATTGGGGATTCCCTGTCTTATCAGTTGAAAAGCGAGATATTCACTTATCTAATCCTAGTGGAACATCAGATGGAGTCCCTGCTTGCGAAGATTCTTCTGCATTGCCAGATCAATTAACAGTTTTAGAAAAGGTAGCATTCTCCGGATCAATCATCAACTATTATTGGCTTGCATCTGTATCTAGAATGATAGATATTGTATGTCTTAAAAAAATAATTCATGATAGTTGGAAATCACTAACTGTGTTCCTTGCAGAACAAAGGCCATGCATACAGGGATAGAGCTGCTGAGAGAAGAGCCTTACATGGTGGTTTTGGAGTTGGTCCTGGGCAAAAGAATTTAGGCATTAATGGGGAATCATCACCGCCTGTTTCTGATAGCACAGAAGAAGCTGCAGCTGAGGCCTTGAACATGTCATTTGGAGCTGGTAGTTTTGCCCGACGAATTTTAGAAAGCATGGGCTGGAAGGAGGTAGACAGCTATATATTTATTTTTCTTTGGTTTTCTTCTAGAAAATTAGTTGATTGGTCAAGTGAAGCAAATGTATGTATATATATATATATATATATATATATATATATATATATACATACATTTGACTCACGGTATTTTAGGGTCCCGACTTAGAGATTATATCTACAATATATTAACAGTAGTTGTATACGTGTGATTTATCATTTTTGGTCAACGACTCCCAGCTATAGGAGATCTCAACCTTGAAGAAATTTGTTGACTCACCTAGTTGAATTTGACCTAGAAGATCTAACAAAAATCCCATCACAAAGTTCAACTTGATTGACAGTTAATGTCATTAGGTCAATGTGGCTTTTGGGCTGTCACCAAAATTGAACATACAAATCGAGAAAAGTAATAGTATACTATTACTTATGGATAATATAAAAATGTACATTTCATATATTAAACAAAATTTCATATTAATAAAAATGTACTTTCCAAAGCTTTATGAATAAGTTGGGATTAAGTCGTCAATTCTTTCAATCGTGACTTTTTTAAAATAATCAGAGAATTTTGTCACTATTGCTGTGACCAGTCTCAGACCAAGAGGCGGTCCATCAATTGGATGGCTAACATGAGGAAGTTTGGAATCCTATTGTTTGCCGCATGATGAATACTGCTTTCTTCTTTCTTTAGCTATTTGTAAAGCTCTACTTTTTCTCCTCACTTATTTGTTATTTATGTTTTAGGGGGAGGCTCTTGGAAACACCACAAAGGGTTTGATAGAACCATTGCAAGCTGTTGGTAATAAAGGCTATGCTGGACTGGGGTGGGATCAACAGAGACCAATTCACCGTTGAAGCATGCTTTTTGTAATTAAATTCAACCTCAAGATAACTAGGAGATCAATCTTGTTCTAGGGCAGTTGAAATTTATGGAGAAGGCCAAAAGATTTGCATGTGTGATTCCCTAGATCCTATGCTAGGCTCTGCATTTGTTTTTAAATCAGAACTTAGATTATATTGTAAACAAATTTGGGATCATTTCTTATTTTTGTTTGGGATTGTTGGGTGCCTTCCTTGTTCAGTTCAAAACTTGTTTGAAGTTTGGAACTAGTGGGGTCTCTTTCACAATGAGAATTCTTTGGAGCTTCTGTTCTTTCGCCATTTGTTAGGCCATCTGGAAGGAATGTAACAACCGGATTGTTGTTGGGAAAGAAACGGACGCTAAGGGTACTATCATCTCGGTCTTAATGCTTAATGCTTTTGTTTTACTCGGGCAAAGTGTTTAGAGGGGTTTTCTTTGAGGCTTTCCTCTTGAGGTGGGATAGGGTTTGTAATTTGGAGGAGTAATTGCATTTGGTCGGTCTTTGTTGTTTATTTTGTCTTTTATTTTTATTTTTTCCTTCTTCGGGCTGGATATCTGTTCTCCATTTTGTAAATTCTTTTCTTGTTAATAATATTTTAAAAAAATTTTGTTTAAAATATTTCTCTATACATGTGGAGGATTGAAGTTCATCCCTTATGGTCTCCATGGCTAAACCCTAACCTTCCGCATATTTTTTCTACTATGAATTGCAGTTATTGATTTTATTTTTATTTATTAATTTTGATGTCAAAAATGTCATTTTCTTTGGGCAGTTGTGCTGGTGAAACCTTCGTGTTGGGGTTTAACATGGGATAGAATTTATCTAAAATTTGAGTGATTCGAATTTGAATTTAACGGGTTTGATTCCTTCAAGTATATCCAAATTAAAATATGGTTCGTATATGTTTTGGTATCCCTTGACCCGAGTTATATACAGATCCATCTTTTTATCCGTCAAGATCTAAATGATATATTATTTTACAAGTTTTTTTTCATCAACCAACAATTACTAAGTATAATAGTATAAAACCTCTCTTCAAAGCGGAGAGATCTTGAACTCAAGTCAAACCATTTTAACAATTTTATTTGAAATAAATCCGATCGACCCAAATCAATTAATTTGGTTAAATCAGATCCGGATATGAATTTAATGAAAGTAAAATGATTTGGATATAATTTTTTTGATTAATTGTTCAGATATAATTTTAGCTAGTAGGATCCGAGTCGAATTCTGATCTGAATAGGAACTCGGTTAAAAAAAATTGGATATGAACATACTCATATCCGATTTGAACCTGACCCATTTTAAACCCTATTCTGGGTCGCTCAAGAGAACCCATTTAAATAGAGCAAATGATTTTAAATGTGAAATGGTCTTTACATTAATTGCTAGACAATCCAGATATCTGTCAAGATCTTGCAAATGTCCCATGTGATAATAAGTATGCACTAAAAAATACAGAAAAAATTTGAATAAAATAGGCAAATAAATCAGAAAAACAATTCCTCTCTGTTTTGTCTTTGTTGAAAATATAAAAATCAAATATTATCAGTGATGAGGTGATGATAGGCATCATCGTACGGCAAACCAATAATGTTAACTAAAACCCTAAATCCGTCATTTTTGTTTTTGTTTATAAATAAACCACCATTCCATTCCCATAAATGGATCCACCAAATACTCAACTAAATAAGTTAATACATCACAACACCCAACTTATTTTTACAGATCCTTGCAATCAAAGGGCAGATGGATGTCCCACATCCATATCTTTTGGGATTTGCACCATGTGTGCTACCAAGTATCACAAACCATTCCACGCAATACTGTTTCTAAGAATTTATACTTACAGAAACAAGAGTAATTGTGTGCCGTGGTGCCGTGTCCCAAAATAAGGTAAGAGTCGTGCTGGGGTGACACAAAGGTGACAATATGATGGGGTGTCGTGCACATTACCATAGATGCTTTTCCCCCAAGATACGTGTAAAAAGCATTTACGGTTATGTGTGCGCCACCACATCATTTTTGTCACCTTTGTGTCTCCATTTGTGTCATTCCAGCATTTTCCATAAGTTAATTGTGTGAATTGATTTCATCATAGAAGTAAAAAAAAAAAAAAAAAAGTATAGAACCATACTAATAACGTTAGTTACATTGTAACCGATAGTAAAAATAATAATAATAATAATGATGATATTGTATGCCAAGCTAAATTAGACAGAAAGGGAAAAAATGAAATAAGGGATGGAACTTAAAACTGTTGGCAAAAAGGGGCACTCCACAAAGAGTTCAACTCCAGATGCATAATCCCTGCCCATTGCCCCGTTTCCTCTAACGATGGACCACAATCCATGTATTGTAGTCCCGCAATAATTGCTGCAGATTAGTCTCGAATTTATGTTCTTCAATACAAAACTAACATTGAAGAGTAAAATCTAAAAGAGTTTCAAATGTACATACAACAATAAGAATTAAAATGTCTCACTAAACTTCAATTTCTGGCTTCGCCAGAATTAACCTCACAGACCAAGTTCTCATCACCAGCCAAATCATCTTTGGCTTCTTCCATCTGCTGATGTTCCTTCTTGTAAAGTTCATCCCTCAGCCTCTTGAGCTCAGTGTCCTTCTCTTCTAGGTTCTGTTGTAAAATAAGTACCTGAAATTTCCAGCACAGAAAATCCCAACTCAATTCATATCGATACCTAATAAGGTAAGAAACAGGTACATCTAACAATGCTTGGCATTTACTTGTCTAGAAAAAAGAAAATTCTCGGTGTTATAAGAAATCCATAATTTTCCTAACTACAACACGATCAGCGTCCAATCGAAGTGAGCCACTTGGAGCATTAACTAGCTCAAAATAACACTAATACAGATACTTACTGCTTATAAATTAATAGACCTATTCTGGGAGGTCCAAATGAGATAAATTGAATTATAGGCTACAAACAAAGGAAAAGAGAGTCCATGCAGTGCAAAGAAGATTTGCAATATCATCTACACAGCAGTATAAGATAACACAAATAAATTCTTAGGTATTCATTTTAAAAGAAGTGATGATCAAATTCACTTCAAGTTAATCAAAAGAACTAATAATAAATAAGATGTGATCACAGATGCTTACCATTTCATTTGATCTCTCCATATCATTTGACAGTTCATCCATGTGTTTACATAGTCCTGTATTAACCAACAGAGTATCAAATTAGATGAATTAAAAATATATAACCATAAATTATCATTTACATATATATAAAAGATGCTAGATTTCAGTTAACTGGAGATAGAAGCACCAAACTTTCATTTTCCTCTGTAACTTTTGATGAATAGTTTCCTCTGTAACTTCGGACAAGACTTGAAGAAACCCATAGAGGAGGGGTGTGGCGTGGGGGGGTGGGTTGTGGTTTAAATACTGAAAAAAAAATTATTGAAGGAACTGAATTTTTTTCCATTTCCAATTGGATTTAGGATTTTATAATTTTCCTTCCACTAAGCACCTTACAAGATGAGATAAATAAAATTGGAAATTAGGTAACAAAGAAAAGAAAAAAAGAAAAAAAACGACTAGTGTTTGTTTTCCCAATTTCAATTGCCAATTGTTTCTCCCTTGCCTCAGCTGATTTTTCCTTCTTTTAAAGTTTTGCTAGTTTTCAGCTGATTTAAGCCAAATACGAACAGGATGTGCTTGCAGGATTTTCCACCAATACTGACGTTAATGATTTTCAATCAATTCCCTTTGGTTTACAAAAGGAATAACAAAAAAGGGAACCATAAGTGTAACTCTCAAGGTCTTGGGAAGACCATACAATCCACCCTCAGAGAAACCTCTATTAGTTTTTGCAGCCAAAATGGACAGTGTTTCACGCAAATTTAACATTTAAACCTTTTTTTATGGTTAGCACGAATAGGTACAAGTGAGAAGAATATTGAACCAATTAAAAGATGACGCAATTGATCTACAGTTTCTACCTTCACATTGACTTCTGAGGTCTGAATTTTGTGATTTTTGCACAGCAAGTTTCATTGCTAACTCATGGATCTGCAAGTTCAATAACATGATCATTCAGCAGAAGGAAATCAGAATTTATAATATTGATTCAACAATTGTCAATGTCTAACAATGTAATAGTCCAAAAGAGAGAAGACCCAATAAAACATGAATTTGACGGAACATACTGCATTCAACGAAAAATCATTTCCTACAAACTAGGTTTAAATATCAGAGTTACTTTTAGCTCGCAGGCACATGGAACATCATAGTTCAATAACTTCCATATGCACGAGTGTTCCATCATAATCTGGATCTATAGATATGTGATCCTTTCTATGCAAAACATACAATTCTTTATACTTGGCTAATATGATCTAGAGAAGAAAAAGTATCAAGCAAATTTTTTAAAGTTGCGTCAGGCTTACACCTCATGGCACACCTCAGAGTCAGACTCATTTTTTTTTATAAGAATAAAGATTTTATAAATAACGTGAAAGAGTACAAGGGAGGCATAGCCCCCAAAACAGAGAATCAAAATACAAGGACAAAACTAAACAAACTCAAAATACAAACAAAAGCCAAAGGAAAACAACAAGCAAAAGAATCAAAACTAAGCGCTACACAAGCTATCCCATCTGATCACAAATTCTTCAAAGAACACCCCAGCGAACTCATTGTTTAGCTTAGCCCAAAAGAACATCAGCCCAAGTATCTCCATATAGACCATGTGTTCAGACTCAGACTCATTAAAAATGCTCCTCTGAAGCGCAAGGAAGAAATGTACAAATGAGGCTTGCGCTTTAGACAGGATGCACCCAAAAGGCATACGCCAGATGTAAAACTATAAATTCAAAAATGTGGTAGCTACCCTTTTTTTTTTTTTTTTTCATTTTTCAATATTTATTTATATATGTTATGTTATTTATTTAAAACTTCCATGTATGTAAGGCTTAAGCCTCAAAGTATTGACCAGCTGAGAACCTCGCCTCAGCATCTAAAATTACTATCAAGTACATGAGCAACAAGCAATATCAAGTACATAAGAAACATGGAAGTCTAATGCATATGCAGTGATAGTAGTGTTTCCAAGTACCTTTCCTTCGGATGCCAATGTTCCAATCTCCTCATTTTCCTCCTGCAAGGTCCTACATTTGGCCATTAGCATCTTCCCCATCTTGCTCTGTGGGGTAAAATTGACAGCAGCAACATTATCCTGCAACTCCTTCACTTTCTTTTCCTTCTCCTCGACCAAATTCTAGTATCATAGAAAGCAAGAAATGAAATATCCAACAAAGTTAGCAATGCCAAAATTTTGAGGTTTCCAACACCCACACACTGAAGAACAAGGAGAGCATCAGGTAACTAAGAAGCCACTTCATCAAAGATTGCTTGGACTCAACAACATGATCCCACACTCCACGTTGTTTGATCATATGTAAGCAAGCAACAAAAGTCTTGCTTACATCATAACGAAAGAACTAGAGAGTGGATTGTTGGATCCAACGTGTTGCAATCTGCCAGACCACTACATATGATGGCTTATAAGTTACTGTATCCTGTATAAAATATAAGAGCAGTATACCAACTTCCACAGAAAAACCTGCAATTGGGAGTATCAGCCATGCACCTTTAAGCGTGTGAACTCTTCATGTATAGCTGGATCAAGCAATAATCTCCTTGCCTGACAATGTTGACCACAAGAACACATTTAGCCACCCTGGAAGATAACTAAATGGATAATGCAGCAGGGGTTGTCCATCAACGCAACTAGCACTAATTATTTACAAGAATCTGATTAGATTTTTAGTAGCCACAAGAGAATTCAGGTTACAGGGGGGCTAAAACATTCTTAAATAATGAAAACGGTAACGAAGGAAAAAAAGAAAAAAGAAAAGAAGAATTGAAGTCCATGAAAACCAATCAGGAAGCATACTGACATAAAATGAGTATATCATAACCATAGGAAAGAGGGGTAACGAGACCAGTAAATTCAATCGTATTAAATGTTTGCAGTTAAAACCATGAAACCATATTATTGTTACATTGTTGGATGAGACTTGAACAAATTATGAACAATAGCACATGAGATACGATTCATGCCAGCCAGACATGGATGTCCACTGAACAGAGATGCCGGGGGAATATGCACTCCACAAAACACTGGATTAAACTCCTCCATCTTGATTGGCTCTATGGACATTATTAAAAAATGGAAAAGAGAGAAAGAAGCAATTTCCTTCAGACACAAATGAAGTTTCGTCCAACACTATTAATATACCCAATTGAAGAGCACATGACAATCATTTTGGCATTGGGCACCCTATACAAAAAGACCTTATTTGTGAGAAGTATGAGAGACCAGGGCAAGATAAGAATGTGAGACTGGGAAATGGTGGTTTTAAATAGTTCAATAAGCACACTAACACAATTAGAAGCACACTATCAACGTTAAAATCTCGATTGAAAGGCCACTCTTTTCCGGCAACTCCATCTCTCACAAAATTTATAATTCCAAAAACAATTCTTAGTAATGACCTCCAATCTCTCCATAGATCTTGGAGACCGTGAGAGCTTGGTTAGGAATCTTCCATTAAATAGTGAAACTTAAACATATATAGAAATTGTGAATTCTAACAAAAAGGGAACTCTCATTCTTTTGAGAGGTGTGTGTAGTCGATGCAGAAGATTATTATTTCCATTTCGGCTTTCCTTTTCTGTTGGTGCAAAGTGTCAAGGAGTTCAAAGGGATCTTCTTTGAGAATTTCCTTTTTAGATGGGACATCATCTGTAATATTAGAAATCCATAGTTTGGAGTAGATTGGTTATGCCGTTTGTTCCATGGCTTTCTTTGATTTCTCCTTTTACTTTGTATTGGGTTGGTCCCCTCAATCCCCTTATTTTGTTTATAATAAATTTATTCTTACTCATCCAAAATTAATAAATAGTGAATTTTGGACACTAGGGCCACTTCAATAACACCATAAAAACTGCATGGCCACATAAGTGGGAATCAAAGTAACATATTAACAGTACCTGCATTGATGCTGGCTTCAATTGTGCTTTGAGATCCCGGACAGCAGACTGAAAAGTTAAGAAATTGATGTTACATGTAGAAAATCACAGGCACAAGATACTTCTAGTGCAAAATAAAAAATGGTTAAATATTAGGCTCAATAATGGCTTTGTCAAAAAATCACCCAAGTAATGGAGTAAAAACCAAAAAGAGAACATTGTGGGGAACAATTTCTCGAATGCCTACAACAATAAAAAAATCTCCTGGTCATGTGGGAAAGTTTCTGAGATAAAATTATATACAAACTCCATGAGCACAAGGAAGAGAAAGAGATTCACCATTTTAACAGGATAATGGTCCCCCCGCCCCCCAAAACAAAAAAAGGACAGATTACCATTTCCAGAAAATGAAGATTGGTAGCTCATCAATTAAAGAATAAACTTGAAATAAGAGAAATCTATATAATAAAACATAACGGTGGACCCCACTCTCTCTGTACCCCACCAAACTGTAGCTCGAGGTTGAGCTACAGTTTTGTGGAGTACAAAGATTGAGATA
The DNA here is from genome assembly GCF_017979445.1 of Akebia trifoliata. Lineage (NCBI taxonomy): Eukaryota > Viridiplantae > Streptophyta > Magnoliopsida > Ranunculales > Lardizabalaceae > Akebia > Akebia trifoliata. The sequence continues at coordinate 28,380,330 of NC_141381.1, forward strand.
AAAATGAGGTCCACACAACCCCCACTTTATTGCCTTTCCTCTCTCCCTCCCCCCCAACTTTACTATCTTTCCTCTTTTATCCCCATTTACCCAAAGAAGATGCCCTTGCCGTAGTCACGGGCAAACTCTGGTTTAGGATATATATAAAGGATGTGAATGTTCCATATTCTGAAACTTTTCCATGTCAGAACACTATATTGGACGCACAATGCTCCTTTTTCCAACAAATATAATTTATCTGAAATTTTGTTTCCAGATACCATTTACATATTGTACATATGACCATAATATATATATATATTAGCTTATCTAAGGACACAAAATTTCATATATCAGATATTACTATATCAAATAAACTAGAGGGGCAACTTGGTTCAGTTTGAGGTCAAATTGGAACCGAACCAAATTTGATTGGACCCAACCAACCCAGACCAAATTAAAGTCGGTTCAATTCAGTTCGGTTCGGTTCTACGGATTGCCAATATTCTGTAAATTGTAAGTAATATTTTTTTTTTAAAAGACAAACATAAAATTTCATACAATAAATCAAAAATCTATCCATAAAAAGTCATTAGTTTACTCATAAAAGATGACTAATCTATGTCCTAACTCCTAAAATAATTTATAATAAGTATTATATACATATATATTTATTTATTGCATAGGAGTTTGGTTCTATACAAGCTTGATCTGAGAACCGAACCAAATTGATCGGTTCTCTATTTTCGTAACCCAGAACCGAACCGCAACTTGTTCCAAACCGAAACCAAACCACCCTAAAGCTATCGGTTTGGTTCGGTTCTCAGTTTGTACCAGACCAAGTTGCACCCCTAAAATAAACTGTATGGATGCATAGAGGCAGGGGCGGAGTTAGGATTTTGTTTTCGTGGGGGCAAATTACAAATAGAAAAATTTTCTGATTTTCTATGGGGGCAAAGTAGTAGAATGTTAAAAAAATTTGTGGGGGCAAATTACAAATAAAAAAAATTTCAAAACTTCTGTGGGGGCAAAACAGTAGAATGTTAAAAAAAATTTAAAATTATTAATACCTCCCTATAGATTTTAGAAATTCTTGTGGGGGCAATTGCCCCCACTGCCCCCACTGTAAATCCGCCCCTGCATAGAGGTATCAGGATAGTGGGGTCAGGGTGTCTGACATGTCATACTAGTGACTGGCACCTACGTGTCTATGCTATTAATTATTGTAGAAAAAGCTAATCAAATTAGAATTTTCTTCCAAATAATCCTCACAAAGATATAGAAATTAAGTCAAATCTAACATGAATATGCAGGAAAAAAAAAAATGATCATGCATATAAGGAGGTCTTACCTTCAATTCTGCAATCTCCTGCTCTCGTTTTGCAAATGTTACTATAAAAGCAGCTTCCTTTTTCTTAGCTTTGTCGAGCTAATAATAAGCAAACAACATCAGAAACTACATACTACACAAGGAAATAAGGAATCATGGTTCCTCATCATGCAGCATAGAAAAGCAACAAGCAAGCAACTAACCAACCTGTTCTTTCAACGACTCCTCAGAGGATTTCAAGGTATGAAGATAACTAACCACTGAAACGGGTTCTACACATTACACATATATAAAGGGTAAATCAATGTTCCGGAATACATGACCATGGGAAAGAAAATAGGAATATGCAACGGGCATCACAGTCATGCTGTGCGAGCTGTCATTTTGTTATTTGTTATTTTATCAGTCCTATGTATGGTTGAGAGAGAGAGCTGTCATTGTGTTACTTGTTATTTTATTCATCCTATGTATTGTTGAGAGAGAGAGAGAGCACAGTTAAGTGGTTAGAAAAGAAAGAACCTGGAGATGCGCCTGTACGTATGTAGGACTCATTCTGAAATGCAGAATGCCACTTCTGGATCTCTAATTTAGCCTCTTCAAGTTCCGTCTGAAAACATAGAAATCATCATCCAATAGTGGGCTATCCATTCAAAAGATTGAGATTGAAATTAAGAAAAAAATAAATAGAATTTGTTGAACACACAAGATCATGGGTTCTAAGACATGCTGTGCAAGCATTCCGATTGGTGGAAACATATTTCCACATTTTGCCTCGTCAAGCATGGGGCACATGCACATATTTTTTTGATTGGCAAGGATGGAGTACATGCACATTCCGATTGGTGAAAAACACAAAGTCGGCAAGATAGGGCAAAAGTTTATCTGAGACTGTACAATTTGTTGCCATGTGTATTTGGCCAATCTGAACCATAGATCTGATGATTTACAAAAAAAAATTCTTTAAGTTTAAACAGAGGCTGATGCTTTCACAACATAAGTTTTTCTTAGGGAGAAGAAAACTAGAAAACAAGGCCATTTGTATTTAAAGGAATCTAAAGATTCAAAAAGTGGCTAAATGTGATGCATACAAGTAAATGAAATATAAAAATAAGAAATAAGTTAAAAGTTAAAAAAAAAAAAAAAAAAAAAAAACACCTCAATGAAGAAATAAATAAATAAAGTAAAATAATACACACCTGGCATGTTGCAAGGGTGTCTTTACAATTTTGAAGACTGCAAGGAAAGCACCATAATAAAATGTATGGCATGTAGACAGTTCAACAATTTCCAGACTATCTAGGAAATATTAAATAATTTTAAACCAATACATTCATCAAAAGCTAGCAATACCTTTCACGAAGGGACAAAATCATTCCTGTGGCCACGCCAGGTGCAGTTTCTTCCACTTTTGCGTTTCGCTTCAAGGTGAAGAAAATAATTATTTTTTTCTCAAAAATTTATATGGAGCAACTTGACCAAAACATATTCATTAAAACAAGAAACATATATTTGAGTTGCTCTCCATTACAGAGACAAAGAGTAACATTCATAACTACATGGATTTCCAATGAACCTAAGCACATCTAGCTATAATGCAAGTGAAGCTTTAGGCAAACTGAAACTGAAGAATTAAATAAGCCAAAAACGACTAAAATTTCATGATTTAAAAAAAAAAAATCTGGCAAAAAAGCTTCCCTTGATCTAAATCCACCTCACACTAGTCAATGGGCAACTACTCAACTCTAGCTTTCATCATCATATGCACACAGTGAGTAAATAGACTTAGTGAAAACCCATTAGCAGCACCATTGGAAAAATGGAGACTTATCGTGAGTTCTAACTTGAGCGACTAACCAATCAAAAATATAAATAAAAAAGAAGAAAAACAAAACATTAACCTCTTTTTTTTTTTTTTTGTTGAGAAATATTAACTCTGTTCCTATCTCAATTAAAATAATTTTAATCCTTTTATCAACAAAGAATGGGGAAAACTCATTTCAAGTTCTTCCAAAAACTGAAGAATTTCTTAAGCCAGTTTAAGTACACTATATGCCAATAATACTCTTACATGTGCTTTTTTCAAGATACGGCACAAAACTAATCATTGTTAAACTTCAAATCATTTCTTTAGCAACATTTGATGTAAGATGCCCCAGTGAACACATACCATGGCCCCTTTCATCTAAATAGGATATTTTTGGTGTATGGTGTTTTATGATCAGAATATGGGGAAACCACAATTCCCATTACTGATAGAGATCTTTAAACATTCTAGAGATAAACCAAAAAAAAAAAGTGAAACTCTTAGAAAAATAAGATAATTATAAATTTACTGATGTGTAACCAACCAATGGCTACCGTCCTAAAGTCTAAATGAAAAAAATTCTTTGAAGTGGCTCATTAAGGAGGAATAAAACTGCTCCAAACAATTGAAAAAATAATATTTGTTACTCCAAACTTGGACAAAATTGTGTTCCGATCTAAGTAACAATGACACAAACAAGTGTATCGTCGTATGACATGGGTATGCAGCGTTCTACATGTGGCATTTTAGAAACTTTAAATGCCACTTGTACAAATGAAGTATTATTCACATTCATCTAAAATTTTTGGCAGAACAAGATGAAAATGCGGCCCCTATTAAACTACGCTTGGTGTCTATCAGCTTAGATGTCTCTTTTCGGATGTAGTTTCAAAGTTTCTACATAAGTACACAGATTCACCCCATCTTTACACAAAACAAACAATGTTTGGTTTTCTGAGTCCGTGTACGTAATTGGAGAAGAAACTATGAGATAAAGCAATTACAATTTACAACAACCAAATAGGAATTTTTCTTTTCTTCCTTCGATAATCTAACTAGTTAGGATTATAACAGCAATTTTCCAAACATATCCACCAAACTCTATGAACAAAAATAAGAAAAGTTTTAATCTTTTTTTTTTTTCTTCAATTACTCTAGACAAAGAAGTACCTTCTTTGATCCGAAGAAATCATCTTCATCATCTTCCAGATCTCCAAAACTCCTCTTGTTTCCTGAATTTCCCATAACAACGGATTACAAGTCGACACAATATTCAAGCTTCTCATCAAAATGCGAACTTCCATTAAAATGCTGATCGAAACAATAGTAACAAACTAAAATATTAAAAACCTGCGCGTCTGGCATGAGTTCCAGGATAATCGCCACCGAAATCGTCCTCCTAAATTCCACAAAAATAAACAAAAACCATAAACCCTAGATTCGCGAAAGAGGGGAAGAGATATGAAGATGTGGCAGAGGTGAAGAAGAACTAAAGAGAATCGAAGTTCTTACATCGTCAAGATGAGATTGAGACGCCATTAAAGCTCAAAACCCTAAAAAAATCTCTACTTTCTGCTCAACGACGGATCGAAGAAACGCGGATTACTTGAAGCAAGAGAAGAGAGAGATTTATAAAATTCGTGCAAATTAGCGCCAATTTCTTATGATATCAGACAGATTGAGGCCTCAAAGGACTCAAACTAACGAGAAGCGAAAACCAGTGACCGCGGGCTAGTGGGGTCTCTACGATGCGCTCCAGTGTTTGATGCGCCTAGTAATAGGGGAAATGATTAGATGCTACCGTAGCAAGTTATACTAGTGTTACCACCACTATCTACAATATTAATATAAGAGCCTTACTAAGATAGTATGGAAAAGAGGCCATACCAAGCGTCCAAACCTCAGCCAAGCGTCGAGATTTATAAAATAAGTCCTCGAGATTCAAAACAAATCATGTTGAGGTCTTTTTGACTTAGTATAACCTTTTTTTTCCCAACTATTTTAGTAAGGAAAGAGTTTCTCATTATATAATAGGACCAATTAGTTGCACATCAGTTAGATTCGGTTACACTCCATTTCTTTAGAAAAATCATTTGCACTCCATTATTATGATTGTGTTTCAAAGATAAAAGGTGCATTGCTTTTCTTCTTATCCTCTTCAAAATCACAAAGGAACTACAACACCCTGAAGTATCATAAACTCTAGATTCAATTTTCAAAGTTTTATGATCTACGAGTTAGTTAAAAATTTATAAGAGCTCTTTTTTTTTTATAGGTTTGGTTTAAAATTTCAAGGAACTCTTACTAATGATGGGTTTTTAATATGGGTCGGGATCACTTGACTCCTAAGAATGACTCATGAAAAAAAAAACACATGATCCCAATCCTTTAAATGCAAAATCCAATGGTTGAGATTTATCCTCAAGATAAATATTTTCGAGATGTGTGTTATCAAGATATTCATAAATTTCAATCATTGGATTTTATGTTTAAAGAGTTGGGATCATGTGTTTTTTTCATGAGTCATTGTAATTAGGAGTCAACGGATCCCAACCCTTTTTATAATTAGTATTGATATAAAATTATTACGTGAGATGTAAAAATAGGGGATAATATGAAAATTTTAAGAATTAACATTTTTTATTTTAAGTTTGAGTGGTGTGCAACTAGTTTTTTTTTTTTTTTTGATAATTGGATATCCATGTAGACAACGGATCAAATTCGTATCTAGGCTTTGCCCAATCCATAGACCATGGTCTTATCTAAAGAATAGTCTTGGGGCACGTGCTACATTTACATATAGCATATCACACGCATTAGGTAAGTGAGGGTGTCCTCACAAGTGATCCTTGAGGAATTAATGCTCATACCAAGTATCAAACTCACGACTTACCGACATTAACCTTTCATCGATCCAAAATTACTATTGAGCCAACCCCTCATGGCTTGGTGCAACTAGTTAACTCCCCTATATTGTCACTCGTGTATGATGAAAATGGTCTTGACCTTGAATTGATAACTAAAATATGTGTTGGTATTTTGTATGATTTTAGATAAAAAATTTGGATGTCCACAATTTTTTTTAACGACAATCTATTTTGCATTAAATAGCTCACAATTTCTACAAGTATTTCACAATCACAAAAGCATTTTTTTTAACATTGTCACCCAATAGCTTATTGGTGTGAATTTGGGCATCCATGTTGATCCACCAATATTGCATACATCCATGTTTGTCCACAATTCTATTTTCATTGTGTTTTAATGAGATTAACTCATTGATGACGAGAATATTTGAACAAGGTGGATGATATCATCACATGTGGCACAATGTCATTGGTTCATCAACTTAGCACATAAATTTCAAAATAGAAAATCTATGTTCCCTATTATTATTCAGTTGGTGTCCCAAAAGCCATGCTTATAAAATTGATTTAGAAGCACTTATACCAGCCCAAAAATAAAAATAATAAATAACCCTTAAAATATAAAAGTGAGTAAATTCTATATCCACAAAATCTTATTTTTATATTAAATAATAATTATTTAACTCAATGTATAAAAATATAACTAAATTGGTCCACACAACTAAGTGTTGCAAATACCGATCGATTGGAATTGGGGATAACTCAGGAAGAGTGATCTGATTTAATAATTGAAATCAATGTATCCAGGTCTCTTAGAGCACTAGATTAAACCTCAAGGCACGTATTGTCCCTTCACCCCACGGCCCACACACATCGGATAATATTTGGGATAAATCCCCAAGAGTGGCTCTTGGGATGATTTGAACTCAAGACGTGATTTGGTGTGGTAGTCTAGGTTGCTCCGATCCGAAGGATGTGGAATCGGGTTCTTTCTGGACTAGAACCACAAATCGCAAACTGAAAATAAACCAATGAACCTGGTAACATATTTATCATCTGTTCTTAGGACAAGCAATTAAATTGGGTGACTGAGTCAAATAGGATGAGCTGGATACCTGAGTTGTCTCGAATCCGACTCAGTTTGATAATTCAAGCAAGCCTAGTTCATGTTTGTTTGCTCTACTTGTGCAAACTGGTTTCAATGTTTCTGACTGCATAGCATTACCATACACTGTTAATTGTTTTCATCATTTGAAATTTCGTTTAATTATCTCTGGAATTAGGGATTGGATCAGAATGGGTCAAAGTGGGACCAACCTGATAAAAAATGGATCAGATTGGATCCAAACTGATCTGATGGGCTTTTATTGGATTTTAATATTTGAATCAAAATCCAATCTGATGACTCTTGGATTCGGTTTGTAACTTTGTATCATATCAATTCATTAGGGACTAGATCTGATAAAATGTAAGAAAATTTATGGTTACATCATGTTTTTGTATAACCATATGAAGTTTATTATTAGATTTTCTATATCAAATCATGTTCGGCCTAATCCAACCTAATCTTATTTGATTGGGTTTGGATCCTTATATATGAGAGATCTAATAAATATCCCATCCAACAAGAGTCCAATCCAATGCTTATTGGATCAGTTTCAGGACCTTATCCCTAACTGGTTGTCCTTATATGCATGAAAATTAGACATTTTACATGGTTGGCTCGGTACCCATCCAACCGAAACCAAAAAGGAACCAGAACCAAAATCTGTAGTTCTGGTTCCCTCTTCATTGGAACCGAAAAGAGCCGGGTTTAAAATGGAACAGTACTGATAGAAATCCGAACCGTTAGGTTCTATCCAACGGGTACTAGGAACTGATTTATTTTGTCAATTCTTTTTATATTATAAATGATTTAAGATTTTTTATTTTGTTTTGGGCATAGGGTCAAATGATCATCCGCATACATGATCATTTTAAAATTTATGCATGTTATACAAAGCTCTTCAATTTTTCATATAATTAAATTGTGGATTGAAGTTTAAAATGACCCATCTCTTCTAAAACCATACCACTTTTAAAGAAGATAAATTTTTAATTTTTGAAAAAATTATCAACTTACATCTTTAGTTTAACAAATTATAAATAAGTTAACAATTTATGAGCTGATTTTTTGCCAAGATGATCCCCTCATCACAGAGATCATTCTCACAAAAAATCAGCTCATTCCAAACATTTTTGCCCATATAAGACAAACGGTAAGTTGTAATGGGGGTCGTAGGAACCCCACCCTTGATATATATATATATATATATATATATAATGGACATATGAAAAAATATATGTAAAAACAATGTAACATTAATAAAATTTCAAAATATGGGTTAGAAGTTTTGGATTGAACTGATTTTTTTACGAATCTCTATGATGGGAAGATCATCTGAATAAAAAAATAAAAAAAATCAGTCCAATCTGAAACTTCTAACCCCATTAAAAGTGATTTAGAATGTGGATCGTCGATTTTTTGCCAATTTTTGTCATTAATTTGTAAATCATTTTTAATGGATTTAGAAGTTTCAGATGAGCTGATTTTCTGCGAGGATGATCTTCTCATCATAATGACCATTCTCGCAAAAAACCAGCTCAATCCAAAACCTCTAACCCGTATTTTGAAAAACCATTGTTTTTACATATGGCCCATGAATTGCCCCATATATATATATATTGAAGTAAACAAGTTTTATAATGATTTGAAATATATTTTTTTCTTATTCAATTCGTAAGAAGTGGAATCGATGGGTACCTATATTACTTAGTGGTTCCAGTTCCATTTATTTTGAGCCCAGAATCGAAATAGACAAAAATTGAAACCGAAAAAAATATAACGGTTATGGTACTAAGTGCCTTAGGAACCAAATTGGATCCGACCCATTGACACCCAATCTGTTGCAAGTTTCGAGCAACATTAAAGTTACAAAACCAACTCATCATTGTACTTTTGAAAGAGTTTAACGGTTAAAACCGTACTTACACATTTCAATTTTATCCACTAACCGTCAATGGTAAAGCAGATTAGCTGTTTTAAATCTGATTGAACATTAATGATAAGGGTTACAAGCATCAGATTAGCCGCTTTACATGTATTGAGCAATGATAAAGGTTACAAACAAACCAACCACCTAACACAATGTGTGTGATTAAACCAACCTCTTTACATGGCTTGAGCAGTATTTAGGTTAAAACCAACCACCTAATTAAGTCTATATCATAATATATCAAAGTTCTAAACATTCATTATTGTACTTTTGAAACAGTTTAATGGTTAAACCCTAATTATCCAACAAAACTAATGGTTTAGAATTAGACAATTGAGCAATGATAAATGTTACAAACATCCAATTAACCTCTTTATATTTGATTAATTAGCCACTTTCACATAACATCTGATTAACCACTTTACATGGATTGATCAATGATAAAGGTTACAAACAACCAACCACCTAAAACAATGTGTGAAACCAACCACTTTACATTGCTTGAGCAACATTTAGGTTAAAACCAACCAACCAACAACCCAATTAAGTTTATATTATATATCATAATCAAAGTCTAAGCCTTCATTATTGTACTTTTGAAATAGTTTAGTGGTTAAATCCTAATTATCAAACAAAACAAATGGTTTAGAATTAGACAAGTCATGCTATTTTCCATCTCTAATTCTCCCTTACACATTATATCCACTGACCCCAATAGTAAAGTAGATGATATTATATGCAACCTTTTCACCCACCAAGCTTTATACCCATTTCTCTAAAGTTACTTGTTAGACTTTGTTTTGAAGGAAATAATGCTGGTGAGAAGGAGATCTATTGTCTTTAATCAAATCTCATACTTCATGAGAATCCCAACAAAGCAAATGCTGTGCAATCTCAACTTTGACCTTTCATCTCACATTTTTTAAATACCCTTCTTTTCTTCCTATTCTTTTTAATAGTTTTGTTGTTGCATGGATATGAAGACAAACAACCTTTTCTCCAAATCTTACTTACCATACATGGGGATCAAATAATTGAATAAAAATGACATTCTATATTACCTTATTATCCAATCTCCATTTAATATTAATTTTTATTACTGAAGGTCTGGTTGGGTATACAAAAAGAAAGTGGATTGTTCTTAGTTGGTTTTTCATCTTTCCTTCTTTATTTTTCCATGGACACTGTAAAAGGTGAGTTTGATATGATTGTGATGAGGGGATTCTAGTGTTTCTGGCAGTGTTTGTTTAACTTTATTGAATGCATCAATTCAGGTAGGATAATTCCATTGATTGTGGGGAGACATGTTTGCACCACTTTGGGCCCTAGGGTTTTAGGGTGGTGCTTTGTTTTAGATCAGTGTCTCCTTTTCTTCCTTTGTTGGGTTGTTGGCAAATAAACAGAAAAAGCTCTTTATTTCCTTGGTTGGCTGGCTTTTTTAATTTGTCAGATTCTTGTTTTTTTTTCCTTATCTTTTATCTTTGGTGGGCTTTTTGGCTAATTAAGTATAGATTAATGGAGAGTAAGTCAAATGAGGATAAGAAGATTACAAGAAAAAACAAATTGAGATTTGAAATTTGATTCAACCTGTAATTGAAAAAGTAGATGAGAGGAGAGAAAAAAAAAATAGTTTCTAATTTGATAGGACGATATTTTTGTTTATTTGTACTCCATTTTCTCAAAGAGTCATGATAATTTGATGCTCTTTGTACAATCCAGTCACAAAACCGTAGATTTGTTCTTGTTCTGTTTTGTGGATGTAAGCACACTGTCGAATCACGTAAATTATTGTGTTTTGTGCGATTGTGTTATCTTGCTATTACATTTGTTTAAATGTACAAAAAGAACATCAAATTATCATGATTCTTCTTCAAATTGCTAAAAAATTATAAGTTTGAACATGGAGACTACTTCATCATGATATCATTTCATCTATAGAACTACTTATAATCTCAATGTTTCCAGGTAACTAATTGACAATGTAAAAAATAGCCAATTTTTTATTATATAAATATAAAAAGATTCCATTCCGGAAGAAAAATTTGATCAAAGGCCATAAAGATCAAGAATACCAACAAAAGCAATTGAGGAAAACTTCAATTTAAATTCAGCTCTATGCTTACAACCAATATCCCATTTGAAAACAAAATCCTGAAGAATAATTTTGTTCTGATACTAACATTCAAACTACCAACAAAACAACAAATTAGATTTTGGATCATTTAAGGGTTGGTGGGATTAGCCAAGACCACACCTTAAGAAGTGGAGATCTTGAGTTCAAATCGCCCTTTAAGAGCCACCCTCAGGGATTTATCTCAGAAATTACCTGGTGATAGTAGGGGGAGGGGACTACATGTTGTGGTTTGTGGAGCCTGATAGTACTGGTCAATAAGGAGGCACTGTAAATCAAGCCATGCCTTCACGTTGGGGTATTTATATTTCTCATTTTTGGTGAAAATGTGTAATCTGTAACTACAAGTTTTCCTTCATAGTGAAATTAATGTGATATGTGGATGTATCTCAATCTAGAGGGAACCACATAAAATCTCTGTGTTTCTTTCTGTGATTGCATCTTGTATTTGATTTTTCGATTCGTTTTTTTATTTCGATTGCACTTCTTTTCCTAATACTACACGTGCTCTAGGGATTAGTTGAGTGCTCTAAGAAGCTTGGATAGCTTGATTCCTAAAAAAAAAATTAAATTAAATTTTGAACTTAATTAGAATAATATTATCAAAATTAATCTTCTTTCTTTCCTTAAAAAATTATATCATTTCTCTTCTTACAATTATCCTAGCGATGACGAAAGGAAGCATCCTTAATAAGGTACAATCTCACGTGAAGAAGGTAGGGATGTGCCAACGACAACAAACATCCATAACAAAATGTGTGTATTGGGGGTGGGTGGGGGTTAAGTGAGAAAACAATGAGCATCAAATCTTGTAAGCAACAATAAAAAGGTAGCCGATTAATTGAATGATTATTAGGATAATTTAATTAGAATTTTTGCCGACAAAAAAAAGAAAAAAGAAAGAACCCTCATTACTTCAAATGCACTTAAACACCCGTGTGCACCGACTTTCACGTGCACAACCGATAATCGATCAACCTTTTTCTCAAGAACCCTAATCTTCTTTATAGATTGAATCATGACAAATTTACTTTTCTTTTTTGTTCTTCCAATACCTATTTATGCTCTTAAAGATAATGGGTTGCAAATGCATATTTCACTTTTGTATGAGTGAAGGTAACATATGGTGGTGGCAACAGAGAAATGCTTCACAAAGTGTTTGACAATATTACGAGTGATGTGGGCAAGAGAGGGGACCGAGTGGTCCCATTTCAAGGCAGATTCAGAATTCATCGTTGAAAAATCAACTTCAATGCTCTCTTTAGGTCCGTCAAACCTCCAACACCAACCATCATTTCTTACACCCCTAATGAGAGAAAGCCTAAGAACCGAAGGAACGTGTGAAGAGATGGGCACCCAACAAAAGTAAAACTTGTCTGGTAATTTCTCGCCTATTTCACGTTATATTGTGAATTTCTCATATGGATTTTAAACTTTTGAATTATGTTAATTAAGTGCACGTGTGAAAGATGCCAACACAACTATATATTATTTAAATGAGGAACAATCCAATAGCTATAACTAACCATACCAAAAAAAAAAAAAAAAAAACACACTCACCATACTTTAATAAGTCTAGGGTTATCAACGAATCGGTATATTTGAAACTTCAGATCCAGATTGAGGATTTGGATTTTGATAAAGACCCAATTTTATAAGGATCCAATTTGTTAACAAATCTAATCAATTTTAGATCAACCATATATTGAACCCAATAATGTATTTGAAAATATATAAACAAGATATATTTTATTTTATTTGAATATGTAATATATTTCATATTTATATATGTACTTTTATCAAAATTTATTGAATGAGATTTGGATTGATAAGAAAATATTAATTTTTAGGATCAAATCGAATTGGATCTAGAATACATATTATGTTAGATTAGGTGCAAAACTTAAAATGATTGTTTGATCAAGTCTGGATCTAATAAATTTCTTATCAGATCAATATTAATATAATATCATTTTGATCCATCGACAATTGTATTCATGACTAGTGAGCATGCATGCACGGTCCAACACCACATTTCTTTTCATCACTTTGGCCCACTAACCCATGAATGTTGGATATATCAATGATGAAACCTTAAAAATCAAGCATCTTGTTGTCCGAATCACCACATGAAATTTCCTTTTTTAGGAATTAGGATTAAGTCTTGATAACCGGACTCCTTTTTTTTGGTACTCACTTTGAACCCCTCTCCCTTCACATCACCGTACAAAATCATAAATATCTAGACTTGTGTATCCCAAAGCAAATTAAGGATGCACAGTAATGTGAAGGGGTAGTCAAAGTGAGTACAAAAAAGTGAGTCAGATTATCACAACTCATTAGGATTAGGATTAATAAAGTCTTGTCGTTGGATTCAGACTTTTATTTCATCACGGAGTCCATGAAAATATATATAAATTATACATGCAATATTGGAACATTATCCAAGCTTTGTTCCATATATATATAGCTAATACAATCAATTCTGTGTATAATTCATACAATATATCTATTGTCATCCTTTAAGTTCACAAATGACAAAAACTCGTTAATTTCTCACGAGAAGATATATGAAAACGAGAAAGCAACTGATAGGGCGATCTCGCGGGCTTTTCACACCACACCCCCAACAAATCAAATTCAAAAAGTGAAAGAAGAAGAAGAAGAAGAAGAGAAAAAACAAAAAAAAAAACCTAATAAAGAAAAAACAATAATATGGGTGAATTCTTATTAAATATCATTCCTTCCTTATATATACATTATAAGAGTCCCTTTACATGTGACTCTTATATATCAATTTAGATTTTATTTTGCTGAATAAGTCTTCCAGTTTCACTCTCCATGAAGGAAGCACTAAGGTATTTAGCAGGTGTTGCTGGCCCAAGTGGTTTTGGATCAAGTTCCACTGCTGAACAAGTAACAAAAGATTGTTCTTGTTCTCATCTAACAGCTATAATCACTGGTTAGTCCCAATTATTCGTTCTTTCTTTCTTTTTTTGAACAAAAAAAAAAAATTAGTTTTAGAGTAATGTCACATATTTTTCTTTGATTGTATTGGAATTTCGTAGGTGGGTTTTATTGATCTAATACTAGTTGGATGGATTTTGAGGTGATTCTGATTCTTCTTAGCTTTTTTAGTTTAAACTTTAGAGATAATTGGAATAAATTTGATAAAAGCTACCTTTCTTTCATGGGTTTTCTCTAAATTATCTTAAATTTAATCGACATGGGTACAATTTTATTTAATTAATATTCTCTCTCTCTCTCTCTCTCTCTCTTAGAGGAAAAAAAAATATACTTTTGAAGAGGATTATGGGTTTGTTTATTTCATTTAGATCTCTTCCATCTCTACCTGGCTTTTTTTAAGTTCTTGCAAGATATGCTTCTCTTTCTGAACACTCCCCACTCATTGGTTAAAACCTAATTACTATTTTTTTGGATTCTTGTTAGCTAATCATGTTCTTATTTAAGGATTAATTACAGGATATAATTAAAGATTTATAGGCTTTGTGAGCTAATTTAATATATATATTTTATAAATAAAATATTCTTATATTTTGGTGGGTCTCTTGTTAGATAATTAAATAACCTTTCCTTAACATTGATTTAGTTCAATAATCAATACTGCATCTCTGTAACAAAAATCTGGTCTTCATTTATTTATTGTTATCCAACAAAGAATGATTTTTTTGTGTGGATATATAAAGCATTAAAACCTAGATTTCTTGATGTGTATCTGATTAATCCTCTCTTCTGATCTTCGGGTTCGTCGTAAAAGGAGCAACGTCAGGTATCGGACTTGAAACTGCGAGAGTATTAGCAAAGAGAGGGGTGAGGCTTATTATCCCTGCAAGAGACTTAAAGAAAGGAGATGAAGTTAAAGAGAGGATCCAAAAAGAGAGCCCAAAGGCTGAGATTGTATTATTAGAAATTGATCTCAGCTCATTGGCTTCAGTCAAGAGATTCTGCTCTGAGTTTTTATCTCTAGGATTACCACTTAATCTTGTCATGTGAGTCCATTTGACATGTATTTTATTAAATATATTTCTGTGTTTCCATCTGTAGTTAATAAAAATCCAAGAAAAAAAAACCCTACAAAACTGTAGAGAAACAGAATGGTCACTTAACATTTAATGATCCCAGACATAATAAAGCCACGTGGCTCACTTTTGGGCCCACCCCTTGGTAATCACACACTAAAATCAGACTGATTGGTGATTTCTAGCTGTTGGATAAGGAATCAAACTTCAACCATGGGTTTAATGAACAGACCCATGCGTGGGTTTTACATCCATTAAAAAAAAAAAAAAAAAGAGGCTCCATCATCAATCTGACAGCTTTTTGGTTTGCATCCCACAAGAATTGGGCCAAAAGTCATGTGGGCCTATGGGCCCATATGATGTTTATGGAGAATGGGAACACTGGACCATGGTCATTGAAGTAATTGTCATTAAATTTATGTATTTGTTTGTTTGTATCTTCTGGGTAAATACTGATGGTGTGGTGATAATTTAACTTTGCAGAAACAATGCTGGGAAGTTCTGCCAAAATTTAGAGTTCTCTGAAGACAAAATTGAGATGACTTTTGCTACAAATTACTTGGGTAATTCCGACCTCTCATCTTTTTAACTAGGGTAAATTCCCAAATAATTACAAAAGTTTTCTACATTTTCGAAATATTGCTAATCCCTGACAAAGTTGTCTTGTCAACATTACGTGGTAGTTGTGTCAATATTAGCAAAATTTAAAAAAAAAAGAAAAAAAAATTGTAATTATTTGGGAATTTACCTTTTTAACTACATATTTTTTTTAAATTATATTTTTCTTATATAAATTTTTAAAAAATAATGGGCCTTGAAAATGGAGTGAATGTACAAGGAAGTAGATAAGGTACTAGATTATAAAGATTCCCTACCAATGAAGGGGAGGGTACCCATCTCTTGGTTGGTGTAGGACTTGGGGTTTCAATGACCCTTATCGACTCGACCCCCTCATAGACCAATGGTGTCGAGCCTATATACCCAACCCCATTTGCCATCTTTATGATATATATATATATATATATATATATATATATATATATATATATATATATATATATATATATATGGGTCCCGTTCGGCACCCTAAGTTTTACCACACACTTTAACAAACGTGTTTTGTCTTACATGGGTTATAAGTTTCGGAATGAGCTGATTTTTGGTGAGGATGATCTCTATGGTGAGGAGATCATCCTCACAAAAAATCAGTTCATTCCAAAACTTCTAACCCCATCAAAATTGATTTACAAAAAATGGACAGTCCACGATTTTTCAACGTGTAAACATGGGGCTAAACATTTCGGAATGGGCTGATTTTTGGGGAGGATGATCTTCTAATCATAGAGATCATCCTCACCAAAAATCAGCCCATTCCAAAACTTCTAACCCATGTAGGACAAAAAACGTTTGTTAAAGTGTGTGGTAAAACTTAGGGTGCTGAACATTTCCCTATATATATATGGGTCCCGTTCGGCACCCTAAGTTTTACCACACACTTTAACAAACGCGTTTTGTCCTACATGGGTTAGAAGTTTCGGAATGGGCTGATTTTTGGTGAGGATGATCTCTATGGTGAGGAGATCATCCTCACCAAAAATCAGCTCATTCCAAAACTTCTAACCCCATCAAAAATGATTTACAAAAAATGGACGGTCCACGATTTTTCAACTTGTAAACATGGGGCTAAACATTTCGGAATGGGCTGATTTTTGGGGAGGATGATCTTCTAATCATAGAGATCATCCTCACCAAAAATCAGCCCATTCCAAAACTTCTAACCCATGTAAGACAAAAAACGTTTGTTAAAGTGTGTGGTAAAACTTAGGGTGCTGAACATTTCCCATATATATATATATATAGGGTCACGTTCCTAAGACTCATATTGAGACTCACATTGCGACACACCGTTTTGTCTTATATAGGCAAAAATGTTTGGAATGAGCTGATTTTTTGTGAGGATGATCTTTGTGATGAGGGGATCATCCTGGCAAAAAATCATCCCATTCCAAAACTTCTAACCCCATCAAAATTGATTTACAAAAATTGGACGGTCTATAATTTTTCAACAAAAATTGGACGGTCTAGAAGTTTTATAATGAGCTGATTTTTGGCAAGGATGATCTCCTCACCATAGAGATCATCCTCACAAAAAATCAGCCCATTCCAAATATTTTTGCCCATATAAGACAAAATGGTGTGTCGCAATGTGAGTCCCAATATGAGTCTTAGGAACGCTGTTCATATATATATATATATATATATATATATAACAGCGTTCCTAAGACTCATATTGGGACTCACATTGCGACACACCATTTTGTCTTATATGGGTAAAAATATTTGGAATGGGCTGATTTTTTGTGAGGATGATCTCTATGGTGAGGAGATCATCCTTGCCAAAAATCAGCTCATTATGAAACTTCTAGACCGTCCAATTTTTGTTGAAAAATTATAGACCTTCCAATTTTTGTAAATCAATTTTGATAGGGTTAGAAGTTTTGGAATGGGATGATTTTTTGCCAGGATGATCCCCTCATCACAGAGATCATCCTCACATAAAATCAGCTCATTCCAAACATTTTTGCCCATATAAGACAAAACGGTGTGTCGCAATGTGAGTCTCAATATGAGTCTTAGGAACGTGACCCTATATATATATATATATAGGGTCCCGTTCGCCACCCTTAGTTTTACCACACACTTTAACAAACGTGTTTTGT
Source organism: Akebia trifoliata (assembly GCF_017979445.1). Classification (NCBI taxonomy): domain Eukaryota; kingdom Viridiplantae; phylum Streptophyta; class Magnoliopsida; order Ranunculales; family Lardizabalaceae; genus Akebia; species Akebia trifoliata. Next base: position 28,398,236 of record NC_141381.1, read on the forward strand.
CTTACATGGGTTATAAGTTTCGGAATGAGCTGATTTTTGGTGAGGATGATCTCTATGGTGAGGAGATCATCCTCACCAAAAATCAGCTCATTCCAAAACTTCTAACCCCATCAAAATTGATTTACAAAAAATGGACGGTCCACGATTTTTCAATGTGTAAACATGGGGCTAAACATTTCGGAATGGGCTGATTTTTGGGGAGGATGATCTTCTAATCATAGAGATCATCCTCACCAAAAATCAGCTCATTCCAAAACTTCTAACCCATGTAGGACAAAAAACGTTTGTTAAAGTGTGTGGTAAAACTTAGGGTGCTGAACATTTCCCATATATATATATATATATATATATATATATATATATATATATATATACTTGTGTGTGTTTTTTAGTCACATAAAAACACACACGCCATTGTGGGGTAACCATTTCTTGGTTGGTGGACTTAGGCTTTCAAAGATTCTTACCAACCGCTTACGTTCAATGGGGTGTGGATTTTTTTGGTCACATTAAAGAAGAAAAAAAAAAGAAGAAAAAAAAAAAAAAAAAAACTATGTGGCACACTCTGAGTCCACCAACCCATATATGTTAGGTACGCCCATCCAAGAGCCAATGTTCCACAAATAAGTGTGATTGTTGAAATCTTGCAATATGATTCAAATATTTTTTTTGTTATAGGCTTAGCCATTAGATTTAATTTTTATCACGACCGATGTCATTGACTAGAAATCACTCGCGAGTCTGATTTTTGGAATGTAGATCATCAAGGGGGTGACTAAATATCTTATGATTTAGTGGGCCATGAAACTAGGAGTACAGATGGGCCGGGCTACACTCAGAAGCATTTTGGGCCTGAATTATCAAGACCTAATATAGAATGGGCTGAGTTTATTTTGAGGCTTCAGAGGGTTTTAACTTCTAGAAAAATAAGAGGCCATTCTGTAGCTGACATGGCATTCATCATAGAAGACAGTTTTTTCTTTTGTAATAAAGCAAAATTTGGCAAAATGAGTGAAAATTAGCTTTGTTTGAATTTCAGTAATTTTATTTTGTTTTCATATTTTCCTTTGTTTGGGCAGGACATTTTTTGTTAACAGAAATGTTGGTAGACAAGATGGTAGAAACTGCAGCCCAAACAGGCATTGAAGGTAGAATAATCAACGTTTCATCGGTAATTCACAGTTGGGTGAAAAGAGATGGGTTCCACTTCAACCGTATCGTCAACCCCAAAAAGTAAATTAATTTTTTTTAAAATTTTTTTAATTGTTCTCTATTTTTTTGAAAGATATAAGATGCAATTATTTTAAGAGTTGTGCAGAAGTGACCTCACGATTGTACCTCACATCGCACATCCTGATGTGAAAGTGTATAAGAAGCATAGATAGATGCTTTTCATCAAGACATGAGGATGTGCGATGTGATGTACAATCTTGAGTTCACTTCAGGATTATTCTTATATTAATGAAAAGAGCACAGCACACTATTAAGCTAGCCCATTGACATGCACAAAGAATCCCATCTAAACAGTGATTCCTAAATGAAAATATTTTTTAAATTCTCAAAAACTTTACAATAAAATCAAACCCTAAATACTTTAAAATATCAAGATTTCTCTCTTCCCAAATTCCCTAATAATCACAAAAGAAAGCAAGTATTATATTATCCTTTTTGTCTTTCGAAAGATTGAAAAGTGTCAACTTCCAAATAAGGAATAAACATAATTTAGAAAACAGCCAGAATGAACTGTCTTTTGTACTAATTTTGTTATGCTATCTTAATATATTCTTATTTTTTCTCATACTTTTGAGTTTAGTCCCACATCGGACACTCATTGCCATATTTCTCTCTCTCCTTATAAGCTCTTAGACCTCTCCACTCATAGCCAATTGATTTTGAGTTGGACCCTGAGACTTATCATGATATCAGAGGGCTAGGTTTGTATAGGTCATGGGTTGAAATCTTTCCACCCTTATGGGTGAGGGGGAGTGTTGAGTGTATACTTTCCTCTACTTTCGGGTGTGTTATACCACAATTAAGCTCTATGACCGGCTTATATTCATAGTTCTCCCCTTTTCCAACAGATTGATCTTCTGGAATAGTTGGTTAGTTAATATGATATTAGAGTGGGCCTTTCTTTCCTCTATGCCATCCAATTCTTATCTCCCCGTGCTCTGACCCAATCCGGCCCACACGTGCGAGGCTCATATTGAGTTTAGTCCCACATCAGACACTCATTACCTTGTCTCTCTCCTTATAAGCTCGTGGGCCTCTCGCATACCCAATTGGTTTTTGAGTTGGATCCCAAACTTATCACATACAACATCCAAAGAGTAGTGAAACAATGAATGGATACCACCAACGTTAATACCTAAGGAAAATTGGAATCCACCAAAAGAAGAGAACTCTCAAAAGAAATTTTATGAAATCAAAGAGAACTCGTCTTGCAGATTATGATATTATTATATGAAGGATTTTATTCATAGTAAAATACGAAAATAGTCAACAATAATAAAAATGATTAAATCTTAGAAGTAAGGCGAGTGATTTGGCATCTAAAACTAAAGTTATAAACAAAATAAATTTTTCTAAAATGGTAAAAAAAATTATTTTTCACTTTTTATAAAAAAGGTCTAATGACAAAGCAATATGGATCCTAAAGATCTTGACGCTAACATTTAGATTTATACTACTACATTTAGGCCTTTTTCTTGGACTTTTGGCAATTCAAGCGCTCCACAAAGCCTTTTGTCACTTGTCCTGCACACAACACTAAATACTCAAAATTTCTCAGTCGAAATTGGCAAATGTATTGCATGCCAAGGAAATGGCCAAACAACTTAAGGTACAAATTCATTCTTTATGATATTTTCCTATGCAATATTTACCAACACAATGTCCTGAGAACAGTAGATATTTGTTGTGAGATGTCTAGTACTTTAATTGGGCTTGGATTTCAAGAGCTAAGACAGTATCAAAATGGACCTTTCCCTCTCGCTTTGGGCCTTGGCCTGACAAGTTACTTGATTGGGGCCATGTGAGGGTTCGGGGGCAGTGCCCCGATGCCAATTTTTGAGTATATATTGTATTTTCAAGTAGGGTTTGTTTGTGTTTTTTACTCTGTGAGGCTCATTGCGTCTATGGGCACAGAGTCTATAATCTTTATAGTTGATAATGGATTTTTCTCCCTCTCCTATGTGGACATAGGCAATTTGCCAAACCACATAAATCTTGTGTGTTCGTTTTGTTTTATATTTTATTTTATCTTCACTCTTGTTATGCTTCCGTATGACAATATTTAATTGAAAGAATTTCATTGCTTCTCACAGGCAAGGAATGCAAAAGTGACTATAAATGCAGTCCATCCAGGAATTGTGAAGACTGGAATTTTCAGGGACCATAATGGCTTGATCACAGGTATGAGTTATTTATGACCCTTCATTTTAAAACTGATTGAACAAAATCATTTTAAAGCAAAGAGAAAAAAAGTTTGCCATACTAAGAAAAACAAATTGCAATACTAATCCTCGTATCAAGTTTTTCATTAGCTAGTAAAGCTTGCAAACTCAAAAAATTATTTCCCTAGATTTCCTTAGTCTTTCTATTTATAAAGTTAGAGATGGGATTGTACTGTTTAAAGAAAAATTTACCAACACAGAGCACTATTGAACTTATTTCCAAAAATGATAATTTACCGTTTTTGGAATTAATTTTTTCTAATTACCCAAATGCTAATATATATATATATATATATATATATATATATATATATATGAACAGCGTTCCTAAGACTCATATTGGGACTCACATTGCGACACACCGTTTTGTCTTATATGGACAAAAATATTTGGAATGGGCTGATTTTTTGTGAGGATGATCTCTATGGTGAGGAAATCATCCTTGCCAAAAATCAGCTCATATGAAACTTCTAGACCGTCCAATTTTTGTTGAAAATTATAGACCGTCCAATTTTTGTAAACAATTTGATGGGTTAGAAGTTTTGAATGAGATGTTTTTTGCCAGGATGATCCCCTCATCACAGAGATCATCCTCACAAAAAATCAGCTCATTCCAAACATTTTTGCCCATATAAGACAAAACGGTGTGTCGCAATGTGAGTCTCAATATGAGTCTTAGGAACGTGACCCTATATATATATATATATATATATATATATATATATATATATATATATATGTACATCGTCAAAAGAACCCCATTGACCAAGATTTAGTTTTTATAAAAAAAAAAATACTATTGACATGAGATCATAATTTTTTTGTGTACAGTCAAAAGGATCTCATTGACAAAGAACATTTGAAAAAATTGTATTTTTGATATAAAAAACTAGTAACTTACTGTTCATTTTTATTTATTTATTGTTTTGTTAAATAAAAAAAATAATTCCTAAAGCGGTAAGTTACCATTTTCGGAATTAAGTTCAATAGTGCTCCATTTTGGGAATTATTTGATTTTTGGTCCATATTTTGATAAATTTGTCTTGTTTGAAATCTCTTCTCGAGGCAATGTTTCAAATCAAGAGAAAAGACCAAGATAATTTCGATTGAAACATTCAATGTTTCAGGGTCAATGGTTCATTCTGGTATCACCCAAAATCTAAATATCTTGGATGAAACAATATGAAATGTTACAAAACTTTCAGCCATACTCCATACTCATGAAAATTTATCTTTAATATCAATTCCTACTTAAAAAATATCTTACTTGTCCATTATTATTTGTGCAGATTCACTATTTTTTCTTGCATCCAAGCTACTAAAATCAATATCGCAGGTTTGTTCCTTGATCATGTAGTTTGCACCAATATAAACTCCGATTCCGATTGAGCTTGGTTTATTTTTCCAGTTGAGCTTAATTGGTTTAATTTTTCTCCTTATAATTTTGGTATAGGGAGCATCGACGACATGCTACGTTGCTCTAAGCCCACGAATAAATGGGTTGAGTGGGAGATACTTTGCAGACTGTAACGAGGATTACAGTTCAGGTCTAGCAAACAATGAATCCGAAGCACGTAAGCTTTGGAAGCAAACCCGTGCATTGATTCACAGACCATTTCATTAATCTGCAACTTAATTAAGATCGTCTCCACATAGATGCATAAATTCATGCACATATATTATATATACATGTAATCCTATACATGTAAGTACGATAAGATAACTTGTACACCACATATGTGTCCTTCTCGGTTCTCTTGTATTAGCGAAATAAATATTGTATAGAAAGAGGCGGATTCGATATCAAATTATGAATAATTAGTGTTCTTTCTATTAGCCACTCAAGGGAGAATTAATGCTTCAAAATTCCTTAAAATAAAAATTGGTTAAGTTTTTAAAATAAAAGATCTACTCAACCAAATTGGTTATTGGGCAGTAAAAATCGTGACGGGTATCTGACACTATTCTTTGAATATGATCACCCTTGACCGTGATGTACTTGTTTAACTGAAAATAATTGAGACCATTGTAGATACTGGAACTACAGAGTATATATGAACAGTCCTCGTGTGCTTTAGAACTTTTTTGATTAACAGGCGTGGCCCATTTAGACTTGAAAATGAATTTTACAAAGCCGGTCCACTGAAGATTGGGCTTGCTAGGCTGTGGGGCCGACACGAATTATGGGACTTCCTTGTAAATGTGAAGATAAAATAACCAAGCAGTAGTGGTTTATGTTGCTAGATTTCTATGGTTAACTGTTTATGTATAAGAGCTAGATACTAAGGCCTAGAAGGCTAGTTCTTGGGTCCGATTTATTTCATTAATTTAGATCCTTATATAAGTTGTAGAAAACAAAAACTAGTTTTTCACTAAAAAAACAAACAATAAATTAAAAAGAAACTTTAGTTGTTGGTGATCCGTACTTAATGATTAAAGGTGAAACAGGGCATGATTTTGGTATTTAAAATTTTCTACTACTCGTTTAAAGTCTGAGAGTTGATACTCCACCTGGGCATTAAAATTTGAGATCTACTTTCCTATGGCATTGATCATGTTTTTGGATGTCACAAGGAGATCTGTTCTGGAATCTTTCTTACCTAACTTAGTCGGGAGATTGTTTTTCTTAAAAAAAAAAAGAAAAAGAGTTAGAGATGATGGTAAACTTGATATTTTATAATATGTTTTGTTATAAATTAGGCATTGTTAGACCCTTGTTCATTTGATAGGACAAGGCACGAGTTATGGACTCATGTGGGCCCACGTAACACCCTTAGGTTCCATTTGTGATGAAGATTCACTTAAAGACATAATATGTATCTAAGATCAAGTCCCATCCCTTCATCTATAGTCTGGACTCAATGCAGTTATTGAAACTCCTTTGATTTTGATTTTAATGGTTTTAATAATTCATCTTCACTTTTAAGGGAAGAAATTTTAGACAATAGATATTTATATGATTGTATCGTATGACGTTTGTGAAGAATTCAACTATTCGATAATCTTATCAAAGTCATCTCCTTAGTCAAAGATGTTTAGAATCATTCGATCAACTAATCAGACGGTTAGTTAGATCATTTGAATGTGGCAATTTCATTCCTACATTTATATCCTTCACTATCAAGATGTCCACTATTAATTATCATAAATTTCATGGGTGCACATGCCCACATGGCCACAATAACATAAAGGACCAGTTGCCACATAAATAAATACAACGTGTCCACTTCTTAGGACGACACATGCTCATCTATTTATACCCAATTGTTAGGTTGGCATGTCTGCACGCACACGCACTGGAAGAACTCTTCCCTTGTAGTTCAAGTAAAGATACATTAAAAGCTCACTACGTACGTAACTGTAACAAAGACTTGCATTCCAAGTTTCCTCTCTCTCATTTATTGGATTAGTTATGAAAATGAATAATTATATTTAAAAGAATCTAATATTCATCAGGTATATTAATTAGCTTTATAATATGAATCTACGAGGTAGAGGAGAGAAACATACTTGTAGTTGCATTAATGAGTATTGGGTTTGACATTTTTGTATTATTTGTTAATTGTTCATCTTGGGGTCAAATTGAGATGCAATTTTAATTATGGAAAGGTTCACTTACAAGATGTACATCACAAGTATATGCTTGTTTGTCCCCCACCCCACCCCACCCCACACCACATGATTCCAATATGTAATGAAGACATTGATAATTTTATGTGATTAATAATGGGTCTTTCCCAAATGAACAAATTTTAATTTCTTTAATCATGATTCATGTTTAGATGAAATCTGTTAATAAAGTTCTTTTAGGATTATCTATCAAAATTTTCCGTTAAACTACATTATTGGTCCAAAATCTAGACGAAGTAGGAGGCTCATGAACGTTAGATTGACATTTGTTGTAAGAAATCTGCCACCCCTGCTAGAATTAATTTTGATCCTTCATTTCATTCATGATTGAATTTAATGGAAGAACAAAATTTGTTCAGCCAACCCCAAATTCTTTGGATATATAGAACTTTCATTATGATGAAGATATCAATCTATGTAGGGTTAATAAATTCATTAAAAAAGTTGGTAATGGTATTTCGATCATTCTATGTCCCCTCAACTTTATCCCCTTAGTTCTCTCTCTCTCTCTCTCTCTCCACCCTCTTGAGAATCTTACTTTTTTGTATACTTTTTGTACGCTCCATTTACAAAATCATACAAAGATTATCCTTATGTATCCTGAAGCAAAAGATCTACGGTTCTGTGAAGGGAGTGTATAAAAAAATATGTCAGGTTATCACAACTCCTTTTTCTTTTCTTTTTAAGGTGAAGTGGTCTGACTTAATGCGAACCCCTTTTTTCTTTATATCTTAAATTTACTAGTAAAATGTTCGCATTTTCTAAGATATTTCACAAAACATACAAGTGAAAAAAAGACAAAAAATAATCACAAACCATAGTATATTTACTGTTTCTTTCTCCAAATTTACACAAGTCTCTAGAGGTAGTGTGATTAATGGATCACTGTTAGAAAGGAAAAAAAGGGAAAAAAAATGAATTAGAAAATGAAAACATATCAAGAAAAACCCCAAACCCGTTTATCGATCTTGAGAGAAAACCCGAATCACCCAAAAAATATATATAAAAGAAAAGTAGAAAAACTCTTCCACTCTATACCATATCCTTTAGGGACATTTCGTGTTCCTTCCGGGGCCTCCATAATAAAAAAAATTTCCCCAAACATTATTAACTCCTCCTTGGATGTCATAGCAATTTGGATGATCAGCCAAGACTTGAAGATTTGACAAAGGAATCAAACTATTATCCCAATCAACAACTTGCAAATTTCGAAAATAAGATGCTTTTCCAAATCCCTCTCCTGCAAAGTGACCACTACCCATTTGCGTTGATGTATGGAACCCTGATGGTCGAGTGTTAACGATCTCTCCTCCAAATTGTATCATGGTTGCATGATCCCTTAAGTGACTAAATAAGAATGATGGCCAGTACCCAACGAGTAGTCCAGACCCAAATTCGAGCCACCAATTTCCATGAATTGGGTCCTGCACGCAACAAAATTTGAATTAATAGGCCATTTTCATTAGAAAAATCACTCGAACTACGCAACATCTATGCCTATAATGTGCAAGATATCTAGCATGTATTATTTATCATAAAATTTGACTATTTTATTATTTGAAAATAAATAATGCAAGAAACAAAAAAAAAAAATTATAAGGAAGTTGTTTGTCCTTTAAGAAAACTATTCCAATTGAAAAAGCAAAGTTTATTTACTTTCTACACATTGTGAAGTCTTGAATTGTAAAAGCTTATATTATCACACCAATTTTCATTTATAACACACCAATCTCTTTTGACAACAGCAATGATAAAAGAACTAAAGAAAAAGAAAAGAACAAAGCATCAGGCGCAGCTCTTTACATGGAAAAAAGAAGAGAATCTTAAGAAGAGAAATGATGGATAAGGGCATCCTTGTCATTTTCTCTTTTGTCCGAAAACTTCTAACATGCGCCAATAGTGCAACTAGAATAACGGTCTTAAGTCACTAAACCACTAGTGCATTTTATCCATCTACAGCGCACGTTAGCTTTATTTAAGCAATATTCTTCTACTGGTCAAGGATGCAATAAACCACCAGCTTTACCAAAAATTGGCAAAAACACCTTATAGTTTTTAAATTTGTAGAAATACCCCTCACTCACTTTTAAATTCAAACACACTTATTTGCATAAACATATAATATTAAGTTCATATCCTATATTCCTATTAGAAGTATTTATTTTTTTATTTTTATCCCAAATACCTTCCAAACCAGTAAACTAATGTCGAATTGTCCACCACTGTACGATGAGGTTGGAGAGATTGCTGCTCCAACCGCTATCTTGTTGTTAGTCTGAACAAAGCCCGAGCAAAGCAGATTGTAGCATCCCGTAGCTTGATAAGCATCCGTCTGTAAATTTACGAAGATCAATGTTAATTTTAATTATCTTTTATTTATTTATTTAAATATTAATATCTTCACTATTATAATGAGAGAAGTGTGTGTATTATTAACAAAAATTTATGTTAACTAATTTTTTAAATTACAAAATTACCATTACATTTTAATTTTATATCTCAACTTAACATATATAAACCTATTGCACTTAAAATATTCATATATATATATTTTAACACAACAAACTAACTTAAAACATTTCCAAAGGATTCTGTGAACTAATCAAAGGACTGTGCTGGAGTGACATTAAAATTGACATCGAATCACACATTGTTTATGTGGAGGTGCGCACAGAACTATAAATGCTTTTCACTTGTATGTCAATGAAAAGCATCTATATATGACTCCTAAAGTGACCTCAATATTGCACCTCATATCACACTTTCCTAACGTGAAAGTGTGTATGAATCATAGATGCTTTTTCACACATAGCTCAATGAAAAGCGTCTATGATTCTTACACGCTTCCACGCTAGAAAAGTGCCATACAAGTAAAATTTTGAGGTCACTTCAGCACTATTCTTCTCTTATTTAGGGGTTTCTTCCATGTTTCACTCACGTGTATTATGTGTACATTTTGACAAAAATTATTAGTATAAGACATATATTCAATTTATCTAGAAAGAACAAATATTTAAATGGAAAAATAAAGGGAATGAAAGAGAGAATAAAGTTTGACATTTGAATTAATCTTACCGTCCAATAAGTAAAGAACCTAGGATAGTTGTCCCCATATATTTCTGGGCTCACCTGAAGAAAAAGAATAATTGAAACAAATATTAGAACCTGTGAACCAAAACTCTTAATTAATGAAATTGGAAGGTAGAATGGATAGTAATAATTGTTCTATATAAAGAAAATAAGTATCTATTTTAATAAAAAATGATAGAAAGATTTATTATTGGAACAAATGGGCTATAAAGTATAATCAAAATAAGTTTAACTACAAAAATATATGATTATTTTCAAAATCATTGAAGTAAGAACTGAAAATTTGTATTGAAATTAGGAGAACAAAATGATTTACATACCTGCCAGCCAGCTTCAATGGTGTTAAGATCGTCACCGAATGAACCAGATATCAACCACAACTGTGACAAGCTGAACTCGTCGTGATTAGCAACTTGAGGTGCCCAAACATTCAAGCTTGCTTTTGCGCCATAATACTGATCTCCCGTTACATAACCAACTGCATGCTGTAATCCATATATAACTTTGTATAAGTCTATATAACTATGAGACTAAGTCACAGATTATAAAATATAATTAATAAACATTAAAAGGAATTGAACAGTACCCATGTTCAAAATTTCCTTTTTTTATTTATTATTATTATAAATGTTTTCAGAAAAAATTTCTCCAAATGTCAGGCTTTAAGATACGAAAGCCTTAGTTAAAGTTTATAAAGGAAATGATGTATGAAATAAAAGACCTCAGAGTGCACATTAATGAAATAAGTGAGTGTATTTCATGAAAAGGCAACAAAAAATGGGTATTTTATGAAAACAGCCAAGTATTTTGCAAAATATACTGAATCAGCTATATTTTTTCATATTTACAAGATGGTCTTATATCTGATTATAATTTTTTTTAACAAAATGGTTATCTGATGTAGGATCACATTTGCTATTTATTTATTTACTCTTCCTATGTACCTAAGTTCAACCTAAGGATATATTATACAAAATAAAACAATTCAACAAGTTGTTCAGGAAATCGTTTTTGTTAAAAAATATTATTACAGAATTCGGTTTATGGCTATTTTCATAAATATAAATAATTATTGGTAGTTCAGCAATTTTTGCAAAATACATAGCCTAGTTTCCTATAAAATATACGCCATGGCTATTAAATCTTTGTTTTTTTCTCCCATCTCAGATGTATGAAATTAATGTTTCATAAATGAATTAAAGTAAATCCATCTACCATAAAAAAGCCATGAAAGTTTGGAATTAGCATAGATAGTAATGAAAGTAATGTTTCATAAATGAATTCAAGTAAACCCATCTACCAAAACTTCTTATTTTGTTCAAAAAGAAATTCTCAGACCCTCTCTATCCTTGTTTTGTAATTTATGTGTTTCAGCTACCTTTGCCTGAAATTAGCTAATATGGGAAGTGGGCAGGAAGATTTGACAATATAAATTGTTTTTTTTTTTGCTCATAAAAGATTGAAATTGTTTTTATGATCAAATGTGCAATTTTAAACAAAATCAAAAGAAAGAAATACGTGGGAATTGTTACTAAAATCATTCTTAGACATCAAAGAAGATTAAAACTCACAAATTTCGTCATAAAATCCAAAACCCAATATAATTTTTAAGATCACAAACACCATTGTTCTCCAACATTTTCCAACTAACCTCATGGTCACTGCTTGAAGAGTCGCGCCTCACAGACCTTACTAGATTCGGACTTACTAGTTTTCTTCCGAATCTTCTAATAGAACCAGCTCTTAGAACATCTTCTTCTTTTGTTCTTCTAATTGGAATAGTTCCCTCGGGACATGATTCACCAGAAATTGACCATAATTGGAAACTTTCCGATATCGTTCCCTTCGGATTATGACCACTAGGTCTCTCTGGTGGATCCTATAAACCAAAAAACAAAAAAAAGAGACAAAATTTTGAGCTATCTCAAAGAATTTCAAAGACCCATAAAAAAAATAAAAGTGATTCAAGTATAATTCAACTTACTAATGGCTTTTGTCCTTGTAATTGAGGATGATCAAAGGCTGGTTGTTGATGAGATGGAACACAATCTATTAGATCACCATCAGGACTCTTCAACAACAAACAAGAACCCAATTCAATAAACACAAAATAGAACCAAAAAAACAAAAAAAGTTCAAATCTTGACTTAAGGAAAGCTTAAATACCTGAATTGTCTTGATAGCAGGCTTGTTGATCTTCCTCAGATGAGCTCTTACCCTCTTCAGCTTCAGCAACTCTTCCCTTGGTCGAAAAGTCTGATTCGCTTGAACCCGCTTTTCGGATTCTGATGTAGTTGACATTGAGATTACGGGACTAAAAGAAGAAACAAAAAGAAAGAAAACAACAAAAATGGGAATGATTGGGGTAATATTGCAACAACTAGAAGCCATTTTTGGAGATTTTTTGTGATTTGTTTCTTCTGCTAAGACTGTTTGTATTTGTGTACGTTGGTGTTGTCTTCTTCTGTGATCAACAAAACACCATTTCTTGTCCATGGAAACAAACAACACATCTCCCACCAAATCCATCTAAACAGAATATCCATTCAAACAAAACCCAATTCACTCTCTCACCATTTCCAAAGCTTTAAAAACCCAAAATTAACAATAAAATCCCACCCCCTTCACTCTTCTTTCTGAGCTTCAAATTCCTTGGTTTGTGTTCTGACATACAGAATTCTAAGGCACGAGTTGATTAAAAAACACACAAATGGGAGTCTTTCTTTTTTTTAGAGTTTTTCAATGTGGGTATGGGAAATAAATAGTGGGTTGTGATCTAAAGAGACCCAAATTTTGATTAAAACAAAAAAAAAAAACAAATTGGGTTTTTCTGTTTTATTTTGTGAAAAAGAGAGGGGAAGTTGAGTGTTTCCAGTCTCCAATACAAAGACTGATGAAACTTTAGCTTTTGTGCCAAATTTATAGGGTCAAGTAGTTCTGATTTCTGTTATTCCTTGCTTTGGTACTGTAGAGAGAGAGAGAGAGAGAGAATGACACTTGGGTTATTCTGGGTTTCCTCCAATATTCTCTTGCTTTGAAACTTCTCTTTCTCACTTACCTAGATGTTCCCTTATGTCAGCTACTGTTATTATTTTGTTTAAATTATAAAAGAAAGGTAGCCAACTTTGATTTATTAGATTATCCTATTATCTGATTATGATTTCCCCCCACTAGATCACTAAATGTCCCATTTTTTTAGAGCCCAAGCCCCATTAATTTCTTGTACACATTAGAAATCACCAATCAGACTGATTTTTGGAGGAAAAAAAATTTAGAAGTCAATGATGTGATGGTCAACCAAACCAATGCTCAGATTCTCCTTATAAGGTTGTTACCATACCATGGGGCTCATGTCATCATTTCCAATTTATATAATCAAAATTACTGGTTTTTAAATAATCCTTCGTATATATGGGATTCATCCCAATTTACCAAACCATATATTACCAATAAGAGCAGTAATTACAAAACCATTATTAATTGGTAGGTAATAATATAATTTTAATTATTAATTATTATCTAGCTTGTAGGAACAGCAAGCTTTTGGTCCTTCTCCCTAGTTCTCTTTTTTAGGGTTCTTGTAATGATGTTTGCCACTACAACCATCAATCCCTCTATTTTATTTTGTTTATTTTTATCTACTTAGAAATCCCACTCACCACCTCTGAATCAAATTAAAGGAAAGTGTGGAAGAATAGGGGTCCACAAGGAGTCACTCTCCCAGATGTGAGAAAATATAAAAGAGGATCCATGCCTTTGCAAAGTTGGGGAGGAGAATAGATTCTAATCCTACAATCAAGGAAAATATATAAAATTAATTCCATTTGATTACACTTGTTGGTGATTATAATAATAAGATTGCAAAATCTAAAGTTAATGTGATTGGATGAAATATTGGATTAATATGACATATCGTAATACTTTGAATTGCTATTGGTTATAAAGACTGCCATGCCATCCTTGCTTTTTGAAGGGGCAGCATATAAAGAATTAAAAAGGAAAAGGTGGGTTGGTATTTAGAAGACAATATGATTAGTATTGTAAATCCTTGTGTCACAATTGATCAGGTTTTGCGTGTGGAGTTGAATACGTATGTGTGTGTATGAGATAGAGATTGTGGATACTCTTGATTAAAAATATAATCTGAATTAACGGAGACAAGGCGTTTGGTATACATCATCAAATTGAAGAGTAATAAGGACTACATAAAAATTAAAAAAACATTAGTAGACCATCTAATGAAAGATTAATTTGTTGACACACCTACATGGTGAAGTGTATACATCCCCGAATATGATAAATGTACACACACACACACTCTAGTTTGAGAAATTATTTACAATCAAAACAATTTAAACTGATAATCGGACAAGCTGCGAAAAACATTGTGATTAGTGTTGTTTAATTTTACGCACGCAAGTATACGTATCGAAACAAGTAATAAAGTGATAAGAAAGTATCGTTCCCACGGAGACTAAATATCAATCTATTATTAATTACCAATTTATCTCAATTTAATTTTATCCAAACAAAAGTAAAAATAGGATTTAAGACTAAACGAGAAAACTAATCAAAGAAAATAAACTTGCAGATTTAAAATCAATGAGTGATAAAATCTAGGTTTATAATTTCCCCAAACAATCCACTTGATTTAATTCTCCTTTCCTCTATGATAAATTAATCCACTATGATTGTCATCCAAGAACACTAAATTCTCTACAAGCCTCTTCCGATGGTCATGTAAAAATACCCTTCTAGACTAATTCCCTATATGCCTATGAGAATCAAATCAAGAAGAATTCATTAAGAATAAGTTCTCATAAGGAATGCACATGCAACCTGAGTATATTCCTATCTCAAATTAGCATATGTTAATCTATCTATGTCATGAACACAAAATAACTCTGCCGATATTATTAAGGTTCACCAAATCAATTCAATCAATGATCAGTTAATCAAACCGCATTAAACATTGGATAGAATAAACAATCACATGTGGGATCATAGAAGAAAGAAAGAAAACTAATCAAATATCATGAACGGGTTCCATTATAACCCTAGAATAGAAATTAGTTCTTCATTGAAAAGAAAACAAAATCACAAAAGTATTTAGCCATTCTTAGATTACAAAATTAAGAGAAGAGTTAAAGTTAAAGAAGATAAAACTCAAGAGCCGATCTCCAATTCCCGTCCTCCTTCTCAATCTTCTGCCTCCAAGAAAAACCCCAAAATTTCTGTCCCCAAATAAGGGTTAAACTTTTCTATTTATAGATATGGAGTCATTAGGGTTTAAGAGTCCCAAAATCCGTCTCTAATTCGATCACCACAAATTAACGTGTAAAGCTGGAAACGTAAGCAGGCCATGGCCTCCCAATATATCATGCCGCGGCTTGTATTTTTATACTTCTGTTATCCCATTCTTGAATTCCCGTCGCGGCCTCGTTTTTTATCAAGCTGTGGCTTGAAGACTTCTTAGTTTGTATGCTTAGCTTCCTTCTTCCGAGAGTGAACCCATTTGGAGTAAGAATTTCTCCTAAACGTATGCAAATATCCCAATGTTCCATATTGTTCCTAAACTGCAAAATAAACATAAAAATCAAATAAAAACATAGAATCACATAAAAAGTATAAAACTAACTAAACTTAAATAAAAACAACTAAAAGACTCTAAAATTAACAAAATATTATATTTAAAAGTGGTTAATTCGTAGGTATAAAACCTACTCATCAATTAGACAAAGAATGACAAATTGAAGAAATAGGAGAAATCTCCGAAAAGAATTTTATTTATGAAAGAGAACCATTTAGGAGATAAATTCGGTACCCTGCATGTGCTCTGATAGTAAATTATTTAATGCTTGATTTGATAATTATCTACTCCATGATAGAGTTCAAAGAAATAGATTAATGCAAGATCTCGAGGCTTTATAGCACGTATCTCAAGATGTGAAAGGCATTGAGTGCCTACATTAGTGGTTGAAGATGTTGATTGGTAGTCATATGAGGTCTTAATCCATATCTTCAATTAAAAAAAAAAAAAAAGAATTATGGGTAAACTAGACTTTGAACCAATGACCGCAAAGTTGCTTTGCAATGTGTCAAACCAGCGGAGTTATGAGCCTGAGCCCCCAAAAAATAAAAATAAATAATAATAATAATAATAATAATAATAATAGTTATTGGTAGAGCACACCACTAAGATTACAAATATATTTCTTTTTTAAGTTTTGTTAATGGATGATTTTAAATCCAGAAATAAAAAATAAACAAATCCAAAGTAGAGTAAGCTGCAGGGAATGAATTGAAGATATCAAATGGGTTTGTAACTTGTTAAAGAAAACACCAATGTAATAGAAATGGGCCTATATCATTCCTTCTTTTGACTGTTTGACATGTCAATTTGGATTTGGTTCAATTGACTTAAAACCATACAAAATGATATGGAAACAAATTAAGGTCTCTTCAAAGAGCTAAAGTGGCTCATGTGAAATCATAGATGGACCTATGTACCAAAAAATTAGTTTGATTGGTGATTTTGAATTGTTGAATTAATTTGATCAATCCAATGTTTTTTTTTCCTATAGGTTTGATCCATGATAATAAATGGTAAAATGTAATGGCCAAATATCACTCCTCTAAGTAATTTTTGACTAATGATTTTCTGACGCTCCATCACAGAACTATAGACCATTTCCTCGGGATACACAAAATCATAAAAAAAATTTCTTGTGTATCCTGAGGTAAATGATCTACGATTCTGTAATGGGGGCATATATCAAATTGGGGCATCAAATTATCATGACTCATAATTTTTCTATTGAGACCCACTAGAAATGTGTAAAAAACCAATGATGCTAGTGAATCCCAAAAATTAAGAGAAAATCAACAAAAATCGATTACAATCCCAATTAGAATGAATATTTGTTATGATCCTTAGATTAAGTCTTAAATTTTTCACTCTATTGACTCCTAGGTATTTTTGGAGCATTAGCTTGGGTTTAACATTTGGTATCAGAGCCAACCCCACATCTAAGGTTCGAGTCACGAGAAGACAATTATAGAGAAAAAGAAGAAGAAGAAAAAAGGGCTCCTTTGTAGTATGGGATATGGAAAGGGTTCTAAAAAAAAGAAGAGAAAAATGGGCTCTTCTATAATATGGGATATGAAAGGGTCTGCTATACTGGGCCATTGTGATTAGTTTGGGAAGGGGCGACTTATTTGGAAAGAAGGTCAAGGGGTTGGGGGCGTCAGCTTTGAAGCGTGGGGTATGTTACAATTTTTAGGTTAAGACTTAAACTTTCCACTTGATTGACTGATGCCTAGGTATTTTTGGAGCAATATTCAAATTAAAATTTCTAAAAGAACAATAGGAAGACTTAAAAGAATATGAATTCAGATAGTGAAAGCAAATATAAACACACTTTCAAACACAATTCTGGACATAACCAAGTGGAAGAAGAAAATTTGTTTAATTGATTGGGATAAGAGTTTGATGATGATATTATGGTCCCCAGAAGTCTCAATGCGGCATTTTGGGCGTGTGGTCACTAAAGCTAGCACTCAATGGCATGAATGCATTTTTCATGTCCAATGACACTAGCCCGATAACCATTCAATTTTAATGGTTGTGGGAAGATGTTGCAATGTTGGGTATTATTCTTTTCAAAGTGATGATAATCATTTTTATATCTAGAATATTCTGTAATACTCCATTCCATTGATTACAATCTGGTCAAAGGTCAGAGGTCAACGGAATAAGATGATTGCAAGTTTGCAACCAGTGAATTTGGGAACATTTTTCTTAAACCATTCATCAGATACTTTTGGAGGTAGCACAGAATTTGAGATCTATTCTTGTGCCATGGATGTGATGTTTAAGTATTAGAATTATTCTTACACCTTATAAGCCTAGAAATCATCAATTAGTAGTAGAGTTGGGTAGTTAAACTTTGTATTTTTATTTTTGAATCCAATTTGAGAATCTTAAATAAATAAAAATAGGTATGTTTCTTAATGTATTTGTTATGAAATGAATCAATAAAAATAAATAAATAAATAAATAAAGTGAAGATGTTGATGATTTCTTTCGCACAATAAAGTACTTATTTGCCCCTATGATAAATAATTACGAAATTGAGTAATAAGTCATTTGCGAAATAATTGTTTTTTGCTGTGCAATCCATTTTGCCACCATATAGAATACAAGTCATGAATATAACAAAAGTAAAATCAAAATTGGTGGTCAACAAAATTGATTATTTGTTCACTTTTGGGGAGATGAGAATAACACTAGCACGCATCTTGGTGTGGTCCTAGTAAAAGTTAGTTTGGAAATAAAAGCTTTTTTTTTTTTTTTTTAAAGAAAATTAATAATAAAAAATTATACTCTGGACAAGAATAGAGCTACCATGCAGCCAAACACGATGAGAGAAGAATATTTAGCCACAAGTAGGGTTGTTTGGCTGGAGAGAGAGAAAGATCTAATTGACCAAAAGCCATTGCTCCTAATGATTCAGTGCCCCACAAGAAGAGCCAAGCGTGACCTTTTTGGTCCAGAGAAAGTTGTTCACACCACATGAAGGTCTAATCTGATAGCGTTGGACTTCCATGGGCTTTGAATTCAAAGTCTAAAGGGCCCCATATATTCACCAAAAGAATATATATGATCCCACTTGGATAATATAGAATTTTAATAGAAAGAATATATATAGTTTAATGAAGAAGCTTTATAATAAAATAAAATAAAAAAGTTAAATTCAACAGCCTACCTTGGATCAAAGATGCTTGAAGATTTCAGGTTGGTTGTACTACTGAAATAGTAGAATAAGAGAACTCCTCTAAGACCACATCAAAAGAAGAGAATTGAATCATGAAAGACTGGTGGTAGGTACAGCTTGGATGATGGGTCTTACATGTCATGTAGGAGAAAGCTTATGAGGAAATGGCCCACCGATTTGAGTTGTAAAGTGTCCAAGTCGACTCTGGCCAAATTCAATGGAGATCATCAAATCAACTTGTCAACTTGGCTGAGTCAGCTTGAAAATGCACCAAGTTGGGTAAAAACACTTGGCCGAGTTATTTGGTTATTTATAATATTTTTGTGAAGAAAAAAAAAATTATCTATTATAAAATATTACAAAAATATTTATATTTGACTTGTCAAAGTTGACTCAACTCGATGGACATTCGACTCGAGTTTTGAAACTATGGGTTATAAACCTTCAATTGAATAAATTTTCATAGATAATCTCTCTCATAAGTAATGAAAGGTTCTTAAAAGGGAAACATGGAGGGTTCTAAAGGGGTTCAAGGCATGAGAATCGTAATGCTAAGCAATGATTGTGTCTAAGAGCCAAGACCACCTTTCTTAGTCCTAGCCAAATGAGAGAGAGGTGAATATCAAAGAGTGCGCAAAAGGGACATAAGCATGGAAATATGTCTCTGACCGTCCATCCCTCTTCAAATGGAGATGAGAAGCCTAGCCCCCACCCATGTTTTTGAAAGTTGAGTGTGTGTGTGTGGCTTCGTCATCCTGATTCCAACCATGACAATTGTCTAGGTAATGTGTGAATGCAATTGTCTCCACATTCCAACTTGATAGGTCCACTAAGAAATCTAAGCTGTCCTCATTGATTGTAAATGTTATAGTAAAATGAGAGACTATCATCTTCATCTATGTCTAATCTAATTTATTGGGTCACCCACCAAGGGTGTGCCTCAGTGGTAAGACCAACAATTAGAGTTTGCTCCTCTAGGTTGTGAGTTCGAAACTGAGGACTATTTCTTGATTAAAATGTCACATGTGTTGTGTGGGTCAGTGCATGTGGTCATGGATTAGTCATGTCGGGTATAACTGGCAAACCTGGGTTGGGCCTGTCCTATAGACTACTTGATGGACCAGACCCTAGTCCTTTACCAACAAGGATACCAAGTTTCAAAAAATAAAAAATAAAAAATATTGGGTCGGCAAACATTAATTTGATTGTGCCATCCAAGTTAATTGCTTTCAAGTAGCTAATCTAAGCATTCTTTTTATATTATTTCTTGTAGTGGGGGTGGGGGTAAAATCTTATTGTTCTTATCTACCTTTACATGCATGTCTCCTTGACTTGAGATCTATGTAAGATTATCAAAAAATTCCAATTATGTGATTACTCTTCAAGTCGAGGTTTACCAATAGAAGGAATCTTTAATTATTATTATTATTTGAATCAACCCTCATTTTTAAATGAGTTTTTTGGAGGTTTACTTATCATCGTATCACTTCACCTTATGTGGATAAGTTTCTTAGCCAAGATCATTTGAAGGTATACGTTGTGTTTGGATTGAGAGAAATGGAGAGAAGAGAAGAGAAAATAAATAAGATTCTCCCCATTTCTCTTGTTTGGATTGTTAAGTGGGGGAAAGAAGAGAAAAGAATCGGAGAAAAGAGAAGAATGGTGAGTTTTCTCTCTCCAAAAGTGGTGAGAAGAGGAGAGAAATAAAGAGAGACCCTTTTAAAATATTCTATAATTCCAACTCTGCCCCTAGATTTCTTTTAAGACATTTTAAAATTCTAAATTTGTCCCAATTTCTTTCTTGTCAATCGAAACATGGTGGAGAGAAATCGAGTTTTTTTTCTTTTCTCTTGATGGGTTTCTGTTCTCTCCATTTTTCTCAACCCAGACAAAGGGTTAAGGTCATCATCCATTTACCTCGGCTTGTTTTCTTAGCTGAAGTATCTAAGAATACTAATTAATGACTATTCACTTTTGTTACCATTTGGCCAAGGTCTTTTTGAGATTCAATTTGTAAAGACCTCGATCAAACTCTGAATTTGATTCTTGATCCGACTTGGTTCTCTTAGGTGGGAAACAGTCAACTTGGCCTATACTTCAACTTGTAGAGATTTTAGCCAAGGCGATCTATTTTGGCAGCATGGTTTCAAAACTCGTTCGAGACTGAGACGTATTGCCTAAGTCGTCACAATATCAGGCATGGATAAGACATATGGACAATTCAATTTTTCAGATGAGATTTAAAACCCCACGTTCATTTTAAAAATTTTTGAACGTATCGAAAAACTCGTCCGAGATGACTCGATATCTGGCATGGACGAGACGAGACACGAAACCAAGTTTAAAACCATGCTTGGCTGAGGTACTTGTTAAGTAGGCCTCTTATGCAAACTTGGATACATGCAACTTTAGAAAGGTCTATTATTAATTAGATTTTTCATCATTATACTCCAAAGACGTCACTAGAATTATTTCAAACCCATTTAAGAACATTCTCATATTATTCAAGACTATATACAATTAATATGGTACATAAAAGAAATTTATAAATTTCTCTAAACCCTTCAGGTATTCTCTAGATTATTCCATATTTCGATCTCTAGAACAAGTATAACTCTCCGAGCCCTTTAAAATTTTTATAGCTTCTTCAAATTTTGTTGAAGGGAAAAAATTTAGGTCGCATCATAACAAAGGGAAAAAAAAACTTTTCTACTAATTAAAAATTTCTAATAATAAATTTATAAATATGTAAAGACTCAAAAAACATAAAATATATCCATAATTAAAATTCAATAAATAAAATAAAACCTTAAAATTAAAATATGACCCAAATAAGGTAGAATCATGATCTTTGATGTCCCATCAATTGATAAAGCAAAAGATTCTTCCTCAACGTGCTATAATTTCAACATTTTCTACATATCTAAATTACTTGGGTTTTCAATATGAATCTCATCCCACCTTTGGGTGATTGATATTTTTAATGGATCTCTTAAGTGGAACACAATACATTGGTGTTTGTTACTTGTGGACAAGTACCACATGCCATGATATAGTGCTTCCACACCCACCATCCATTGTACTATTTTAGTGGGTGGCCAATAATTTTCTCCCCCCTCACGACTGTGGAAGGATTTTCAAGTTGACGAATGTAACATTATCAATAGTCAACATTTATTGGATTGGATAGTAGAGATTTAGTTAATAGTGACTAGTGACACACAATATAGGTTCAAGTGGGTTGTCTAGGTTTAGTGGTAGTTGTTGTGAAAATTTGGTGGCTGTCTCTATGGTTTAAATAGCCAGAAACACAGATCAGAGAAATATAATTTTAGTGGTGTATAGCATCAATGGATAGGGTCCGGGTCGACCTGATCTGGGTCAATATGGGACTGATCTGATAAGGATAACCATAAGACCCTGATGAATAGATATGGATTATGAAAACAATCGGATTGGATCCAGATTGGATCATGTCCAGTTTGATATCTAAAATATAAACAAACTCTACATATTTAAATAAAAAAAGTATAATATAATTTGCATATTTTCTCACATTTAATTGATCAAGGCCCTATCAGATAGGAACATGGTTGATCCAAGACAGCCCACTCGATAAGGCTGATCTATCCATAATGGAGTCCACAAACTCATTAAAAACAAGTTAGACTAAAATCATCTAGAAAGGGTCAAGAGATGAGATCAAGCTCTTATAGGCTTTTATCCAAAGAAATAAAGAAATAATATATCCTTCTAACAAGTCAAGAATGAAGTTTGGGGAGAAGAAAAACAATGCTACAAAAGCCACACCATCCTCCCAAGAAACAAGCGGACATACCTTTTTATAAATAAAATAATACAAAGCTTGGTGGGAAGAAATCCAACAAAAAATCATATACAAACGTCTAAAAAGATCAAGTATACAAGTCTTTCTCCAAAGAAAACAACATCCTTCTCAATCAATCAAGTATGTAGCCAAGAGAGAAAAGAAAAGCAAACACACAACACTTCTTGAAAGGTTGAGAAATTTTTTTTTTTGTTGCCTTTTCTCCAATTAAGTAATACCATGTTTGTCCGAAGGCATGGTTCTACCAATTGTCTTTGGATTAGAAAGTTGTATAAGATTTACATGTAACGATTTTTTTAATTTTTAATTTTCACTTTAAAGTTTTAATGGCATTTTGTTGTGTTATCCGCCTCTACTCTCGGGTGTCATGTGTTCATGTATCGTACCCTAGTTCGACTTGTGATTCTCTTACATATATAGTTGTGTCTTCCTCATTAGATCGGTCTTTTTGGATAAATGATTTGTTAGCGTAGTATTAGAACACTAGATTCGTTTAAGTCATGGGTTCGAGTCTCTTCGAAGGAATTTTCCACCCTTATGGATGATGGGGGGTGTTGTATTATCCACTTCCGCTTTTGAGTACCACATACTCATGTATCGTGCTTAATTCAACTCTTGACCCTCTTATATACATGGTTGCGCCTTCCCCTCATCTGATCAGTCTTTTGGGGTAAATGATTTTTCAACACAAGTCAAATGAAGTTGTATCCTCAATATATATTTTTGAATGCCTCGTTTGTATATTCAAGTATGCTAATAGATGAGTTTTACTTAGTCAACTTTTTAAAT
This sequence comes from Akebia trifoliata, assembly GCF_017979445.1. Lineage (NCBI taxonomy): Eukaryota > Viridiplantae > Streptophyta > Magnoliopsida > Ranunculales > Lardizabalaceae > Akebia > Akebia trifoliata. The sequence continues at coordinate 28,421,824 of NC_141381.1, forward strand.
GTATTACGATACCATCAAATAGTAAAAATCACATTTATAATTTTTCAAGGGAATCAACTATTAGAAAATGGTTTTCGTAGGATTTTCCATGTACAATCTTACGCCCAAAAACCAAATGTTGAGAAATCCTCCGCTTCAAAAATTCTTTGCCAGACAACTTTTTTTCCCCTGTCAAATTGATGGACTACTATCTAGCATAAGATTTCCATTGTCATATTGGAGAAAGATGTACGAGTAATTTTGACATACTCAGACACAACCCCTTTAGGTTTTGGTGAATATTTAAGCTTCGTAATACGTACCTCTTGTATTTTCAAAATTGACTCGATTTCCCCTCATCAACCTTTATTTTCTCCGAGAGATTAAAATAAAATTAAAAAAATAATAATAATAATATAAAAAACATCTTCAATGGGTTGTCAAAAATGTTTAAATCTCTCTAAAATTCATCATCTCCATCCTTTTCAATCTCTTGGATAATTTATTATTATTATTATTTATATGTAAACTCTAGATTTTTCTCCAAAAACTTATTTACTTTCAATCCTTGCTCATTTGACAATGTCAAATTGGGTAAAAACTTTATGTAGATTCTTTTAAGTTGATTTGTAAAACGAAATGACATAGAAAACCAAGTTAATAATCAAATCAAGAGAAGAACAAGTGACATCTTGTCACAAAAATCAAGGTATAGAAGTTGAAAGATTTTTGAAGAAAAAATCAATGGTTATAGGAAATATCTTGAAGATAAGGTACATCTATGATTTAGTGTTCTAGACAAGCTTATATTTGGTCAATTTTATTTTTTGATAACAAGGTATCCATGTAGATAAGGGACCAGACTCGTATCTGGGCTTTAACTAATCTATTGACCATGGTCTTGTCAAAGGACTAGTCCAGGGGAATGTTCAATGTCTGCACATCACATGCACCAAGTAAGTGACGGTGTGCTCTCGCGGGTGGCCCCTGAGGAATTAATGATTATATTCGGTCAATTGGTACAATCATGGGAGAAAACAACATGATGCTTGTCTTAGAACCACAAGACTATGGCAATTTTTGTGATGCCAAGGAGTTAAATAACTTCTAGTTTGATATGAAAAATATTTTCATTTAATTCAACTTAATTCACGAGAGGTGAAGATCATGATAACTAATAAAATTGACCTCATGTGTGTGATGGTTAAGCTATGATGGCCACCAAATACTAATTCAAGGGTCATGTGCCTAAATCATCCTCTATTTAAAAGATTTTAAGGCGAATATTTGAGACACTTTTTATGTTTTCTAACATATAACAAACCCGTTAACCTTGGTATATACAAAAATAAAAAGGGTCCACACACCTTTGCTTTATCTCAAATCAATTTTTCTCCATTCAACATCATCTTTAATCATGGTTTTAAAATTCGTTTTGACTTCTCATCTATGAACAAGACCAGGTCGTCTCGGACAATTCTTTCAATATGTTTGAGTCGTCTCATTCAACAATGAGAAAAAATAAATCGTAATTTTAAATCTCGTCCAATTCATATGACTTATCTATCTGTCTCATTGGTGGATGATACTGAGACGCATTAGACGAGTCATCCTGATCTCAGATGAGTTTTAAAACCATGTCTTTAATTCCTTGTTTTCAGCATCACCTTAATCCCTTGTAGAAAACATTCGATTTTTTGATAAAAATTTCCATTATTGATCGAAGAGGTTGAATATGAATGATTTTTGAAAAGTTAAATCAAGGGTTTTGGCTAAGGTTTGAAGACGAGGGCCTTCAGGTTAGTTTCGAATAGTCTATCATAGAAAACAGAGGTCAAGGGGCCATATCTACAGTTTGTAAATGTAGGGGTATCTTAAATATTAGACAAAACGTCGTGGGTACGTCTAAATCAGCACAGCAGACAACAGTTGAGCTCAAATCCAAAATCTGGTTTTGGGAATTTGGACAAATCGATCTCGAAACAATAATTAAGAGGAAAATATGCAGTCGATTCTCAGACTTCGTGCATTAGGGCACCAAAACCCTAATCTATGGATCTCAATTAGAAGCTTATCGACATCCGACTCTATTTCTTTGAGGAAGAACATCGCATCTCTTCTCGATTCACTCTCTCTCAGACCAGGTACCCGAAACCCTAATTCTAATTTAATACTCTCTGCTCACATGCATTCCCCCAAAGTTCAATTAATTCACCGTAAACCCTTACCCTTCTGGTGAAATTGAGTTTTTTTTTCCTCAATTACATGTTTCGATTTCTGCTGGATTTCGACCTATAATTCACTGGAAAATGTAACATTTTGGGGTTTTCTTTACATTTATATTTTCAATCGAATTCTATACATTTTCAAAATTCTCTTATCTATTCGAATTTGCTCTGATTGTAATTGTTTGTGGGAATTTGTGTGGCGAAAATGCCGATCAACAGGTGTAACTTTGGTACAGAATTGTGGGGACAGTGAAGTTGGTAAAATTGTAATTGAATTGGCAAAAGTACGGAAGCTTCGGACAATAAGCATAATCGAGGACAAGCCTGGAAATCCCGAAACTATTGAAGCGCTTAAGGCCCTTGGTGGAGATATAATCGTGCCTGAAAGCTACACAAAGACATGGTATTTAATCCATTTTCATTCCTCAGTTTGTTGAGCAAGCTACATTTGGTTCTATAACTTAGACTAATAATGAATAATGATATGGGGCCTCCATTATACACATAGTGATCATCCAATCAATGGCCACGATCCCGAAACTATTAATCCTCAGTTGGACATGCAACAGCTTATTGGCATGAAAATATTTTTCCTTTTCGCATAAAAATGGATTGGGAACAATCTCACTTTCTTTAGTTCTGGCACTTTCAGTTTTAATATAACTTTGCATGCCAAAATAAGGGAAGTTTCATTTTTAAAAAAAAGGGCCTCTATGTAATTGTTATTGTTAGTCATAAATTAATCGTAGTGTGTTGTGTTCAACCAATTGTTAGAGTGGTAGGGATTTATTTATTGCCTAGTTATTTAAATTGCATTTCGCAGAAAAGGCTGTCAAGAATGGATCAATATACAGTAATCCATGATACATGTTTCACTTTTTAAGCAGAGTGTTCATATAAAAATGACGCAATTTAGGATATGGGATATGACTTATATCATGACACTTTTATGGTTAGTTTTTTAACTTACACGGGTTCGTTGACGGCATTGTTTGGATTTGATTGTGTTTTTGAGAAACCCAATCCACCCTAAGTAAGGATACTCTAGAAACAACTGCACATGGCTGCCCGTTGAACGATGTTCCGTGTATACGGTTTCTTATTGAAGCCATCGTGGTTTCATAAGGAAAGTACCTTGACCTCTCCTTATCATTATTGTACGAGAAAGATACTTCTACGTTGAAATGAAAATAGTCTTTTGGTTTGTTTTACCTAGTGCAAGTGCGTCTATAGCTACTTGATGTAGTAACAGACCAAGAAACAGTGCAGGAAAGAAGAAAATGGTTGGAACTTTGGAGTAACAGATCAAGTCACCCTTTTGATTGATGCAAAGCATGCCCCTAGCTCTTAAACTATGATGATTATGAACGCATGGATATATGGATCCAAAGTCAATTCGGCATTTCTGTGTTCTGCAGGGACCAAATCATCTCTCTTTTTTTTTTTTTTTTAATTTATTTCTTGTAGTGTCATTGTTAAATGTTTGGGGTGTTTTTTAATAAGAAAAGGTGAAGGTGTCTACTTCCAATTCTTGATGTCTTTGATGGTTCACATAGAATCTAAACCTGACTAGTCCACCTTCACCATCTCTGCTTTTGATGATATGTTGAGCTTGGTAGGATGGATTTCAAGTCACACGGTGTTACAACTTTTGGTTGTTCTTTTACATATATTCTTGGCATTTCCTTGTATCTCATCCATATGCATATTGTGATCACTGGAGTAAACTTCCCATCCCATGTGCCCATGTTGGTTCAGATGATCTATTTCTTGTATGTGAGCTTTCATTGTAAATTGATGTCATTTTGAGCCTTGACTCTTGACACAGTCTTCTTGCACCTCCAACCAAGATTTAAAGCTTTATTTAGTTCATTCATAATTGGGTAATCCCGAGTACCAGGTTATGTGAAAGCTTGCTGAGTTTTTACAAACTTGGTGACCCTCAGCAAGATAAAGTAAAAAAATAAAATAAAAAATAGTGCTATCGAATTTCAATTATTTTATCTGATTCTACCAATGCCACCATACCTCTGCAAAAGTCTTAAAATTTTACATGGGTAATTTTGAGAAGATTGCCAGTGCTACTGTTTAGTCAAGGGTTAGGCATCTTATGTATATTCTTTTTTTTTCCTTGTCGTGTTTCTTTACATCAGCTTCTGTGGGCAGGTACATGAAGCGCTTAACCAGGGAATTAAACCCCTCGGTAGGTTTGAATTTTGGTGACGGATATCAAACAGCTGCTGTCTGCAAGGCGGTTGCTAATGGGGGAACATTTCTCACATACGAGAAGAAGCTACCCAAATATGTTGCTTATGAAGGACAGACACGTAGACCGGTTGAATGGAGTGCATTTCTCAAGGAAAAGAATCTAAAAGTGATGAACCTGTAACTTAAAAATGAAATTTTCAACTTTTGTGATTCCTAATGAATTGTTGATTTGATTGTCGACATTTTGGTTCTGACAATAAGTTTCATTCTTAACTAAGGGTCTGTGTGATTACATGGAAATTCATTTGCCATGGATTTTGAAATCCATGGGAAAATGGTTGGAGTAGAAAAATCATCTTGTGGTGTTCGATTGCATCTGAAAAAAAGTCGGGATCATGTCCTCTGTAGCCCCTTTTTTCATGTAGCTCTCCATAACTGATATCAGTGGTTGAGGGCGTGCCACATCATCAAGACGGTTATATTCAATTGTTTAAATTTAGGAGTTATCATTCATTTTCAAATGTTTGATATGAATATATATATATTTTCAAATCTGATATAATTCACGAGTACAAGAGCACTAAGTTATCATATTTTCGCAATTTGATGTTCTGTGGACTGTATCTACAAGAAAAACATGCTACAAAGGATCCGCTTCCTTTGTTTCTTCTCTGGGATTGAACGTGGATAACGCCTCAAAAAGACATTGACTTTTGCCGACTTTTTCTGAAGTTTTCCCTTACCAAATTATTCTCGTACTCTTGACTTTGTGATTATGTTTAAAGACAAATACTTGTTATATCCTCTCTTCCCACTCAAGATTGGTTTCTAATCTCTTAAAAGATGGATGGTCACGGAACACCTAAATTTAAAATTAGAATTCATCGATAAGTATTTTTTAATTTATTTTTTTGAAAGTTCTTAAAATCTTGCGATCTACATCTTTGAGCCATCCAATCATGTATTAAATATTCTATTTTAATTTTTTTTAATTTTTTATTTATATTTATCAATAACCTACTAATTATCAATCATTTATAATCTACAACTCATCATCAACAATATAAATGAAATCCAAAGATAAAATAATATAAATATATAAAAAATTAAAGTGTACAAAATATTAAATTGTTCATGTCCAAATAATAATACACAAATGAAGAAAAAAAGAAGAAAAAAGAAGAATAAATGAAATTCCAAAAGGTTGAACCCTTACGCAAAATAAAGCAAAAGTAAAACAACAATTAATTAGCCAAGTGCATAAATAATGAATCAAATGTACCCAATCTCACATACAATTTGTCTAAGATAGTATATAAAAATTAGAATTGCTATTATAACGTACATTTCAATCTCATTATCAAGTTTTATTTATTTAATAAATAAAATGCATGATTGAGCTATAAAAATAATAGAGTATTTGGGCATGAACAAGACTATTTTAGGCCATGTAATATGTCATTTATTTATATTGATTTATCTTTGGATTCCATTTACATTGTTGATTATTAATGATAGATAATTAGTAGGTTAGTGACAAATAAAATAAAAAATAAAACAAGAATATTTAAAACATGATTAGATGTCACAAAAATGTAGATCACAAGAATCTAAGAATTTTCGAAAATTTAAATTAAAAAAATATTTTTCATAGTTAAATTTAATTTTAAATTTGAGTATTTCGTAGTCGTCCATCTTTTAAGATATGAGAGAGTCAATCATGATTGAGGAGAGTTGGAATTGTCAGAATTGCAAAAGGAGTTTTGTAATAAAAATGTAACAATTAGGTCTATCAGATAAGTCTTTCAAAACAAATTTAAGGTGTATTTAAAAATCTTAACGTGTGACTTTAGGGTACTTGTTTAATGAAAACGGATCCTCGTAACCTAGATTTTGTGTAGCTCTTAATAACGTTGGATAGTGTGCCACATCATCAAAACAGTTACATTCAATCATTTAATTTAAATTTAGGAAGTTAGTGTCCGTCTATTTTCAAACACTTCATCAAAGGGGGGAAAAAAAAAAGAGGATCGAGTTATCTTAAAAATAAAATATAATAATATGTGGAGGGATAATAAAAAATACAATACAAGTCTCTAGTGTTGATGACCTAGATTTGATTTAAAATGGACCGTCATTGTTCTCTTAATGTCAAAGAAATCCGTCTCGTTGAGGTGGCGGTTTTACAACCGTTGAATATAACTTTTCTTTAACAAAAGCCCAAATTCAAAACCAAGACTCACAGCAAAGATTTTCTTGGCTTTCGGTGTGAGTGTGTGACTCAGGTGTAGTGTCAGAGTGACGCAATCCAACAGCAGTAAAACAAAAAAAAAAACAAAAAAAAAACAGCGGCGCATTTTAGTGGGTAAGAAAAACTCCAAATGTTACATACACACATCACCTTACCTCTAAATTAGGGTAATTATTAAGAAACCCCTAATTATTACCAAAGACACTCCATCACAGCGAATTATTTTTGTCTTATATGTGTTAAAAGTTTGGGATTGCGCTAACTTTTGGTGAGGATGATCTCTATGACGAGGAGATCATCCTCACCAAAAATCATCTCATTTCGAATTTTCTAATTCCATCAAAACTAATTTATAAAATAAAATAGATAATTTATGTTTCTTAAATTTATTTTGATTGGGTTGGAAGTTTTGAAATAAGCTGATTTTTGGTGAGGATGATCTCTTCATGGAAGAGATCATTTTCACCAAAACTTAATTCATTCCAAAACTTTTAACTTATATAAAACAACAATTTAATTATGATGTGGGTTGTTTTTATTAATTTGTGGGGTGCTCTATTATTCTTTCTACCTACGCGCACTAAGCATAACTGAAAAATCAATGGCTCACCTCAGCACCATGTATTGAAAACTTTTCTTCTCTACATATTGAAAACAAAGATCATAGAAAAAAAAACTAAGGAAGAAAACGATTTCTATATATATATATAAAGAGAGAATGAGAGAAAAAGCTGAGGAAACCCAATTCAGATTTCCCTTCAATAAAATACATAAAAGCCACTAAGAAAAATAAGAAATTAAGTACTCCAGATTTTAATCCAATGCCTTCCTTCCCCTCAATTCCTCACTTTTTCATCTGTATCTCCTTGATTTTCTCTCTCTTCTTCTCTCTCTCCTTCTCAGACCCAAGAATTTCCCCAGCTAGCGTAGATGAGTGTAATAAAGACCCTCCCCCACCTGGTAGTCAATTCATGACAAATTTTCTTAAACTAATGGAAACTATCTCCCAACTTGTTGACACACAACGCTGGGGAACTTATTCCTATGGTTTTAATCCAACCATATACACCTTAGCCCAATGTATGGATGACCTCTCACATACCGATTGCCTCCTTTGCTACACCGAGAGCCGAATAAAGATCCCACGTTGTATGTCTACAGTTTCCTCTCGAATATATCTCGATGGTTGTTTCCTTCGGTACGCGAATTACAGCTTTTACGATGAGTATGTCAATGATCGACATGATAAGGTGGTTTGTAATTCACTGGTTCCTGGTATTGGCACCGATAATAATTTGAAATTGGAGTTTGAAAACAAGGTCAATGAGGTGATCAAGAATGTTACGGAGAATGCTGTAAAGAATGGGGGGTTTGCGGTGGGGGAGATTAAGGGAAGAGTGATTAGTGCATATGGGTTGGCTCAGTGTTGGAAGACGGTGAACAAGACTGCGTGTAAGGTGTGCTTGGAGAAGGCAAGGAAAGGTGTGAGAGGGTGTTTGCCTGGAAGGGAGGAGAGGGGATTAAATTCTGGATGTTATTTAAGGTATTCGACCGACAAGTTTTATAACGACGGGGATGATAAGAAGGGTACTCGACGTAATGAATCAGTTTTCTTATTTAGTTTTAATTCGGGATAGTGTGAATTGGATTGTTGGGATGTTTGTTGTTTATGTTGTATGGTTTCGATGTTATTTATTTATTTATTTATTTATGTTTTGGTTATTAGTTTTGTACTTAATGATGAAGAGGGAACTCTTACACTTTGTTTCTTCATGTTCTTCTTGGTTTAGTTTTTGTTCTATGGGTTGGGTTCATTGGTAATGGTCTTTGGTGAGCATTAACAATAACTAATCAAGTTTTGTTCTTCATATTATGCTTTTCAGGATTTCTTAGAGCAGGGATTATTGTAGCAATTTGTTTAGGAGCGATCGCCTTTTTTATGTTATCTTTGTTCGGGGCTTGCCTTGGCTACAAAAGATTATCAAAGATCAAAGAAGGTACGTTAATTCTAAAATATTTGCTTCTGTTGGTAACTTCCCTTGATCCATCAACATTTCTGACATGACCTTCTTTTCTAATTGCATGTTGTAGAATGCATTAATCTTGCTCGGTTTTCATCCAAAGTAAGCAAATCTAATTTGTATTACAAATACGAAACACTCGAGAAAGCAACAGACTTTTTCAATCCCACTAGGAAATTAGGCCAAGGAGGAGGTGGTTCAGTCTTCAAGGTAAGACTTCATCATCATCATCATCATCTTCTGTTTAATTATTTCTTAAGGTTTTATTTCTAAGAATTTGAACTAAACTTGTCATAGGGGACTCTCCCTGATGGGAAGAATATTGCCGTCAAGAGATTGTTTTTCAATACTAGGCAATGGGTCGACGAGTTCTTCAACGAGGTAAACTTGATCAGTGAGATTAATCACAAGAACCTAGTAAAGCTTTTGGGTTATAGCATTGAAGGCCCCGAAAGCCTTCTGGTTTACGAGTATGTTGCTAACAAGAGTCTCGATCAAGTTCTCTTTGGTATGTCCTCTAATGAACCCAATTTAAATTTTTTGATACTTTTTTCAGTACCCATTTTCCTGACTTCTTTGGTACTTAACTACTAACTTACAATCACAAATATCTCAAAATTGTGTACTTTAAGAATAAATGGTAAATTTTTTTTTCTTTTGTGCAGATAAGAACACAGCTCAGTTTTTAAATTGGCAGCAACAGTTCTACATAATTGTTGGATCAGCGGAAGGGTTGGCGTTTCTACATGGAGGTTCTCGGACAAGAATAATCCACAGAGACATAAAATGCGGAAACATTCTCCTTGATGAGAATATGACTGCAAAGGTAGCTGACTTTGGACTTGCTTGAGTATTTGGGGCCGATAAGTCTCATATTAGCACTGGAATCGCAGGAACACTAAGAAAAATGTTCATTTCCTATGAGTTTGGTCTCTCAGCATGCTTGTATATCTGTCATTGTTCTTGTTGACACATAGGATATTACGGTGTCTTCCAGCATATCATGTAGAACCAACCAAAAATAAATTAAAATTAAAAATGCATTTTTAAGTTCCTCCATTGAATTGGATTTATAGTCATGCCTATATTCATTATGTGGTCTTCATTTGTTCTCTCAATACCTCAATCGACTTTCCCTTAACTTATCACTTATAGTGGGTACTCATACATTTACACGAATACTTATTTAATTATTGTCTTTTAAATTCATCACCAATAAGGAAATGTGAGCTTAATTTATGTCTTTTTCATTGATGTGTATCTTTTTTTTGGTGCAGTGGGTACATGGCTCCTGAATATCTTGTTCGAGGGCAATTAACAGATAAAGCAGATGTTTATAGTTTCGGAGTACTACTTCTTGAAATTGTATGTGGTAGGAAGAACAATTTTTTCGTGCAGGAGTCGGGTTCCATTCTACAAACAGTAAGATTCTTTCTCCTTTGTGCATCATGTCAAATTCTCTTTAACACGAACGTTGTGTCTAATAAGAGTGTTTGTCCTTAATTATCTCAGGTTTGGAAGCACTATAAGTCAAATTCATTGGTAGAATCTGTTGATCCTTCCCTGAGAGGCAATTTTCCTATAACAGAGGCATCGAATGTTCTACAAATTGGGCTTTTATGCACACAGGCTTCAGTTTCATTAAGGCCGTTCATGTCTGAAGTGGTTCAAATGCTTACCAATAAAGACTGCATCATTCCTTCACCAACACAACCACCATTTCTAAATGCTAGCATAATGAACCCAGACGCCTCCATAGATTTCGTTATGCCTACAACACTATAGTTCAAATTCTCAATACAATATCATGGGAGACATCATCCACCTGTAAGTAAAACACAAGTTTTGAATTCAAAGGTTCACACTTTTGCCTGTTTGAGAGATGAATCATATAGAATCTAGGCAGACAGCTCGCTGTATTTTTTGATAAAAAAATTTCCATGAAGTTTGTAAAAGTTATAATTTAAAAGCTCTCGATGATCATAATGATTATGCCTATTTAATTATTTTTTTTTTTTTACATAATGGGCCCCTAGGTAGTCTCTTCTACTAACGCCTTAGATTTGAAACCTAAGACGTGATTCTGGCTCTGATACCAAATATGAACCCAACCAAAACATCAAAAATAGTTACTTGTTGGATTAAAGCATTCATGCATCAAGGTCTAAGGGAGAGGTTTGTAGATAAATTCCAAGCCTGTAGTAGGAAAAATAAAATAAAGTGCTTGAATCTAATAAATAGAAATCAAGAGATACATTATATTATTATTTGGGTGTAGGTAAGATTGTGAAACAAGCAAATGAGTAATTTCCTTGTACACATGATTGCAATTTACAATTTTTCATGGTTTTACTTACCATCACCCAAATTATATTATTATTTGAGTGCCTGTAATCAAACAAGCAAATTAGTAATTTCCTTGTAAAAATTATTACAATTTACAATTTTACATGGTTTTATTTACTTACCACCACCTCATATAGTTTGAAATTTCCACCTTTCTCTCTCTACAACATTTTTCTCAATCAATCAAATCCTTCACCAGAACACAAATAACTTTACTCACTATGTGAAAAAGGCCCATATTTGACGGTCTTAGATCGTCAAATTTTGAGAAATTTGACGGACCCTCCAGTCAAATATGCCCGTCAAATATTCTCTTGTAGAATTTTTTTTTTGACGGCCCTAGCCTATCAAATTATTGGAGAATGGACTTAAAAAAAACAAAAAAAAATCCATAGAGTATGATCGTCAAATTTGGAGGTTTAACAAACAATAACACGGTCCTCTAATTCACCAATCACAATGAACAAAATAATAAAAAAAAAAATCAGAAAAAAAAAGAAGAAAAATCATAAAACAAGCTCCAAACTAAACTAAATAACCCAAAATTAATATACATGTAAACCTCTTTCTTAAGATCGAAAATTTTGTCGAAGCTACAAATAACTGACAATAAAGTAGTATATGATATATATACAGCTATTTATGTCACACTCTTGATTTAATTTAGAACACAAAACACAAACAATTGAAGAAGCAATAATAGATTCTAAGAGATACCTAAGAGAAAGCCTAAGAAGTAACTTTATAGACAAACTGTAAGAGAACCAACTCTCCTCAATACTATATGTGGCCCTGCAATCTTCTTGTTGATCAAACTGTGAGTGGTTGTTGCTTGCCATTCCCATCATAAGGTTCGGTGGATGCCTCGGATTTCCTCTTCAGAACAACGATCCATGTCGTAACTTCCAACACTAATGCAATCCCACCCAATACACACAATACCACAATATAAGCTGTTTTCCACATTTTAGCTGGATCCAACATGTCTAGACCTTTAAACACGTTGACGATACCAAGAACAAGGATGGAGTATCCAACAATATGATGGTAAAAATTCCAGTAAATCCTGTACTTGTGCTCATTCTTTGGCCTTAGGAACAATGCGAAAATCTGCATAACACAAAGAATGATAAACTCGTTATGATTGATTAAGAAAATGTGTCTAAAATAAGAAACAATGAACAAATTAGGAACAATTATAATTACCTGCAATGTTGCGAAACAAAAGAGAGTGATCCCAATATTCCGATGAGATTTGTATACCAAACCCTTCGAATTGGCCCCGAGCTGAAGACCAGTAGCCCATCCAACAACTCCAATAACATAGGAAGAACTCTGACAAAAGATATGAAGATAAAATCAAGCTGGATCTGCTGACTTGAATGTCCTGAGATACCTAGCAAATATGGCCCCAATTGGAAACAAAATTCCCCAACTCACAGCATTCAGAATTCCATGAATTTGCCAAAAAAAAAAACAATACAAATTAGTTTTTTTTTTTTTTAAGATCATATAACAAGGAAACCAATAAGTAACAAAAACCACAAATAAACAAAATTAAGCATAAAAAAACAACTTACATTCCTCTTTTTGAGATTTGAATTTCCTCCTCTACTTTGGGTTCTATTGCTCTGCCCACTCATTAAATCAAGTGTTCCTTTCGAACCCAAATTATCGTCTCCAAATCCATGGACATTAGGAATTCCATTAGTGACAGATGACCCCACCTGCCACACTTGATTCACCGTCGCCCCCGCCATGTTCTTCGGCAACACCACCGTAAGTTTCTAAGAAGAACATAAGAGTGATTGAGAAATTTGGATTTGCAGAACAAGTGAAATAAACACAAGAAGAAGAGAGATTCGACAAGTCGCCATTGAATTTTAGAGAAACAGAAACAATATTGAAATTTAGAGGAACAGAAACAATATATATAGAGAATTTAGTAAATTTAATTCTACTTGGATTCGGAGTACTAGTGTGACCGGTGTTCGACATTTGTGTTACAAAGAGAAGGACGTTGAGCATATTCAAGGCAATATGAAGATTCCTAGCAGTTTCACTCCCTTTCTGCATGGAAGGTACAAGAGCTGCTGCTGCTGCCCATAATACTGTAATTGTTGTTCCATAAAAACATTCCAATAATTTTATATGAGAAGAGAGAATTTAAAACCTTGGCTTCTGGCTTCTAACAACTTGAATTTGAAAACTCATGCTGCAAATATACAATGATCTCCTCGGGTCTCTTGTAACACAAGGAATGGAGAAAAAAATCTTTCTTTTTCTCTTGTTTAGTAGGTAAGCGGTTGAAGGAGAGTTTTGAACCAAAGTTTGTGGTACTAACACTCGCAAACTTTACCAAATTAATGGGCTGACAGCTTCGAAATGTTTGGTGGTGAAACCAGTTAGTCTGCGTTAATGAGATCAGTAACTTGGGTTAAGGTCAGTTTTGAATCTAGCTATGTTGTTTCAATACCCACAAGTTTTACCAAATTAGAAAGCTATCTACTTCAAGAGCCAAAGAGATTTCTAAACCTAACAAAAAATAAGTTAAAATTCACAGATGGTCATAGGAATATATGCGGATCGAATTAAAGACACCCAATCTATATAACACCTCGACATACATTGTGAAGCTGCCCCTTACCTGCTCCTGCAAATAAATGGGGTCCTGGGAATAGCTTGCCAGTCCGAAACCATGTGTTGACTCCTCCACCAACTGCTTCGAATACTCCAAATCCCAACAGTATCGAACCAGCATTGAAATGTCGATCCCTGTATGACCCTTTCAGCAACTCCTTCCTTTCCTGTACTTTTAAACTAATGGTTCAGATGCTTTTCAAGTCAGCATTCATAAATATATATATATATCGCATAGATCACCATCAATGGTGTCCCAACCAGCCAAGCTACTTTAATATAGTATTCGAGTTATTCAAAGTTTCCCTACTTTTAATACAGAGACCCATTCCTCTTCTAAGTCTTGCACAAAATAGATTTTTAGCCTCAGAAACGAGGGGTCATCGTGATATTAGGATCCTAAGAGACCCACAATCAATCTACCCGATTGGAAGATTGCAAATTTGCAGCAACATTGTAGGTAGCAACATTGTCGTGGCATCACCATTTTCAGCCGAAGGCCAACCACTCTCTGAGACAACAATGTCAATAGAGTCCCCACCCATCTTCTCTAGTGCCGCGTACGTTGCATCGATCATAGCATCAAAGAGGTTCTTGTAACATAAGGTACCGTCCCTTACGACAACTCCTTGAGATCTAAATAGTGCATACTCCAAGGAAATGTGTCTTGGATCATCTATGTAAGCAAAGTAAGGATACACATTTACTAGGAGATGACTCTTATTAGTGTCTAAGAAAGCTACAATAGGTCTTAATATCAAAGCCAAATTTTCCGGAAATACCCCTTGAGAAGGTGGGTATGACACCCCTAAAAGCTCTAGAATTTTTCTTACTACGTACAATGACCATCATTCACAACATCCTCAAATCAAGACTTTCTTGTGATTATGAACATAGTTTCAATCATAATGGCATTCTGATCCAGGATTAACCATCATGGATTTGGAGTAGAAAGACAAACCTGAAAACTGTCTATATTCACAGAATAACAACTTCTCAAAATCATCCCTATCTACAAGAAGACTTGCTTTAGATAGAATTAAGGCTTTGAAGATGATTGGTGGCAACAATGACTGATTAGGTTGGTTTTGATTTAGATATAAATAAAACAGGACACAACAGAAAGGAGGGTTCCAAGCTTACAACACGTATTATAATACTAGTTACCGAAAAATAGAACATCTTGAGGTTTGGGAGTCGCCACCTAGTTGTTAAGGTCTAGGAACCAAACTGACTCTAAAAAAGATAAATTAATCTACGAAAGAGAAAAAAAAGTCCGGGGATCACGTTACGGGATTGGAAGGTGTTAGGCACCAACCCCGCCCGGCCAAAGCCGGTTTCTACTAACTTCCCAAGTAAATTACATTGCTAAAAATCTAGATAAAAATAAAAATAAAAATTTTTATACCTTTCCGATAGTAAGGATTTTGTTCCCTCAGATCTGACAAAAATATCTCCTTGTACCGTACTCCCTTGCTTCGTTCTGTCTTCGGATTTGATTTCGGATCTCCGAGGCAAGGTATCTCATTATTTTTGGATCTGAACTCTTCAAATTTGTTATGGATTTTGGGATGTTTTTGAAAGGTTTTTAAGTGTTTTTTAGGCTAAAATCGAAGGAGGGATGTTAGGTAAGGAGTTGGGGTTCCAAAACTAGGGTTTATGGGAGGCTAGGGGGGCTTCTAGACCTATTTCTTTTAGGATTTATGATTTGATACGAAAATAGGGTGTGAGCACTTCTATTTATAGAATTTTTTAAGGGTTGATTTTGATAGAGTTAGTATTTAATTAGAGTTCTTTTAATTAGAGTTGTGTTTTAGTTAGAATTGTTTTAGGTAGAATTGTGTTTTAATTAGAATTGTGTTAGGTAGAATTATTTTTTAGTTAGAACTCTATTAGATAGAGTTATTATTTAATTAGAACTCTATTATGCTTTTGACTTTTGGTCTTATTTGTTTGACTTTTAATATTTTGACTTTAGTCTTAATTGATTGACTTTTAATATCTTGACTTCAATCTTGCTTAATTAACTTTAATTTTGACCTTAGTCTCACTTGATTGACTTTAATACCTTGACCTTAGTCTTGCTTGATTGAATTTAAATTTTTGGAGAACCCTCCTCTATTATATCTTTAATTCTTTGGACCCCCAAATGGAGGGGTCCTTAAAGAAATATCTCACGAACCCTCAACAATTTTGCCTGAGAGTCCGATTGATCAATTTCTTTGGTTCAAAATTTTAAATTAATTTAATTAATGTTTCACTTCAATTATTTAATGTTTTATTTATTAATTTCGAATTTTTTAATTATGAAAATTGTGAAATTACTGTTTTGCCCCCGGAGAGGATTTTTCACGTTTTAAGTCGGTTTTTAATGTTCTAGGATGTTTTAGAATCAATTTTTCGTAAGGAATTCAATGAAAATATTAGTTTGTGTCATTTATGAAATTTTTTGTATGAAATGGTCGTGAACTTTATGAGGGGCATTTTTGTAATTTTGTCAAATTTTATGAAAATTGACGAATTGATTTATTTGGTTTCGATTTGTTATTTTATGTGTTCGAAAGGGTTTTTCTAAACGTAACGTAGGCTCTAGGGTTGTTTTGATATTAGGGGTATTTTGGTAATTTGATAATTTTTTAGTGATTTTTATCGTGAAACTTCTTTTTGTCTGAAAAATGATGATTTCTATGTTTCTGGAATCGTATTTTCCTAGCGTAGCGTGGTTTCTAAGGTTTTGTCAGTTTGAGATACCTCATCCGGATTTTTGAAACACATCTGGTAACAAAATAAAGTAATGGAATACACATCCATCATTGGGAATCATTGCGATCGGGTTGACGAGTTGATTAATCAGGCGGATGCAAAAATGGGGTGTCTACAATAAGTTAAAAAAAATGTTCAATGTGAGTTTTGAATAGATAGATATACCTTTCACTTGTTCGTCTCGACAAAGCTTAGCAGCCAATGTAGTCTTCCCTGATCCACCAATTGCGCACAATCTGATCATACTCACATTGTCTCTAAACAACTCCATCTTCGATTCTTCAATTCACGATTCCATTCCAACAGAAAAATTAGGGATTTCAGGAATTGCACACTGATATTCATTCTGATCCTCATTTCCACTCCTAACACTTGTTTCTATCAAATTCAGTTGATCAAATTTCCTATTCACTTCTTGCAAATGGACCAAAACCTATTTCTGATCTAGGAGATCGATTGATCAAATAGAGTGGGAAATGAGATCTATCGAGGGATACAGATCGAAAGAGAGATCGATTGAGAAAGAGACTGTGAGAGATAGATAGAGAGGTCAATAGATTGATGGAGTGGTCGATCGATCGAGAAAACGAATGAAAAAACGAGGTCGATCGATCGAGAGAGTCACTGTGAGAAAGCGAGAGACCGTGAGAGGCGATCGATCGATCGATGACTTTGATAGAGATTGTGAGAGAGAGAAACCGTAAGAGGCAATCGATCGATCGATGATTGTGAGAGAGAGAGACGATCAATCGATGACTGTGAGAGAGAGACGATCGATCGATGAGAGACTGTGAGAGAGAGAGACGATCGATCGATGAAAGACTGTGAGAGACGATTGATCGATGAGAGACTGTGAGAGAGAGAGACGATTAATCGATGAAAGACTGTGAAAGACGATCGATCGATGACTATGAGAAAGAGACGATCGATCGATGAGAGACTGTGAGAGAAAGAGACGATCGATCGATGAAAGACTGTGAGAGACGATTGATCGATGAGAGAGTGAGAGAGGCAGAGAAACAGTGAGAGAGGGAGAGAAACAGTGAGAGGCATATTATAAATTGGGTTTAAAACGTGGTCCACGGGCCGCGGATTTTGGATTTTAAAATTCGACGGGCCAGGCCTAACAAATTTTTTAATGCAAATTTGGGATTTTCACATAGTGACTGTCACAATTTTTTAATTAGATTCGAGAAGACCAACTTTGGCCGTGAGTCTGTGATAAAGACGGGTTATTATTAATAAGTCCTCGACTCCAATGTTTCATATAAGAGTCGTGATAATATGACTCACCAGGTGGCATACTCAATTGACTCCTTGACGTAGGATCTACGGTACACAAACTTGTCCACATCAGGGAGTCGATTGAGTATGCCACCTGGTGAGTCATATTATCACGACTCTTCATATAATGGATCAAATCATAATGTACATATCAAAACTTCTGAGGTATAAGATAAGGAGTTTTCTATCCTCAAACGTATCTCTTATGGAATGTTTAATTTTGAATATTCTCCATCAACTAGTCAAAGTTGCACGGCTTTTGAAATAGTTTAAAACCAAGTTCTCTTGGTGTTCTTATTTTTCTAACTAGCATTTGTTCCATTCTCGTCCTATTCAAATGGGACCATGGATGACGTTTCATGCGGTCCAAGCCAAATTAAGGGGGAAACAACTATGAAGCTACTTAAGCTTAGACTCAACTTTGTTTCATATATGTAGTAAGGATTCATGAATGAAGTCCAAAAAAAGTCACTTTTTCAACGTTAGAATTGAATTTTAAAATTGAGAATTTAGTAGCCATCAACTTTCAATGTCTTAGATCTGGTTTTTAAAAAAAATTGCCAAATTATTTTTTTCAAATATAGACGACTAGACAATGAATTCTAGAGGGCCAAGGAGCCAACATTGCCCAAATGATCTAGACCTCGACCCAAGCTCTACGTGGTCCTTTGATCCATGTAACTTGTTTCATATATATGTTAGATGAACCAACACATCAAGTAATTCTCAACATGATGGTTATTGTAAAAAAAAAAAAATAGTTCCATACTTCCATACTAACATTAATAAAATTGATTGGATTAAAGTTCTAATCAAATAATATATATATTCAAATCAAGTTAAACTTTAATTTGATTTATATTAAAATAGACTGACATTTTATTATGATGGACTTCCAGGAACGAACAATTCATATAGTTGGATAGTCTAATATCATTTCCCTTTTTAGAGGACAGTATATATATATATATATTCAAATCAAGTTAAACTTTAATTTGATTTATATCAAAATAGAGTGAAATTTTATTATGATGGACTTCCAGGAACGAACAATTCATATAGTTGGATAGTCTAATATCATTTCCCTTTTTAGAGGACAGGGCTGTAAACTAATTGTTCCTCTAGCAGCTTAACAGTTAACACTCATTTTATTTTTCAGCAAATCCAAATTCTTTCACATGTATGAGAGAGAGAGAGAGAGAG